>NC_140968.1:66964634-67052134 GCF_056783735.1 Eptatretus burgeri
ATGGGCAGTGGGCATGGCATGGCAAAGGTGATCAGGCAAACACAGCCCGCAGAAGAAGGCCGCTGCAGGCAAACACAGCCGGCAGATGAACTGGCCGGCACAGGCCTTGAAGAAAAACAGCCAGCAGATGAAGTGGCCGGCACAGGCCTTGAAGCAAAACACGGCCAGCCGATGAAGTTGGCCAGCCTTTGCCGTTCAGTGGAGGTTGGTGGAGGGAGTGCGGTGGTGCTGGCCACTCGGAAGGCGGGCTCGGACCTACCTACCTGTCTCCCTCCCAACCTATCGCCTTTGCCTGTCACTGTACATACCCACTCCCTTAATTTGTCAAACCCCAATTTAGCCCCAACTTATTTTTTTATTATTATTATTATTATTATTTTTTTAATTTCCTTTTTTACTTCCCCACTATAAATCGTCCCCTAACCCCCTTTATCGTCCTTGTTCGGCTAACCTATCCTGTCACCTGGCCTACTCCCAACCCCTACGTTCCCTTCCCGGAGGGGAATAAGAGAGAGCTAGCGTCCTGTGTCGAGGCCCAACTCAAGCCTCAGAATGGCCTCCCCAGAGTTCAGCGATCTATAACCAAAGTGGGTCCAGCGGCCCACAACGAGAGCGAGGGGATGGATGGTGCGGAGGGGTACATCTCCTAATCTACCCCGGGGCTTGCAACAAGCGCCTCTCGCTTAAACTATTGGTTCTAACAACCCAGATTCCCGTCGCCTGTGTTGGTGTCCTCACAATTTCGGGCCTCGCCCCCCAATTTTCTCTCCGTGCCCTCACACGGTCTCCTGGCTGGGACACGTGGCTCCCTTTGGCAGGCACGACCCTCTGCCGAATCTCCCGCTATGGCACCCCCGGGCACTACACTGCCTCCGAGCCTACCAGCTCCCTAACACCGGGGAGTGCCCCCCATGGCACCTCCCCTGAAACGCACACGTGGCAGGCTGGCTTCCCAGGCCCCTTTCCGAGGGTCACCCTTGCCCACAACACTGCCCACGCGGCTAACGGCGCCCCGGGCCTCCGCACCAAGCAGACGCACCCGTGCCCACTACGCTATCCCGGCCCCCCATGGGCCCTTGGCCTACCACGGCCGACTAGCCTGGTGCCCGGGGTACCCACTCAGCGATACTCACCTTTCGCAGCCACGCTCCCAAGCCCGTCAACAGGGCTCCTGCACCCCTCCAAATGGGTTTCAAGCCTACATTCCCACCAACAGCAAACGACCTCCATTTTTGTTAATTTGACTAACCCAGCTAACTCACTTTACTCTGACCCCGGGGTCCCTTGGGCGGGAGTCACTCCTCCCCCCAATCACTCATCGCACCATGCATTCCCCATTCGCTCCACTCACACAGACCCGCTGGCCTCACTCACTCACCAAGTACTCACCTCACAACTCACCAACTCTTCAACACACACACCGCTGAACTCTGCCATCCTCCTAACTACATCCCCTAACTAACTCGTGCTCCCACGTCGTCCCTTAAACTACAGCACGTTCCTTTTAACACTACGTAGCTAAGCTACGTCCCCTCTACACATTCACTGTCTGTCACTGTTCTCAAATGTCATTTTATTTCCCAACCTAAAGCTCACTAAATCCCTCTAACTAATCCATTCCACGGACTCCATGAGGACTTTCCCCTGCCCCATGAAGTCGGTCTAACTAAGCTAACCCTTCCCCCTAACTAGTTTCCATCCTGTGCCCAGGTCAAGGGGGTCTTCCACCCCTTGCCCAGGAATCCTGTGCACCCGAAAGTGAGGCTTGCTTTTTTTTTTTTTCATGCGCAGCACATGCGCGGCAACTCGCGCACTTTGCACCTGCCCGTGACGTCATGCAGCTGCACGTGTTCCTCGTCCCTCCTTGGACGGTCCCATCCGGCAGGGATACCCCTCCTGCCGGATTCCAACCCCACGTGCAGCCATGACGTCACCGTGCGCATAAAAAAAACACAAGCCCCACGTCTCGAGGGGTTCCCCACGCGAACACATGTGCTTTGCCCGTTGGAGCTTAACACACACGATCGCGTGGAGAACCCGTCCGGTCCAAATCCATTTACCTGCCTAAACTTTGTCCGTCCGCGGGATCGGCAAATCCACCGCGTACGTTTCCGGACCGGGACTTCACTCTCGCAAGCGAGCACGTGGTGGTCTCGTGCGTTGCACAGCACGGACCGCGTGCTCACTGCTGGGTGAACCCGGCACGGTCCCCGAAACAACTACAGCCGCTACTCGGCTTTCTTTCCTCTGTCGCACTCGTCGTCGCCATTCGACCCACGCACACCTGCGTGTTACGACGCTCACACTCCACACCATTACATTCACACCGGGAGACGCGGCTGCGTGCTCCCGCATGCCAACCGACATCTCCCTCACATACCGCTCTCTCACACACACGGTCTCCCTTGCATAACCCATACCACTCACACGTGGTGCTCCATTCACTCGCGGTTCCTCATCCACACACCGTGCCTCACTCACACGGTGCCTCACTCACACACCGTGCCTCACTCACACACGCGGGGGCACTCACCCGCGGTGCCTCACTCACTTGCGGTGCCCCTTTTACACACGGCGTGCTGGGAAGCACGTACACCGGCACAATCGCCACCACACCACTCACACACGGGGTCGCTTCCACACACGGTGCCGCACTCACGCCTTGCACCACACACACAGGGACAACCACACTGTGGATTCGTGTCCCCACAAGGGTCTCCGGGGCCTCTATACCCCCCAAGCTCTCCGTGCACCTGTCCACAGCACCCGTCCCCTCAACCTCGCAAAGCACGACCGAACTCACCTGGTCGTGACTCGCCTCAAGGGGGCATACTCCCTCCCCTCGTTCCTGGAGGAGGCCATCCAGGTGCTCGCACTGGGTCCCTACACGCTCCGCGAGCTCACCCCCATTATCCTCCACTACCTCCGTGTGTGTGTGTGCGTCACTTACCTTGTCATTATCATGCAGTCTCTCCTCTATTTTTTTTTGTCTCCCGTGTCTCTATACATTTATAAGTTTCTGTTGTCCCCTCCTGTCTATTAGTCTCCGCTTCTTTCTGGCGTCTTTCCCTTATCTTTATGTAGGTCAACCTTGCTTTCTCCTTCAGTCGCTCCCGTCCTTCCCTGTTTCTCACTCCTTGCTCTTTCACGATCTCTGCGTACCTCCTCTTTGCTTTCCGTATTAATTGCTCTTTTCTCTCCCTCCCAATTACTTTCACCTCGTCTCTTGTCTCCCGAATTACTTTTTCCTTACCCGCCTCCACCGCGGGCCTGTCAGCCGTTACACCCCCTTCCAGCTCGTTTGCTCCCACACGTGGAGTCGCCATTCCCAGCTCCCTGGTCACGGCCTTCATGCCCGCCTGCAGGCATCGGCCCATGTTCTGCGTCTCACCCCGCAGCTTTTTCGTTTCTTCCTTCCTTTTCTTGTTCATGCCTTTCATTTCGTTTATAAATTCATGCGCATTCGTTTCCATTTGCTTGTTCATTGCCGCCAGCATGGCGTATAGCTGGGCCATGTCGGGTGCGCTTGGGTGAGCCGTTTCGGCAGGGGTTGGGGAAGGGTTTTGGTGGAGGGGGGAAGGGGAGGTGTCATACACCGCGGCCGCTGCCGCACCTATTTCGGGCTCTGGGTTCAGTTGGGCGAGTCCGTGTTCCTGCACAATCAACATTTCCTGCTCGGGGATTCCATCCTGAGCCATGGATTCTACACATTCTACATCCATTTCTAATACCCCCGGCTCCCGCTCGCCTTGAGAGACGCCATCTTGCTTCTCTTAAAGGGTTAATTTAGCTCGCTCGTAATTTGGAGGGAATCGGGGGTCGCTTCTCTCACCCCTGGACCGATTCCCGTGAATTTAGCTGGAGACAGGAGAGCCCGTTTTCCTGTTCTCCGATACCAGTGCCGCGAGGAGGGCGATGGATTTGTATCGCACGACCTGACACCAGTGTTACGGATTCGCGCCCGCCGGCGTGCTGACGGCCACGTAACTCGAATCGCGGCACGTCGCCCACCGGACGGACAATCCAGTCGTGACCCTCTCGGACTAACGCCGGGAACCAGTCACGGGTGGACCTTTCGGTCTCACTGCGATCGAGCCAATCATCCCCCGCGTGGGATAGGGTTGCTCGCCAAATTCGACCTACCTAAGTACCCACACGGAGGGTAGACCGGGCGATCGCACCTCGCCGCAGGTCGACTTCGGACACGGGCCACTTAAGCGACCCGTTCCGTACTATCGGGATAACCGAGCGGTGTTATCGTCGGCCTCGACGGTTCGATTAATTATCGGGCGTATTCAGCCCACTACCAACCCTTTACGTGAAGCAAGATGAGGATTCAATGAAAGAAATGACGAAGCGAAGCGGGAAACAGTTCAACACAAAGCACATTTATTCGCGATGAACGGAAAGCACACATATTCAATTCCACCAAAAGCACATAGAAAAGGAAAGAAACACAATGCAATTTTACACAAAAAGCAAATGCGACAATGCAGATCGAATACCGATGACGCGAGCACACGGCAACACTTATACAATTTTACTTCACAGACGGCGCCGACAACACACATTCCCAAAAACAAAAGAAAAGAGAACCCTCAAGGATGAGGCGGGCCTGAGGCCGAGACCGGGTCGGGCCTACCCGTCTGGTGATGAGACGCGGAGCGGCGATGGTGCCTCAACTCCGCGGGCCTCGCGGGCAGTGTCTGGTAGGGGGTGGGAAAGGGGCCCCCTTGGTCGCACTATCTCAGCACGGGGGGAAACAGGAGGGGGTTGCTGATGCTCGGGGGAAAGGAGGATTTCTACTCTGCCTCGAGTCCCGCGACGAGCGTCTCCACCTCGACCAGGTCGCGCCGTCGGCCTCCCTGGTGTGCAGCTCCCGGCACGACGCGAGCACCCCCTCGTCTGCCCTCGCCGCCTCTCCACAGCTCTGTCCCCTTCGCTCCGACTCGAACGCACACGACGACGACCAACTCCTTCTTGCTTCTTCTTCCCAACTCCACCGACTGCGAAGTCTTAACTCTTCATTGACTGACGAACGCGGTCGCTTATATAAGCCCCGTGGCTTCGCTCTCTCATCTTTGACCCCCTCCCTTCGACCTTTCACCTCGCTCCCCATTGGCCCGAGAAAAAGTGGGCGTGAATGCTTTTTGATCCATAAATTTGCATATATCGATCGCCCTCCAACGCCCTGGGGGCGGGGCCAATTCGCCCCTCGCTCACCGATTGGACGGCAAAAAGTGGGCGTGTGTCGTTTTTGATCCGTTTTTGAAGCACAAAATCCGTGATTTTGTACACGCTGTTCGGCGCGCGCCCTGCACGAGTCCAACACCGGTACCCACAGGCGGCGCAAGAACGGTGGCGATGCGACGGTTGCGAGGTGTGACGTGAAGGTCGTGGCGGTTGTGGTGAAGCGGCGTTGTGGTTGGTGGTTGATGTTGTGGTTGTGGTGGTAATCATGGCGGTTGGTCCAAAATAAAGATAGCAAAAGAAAAACGGCTATCCTGAAGAGTCGCAGCACGCATGAATGACATGTATTCCCACTAGACAACGGGTTTGGGCCTAACTACACATGTACTTACCGAGATACCTCACCTAAGGGACCTGAATTGTGGTTTGCGAATTTGGTAACCACAACAATATATATATATATATATATATATATATATATATATATATATATATATATATATATATATATGTATGTGCATATATATATATATATATATATATATATATATATATATATGTATGTGCATATATATATATATATATATATATATATATATATATATATATATGTATGTGCATATATATATATATATATATATATATATATATATATATATATATATATATATATATATATATATATATGTATGTGCATATATATATATGTATGTATATGTATGTGCATATATATATATATATATATATATATATATATTGTTGTGGTTACCAAATTCGCAAACCACCATTCAGGTCCCTTAGGTGAGGTATCTCGGTAAGTACATGTGTAGTTAGGCCCAAACCCGTTGTCTAGTGGGAATACATGTCATTTATGCGTGCTGCGACTCTTCAGGATAGCCGTTTTTCTTTTACTATCTTTATTTTGGACCAACCGCCATGATTACCACCACAACCACAACATCAACCACCAACCACAACGCCGCTTCACCACAACCGCCACGACCTTCATGTCACACCTCGCAGCCGTCGCATCGCCACCGTTCTTGCGCCGCCTGTGGGTACCGGTGTTGGACTCGTGCAGGGCGCGCGCCGAACAGCGTGTACAAAATCACGAATTTTGTGCTTCAAAAACGGATCAAAAACGACACACGCCCACTTTTTGCCGTCCAATCGGTGAGCGAGGGGCGAATTGGCCCCGCCCCCAGGGCGATCGATATATGCAAATTTATGGATCAAAAAGCCTTCACGCCCACTTTTTCTCGGGCCAATGGGGAGCGAGGTGAAAGGTCGAAGGGAGGGGGTCAAAGATGAGAGGGCGAAGTTACGGGGCGGATAAAAGGACCGTGTTCGTCAGTCCAGGAGAGTCGAGAGTCGGGGAGTGGAGAGGCGGAGAGTAGGAGAGTCGGAAACAGAGAGTCAAGACTTCGCGGGCGGTGGAGCTGCTCGTCGTGTGCGTTGGAGTCAGAACAGAGGGGACGGAGCTGTGGAAAGGCGGCGACACCAGACGAGGGGGTGCTCGCGTCGTGCAGGGAGCTGCACCCGAGGGAGGCCGACAGCGTGACCTGGCCGAGGTGGAGACGCTCGTCGCGGGATAATAAAGATCCTCCATACCCCGAGCATCAGCAACCCCCTCCTGTTTCCCCCCGCGCTGAGATAGTGCGACCAAGGGGGCCCCTTTCCCACCCCCTACCAGACGCTGTCCGCGAGGCCCGCGGAGTTGAGGCGCCATCGCCGCTCCGCGTCTCATCACCAGACGGGTAGGCGTGACCCGGTCTCGGCCTCAGGCCCGCCTCATCCTTGAGGGTATTTCTTTTCCTTGGTTTTGGGTATGTGTTGTCGGCGCCGTCTGTGAAGTAGAATTGTATAAGTGTTGCCGTGTGCTCGGTAGTCGGTATTAGCTCTGCATTGTGTTTTCGCTTTTATATTTGCTTTTTGTGTAAATTGAATTGTGTTTTTCTTTTCTGTGTGCATTTGGTGGAATTGAATATGTGTGCTTCCCGTGTGCCGCGAATAAATGTGCTTTGTGTTGAACTGTTTCCCGCTTCGCTTCGTCATTTCTCCCATTGAATCCTCATCTTGCTTCACGTAAAGGGTTGGTAGTGGGCTGAATACGCCCGATAATTAATCGAACCGTCGAGGTCGACGATAACACCGCTCGGTTATTCTGATAGTACGGAACGGGTCGCTTAAGTGGCCCGTGTCCGAAGTCGACCTGCGGCGAGGTGCGATCGCCCGGTCTACCCTCCGCGTGGGTACTTAGGTAGGTCGAATTTGGCGAGCAACCCTATCCCACGCGGGGGCCGATTGGCTCGATCGCGGTGAGACCGAAAGGTCCACCCGTGACTGGTTCCCGGCGTTAGTCCGAGAGGGTCACGACTGGATTGTCCGTCCGGTGGGCGACGTGCCGCGATTCGAGTTACGTGGCCGTCAGCACGCCGGCGGGCGCGGAATCCGTAACACTGGTGTCAGGTCGTGCGATACAAATCCATCGCCCTCCTCGCGGCACTGGTATCGGAGAACAGGAAAACGGGCTCTCCTGTCTCCGGCTAAATTCACGGGAATCGGTCCAGGGGTGAGAGGAGCGACCCCCGATTCCCTCCAAATTACGAGCGAGCTAAATTAACCCTTCACGAGAAGCAAGATGGCGTCTCAAGGCGAGCGGGTGCCGGGTGGATTAGGTATGTGTAATAGTAATGTAGAATCCATGGCTCAGGACGAGATCACCGTGCAAGAGAAACCCGTACCAGAAGGTTGGGAAAGGCATCGATGCCGTTCATCTGGTCGGTTTTTATTATAACTCCACCACTAAATGTAGTCAGTGGGAGTGGCCAGGGCAGGTGACAATACAGCACGTTATGGAACTCGTGCAGAGCATAATTGACGGAATGAAAGAAAGGAACAACGAAATGAAGAGAAATACGCAACAAATGGAAAATAAAAAAATGGATGGAAACGCACTCGAAGCGAAAAACCAATTAAAAGAAAGCCAGGAGGAGACAGAGGAGGGATTGAAGGTCGAAACGGTGGAGTGTGAGAAAAGACTTCAAGACAGGACGAAGAGAGTTGATAAGCTGGGACTGGAGGGAAAAACGGAGACAGAGGAACTAGGAAGACAGGTAGAAAACCACAAGCGCAAGCCGGAAGAACAGTTAGAAGCCAAAGCAAAGTCTGAGTGTGCGGAGATGAGAAAGGAATTGGAAAAGAAAGCTTCTGAGTTACAGAAACACCAAAACAAAGAGAGGGAATTACAAAACGAACTGAGAGTGTTAAAAGAGGAAAGGAAGAGAACGGAAAATGAAACTTTAAGAAACCACACTGTACAGATCGAACAGCTGGAAGCGAAGGCCAGACTAAAGAATGAGGAACAAGAAAGAGTAATGAAGGAAGAACGAATGAGACAGGAGAAAGAAATCAGTCAGTTGAAAGAAATGACGAGATTGCAGAAGGAGGAACAAGAAAGACAGTGGAATAGAAAACTGAAAGAGTATGAATTTGAAACTGAACGACAAAAGGAAAAAAATAGGTTTGAATACGAGGAGAAAGTAAAGGAGCAAGAAATGAAGCAGGAAGGAGAAATCAGGAGATTGAAGGACACAACGAGATTGGAGAGGGAAGAACGAGAGGAACAATGGAATAGAAAACAAAAAGAACATGAATCTGAGGTTGACCAATTGGAAGAAAAGCTGAGGCTGGAGTACGAGATAGACAAAGAACAGCGAATGAAACACAAACAGGAGATTAACCAAATGAAGAAAACCATGAAACTGGAGAAGGAAGGACAGGAGAGGAAACGAGGAAGAGTCGTGAGAGAACAACGAATGAAACGCAGGAAGGAAATGAGCCAATTGAAAGAAACGATGAGATTGGAAAACAAAGAGCAGGAGGAACAGTGGGAAAGAAAACAACAACTCTATGTGTGAAATTGAACAACTAAAACGGAGGGAGAACGAACAGCTAATGGGGCTCAGAGAGAAAGAACGACTCAGATGGGAAAGGAAAAGGAACCAGGAAGAGACAGAAAAAAGGAACCAGGAGAGAAAATGTATAGAGACACGGGAGACAGAAAAAATAGAGGAGAGACTGCACGGTGAGGACGGGGTAAGTGACGCGCACACACACACGGAGGTAGTGGAGGACAATGGGGGTGAGCTCGCGGAGCGTGTGGAGACCCAGTGCGAGCACCTGGAAGGCCTCCTCCAGGAACGAGGGGAGGGAGTATGCCCCCTTGAGGTGAGTCACGACCAGGTGAGTTCGGTCGTGCTTTGCGAGGTTGAGGGGACGGGTGCTGTGGACGGGTGCACGGAGAGCTTGGGGGGTATAGAGGCCCCGGAGACCCTTGTGGGGACACGAATCCCCAGTGTGGTTGTCCCTGTGTGTGTGGTGCAAGGCGTGAGTGCGGCACCGTGTGTGGAAGCGACCCCGTGTGTGAGTGGTGTGGTGGCGATGGTGCCGGAGTACGTGCTTCCCAGCACGCCGTGTGTGGATGAGGCACGGAGTGTGGGTGAGGCACCGCGGGTGAGTGCCCGCGCGTGTGTGGATGAGGCACCGCGGTTGAGTGCCCCCGCGTGTGTGAGCGAGGGACGGTGTGTGGATGAGGCACCGCGGGTGAGTGCCCCCGCGTGTGTGGATGAGGCACGGAGTGCGAGTGAGGCACCGCGGGTGAGTGCCCCCGCACGCGTGAGTGAACGGCCGTGTGCAAGGTCGCTGTGTGCAAGGGAGACCGTGTGTGTGAGAGAGCGGTATGAGAGGGAGATGTCGGTTGGCATGCGGGAGCACGCAGCCGCGTCTCCCGGTGTGAGTTTAATGGTGTGGACTGTGTGCGTCGTAACACGCAGGTATGCGTGTGTGGAATGGCGACGACGGCGACATGAAAGGAACGAAAGCCGGGTAGCGGCTGTAGTTGTTTCGGGGACCGTGCCGGGTTCACCCAGCAGTGAGCACGCGGTTCGTGCTGTGCAACGCACGAGACCACCACGTGCTCGCTTGCGAGAGTGAAGTCCCGGTCCGGAAACGCACGCGGTGGATTTGCCGATCCCGCGGACGGACAAAGTTTAGGCAGGTAAACGGATTTGGACCGGACGGGTTCTCCACGCGATCGTGTGTGTTAAGCTCCAACGGGCAAAGCACATGTGTTCGCGTGGGGAACCCCTCGAGACGTGGGGCTTGTGTTTTTTTATGCGCACGGTGACGTCATGGCTGCACGTGTGGTTGGAATCCGGCAGGAGGGGTATCTCTGCCGGATGGTACCGTCCAAGGAGGGACGAGGAACACGTGCAGCTGCATGACGTCACGGGCAGGTGCAAAGTGCGCGAGCTCTGAGTTGCCGCGCAGGTGCTGCGCATGGAAAAGAAAAAAGAAAAAGCAAGCCTCACTTTCGGGTGCACAGGATTCCTGGGCAAGGGGTGAAAGACCCCCTTACCTGGGGCACAGGATGGAAACTAGTTAGGGGGAAGGGTTAGCTTAGTTAGACCGACTTCATGGGGCAGGGGGAAGTCCTCATGGAGTCCGTGGAATGGATTAGTTAGAGGGATAATAGCGAGATTTAGGTTGGGAAATGGATTAATGGGATTATTTAGAGACCGTGACTGACAGTGAATGTGTAGAGGGGACGTAGTTTAGCTACGTAGTGTTAAAAGGAACGTGCTGTAGTTTAAGGGACGACGTGGGAGCACGAGTTAGTTAGGGGAGGTAGTTAGAAGGATGGCAGAGTTCAGCGGTGAGTGTGTTGAAGAGTTGGTGAGTTGTGAGGTGAGTACTTGTTGAGTGAGTGAGGCCAGCGGGTCTGTGTGTGTGGAGTGAATGGGGAATGCATGGTGCGATGAGTGATTGGGGGAGGAGTGACTCCCGCCCAAGGGACCCCGGGGTCAGAGTAAAGGTTTGACAAATTAAGGGAGTGGGTATGTACAGTGACAGGCAAAGGCGATAGGTTGGGAGGGAGACAGGTAGGTAGGTCCGAGCCCGCCTTCCAAGTGGCCAGCACCACCGCACTCCCTCCACCAACCTCCACTGAACGGCAAAGGCTGGCCAACTTCATCGGCTGGCCGTGTTTTGCTTCAAGGCGGAGGCCGGCCAACTTCATCGGCTGGCCGTGTTTTGCTGCAAGGCAGAGGCCGGCTAACTTCATCGGCAGTTGTTGTTGTGCTGCAAGGCCTGTACCGGCCAGTTCATCTGCTGGCTGTTTTTCTTCGAGGCCTGTGCCGGCCAGTTCATCTGCCGGCTGTGTTTGCCTGCAACGTTCTTCTTCTGCGGGCTGTGTTTGCCTGCTCACCTTTGCCATGCCATGCCCACTGCCCCTGTTCACCAGCCCCGTTCAATTTTTGCTTTGCCCCCCCTGTTCATTTCCATGTGCGCCAGGATCAAGGCAACAGTTTGCAAGCTGCGAGAACTGCCCTGTTGGCAGCTACAACACGGGCCTGCAGTGGCGACCCGTGCACCGTGTTTGTGTTCATGCATCCATTCGTTGCGCTCATTGCGTGTGCCACTTGAGCTGGCACAGAGACTGCGTTTGTGCAGCCCATGCACCGTTGTGGTTCACTGCGTTCAGTTCAAAAGGGAAGGCCTTGGACTGCGTGTGAGCAGCCAGCCACGTTCCCTGTCACCTGCATCGTTTGAGCCAGAGACTGCATGTGGGCAGCCTGGCTCCCTGCTAACTGCTTTCTTTTTGCAGAGTTCAATGATCCTGGGCCATGGTTTAGTGTAAAATTTGTAAGTTAAGGTTAAGATGTACTATAAATATGAGTGCGCCCCCGGCATGTATGTCTTAGCGCCGGCAATTTTATTTAAGTCGTCCGTGTGAGTGAGTTTGTTTAGATAGTTACGCAGCCCTCAGGTTATTTATTTTGGGGACACGAATACCATGAATGTCGCACTCAGGGATCCGTAGGTAAAATGTACTAGGGGAAAACTACACATGATGGCACACGAAAATTTGACGACTCGGGACGAGTCTGTAAAAAGGGGAGGGGGTAGTGTTGTGGTTACCAAATTCGCAAACCACCATTCAGGTCCCTTAGGTGAGGTATCTCGGTAAGTGCATGTGTAGTTAGGCCCGAACCCGTTGTCTAGTGGGAATACATGTCATTTATGCGAGCTGCGACTCTTCAGGATAGCCGTTTTTCTTTTACTATCTTTATTTTGGACCAATCGCCATCACCACAACCACAACATCAACCACCAACCACAACACCGCTTCACCACAACCGCCACGACCTTCACGTCACACCTCGCAACCGTAGCATCGCCACCGTTCTTGCCCCGCTGTGGGTACCGGTGTTGGACTCGTGCAGGGCGCACGTTGAACAGCGTGTACAAAATCACGGATTTTGTGCTTCAAAAACGGATCAAAAACGACACACGCCCACTTTTTGCCGTCCAATCGGTGAGCGAGGGGCGATTTGGCCCCGCCTCCAGAACGATCGATATATGCAAATTTGTGGATCAAAAAGCCTTCACGCCCACTTTTTCTCGGGCCAATGGGGAGCGAGGTGAAAGGTCAAAGGGAGGGGGTCAAAGGCGAAGCTACGGGGGGGATAAAAGGACGGTGTTCGTCAGTCAGCAGAACGAGAAGGAGTCGGAGGGAGAAAGAGTCAGAGAAGAGTGTGGAAGTCTGGAGCCCGAAGCCTGCAGTAGCTGGAGAAGCTGAAGAGAGTCGAACGAGGGGAGCCCAAAGAAGAGTCCAGGGTGGAGAGTCCAGAGGCGGAGAGGCGGCAGCGGCGAGGGCAGACGAGGGGGTGCTCGCGTCGGTGCCAGGAGCTGCACGCCCGAGGGAGGCCGGCAGCGCGACCTGGCCGAGGTGGAGACGCACACCAGGGATAATAAAGATCCTCTATACCTCGAGCATCAGCAACCCCCTCCTGTTTCCCCCCCGCGCTGAGATAGTGCGACAAAGGGGGCCCCTTTTCCCACCCCCTGCCTGACACTGTCCGCGAGGCCCGCGGAGAGAGGCGCCATCGCCGCTCCGCGTCTCATCACCAGACGGGTAGGCGCGACCCGGTCTCGGCCTCAGGCCCGCCTCATTCTTGAGGTATTTCTTTTCCTTGGTTTTGGGTATGTGTTGTCGGCGCCGTCTGTGAAGTAGAATTGTATAACTGTTGCCGTGTGCTCGGTAGTCGGTATTAGCTCTGCACTGTGTTTTCACTTTTATATTTGCTTTTTGTGTAAATGGAATTGTGTTTTCTTTTTTGTGTGTGCTTTTGGTGGAATTGTATTTGTGTGCTTCCCGTGTGCCGAGAATAAATGTGCTTTATTGTTGAACTGTTCTCCCGCTTCGCTTCGTCTTTTCCTCCATTGAATCCCCATCTTGCTTCACGTAAAGGGTTGGTAGTGGGCTGAATACGCCCGATAATTAATCGAACCGTCGAGGTCGACGATAACACCGCTCGGTTATTCTGATAGTACGGAACGGGTCGCTTAAGTGGCCCGTGTCCAAAGTCGACCTGCGGCGAGGTGCGATCGCCCGGTCTACCCTCCGCGTGGGTACTTAGGTAGGTCGAATTCGGCGAGCAACCCTATCCCACGCGGGGGCTGATTGGCTCGATCGCGGTGAGACCGAAAGGTCCACCCGTGACTGGTTCCCGGCGTTAGTCCGAGAGGGTCACGACTGGATTGTCCGTCCGGTGGGCGACGTGCCGCGATTCGAGTTACGTGGCCGTCAGCACGCCGGCGGGCGCGAAATCCGCAACAATATATATATATATGTATGTGCATATATATATATATATGTATGTGCATATATATATATATATGTATGTGCATATATATATATATATATGTGCATATATATATATATATATGTATGTGCATATATATATATATATATGTATGTGCATATATATATGTATGTGCATATATATATATATATATATATATATATATATATGTATGTGCATATATATATATGTATGTGCATATATATATATGTATGTGCATATATATATATATATATATATATATATATATATATATATATATATGTGCATATATATATATATATATATATATATATATATATATATATATATGTATGTGCATATATATATATATATATATATATATATATATATATATATATATATATATATGTATGTATGTGCATATATATATATATATATATATGTATATATATGTATGTATGTGCATATATATATATATATATATATGTATGTATGTGCATATATATATATATATATATATATGTATATATATATATATATATATATATATATATATATATATATATATATATATATATATATATATATATATATATATATATATATATATATATATATATATATATATATATATATATATATATATATATATATATATATATATATATATATATATATATATGTATGTGCATATATATATATATATATATATATATATATATATATATATATATATATATATATATATATATATGTATGTGCATATATATATATATATATATATATATATATATATATATATATATATATATATATATATATATATATATATATATATATGTATGTGCATATATATATATATATATATATATATATATATATATATATATATATATATATATATATATGTATGTGCATATATATATATATATATATATATATATATATATATATATATATATATATATATATATATATATATATATATATATATATATATATATATATATATATATATATATATATATATATATATATATATATATATATATATATATATATATATATATATATATATATATATATATATATATATATATATATATATATATATATATATATATATATATATATATATATATATATATATATATATATATATATATATATATATATATATATATATATATATATATATATATATATATATATATATATATATATATATATATATATATATATATATATATATATATATATATATATATATATATATATATATATATATATATATATATATATATATATATATATATATATATATATATATATATATATATATATGTATGTGCATATATATATATATATATATATATATATATATATATATATATATATATATATATATATATATATATATATATATATATATATATATATATATATATATATATATATATATATATATGTATGTGCATATATATATATATATATATATATATATATATATATATGTATATATATGTATGTGCATATATATATATATATATATATATATATATATATCTATATATATGTATGTGCATATATATATATATATATATATATGTATATGTATATATATATAAAAAAAACTGTCACCTTGATGTCGGTGTCATGTATATACACATCACTGACGTCACTGTCACCAGATGATGAGCAGGAGGTGGGATTTAACAAGAAAGAAATGGTTTTTAACGGAATGAATGTATTTTTGCAGATTCTTTTTGTGGCTTTTCAAATGGAAGGTTACACACATGGAACCAACATGGCTCTCTTGTTTTTCATCCTGGTGCTGTATGGCTGGTCGATCATCCCTCTCATGTACCTCATGAGCAACATTTTTTCAGTGCCAACAATGGCCTTTGTCGTTTTGTTCATCTTCAACATTCTTACAGGGACGGCTTCCTTTCTTCTTGTGTTCATCCTGAGCAGCCCTGGTACGTATAGTAATTGTTTATGTGATTTGAAAATGGTCAAGGAATGCCTGCTTTAAACGAATCTGTAATGTTTTTTTAAAAGCATTGCTCTTAGCATTAACAACACATATCATGCAAGTTAAAATCCAAATGAGCGCATCTTCTTTTATTGCTCAGATCCAACTTTGGAGTATTCCTCTGTTCATCTCCATAATATGGATGCAGAAGCTGTGGGGAGAGGGGACTTTATTGATCAAAGGAATGGGAGATGGAAGAATAGGGAGAAGATATGACTTGCGAAAAGAGGGGTTAAAGGGAAAATATATTGGAAGAGAAAAGTGGGAGAGGGAAAGTTTGGAGGAATGAAAATTCCATTCATATTGCATATGTCGTGTGTAAATGTCTCATTGTAGGAGTTAAAAGTAAGTTAATAGAGTTCACCAGTGAAGTTCCATTGCATATGATTCAATCGTCTGAGTTTACTTTTGCTTCTTGTTTGATGGAATCTCAGGTCTTGACCTCAAGCATGCGGCCGACATTCTGGACTGGTTATTTCTCTTGTTGCCCAACTACTGCTTGGGACAAGCAGTTAACAGCATCTACCAAAACTACAAGTTCTTGGGACTTTGCACTCAGAATATTCACGCTGAACTTTACTGCAAGATTCAGGGTAAGCATGCCCAACTGTTCAACTTTAACTCTTGACCAGTTTTGACAACACAATAAGTTTCTTTAAAAAAAATTACGTAATGAATTTCAAATAGCCATCAAATCCTTCTCAGAGTATAATCTCAAACCTGAAAGTGACAAATGAGTTTTGTTTACCACTAGCTGAAGTACCTAGCGTTGCCCAGGGAAAGTCAATGAAGTACTCTAGTAATTAAATTTGTGTTGTTGACAACAAATCACTACCAACCTCAACATATGATCTTCACAATACATATTACTCGATCGCTCCCAGGAAAAAAAATACAGGCAGTGTATAAGCATGACACGATCGAGGCTTAAAGGCCAATTATCTGGTTTTATCTGGGGTCAAGTTTTTATCCAAACATAGCCCTCAACCTTCCTCTGAATGAAAGAGGAGGCCATGCAAAGTTTGGTCACATTGGTTCCTGCAGGGTCAGAATGCATAAACAAACAAACAAGAAGGCATAATGCGGTAGCCTGCCAGGTATGATGAAAATCATGCAAATGACGTCACTGTCACGTTGACCTTTGAACATGGTTGCAATTTGATAACCTGTATCTTGAAGCGTTTCTGAGTTATCATCTTTTTTTGTCCATAAAACCCCTATACTTTAACATTGGCAACTTAGTTGCTATGGAAACGATGTTATACGTCACGGATTACCACCATTTTGGAAATGCATCATCTGTCCCCCCGACCCCTACAGAAAGCTTGCATTTTAATAATGATCGGATTATCAAATCTGCTCACGATTTGTAGGTGATGTTTTCCAACTCATTTGTGTCAAGTTTGACGTCACGTAGCACAAATACTTGGTCATATCTGTTTTATGCAAACGATGTCACTGTCACCTTGACCTTTGACATATATAATCAACAAACATTGACAGCCTCACTTTTGTCCTTCGGAATCTTCTGGTAAAGTTTGACAAAGACAGCTGGAAGCATTCGTGAGTTATCACAGTCGCAGACAAACATACAAATGAGACAGACCGACATATGATGAAAATTTTCAATTTTCTTCAAAACAACCAAACTTTCTTCTTTATATATTAGAGCAGAGTACCCAACTTCGATCTGGGTGAGTCAACTTTGCGTATCGCTTGCTGAAAAAAAGTATAGTCTGTGTTTTGCAAGAAGACGACAGATGTTTGTGTGGTGTGCACGTAAAAGGTTCGAGATGGTCTAAAGAGTTCAGTATGTTCCAACAGTAGTTCGTGTCTTAGGGGTCAAAAGGGTCTAATTTCTTAAACATGTAAAAAAAGTCTAAAAAGGTTCAAGTGGTCTAAAGTTCTCAATGGCCAAGGGTCCAAGTTGTCTAATCTGTCTGAAGGGTGTAGAAGGGGTCAAAATGGTGTTAATCTCGAAGCCCTAAGGGGTCTCAAGTGTCTCAAAGGTCTTAAGGGTGAAGGGATCGAAAGGTGTCTGAAGCATCAAAGGGGTCTTAAAGGTAAAAAGGGTCTTAAGGGTTTTATGGGTCCAAAAGGTATGAAGGGTCTTCGATGTCTTAATGCATCTTCAAGGTATTCGGGGTCTTAAGGGTCTTATGGGTATTTTGGGTTCTTCAGGATCTTGAAGGGTCTTAGGGGTCTTAAGGGTCTTTGGGTCTTAAGGGTTTGGGGATCTTAAGGGTCCTATAGGTATTTTGGGGTTTGAAGGGTCTTGAAGTCTTAAAGGTCTTGGGAGTCTTAAATTGTCTTCAAAGGGCTAAGGGGTCTCAACAGTCCAAAGGGTCGAAAGTTTAAAAGGTACATTCCAATAGTACGTAATTAGACGTACGTATAGTCAGGGTTCAACTGACATTCAAACAGTTCGTAATTAATGGACATATTTGTGTCTTCACGGATGGCTTCATGGATGGCTCAACAGATGGATGGAGTCTTAAGGGTGTTCGGGATCTTAGAGGGTCTTCAGGGTCTTAGAGCGTCTCAAGTGTCTTTGAGGTTTTAAAGGTTCTAAAGGGTTTTCAGGATATTCGAGGTCTTAAAGGGTGAGGTCTTGAAAATTTTTGAGGGTAATCTCTGGATTAAATGGTCCACAGAAAAATAATGACGTCATCAGTCACGTGATTTGGCAGCTATATTGTTTTTTTTTTTAACCTTCAAAAATCTTCTCTGAAGTAGCTGAATAGATCGAAGCAAAACTTTACCTAATGGCAGCCTAACCATGAGGACCAAAAGTTCCATACATGTGATGTCAGAGGTCACATGTTTTGGCAGCCATATTGGATTTACCCTGAAACCTCCAAAAATCTTCTTCTCCAGAACGGCTGGACAGATCAAGGGGAAACTTCACACAAATATTCCCCAAGCCTTGGAGATACCAGGGTGTTCACGAATAACTGATAAATTACATGCTATGGTCGCCATATTGGATTGAGTAAAAATCTTTAAAAAGTTCTTTCTCTTGAACCGATTAATCAATCGATGTGAAACGTCACAGTTACGATATAGTAGTGATGGGGAATGTATGTTTTAAATTTCAACCTGATCGGACGCATGGTCTGGCAGCCAAAATTATTTAATTTTTTTAATCTGTGTTCTTTTTGATTTGTTTTTTTGACATATTTTTATTTTGGAATAAGGCTCACTTGGCTGTGCCTGGATGGGTTTGAGGGTATAGGAGTAGCATCTGAAACCCAAATCCTATCCAAGTTCCTCCTGATTACTTCATCTTTGCTTTTTGCTTGTTTGGGTAGCAAGCTATTTGGGTAGTTTGGGTAGCTACTTCCACTATACCTATTTGGTGTTCCACTTGATTTGAATTGAATCTATTTTAATCCCATTCTTAATTTAATTGAATAATAATAATAAACGTCATGGGTCAGGGTCAGGTGTCCGATCAAAGTGGGGTTTCATCAAAGCGGGACGGCTTGGTACCCAGTCATCACTGCTAGCAGTTATAAAGTGGCAGTTCTAATTATATCTCTTATTAATTACATAACACACCAGAACACTAACACCACACAAAATACACCACACACAAGAAACACCACACAAAAGTCCTGGCGAGGGTCTGCAATCTCTGATTGCTATTTTTCTTCTTTAAATTGCATTTGTTTGTCTGAAAACGTCTAATTTTGTCAGATTTTTCTTGGGATTTGTTCTCGTCGAGTCTTAAATTATGTCAGCGACAGTCAAAAATGATATCACAAAAACAAAATCATAAGAATTGATCGTTGCATACCCCAAAAGGGTTTAGGTTTGTGAGATTTTTCTTGGGATTTGTTCTCGTCGAGTCTTAAATTATGTCAGCGACAGTCAAAAATGATATCACAAAAAGAAAATCATAAGAATTGATCGTTGCATACCCCAAAAGTGTCTCAAAGTATGGGTATTTTTAAAAACATTCATAGAATCAGAACCTGAGACCTCCACAAACACTCGACTTACCTTTTTCTTCTCAGGAAACACTCGTCTCTCCAATTATTCACACATACACCAAATCGCATAACCACAGCGCCGACTGAGAACCACCATGGAACAAAAATGATGGTGGCAATTTGATTTTGATGCCCCTCCCTGAATGGGGGAAGCCCCGCCCTGAACGGACAGACAGACTGGTGGAGAATATACGTAGATATAGATATAGATATAGTTTTATTTATCGAAGTTATTTACTAGTTTATGGTTGCATCATTCATTCATTCCATTCCATTATTATTTATTGGCCATGTAAAACATGGAAAATTTTCATCCACTAACATTCCAATTCAAAAAGGGTGCATCACATCCTTTTCGCATTAGCATTAAACATGTTCAATGAATTGGGCACAAATAAGAGTCTCAAACGTCAACACAAGGTAAGTGGCTCACGAAGGCGAATGCCTGAATGATTACAACAAAAACAAACATGAGGTTGTTGTGATGGGTCTTGCATTATCTTGGGATTGTTCAACACAGCACGTTTCTCCTATCCAAGCACATCACCTCCCTATAGTGACACACACACACACACACACACACACACACACACACACACACACACACACACACACACACACACACACACACACACACACACACACACACACACACACACGTTGATTGTTATATTTTGGCTGTGAGTATAAACTTGCACATGCCATTCTGACATGTAAGAAAGTATCACCACCACTTATTCCTTTTCCTTTGAGGTTCATCATAGAATATGGCACATAATATGCACTACATATTGATCAGAGTGTCTCGATTGATGGGAAAAGTTTAAACTAATTTATCAATTTAAACAATATTTGATGGACTTTAAAATGGTCAATTGTGTTGTACTCTTGGTTTCACTCCGAGCCACCCACCGGTGGTTTCATACCACCCACCGCAAGTTGGTGGTGCAACATAGGACGGTGAAGGTTGAATTTGTCCAAAAAGAGGGCAAATAATCCTGGTTGTGAAATTAAATTTGGCATCAACATTACTCATACCTGTTCTCCAGTCATTTCAAAATTGATTATTGAGCTTTTCAATGAAGCGCAAGAAGCAGCGGACTTAAACAGGAGACAGACAAATGCACGGACAGATACCATGGTTCACAATATATAAAGTTCAACACAGAAACGTCAAAGGAACTTCAACACAGAAACAGACCACTTGGCCCATCAAGTCTGCACAATGGTTGCCAACCTGACAGATTTTTGTTATCTGCTCGTGGAAGAGCTAGAACACTAAATTTATCAGGATGCACCAGGACAAAAGGAACAGTATTGCTGGTGGGGGGGGGGGGGGATACCAACAGTGGAGTTGAAGGACAAAATAGAGGGAGAATTGGACAAACAATGGGGTAGGGAGGAATGGGGTTCAGGTCTTCCATATGACAGCTGGGCTGCCGGATAGCTCTCATTTCTTGGAAGCGTGGCTGTGCCGCTGATACTGTGCCCCTCTACCAGTACACCTGGTACTCATTTTGCTGACAGCAGAAGGATGACAAGCTGAGTCATCCCCACCTCGTGTTAATTCAGCAGCCAACAGGGTTCAAACTTAGGACCCTTAGATCCCAAGCCAGCCACCCTAACCACAAAGCCAACACCTGGCGTTTAGGAATGGGGTGGACAGAATGGATATTGAAGGAAACTTCTTCCTCCCCCCCCCCCCTCTCTCTCTTTCCCTCTCCTTCAGCTGTTAGTTTTATTTATTAAATTTGATGTACCGTACCATACTCGTTACTGAGCATCTGTGCCATTGAAGCAGCTAACTGAGCAAGGGTTATGCTGGGTGAAACAAATACATCAAATACCACTAACCTTTTAAAGTGGTAGTTGATCCGCCGTGAATAAATGAAGAGTTAAGGTTTCGGGCTTTACCTTTCGTCAGAACAAGGAAAGGGAGGATCCTGACATCACTGGCAACATTGAAAATTGACACTCTCAGGCTTTTTGACACTTTGTGATTGGGAAAAAAAAAGTCGATTTTTTTCCCCTTCAAATTACAGTGTGATTAATGATTTCAATGGTTTTTAGAAAAATTAATTGTTTTGTTTCCCCTTTAAGCACAATCTTTGGTTTGCCTTACTGGCCAATACTTGAATTCTTGCTCCATTTTGGTTTATCGATCACTATGCCCAAATACTCATGCTTAGAAACTTGTACAAAACTATGGTTATGAATAATTTAAGGATCATAGCCACCTGATAAATTTGAGCTTTTTAGAACTCAAACCTCTGTTCACATTCTAATTGTACATACTTTGTAGATGTACTCAGTTGAAAAAATGGAGAACGTGTACTACTGGTTACCACTACGTGTCATTTGTGGCCTATATTACATATTCTGTGCAGTCAAACAAACAAACAAACAAACAAACGCAAATGCAATACCCTCTCCTTCGGTGAAGATACAATCGTAATGATATTACGTGATTGTTAATAGTGAATAATGCCACATTATATAAATGGAGAACCCTTTTCATTGAGAACGCAAGAGATGTGATTAGAATAACATGGACAACCATTGACATTTGAGTGTAGTCCAAATCTTAACCTCATGTTAGAACAACGTATGTTCAACACTAATGCATGTTAAAACATCTTTCTTTTGTACATTTATTAAAGTGAGTCTTGTTGATGTCGAAAAATGATTTTCACATTGGTGTCTTTAACAATAACTGATTGATTGTGACAACAATGATGATGTCGTCGACCAGGCTATGTATACCAACGGAGCTATATTGCATGGGAGAAATATGGTGTGGGTCGGTACCTGGTATTCATGGCCGCAGAAGGATTGATCTACTGTATTATGGTGATCCTTTTTGAGTACAACTTGCCAAGCCATTGTGTCTCCACCATCTCAAGCATTATGTGCAAGTTTTTCAAGGTAAATTGCATGTTTTGTCCCATCTCCAATCTGATGAACCCTGGAGAGCAAAACTACCACAATAGCACTTCCAAATGTCTTCTTACATTGAAATGAGTGCTCTAGCTCATGCATTTGGAACAGGCTTATTGGATATCCATGATGCTAAGTTGAACCATCATCTTTCTTATTTAATTTTATGGAATCATGTTTGATTGAACTGTCGCATTTTCATCATTTTTCTTCTTTCCTTGCCAGCTAACAATGATATCTTGTATTATCATAAACCCTCACGTAACTTAAACCTCCGTTTCACTGCCCCACTTTTCCATCACCTCGCTCTTCCATTAATCTCCCGACTGGGTAGGTCCAGAGGCAAGTCGGTGGTCTTTCTGTCTTCCACTGTCTCTTCTCCAGTCTGCCCCCCCTGCTCTCTGTGATATTTCCCCCATATATTTCCTCACGGGGCTCAACGTCCACCAAAACCCCCCTTCTGGTGAAACAGCCAAAATCAAGAATCACTGCTCACCTTCACTCTTTCATTCCTATTTTTCCCACCTCTGGAACAAGCTCCCCCACTCTCTTCAATCCCACTCTTCCCTCCAGGTCTTCAAAACAGCTGTTCACCACCATCTCATATCTTACCCCATCCAAAACCACAATCTTTTCTATCCCTGTTAATCCACCCCAAACCCACCTCCTTCAACTTCCCTGTTTTCCTTCCTGAAAGTCCCTGTGGTACCATCCTGTTTGCCCCATATACCCCACCCCATCCCTCTCCCTTCCACATACATCCTATCGTCTCTGTTCCGCTCTATTTTGTGCTTCACTCTCCCACCCCTCTTGTCTCCTGCCTTGTTTTGTGTTTCTGTGTATTAGCTCCGACACGAGCCTCGACATTGTATAAAAAAATATTATAATAATAAAAAGTTTGGTTAAAGGTTCTGACTTCAATGAAAAAAAATTATGATTGTAGTTTTTGTGTGAACCGGTTAAATTATCTTCCTCGAGTCAAGCAGTCCACAACTGGATCACCTGAAGATGACAGAAAAGAGAGGGTTGAAGACGTTGAAAAAGAGCGAGACCGTATTCTCAATACTCCTTTTTCTGAGCTACCTGATTGTCTTGTTCTCCATGATCTCTACAAGGTAGGTGTTCCATGATCGCTGATTTCAGGTAACGAGGGATACCTCATTGTTATATCATTCATCCTTCTATCTTCACGTGCTTTAACAAAATTTGGCAACGCTCCAAGAGGACAGTTTCCTTTTGAAATGATGAAGTCGACACAAATGAAATGTAATGGAATTGCAGGTTTGTAAAAACCCTTCTTGTGTTTCCAACAGAGCAGACATGAGGATTTAGATATTGATTCTGTTTCAATAATTTATATCGAGTATTTGCACTGTTCAATATATCTATTTTGTGTATCACGTTGCCCATAAGATGAAGATACTAATACGAAGGCAACACATACAAAATAATGTATTTAAAATATACTTCATCTGCAGGTTTATCCAGGAGATCCACCGGTGGTCGCAGTGGCTGGCCTGTCTTTGGGCATCTCGGGAGGCGAATGTTTCGGCCTTTTAGGTTTCAATGGCGCAGGTAAAACAACTACATTCAAAATGCTCACAGGAGATGTGAAGCCAACTGCTGGAGATGCCTTCTTGCAGGGATACAGTATTCACTCTGACAGAAAGCAGGTACATATGGCCAGCTCACTTTCACAGCACAAAATGTTATTTTATATTGTTTCCTCTCCTTCATGATAATCATCATTTCTTCTTCAGCTACCTCATCATCGGCCTTAAGCATAGGACATTTCACAATGACTAAATTACTCAGTAATACTGTATTATCAGAGCTCGTGATGGTCATAGGTAAAGGATTAAACTATTTTTTTTAATCTCATTTGCATTCATGTTGTTGATTTTGCGATTTGACTTTCAGACCCGTCACAGGATTGGTTACTGTCCCCAGTTTGATGCTCTCTTTGACCACATGACTGCTCGGGAAACACTTTATTTCTATGCTGGCCTAAGAGGTCTCCATAAGCAAGATGCTTTCGAGCAAGTGGAAGGAGCTTTGCATGATCTTCTGCTCGTAGCACATGCCAACAAGCTTGTTCAAACATACAGGTTGGGATGCATATGCACACAAACAACAATATGAATTGTAAATGAGAAGGAGGTGATGGTATAAATAATAAAATAGCCCCATCAGGGACCGACGGTTATTTCGCCAACAGGTGGAGTGAAAATGAGGGATTATGGGGAAGCGACCATGTCCCCCCCCCCCCCCTTCCTGAAGTGTTATGGTCATGAGGAAAACAACTTAAGTTAACGGCATGGTCCCTATGTTTCATTAAGAGTTTGGTTTGCATCTGTCTGTCAGTTTCTGAGAATATTTTAAAATAAATTACCTGAATTTAAGGCAAAACCCTCATTTTCAGCCTCTTATAGGGAGTGGATCCAGATGGGGAGCGCAACTCCATGAGACATTACTGTTTTGATGCATTGTACCAAATTTGAGCCATATCAGTCATGTAGTTTGTTAAGAAAATTTGTTTCAGTGAATATGAGTGATTAAGGGATGGAGGCCAATCCAGAGGAGAGGCCAATCCCAATCCATGGGTAGCACAACTTAAGATTAGGGCATGGTCACGATGCCGCATGGCCAGTTTGTTCTGGACCCGGTTGTTAGTTTCTGAGAAGAACATTTTTGAATGAAATACCAATATTTAGAGCAAAATCCCCCTTTCACACCCTTTATAGGGGGTGCATCCAGATGGGGAGCACAACCCCAAGAGACCTTACTGTCCTGATGCATTGTACCAATTTTTTTCCATATCACTCAGGGAGTTGTGGATATGATGTTTTCGTGAAAATGAGGGATTTGTGGAGAGGGCCTGTGGCCCCCTTTCTCGGGGAGATACAGCCATGAAAATCACAGCTTAAGATTAGGGCATAGTCACGATGCCGCGTGGCCAGTTTGTTCTGGACCCGGTTGTCAGTTTCTGAGAAGAACATTTTTGAATGAAATACCAATATTTAGAGCAAAACCCCCCTTTCACCCCTTTTATCGGGGGCGCATCTAGATGGGGAGCACAACCCCATGAGACCTTACTATCCTAATGCATCATACCAAACTTGGTCCACATCGGTAGAGTAGTTTGTGAGGAGAAGATATTTTAGTCAAATGTTAACAGATGTATGTACGTCCGGCCGGACACTGGGATCCACTCTTTGGCCTATTTCGGAGAAATAACCTAATAGGCATAAAAGAGGAAGAGAGTGAAAAATCTGCCTGGCGATGTTTCTTTTTGCTCTGGTTATTTTCAGAGCTGCTTCAGTGTCGACAATTGTAGTAGTTCACTCCGGCCGCCTGGCGAGGACTGGTCTCCTATATCTGCAAGACCTGATATTAATGTGTCCTGGGAATTTCTCCACACAAACCTATCATCACTCTCTTATGCACAGATTCATCCCATTTCATTTTCAGTTATCACACCCATATTCCGGCTCATGGTACAATGCATCATGCAGTGAGACGGTTTCCTTAAAGCAACTTGCTTTCTCTTCCTGGAAGGCTAATCCAACTGAAGATAACCTCAGATAATTCCACAAAATGTATGTCCACTTTCAGGAGAACCAGAAAACAACATCTGTCCAATCTCAAGAATGAACTTTCGAATGTGTCCCCTTCCTCTGAAATTTGGTGGCACCTTGTCAAGTCTGTCTCTGGAGAATGCTCCCCCTCCATGCTTTCCCTCACTTCAAATGGCACCACAGCCACCTCTGCTTGTGAGAAGGCCGAATGCCTAGTTTCTCTGTTTGCTTCCAAATTCTGTCCCCCAATTCCTTGCTCTCTGTACCCACCCTACAAAGTTGCATCCAACTGCTCCTGGACTCTTTTTCACATGTGAATGTTGAGATTTTCCAGCAACCCTAAACTCTGATTCTGCAGCTGGCCTGAATGGCATCAGTGCACGTGCCCTAAGATTCTGCTCTGCTGCTCTTGTACATTCCCTTTCTGCTCTGTTCACCTATCATCTGCCCTAGGACATCTTCCATATGCTTGGAAGTCGGCTAACATCACTGTATTGCACAAAAATGGTGCACATGTCTGCTTAACCACAGTCCTATGAGGTTATTTCCAATCATCAGCAAGTTCATGGAATCCATCATTGTAGTTTACATCAAATCCTTCTTTTCTCCGATGGCCTGATCTCAGACAGTCAATTTGGATTCAGACTCAGCCATTCTACCCTGGATATGCTGCTTATGCTTTTCCAACAATGGATGGAGGCCCTCAATCTCATACATGAAACTAGGTCTGTCTCTTGAGACATGTTTCATGTATTTGATAGTCTTGCATCCCAACTTGATCTCTAAACTCTCTGCCTATGGCATCCATGGCCACTTTCACACATGGCATCCTGACTTCCTCCATTGTCCGAGCCAACAAGTGGCGCTCAACTGGATCCTCTCATCTCATCTCCCTGTACAGGCTGGAGTTCCCCAAAGCAGTGTCTTCAGCCCGGTCCTATTCCGAAGCTTCATCAAAGATCTCTCTGACTCTCTGGGACATCATCTTGTTCTTTCTAATGACTGCACCCTCTGCCATAACATCCTTCATCCTTCAGATTTCCAGGCAACAGCCTCTTCCTTCTCTGCAGATTTTGATAGAACCATGAGCTGGTCCTACACTTGGAATGTTATTTCATTCTGACAAACATGTATATGTATGTATATATATATATATATATATATATATATATATATATATATATATATATATATATATATATATATATATATATATATATATATCACTCTCACTCTTTCTCTGAATAGACCATCTTGCAAACCCTCCCATCATCTTCCTTAACAATCCTTTTGAAAAAGTTCAGTAGTTCAGTCACTTAAACGTTTGGGCCTCACCCTCAACCATAATCTTTCTTGGCCAAACCACATATGTAAGTTGGCCTCAGCCAGTATGCGACTCGGCTTCCTCCATCTTGTAAAGCTTTGTCTTGGCACTTCTGAGCTTTTATCTACCAACAAAGCCTTCACCCACACCTTGATGGAGTACGACCCTCCCCTTTGGGCTGGTTCCTCTGCCTCGCCTCTTGTTCAGCTTGATGCCATGGAAATCAAGACCCTCAAAAATCAATGGTGTATCCTGCATTTGAGCCCCAGGTTTCTGTAGGATGCATGTGGTGTTCCAGTAACCCCTCCTGCTGAAAATCCCAAAATCCAGACTTACCGTTGACCTCCACTCTTTTTTTTTCTTTTCTTTCCTGCCTGTGGAACCAACTTTCACAGTCTCTTCCATGTCGTTCATATCTCCAGAGCTTCAAGACAAGCTGTTCACCACCGTCTCACCATTGCCATGATCTTTTCTACCCCATCCACCCTCCCCATGCCACATCTTTCAGGGTTTCTCATTCTTCCCTTCCACTTCTGTGATTGAAAGTTTGCAGCTATATCTATCTTGTTCACCCTATGTATCCTCCCTTTGCTCTCATTCTTCCTCAGACCCCTTATTCCTCCATGTCTCCATTTATCTTCTCCCTCAACCCTGCTGTTGGTGTGTTCCCCCACCCCTTCTTTTTACTGTTCTGTTTGTTCTGTATTCTAGCTCCTTCACGAATCTCCTCACTATACAAAAGTGGGTGTTGGCGAATGGGGGGGGGGGAAGAGGCTTGAGGTGGACAAGGGCAAAGATCTCTGCAGATAGCTGCCATATTTAGACAGATTACTTAATTTTAATATAAAAGTACAAAATAAACAGAACTTGCTCACAGGAATTTTCTTTCCTATATTTGACCTTCTACTTGAAGCATAGACTCCTATAGAGAAGGACTGGAACCTCCCATGCTCGGGGTTTGTAACTTGAGTCTGAAGGATTAACTTGATTCCGGGGCTAAATGACTTCTAGAAGGGCTCGAGACACGATCTAGGGATCCATATAGGGGTTTTTGAGGATGGCGAGTTCAATAGTGTCATTTTCAACAGCACCTGAGGTCATCTTCAAGGTCAAAAGGTCATATTTCAATGTCAAATTACTGAATTTTGGTATTTTTTGCCTGTTTTTGTGTCTAACTCATAAACGGTGAGAGATGGCTGATTGTAATAAGATGCAAGTGTGTGGAGCTGTTAAACTTTGATATTTATTGTCATATATCGTATTACATAAACATTATATGCATGTCACAACACTATGCCTATTACAACTATGTCTATGTCTATCACGAGTTGGAGATCTTTTCTTGCCTCCTGAGGCATCCCAAAGCTTTTTCTTTGTCACTTACATTGAGGACATGAGCTTTCAATAGAATGTTAGCTAAAGTAGTACATGCAGCATTACTACTAGCTTAAGGTGCATCTACAGAGGATAACAGCTCAGCAAAATGAAATCGGCAACGCCTTTTAGTCTTGTCATACAAATTATAGGCATTATGTACAAAAAAGACAGTTGACATCGTTGGCACACTCAATCCACCTCTATTCAAATTATCTAGAAACTCAGATGACACCTCGTTACCATCTTCATCATCAATGATCTCCTCCATACTAGTGCTATCGCCATATTTATGAACAAGGTGTCCGGCCAAATAAATACTTTATGCTTAAGGGCATCGTCAGACCCCAAGAGATCCTGAGTGTCTTGAGGAGTAATCTCGTCAATGAGTTCACTCCGCTCATCTGGATTTATGGAAGTTGTACAGTTCTTGTCGCAATCAATCACACGAGAACTAGATTCGGGCATAATGTCATGCTTAATGAGTGTTTGCAAATTTACAATTTTAGCTGCAGCCATAATGTCAACTACGTCAATGTAGAAGTTTCCACCGTTTCTTTGCCTGGCTTGGCCGAAAAACTTTTCCAAGGCTTCATCTGCAAATATAGCAGGAAGAACGTAGTCAAAGTATTTCTCTGCCAGAAGCAATTTGGCAGCATCCACATTATTACGTGTGGACACAGTGAAGGCTTCAGCAGTTTGCTGAGTTAGCTTCAGCTTACGGCCACCACCTCCTTGCCATGCGCAGGTAGATATAATTTGGCATGCCTGCTCCAGCCTAGTGAAACTTGTACAGTCTGCTGTCCAAGGCTGTCTGGATTCATCGCGCAGATGGATAGCTGAGAAACGGTCTTTCACGTTCATCATCTTGAACCACTCACTCATTATCTGGGTGAGGATGATTGTGCCTTCGCTGATGCCCAGTGAATCCTTGAAGGTGTTTAAAGCAGCGACAGTCTTGTCATTGAACACTTGGCATACCAATGGTACGCTCTGGCGTTGAAGGGGCTTGGGGAAAACAGCGGTGTGCGTCAGCTTGGTTAAGCGAGTAGGAGTAGCCCGGTCGATCTCGTAAACCTTCTGAATATCACTCCAGTAAGCTTTGTACTCATTACCATCTACGACAAATGAGAGTGTCTTGCCATCAACAGTAATCCAGTTGTTGGGAACATTTTTGAGGATGTGCACGTAGTCGTGCACGAAAAACATAGATTGCTCTTGAATTGACAGCACTTGGCAACTTCCTGGTACTCCAAGTTTTGAATAAACACTGCGGTTGGTATTGCAATTGTCACATATCAAAGAAATCACAGTACCGCCAGCACCAACTGCAGTTGATGCAGCTTCGATAAGGAGTTCCTTCAGCTGATCGGCAGTTAGTTTTTGGCAGGGAAAATGCGTAGAATATAGCGTGGACCACCGAAATGTCAGGCAACTTCAACAACCATAGCATGTGAAGCAAGCATTTCGTGTTCACCACCCGCTGCTGCATTTGGAGCATATCCTACAACATGCCCTCCAGAAAATCGCAATGTCTCGACCAGCTTTACCTCGTCAAACATTAAATTGACCAAACGCTGCTGTGGTTTAAGCTGGTCGAACAAGGTTTTGAGGTTGGAGTCCTGCTCACTACTAGCAAGCATCTGTTTTACCTTTTTTGTTGATGGTAGAATGATTAAGCCGGATCGACGAATCATTTTGTATGCACTGGGTGATATGTTGTGAAGCTGCATTGCGAAAATCATGGTATCAGTATCAAATCGGCGACGATCAAGAGGTTTGAACATAAGATGCAGCTGCGATAGAAGGAAGCTGGAATGAGGAAGCTCGTGTGCCTCAGTCATCCAACAGAGCTGGCTTATTACAAGCTGAAGAATTTACTTGCTTGTGCATTCATAGATGTTTACCTGGTCAGTTATGGATCTAATCTGGGACCATTTTGAGAGCAGGCTGTTCTTCTGAAAAGGAAAAAGTCGTTTGGGCACCTCAATGCCATCTTTCTCAACTCTATTCGAGAATAGAAATCCAAAAGGTGAGTGAACTTGTTGGAAATGAAAGAACTGCTTGACAGTTTGTCCAGTAGCATCAGTTCTTGATAGGTAAAAGGTTTTCCTGGTCTTTTATGACATTAAAGCCAGGAAAATAGGAGCTGATTTTAGCGCAGAAGTGGTCGAAATCTTGGATATTGTCTGCAGCCTCATCAGCTGCCTGCATCTTCTTAGCTCTTGATTCTGACGAAGAAGATGATGTTGGGCGTGGGGCTGAGGTCACCTGCTTCAAAGCTGATTTCGGTACTCCAGGAAATATTGATGGGGGTTCTTTGGGTCGTTTGCAACCCCTAACTGACACCCAATCACAATTGAAATGTGTCTCACAAATATATATCTCCTTTAAGCACCTCAAGCTGTCTTTCTCATCTGGCATTGCGAATATCCATCTCTCCCTCTCCTCAGGATCTTTTGGGAAGGATATGACCTTTACATAAGGCGTCCCATCATAGTTTCCTCTACAACCAAAGCAGCTGCAACGATGTGGCATATTGTCACCAAAGCAGGAAACAACACAAAGATCCTGTGAGATCACCAGCTGGACAGTTTCTGAAAGAGAAACAAACAAAACATACATTAGTTAACGATGATATAAATCAGCAAGTAGGTGCAGTAGGTGCACAATGTCATGTTTTGTCATAGACTTTACAAAAGTTTTCCTCTATGAGTTAGACACAAAAACGGGCAAAAAATATCAAAATTCAGTAATTTGACCTTGAAATATGACCTTTTGACCTTGAAGATGACCTCAGGTGGTGTTGAAAATGACACTATTGAACTCGCCGTCCTCAAAAACCCCTATATGGATCCCGAGATCGTGTCTCTTACCCTTATAGAAGTCATTTTAGCCCCGGACTCAAGTTAATCCTTCAGACTCAAGTTACAAACTCCGAGATCGTGAGGTTCCAGTCCTTCTCTATAGGAGCCTATGACTTGAAGAGACATTTTGCAGCCAGTTAAATGCAAGAAGTTTTGAAGTTTTCAGTGCTTAATGTGTTGCTGTTTTGCTCTCTTTCCTGTGGTTCTTCTTGCTGCTGGTAGTGGTGGAACCAAACGCAAGCTGAGCACTGCTGTTGCTCTCATGGGTCGCCCTCCGGTCGTGTTCCTGGATGAACCATCCACAGGCATGGATCCTGTAGCCAGACATCAACTTTGGGATGTGCTGGGTCTTGCGCGACTCTCTGGTCAGGCTGTGGTTCTCACTTCACACAGGTTAACTTTTATTACCTTTCATTTTATCTCATTTATAGATGATCCACGTTATTGTGCCTGTACCATGTTTTATTGCACCAACCATTTGGCATATCCCTCGCCCAGCATGGAGGAGTGTGAAGCTCTGTGTACTCGTCTCGCCATCATGGTAAATGGACAGTTTCACTGCCTGGGTAATACGCAGCAATTGAAGAACACCTATGGCAGTGGGTATACCCTGCTGATTAAACTGCGCTCACCTGTAGCCGTTCATGGTTTGCCAGAGGGTGATGCTGACACGCAGCATGCAACATTCAAGGCTTTCATGAAGTCCATCTTTCCAGGTTGTTTTTTTACACGAGTCCATATTTATTTGCGTTATTTTTCCCTCATCTCTTCTTTCATTCAATTCTTTTAATTTACCCAAGTGTTTCCATTTCACATTATTTGTTCTGTTGTCTTTCTGTCAGTTTATGTTTTTATTTTTATGGTGTTGCACAGAATAGGTCAAATACACTGACATATATATATATATATATATATATATATATATATATATATATATATATATATATATATATATATATATATATATATATATATATATATATATATATATATAGTTTCCTTCCATTTAACAATTTTATTTTTTTATCAATTCCCTGACTCCACCACCCATACATAATATGTACATAGTCCCCCAAATAAATTGTGTGGCATTCATGGAGTTTGTTATCAGGAAGTTGGTATAATTTCCTTTGTCGGGATGATACAGAGACTCTGTCTGTTTAATACAACACAAGTCCTCACAAAAATCAACCAAGGTTCAAACTTGTAAACCTATAAGTACCTACCAGTCTTCTGCGGAGGATTTTACATCGAACAACACTCATGAAGCTCTTGTACAGCATCACTGTGCTACAAAACTGACAGACCTAAAACAGTCAGTTTGTAATTCTTCTTTCTTCTTTTACTTCCGAACTCAAAATTGGATTAATTTCAGTACTTGAATTACATACGAATCTATTGTGTTTTGCAGTGGGAAGGTCCATGACTACTCAAAATTTTCACAACTTAAAAGGATTCCACAAAGTAGGCAAAGCTGCAAACCTACACATAGGGCAGTGAAAGGCCACGAGGGGTTGGTGGGACAACGCCTGTCGATCAGCCTGGTGGGGCGGGCCCACAGTGACACAATTGGCCAAGGGTTAATCACACCGAAATTGGTGTGGTTAACGGTGAAATATTACGTGCAGTCCTACAACAGAAAAATATTTTACAGTCTTTCTGTAATAAGATGACGTTGAATCACAGTTAAGGAGACGGAGGGTTTATTGATCACTATAGCATCAGTTGGCATTATACATAGCCATATCGGTGGCCTCTTCTTCACCCTGATATGCACTCTTGTGTTCACTATGCACTGATGTGTTCACCTTGATGGATGTCAAAGTGGGTGTCCCACCTGCCTGCATTAGTAGGTGGACATTAAAGATCCCACGGGGTTCTTTGCGAAGAAGGTCTGTTATCACTAGCACCCTGAATTAATAAATTCCTGCTCCATCGGATGATAATCCTCTGTTGGAACCCTCAACAGGGGTATGTTCCATTCCCAATCAGCTTATAGAGCACATGACATTTCTGCCGTGTGATGGCAAAACCTAGCAAGTCCGGCTCCAGACAATTTGAGTTATCAAGGAAAAACATTGGCGTCATGGGATTAAGATACCATTTATCAATATAGCTTTATTTTGTCATTATATGTAAGTTGTTTCAGGACAAAGTTTTATCCAAATCATGCTGTTGATATTGATGGTAAATTACTTACTAAGTTTTTCCAACACTTTGGTAGGGTAACTGTGAACTTGCTAGGTTTTGCCATAACATTATCAAAGTGAATGCTCATGCTATATTTAATATATATATATATATATATATATATATATATATATATATATATATATATATATATATATATATATATATATATATATATATATATATATATATATATATGCAAAGTACACTTGGAGGACAGGAAAAACCTAGTAAATCCAGATATGGGTCAAACTCAAATTTTACCAAAACCGGACTTGCTTGGTTTTGCCATCACACGGCAGATGTGGCTTAAGCACTCAAGCAAGCACTCCAACTAAATGGTTGATAAGGAACGGCTGGTTTGCCACCGTCACATGCCACACCCTCTCATGCTATATATCGATATATAGCATTGTTCTTGGAAGTATTATGATGATGATTTCTGTTTTACAGTGTTCAAATATATAATTAAATTTCGATAAAGGTTTAGAGAGGTTTGCAGACATATAAATAAATAAATTCTGTATTTTACCACCGTTTTACCCAGTGTCTATGACATCGTCCTATCTAATTTGTTACATTACTTATATGTGGCACTTGTTTGTGCCCTTTATAACATCCTCATAAATAAATTTCCTGTTTAGATTGATCTTCAATTTTTTTTTTAATGTTGACGGCTTCAGTCACGGACGAAATAGTCCTCATCGAGGCCAAGCCTTAAATGAAAGAGCTGTATTGATAGAAAAGTAACGAAAGAGAGAGAATAGTCTAAGAGTTTTTGAGGAAGTAAAAAATCTGCTTTTTGAAAAGGGGAAGGTCATAAGTGTTTGGGAAGACATGAGAAGGTAAAGAGTTCCAGAGTTTGGCAGTGGAGGGGAAGAAACCAACATCGTAATGGCCCACCCTGGAGTTGCCAATGGCCACACAATAATCATGTGATGTCATGGCTTGTCGAGTATTCCTTGGTCTCGTGCATGGTGGAGGTACACAAGCAGCAAGTTCTTGCGAGCAGAAACCGAAGTAATATCTGTAGAGAAGAGAAAGAGAGCCCACTATGCGGCGCAATTTGAGCAGGTCAAGTTTTGAGGTCACATTGGTGGAGTTGACAGGTCAAATAACCTTGGATTCAATTCTGTCCAGTAAGTATGTGGAACTGGAACCTTCCCAGATGTGAGAGCAGTACTTTATACAAGGACAAATCAATCCTTTATATCGTTGGAGCAACTGTTCAGAGGAGAAGAATCTTTGACATCTGAACAGGACTCCTAATTTATTCAAGGCAGACTTAGCTATTTGCGTAATGTGCGGATTCCAGGATAAATTAGAAGTTAGAGTCATACCTAGTTGGTTTATTCTATCACATGGTGTAATTGTAGAGCTTTCAAAGGAGATTGGAGAGTTGAGAGGAGTTTTAGAAAGATGAGAAGAAATTGAGTTTTTGAAACATTAAACTTAACTTGATTACATTTGATCCATTGGGAGATCTTGTCCAAATCTGAATTTAAAGAGATGGCTGTGATGAAGCTTGCTGTAGATCGAGTGAGGGAAGACTGGGCAGATGGGAAAGACATGGAGGAATGTAATGTTGAATCATCAGCATACGAGTGCAATTGGTTATTTGTGGAAGAAAGAAGGTCATTGATAAAAAGAATGAAGAGTGTTGGAGATAGATCGGAACCCTGAGGTACACCGCTGTTGATAGGGAAGGGGGAGATGTTGAACTATCACCAATTACGGAGATAGAGCGGTTGGAGAGAAAGCTCGATAGCAGAGAGCAGAGTGAAGGAGGAAAGCCGAAAGAGGGAAGCTTGGATATCAGACCTCGATACCAAACTCTGTCAAAGGCTTTTGAGATATCAAGGCTTACCACAAAGGATTCCCAAAAGTCTCTCAAAGAAGAGGGCCAGACATTCATAATGTAAGAAAGGATATCACCTGTAAATCTTGCCTTGTGAAAGCCGTATTGGTGGTCAGATAGAAGACTGTGAGATTCAAGATGGTTGAGAAAATGGGAATTGAGAAGACATTCAAAGACCTTGTAAACAGTATAAGTCAGAGTATGCCTGGTGTTGGCTTTATGGTTAGGGTGGTGGGCTTGGGATCCTAGGATCCTGAGTTCAAATCCCCCTTTGCTGTTGAATTAATACCAGGTGGGTTGACTCTGCCTGTCATCCTTCCAAGGTCGGAAAAATGAGTGCCAGCTTGCTGGTATTCTGTGTCGGAGTGGTGACATGTCCAGGATTGTATGCAGTAGCCAAGGAGACTGCTTAAGCAGCACCAATGCTCTGCAGAGTATGGTTCCAATGGATGGAGGGATGGATAAGTCAGAGCAATAGGATGGCAGTTAGAAGGGCTTGAACAATCACCCTTCTTTAAAATAGGCTGTACTTAGGCATGTTTCCAGGTAAGAGGAAAAGTTTGGGTTTTTAAACAAAAACGAAACAAACGAGCAAGCACAGGTGCAAGTTCTGAAGCACATTCCTTAAAGATACGGGGGGGGGGGGGGGGGAATGCCATCTTGCCCACATGCCTTGCTTATGTCCAGAGAAAGGAGTATTTATATATATATTTATATATATATTTATATATATATATATATATATATATATATATTTATATATATATTTATATATATATATATATATATATATATATATATATATATATATATATATATATATATATATATATATATATATATATATATATATATATATATATATATATATATATATATATATATATATATATATATATATATATATATATATATATATATATATATATATATTTATATATATATATATATATATATATATATATATATATATATTTATATATATATATATATTTATACATATATATATATATATATATATATATATATATATATATATATATATATATATATATATATATATATATATATATATATATATATATATATATATATATATATTTATATTTATATATAGATATATATATATATATATATATATATATATATATATATATATATATATATTTATATTTATATATATATATGTATGTGTATATATATATATATATATATATATATATATATATATATATATATATATATACTGAACAAAAATATAAACGCACCAACCTAAATATCTAAGTCAAGATTGCCATTATGGGAAAATGGTCAAACCGATGATATGTTTGAGCAATGGTTCCTTTGTTTTGCTCAAGACAGATGTTCCCATTGAAATTGACCACTCTGAGTGTGTGGACTCACACGTTGAGTAATCCTTCCCATGAGCACCATGGGGCTTGACAGAGTGATGGTCAGTGAGCGTGACCAGGACACAAACACTCCCTATAGCTTGCTCGGGCTGTACACTCCCTCGGGCTGGGGAGCGCTACACTGACGCCAATGTCCTTCGTCGGGTGTCACACGTGGTGCCAGTGTTATGGTGTGGGCAGGCATATGCCATGGAGAGCGCACTCGGCTTCATTTCATTGAAGGCAACTTGAACGGGCAGCGGTACAGGGACGAGATACTCAGACCCATCGTCGTGCCGTTTGTGCGCCTTCACCATGTGACGTTTCAGCACGACAATGCTCGCCCCCATGTTGCCAGGATCTGCATGGACTTCCTCGGTGAGGAGGACATTGCTGTCCTCGACTGGCCTCCATATTCTCCCGACATGTCGCCCTTCGAGCACCTTTGGGACGTTCTTGATCGACGCGTACGACAACGTTACGCAGTCCCAGAGAACGTCCGCCAGCTCCGTGTGGCTCTCCAGGAGGAATGGGAAAACATCCCTCAGGCCACCATCGATAATCTGGTGATGTCCATGCGCCGGAGATGCACCACTCTGCGCGACGCCAACGGTGGACACACCCGCTACTGACTGTGTGAACTCTGACAGTGACACCTCGGTTGTGTCGGCTGTTGTAGCGCAAAGACTGTCGCCAGAATTCTCAAGGAACTCTTTGAAATTTAATGCTCAATTGTCATGGATTCTATAACCAAATTGTTGTGAAGATTTAGTATTAATGAGTTCGAGGTAAAATAGTAACAATCGCTTGGTGCGTTTATATTTTTGCGCTTGGTGCGTTTATATTTTTGTTCAGTATATATATATATATATATATATATATATATATATATATATATATATATATATATATATATATATATATATATATAGTTTTTGGCCCAATCTCTCAATTTTAGAAATTAGGCTTATGTTGACCTTTTGATGGTGGTTGAATTAATTGACTTGATATGCAAATCCTGTTCAAATTTCAAGGCAATTGGATGAAAATTGACAATTTTTGAAATTTCTTCCCATGTTGACATTTTGGCCTATGTTGACCTCAAAAATAATAGGTGGTTGAATTCAGTGACCTGATGTTTAAACATTCTTCAAATTTCAAGTCAATGGAAGGAAAATTGACAATTTTAGAAATTTGGCTTATGTTGACCTCAAAAATAATAGGTGGTTGAATTCAGTGACCAGATATGTAAATCCTCTTCAAATTTCAAGTTAATGGGATGAAAATTGACAATTTTAGAAATTCGGCCTACATTGACCTCAAAAATCTCACCTCAGTTGATTCAGTGACACAACAGTAAAGACAAGTGGTGTCACTGTTGCAAATATATACAAGCCACCCACACAGACATGGCCATCACCTTCCCTATCCCTATACAACCATCACGTGGTTTACATCGGGGATTTAAACTACCACCACACTGAGTGGGGTTACAGGGAAAATGATGTGGCTGGAGAACAGCGAACCGACTGGGCGTTGACGGCTGATCTCAACCTGCTGCTTGACCCAAAGCAGCCAAAGACCTTTCACTCAGGACAGTGGCAGACCGGAACAAATCCCGACCTCTGCTTCCTGACAAAGGATGGCAGAGGGCTACCAATGATGGCATCAAGAAGAGTTCTCTTTGCCTTTCCAAAAAGCCAACATCGCCCCAATGTTGTTCACATTGGTATCGAGATCCTGCTGGTGCGCTCCAGGCTAAAACTATGCTGGAATTTCAGGAAAGTGGATTGGACCACTTTCACCAAAGAAACTGAATCCAAGATTGAGAATATACCACCTGTCCGAGCTAAATATGCAGAATTTGTGCACCTTCATCTCTCTGCGCGGCTTCCACAAGACCTACACCTTGCTGGACACCGGAGACTGAAAGGCTTCTAAAGGAGCACAAACAAAACTGGGAACCCAGATGTTGTGCAGGCACGAATTGAGGCTCTCAACACTGAAGGTCTGAAGCACTGGAAGGAGTTGGTGGAGTCAACAGACTTCACCCACAGCAGCCACATGGCATGGGCATTGCTGAGGAAACTTGGTGCCACAGAAAACACTACTGCTGCCACGTTTTACTGTCATCCATGAAACGGCAAATTCCTGCAATCTGGAAGAAGGCTAATGTTATTGCCATCCTAAAAACTGGTAATCCAGCAGACTTGCCCTGCAACTTTCACCCGATAGCCCTACTATCAGTGACAGGAAAGCTGATGGCGAGGACCCCACTATCCCGTTTAACCCCCACTCTGGAGACCTTCCTACCTGATGAGCAGGGGGGCTATAAGCCTGGCTGCAGTACCTGTGATCAGGTTCTTTCCCTCTCCACCATCACCGAGGCTGGCTTCGAGAGAAAACAAAAGATGGCAACTGCCTTGGTGGACCTGTCATCAGCTTATGACACAGTCTGGTCCCGAAGGCTCCTCAAAGTCGCGAAAGTCTTCGGCTGTCAGAAGACAATCAGACTGCTGTCAGTATTCCTTGGGGACTGAAAGATCCACATTAGCCTCAATGGCAAAATCAGCCATGCTTGAATACTAAACGATGGCCTCCCTCAAGGATCTGTTCTTTAACATTGAGGTTAAAGAGGGGCCCTGCCCTATATAACCTCTGTTAGCAACCTGTCAACGACGACCTCCTTCAAACTCACCTATGCTGATCACACTCGTAGCGCAGTGACCTGACCTAAAATCTGTTGGGAACCATCTCACCCAAGATCTGGACATACAGGAGGAGTATTTACACAAATGGAAGCTCTGCCCAAGCCCCAACAAAACAGCCGTCTGCACCCGCCATCTTGACAAGCGCACAGAAAATTCAGAGGTAGATGTGACATTCTGCGGTATGAAAGTTGAAAATGTCCGTTCTCCCAAATATCATGGGGGTTACATTTGACCGAACCCTGAACTTCAAAGAATACCGACAAAGATGCAAGGAGGTCAGGCATGGGTAAACCTCATCCGGAAACTGGCTGGAACATTGCGGAGAGCCGGCTTTAACACCTTATGCAAGGCAACGCTCGCCCTCATATACTCAACGGCAGAGTATTGCATGCCAGTCTGGTTGGCGAGTAGGGGAGACCGGGGCTAAATGGAACACTTTTCACATTTTTGGTTCTCACATGAAATCTTTCTTAGTACTCGATACGTTAGGAGTTGTATGTGATAGCCCAGTGAAAGAACTGCACTTCAGCAGTGATCAAGAACAGTAATAATATATAAATAGTTTGCCATAGCCCAAAACGTAAGAGGTGTTTGACTGTTCTGACTTGCCCCGCTCATGGGTTAGTTGAAACACTGTGTGGGGCAAGATAAAACTTTCCCTCAACACATGACTGCAACAGACTCTATTCTTGCTAAACCAACTTTATTACCTCACTATGAAAATATTCTTTCTTTGAACAAACATCACAATGATCAAAACATGACTTTAGATCATGTTTCACACTATTTGGACTATAAGCTCAGATAATTTCTCATACTGAGACAAAAAAATCAGAAAATATATCATTATTATTTCCAAACACAGTAATCATTCTCACAGTTGTCAACATCTAACAACATTTTCCAATGCAAAAAAACTCAGAGATCATGTCAAACATGTTGGAACAAGAACTTCGTATCAAAAATATATTTTCAAAAGGCAACGTTTGATATCTTGGTTTCTGAAATCTTCATGCCTAACGCCTTGTTTCAATGATTAAAAAAGGCTGTAAGAAATCAAGCTGCTTCATTAAGCAATACCTGTTCAAAAGAAAAGGAAGCACTTGGTATAGTGGGAAGTCCGAATCATTGTTCAGTCACTTAACCAGATATCTGTGACCGTTATGAGTCATCATTCAATAACACTTAGAATATAACACATATTCAATAATTTGAACTTCAAGCATATTTAGGCACAAACCATCAAAGAACATTGAATGAAAACCAGAAACGATGATAAAAGGAACTAGTAGCAAACAACAAGTCTTCTCATCACTGTAGTGTCACAGTGGATCAAATTCAGATAAATCATATGAAAACACCAGCTTAGATGCAGAGCGCTTTGTACCTCCAATGGTAGAGGGAGCTGGAAGTGTCATAGCAATGTCGCAGCGCTCATGTGTCATTATGTCCTCCCTCTCTGGGAACACAAATGTCATTACCCCATGTCTTCGCTGGTCCGCTCGTCTCAGAAACTTTGTAGTTACTGTTTCATCATCAAGGATTTCCTGAACTTGCCCAATGAAGTAAGCTTTCGACTTCTTACCAGCAAATTCAACAACAACAAAAGTTCCCTTTTCCAGTTTGCCGGTATCCGATATATGTTCACCATCTGATGACTTAGACTCAAAATCTTCTGAATCTGATTCCAGAATCATGTCATCAGACTCTTCAGATGAATCAGGCTCCTTGTCTTTTCTCAGGATATCTTCTAAGAGATTTCTCTTTGGGCATTTCGCTGGCATCTGTTTCTTTTGTTTCTGACTTTCTGTAGCATCCAGCCTGATTTGTTCCTTGATTGGGGTGTCTGTTAGAATTCTTGTGGCACCTTTTTTACGGCCTCCAAATGTATTCTTTCGTGGTCCTGCTACTTTAAATGGACGGACATCTTCGGGCGAGAAAGGAGGTCCGACAGACTTCTCAGCATCTTGTGTTTCTGTGGTGTGAGATGTTGATGGTAATACGGTTTCACTGAAGGTCTCCCTCGGGAGTGTATTTTCAACATCTGCTGTATGTGTGGCTGAAGCTGTTGGGTTTGGGCGGTCTGTTACACTGGATGGCAAGAAGTGTTCCTCTCCAAACGTGTTGCGATCAAATGGGTATATTCCCGTCACCTGAAATCCAGCCTTGATGTTGCTTGGGGTCATGGCCTTTGGAAATGCATAGCTCACAATGCTGGGTATGTCGTATATGGTCATTGTCTTTCCCTTGTGTTGCATTAACCAACTGTCGCAACCACTGTTGTAGAACTTCTTGAAAGGAAAGTACACACTGCGATCTAGGGTTGAAGCTTGTGAGAGCAGTGGGGAGGAAACGATAGCATAATTACTCCATTTTCTTTTGCATAATCCAGTACAGCTAGACTGATATGCGATTCATGGTTGTCCAGCAGTATCAAAGCTGGATGTTCAGGTGTGGGGTGGACATGACTGACAAAATGCTGTAAGAAAACTAGAAAGTTGGGACCAGTCATCCATCCAGATGGGTGTGCTGCACCTATGCATCCTTCGGGTCCATCCCTAATAAAGTGATCCTTGAAGTTGACACGGGGAAATATAAACATTGGTGGTATGGAATTGCCAAGTGCACTGACCCCACAGCATACAGTGACAAGAGCTCCACGTTCTGCAGAGGTTATAGCACCAACTTGTTTTACACCCTTCCCTGCAATAACTTTGCTTGGTTTCTGCACTGTTGTGCAGCCTGTTTCATCAATATTCCAAATGTCCTTACACTGAATTTTATGCCTTGTCATCACTGTCTCCAAATTGTCAAAGAACGACTTAACATTGTGTTGGTTAAAACTTGTTGCCCGACTGAGGGATGTTGCCTCTGGAGTTCTGATGGAGATTTTTGTGTGTCGCTTTAGAAAACCGGACAGCCAATCTGGTCCAGCTGATCTGTTTTCCTTCCAATTCTCAGGCATGTTCTTATTATTTTTGAGTACAAATTCATATGCCAAACTTCTAAGCTCTTTTGGTGCAAGGCCATAGTACAGTTGTGATGCTTTCAAAATGTAGGAAACAAGCATCTCTTCTTCAACACTGTCAAACACTTGCTTCCCATTCCAGTATCCAACACGAATATCTGGAAACTCGCCTGCATTTTCAGTGTTCATTCCCTTCAGTTTGAGACAGTATCGTCGCAAAGTAACATGTGGAATGTCAAACTCTTTGGCAACAGTTCTACATGGTATCTTGCTGTCTATCACCTGTCTTGCAGCACGAATCATTACATCTGGAGCAGTACTGGCATTCTGTGTTTTTCTTGTATACTTTCGTACCATCTTGATTACATCAGGTCATCCACACACTGACACAACAAGTTATAGTCTGGACAAATGTAAATGTGATCACAGCGTGTCAGTGGTTCTACAATTCTCATGAATTTTTTGGCACATTCCAGAACAGACAGTGGATATTCATCTAATCCATTAATCTGATTAGAAAGGATGTAGATCAAAGCTTCCTTGCATTTTTCACCGAAGTAAGTATGGCTGCCAATCAAGTTAATCATCAGGAAGATGATACTGTTTTGACATTCATCATCAGGTTCTGAATAGAATAGTTTAGTAAGGGAAATTCGAATGTAGTTGGTCTCAACACTGGTCCCACACTTTCTTCTTATTCCACTCTCTCGGTTCAATAAGTTGTGGATAAATATTGCCATTTGACACGCTCCAATGAAAACCATCCACAAGCATTCTGAAAGAAAAAGCAAAAAGCTTCAGGAAGAATTATACATTATCAGACTATAAAAGGTGTCTGGGGCTAGTTGGAACATGTTCCAACTTGTCCCAGTTGAATTGTTTCAATTAGCCCCAGCTGCTCATTTACATTTCATCATGGCTGATTAACAAACCGATTGCATATGGAGTCTAAAGACAACCACACTTAGTAAGATCTATCGATGTTCTTGCCACATGTGATAACTGACAAATACTGCAATGTGAAGCTTCAGTTACAGAACAAGATGTTTAGCATGCTTAAAATTTACTGAGTAATGGAAAAATCAACAAACCTCATCTGGTGTTCTTGTCTAGTGGCCTTCCTCACATGGAACAAAATGGCTGAAAGGGCACGTAAGACAGGAAGTGTGATAGGCTGAAATGGCAGAGATGTAGCAAACGATTTTATTGGTAGATGCAATGTTTCAACCTACCCCATGTTCCATCTAGCCCCGGTCTCCCCTACTCATACGAAGGACATTGATGTTCAGTTAAACACTGCAATGAGAACAGTGTCTGGAACCCTCAAGCCTCCGAAAAAAAAACATTGTGCGTGAATAAACCATTCCTCCACCCGGTTTCACACTCCCACGTAGGCAATGGACAGCCCTCAACAGGCTCTGCACTGCACAGGGCATCTGCGGTGGTACCCTCTACCGATGGAGGATGAGGGCAGATGCAATCTGTGACTGCGAAAGAGTTAAGACAATGGGGCGCATCACCTCGCACTATCCCTTGCAGAAGTTATCGGGAGGACTTTTATCTCTCCACCAACTCACCCCTGAGGCAGGCACATGGCTGCAGAACCTGGACATTAAACTTTAGTGCAATCCATATTGGCCATACGCAAGAAGAAGAAAAAGACCTCAAAAATAATCGGTGGTTAAATTCAGTGATGCGATTTGTAAATCCACTTCAAATTTCAATTCAATCAGATGAAAATTGAGTATTTTAGAAATGTGGCCCATTTTGACCTTTTGGCCTGTGTTGACCTCAAACATAGTTGGTGGTCGAATTCAGTGACCTGATGTGCAAATCCTCTTGAAATTTGAAATCAATTGGATGAAAATTGAGGATTTTAGAAATTTGAAAAAGTTGTTGACCTTTGGCCAATGATGACCTGTTGACCTTTTGACCTCAAATAAATAGGAATCTGTCACACCACCAACTCCACCATTTGGTGAAGTTTCGTGAAGATCAGTTTAGAATTGTGACCTGTAGGCGATTTAAAGGTGAGTAGACTGACAAACGGAAACAATCAACATACTTGTCAAAAAAATTAAAATTGCCAAGTAACAAACTATGTAGGGTAAAAACGTTTTATTTTATTACAGTACTTGTATCATCAGCGCAATCAGGTTGGATGAACAAATTAACTTTAGTCCAACTGATTGCTTTAGAATGAAAAGTTTTAAAATGTAATTGTTTATTCAGGAGTGAACTATAGCTTTCACATGTCCGTTGCTTAAAGCTGAGTTTTATGACTGATGCCATAGTGTTGTTCATTTGCAGCTTGGTTCAGAGTTTTAATGATGTGCTCGACGGTATTGATGTGCTGAACTGTGTATGGTATACCTGTAATTATTCAGCCTGCAGTTCATGATTCACATCCATTTTTAAACAGGAAGCTGCATCAAGGATGAACATCAGTGCCTATTGCATTACCACCTGAACAGCTCTGACGTAACATGGGCAGAGGTAAGGTCAATACATGAGGATGACAGGAGAGGATCATATAATTTGTCATTGCATCATAATTAGATTGTGTGTGGCAGCATGTGTGGTGTAATTTATTTTTTATGATTGTGATTTTTTTAATGATTTTATGATTCATAATATGATTGTGTGTGGCAGCATGAAAAAATTGTATAACAATTGTGCATCAAGTGATAAAATCACTGAAGTTGGTTGACATATATGGAAATACATTATGAATGTTCTCAGATGTGGAGGAACTTGAAATTTCACCTGTGTGACCTTACGTGGTGGTCAAAATGTGACCCCTTGTAGATTTTTGTGTGATCGCGAGGAAACAATTTCTGCAACAGCAGACTCCTTCCACTGAGCAATGAATGATGGACATACAAAATAAGCACATGCAATCACAGCTGTTGCTTTATACATCCCACAACACCAGGCTATTATCACAACTGTAACACAGCTACAGGATACGGACATGATCTGTTGATCTTCGGTGATTGGTATGAAGAAATAGCACAGTTCCCCTCAGTTTCACTATTTGGGCAACTCTGGTGGCAGTTCAACTCTTCATTCTTGTCTACATGCATTCATTGCAAGAGGATGTGTCTTGCCACATATCTGGATGCGCTGATAGTTTGCTCCACGGCTTTTCACTGTGGACCATACAAATTATGCCCACTGGTTGGTTCCCAGTGGCAAATAAGCATCCAAAAATTGCACAACAATTAATTTATTGCCACTGAGTGCATATGACCAAGCTTGTGTTCCATGACATTCACATGGATGAAGCTGTTAGAATTCACAAACAAAATAATGTCTGTCAAGAGAGAAAGAGGGAGTTTTGGGCGACAAGTAATCCAAGTGCCTTTCAGCAGCGGATGGTCACTGGGCCAGATATGGTCTGAGTTGATTGTGGAATTTATTAATGCACAACAGCACAAATACAAACAAATGCATGCTTTTCATCACAATTAATCAAAGGATGTCTAAATATCATGTGTAAAAGATCAGTTAGTGATGCACTCAATCATAATCATGGTAGAGGAGTTTGGAAACTCTTTTTATGAGGAGAGCAAGTGCTTGCTCGCCCTTCATAATAAGAAGATTGTAGACCCTTCTGCAGTCGAGATTGTTCAAAATGTACAAAAACTGGACAAGACTGCTTCGATTACCTTCAAGAAAGAACATCTCATAGAGCCAAGCTAATTGGTGATGTTATCACTTGCAACAAACTAAACTTGTTTAGTTTTTCCACAACCAAAGCCTGAAGCAAAAGAAAACAGGTGAACTCAATGGAGGGTGATTTGGAACTATTTTCATGGCTGTATATTGGATTCCAGATTCATCATCAAAGTCTGGATGAAGTATGTTGCTGCAAGAATCAGACATTGATTGCACTTCCATTTCCAGTTCCCCTTCGGAGAACGCATGATCTGCAAGTCATTTACCTCCAAAGACAATGATACCGTCCGTAATTGTCTTCTCCTTTCATTGCTTGTACTCGTCGGTGGTTGTATTTTCATTGTTTTATGTAAACATTAATTTTTCTGTTCTTCGTTGTTCTCATCCTTAAAAAAACCACTCTATGATCTCCCTCCTTTCTTTACTTGACTTCCACTGTTCTGTTCCTTTATTTTACATCCGAATGCTACTCTCTCAACACCCTTACTAACACTCAACAGTTCTGCATGTCTCTCTTTAACTAGCAAAGCGAAACTGAAAATTAATATTGTTACAGTTTCCAGATTCAGACCAGTGTCCCAATCCCAATCCTGATGAACCAATGTTACGATAGACTGCCGAATAGACTCGAGGTCAAATCTTCCACCCGCACGATCGCCAATTTGGCGACAGATCGTCGAAAGAGACCATACGCCATCTGCCGGCAAAGCCGAATTGATCTTCACTTTGGTTTTCGGCGTACAGATAGCTCTAATGAGAATTTGACGCGCTGTCCGCATCGCTTGTCGAAATGGGATCGAAGCCCGAATGGTGGCTTGCGTGATCCGGCAGTAGTTTTATATCATCTCCTTTGAGGGAATGACACCAATTTCCCATGAATGTGCTTTTTAACCATGCTGGGGATAATAACCAAATGATGAACAGCGAACCAGCCGACATAAGTTAATTGAAGCAATCAGAGTAAATAAATGTCCATTCGGCTGGAGGTTCGGCTCAGCCATTCACCTTATCCATCCACTCGACAAACATGATACACTGGGGTAATTCACAAACAAAGATGATCAACAACCCCAGAGGTAGAGCCTGACAAAGTGTCTGGAGGCAGTTTGGTTCCAGTCCCGACAGGATGCAACTGCTCGTTCTGCATGTCGATCAGGAAGGAACCAGGAATGCAGCTTGTTTGGCGAGGTGCGTCTCGGTAGCCCTCTCTGCAAGCTCAGTCCATCCAGCAGTCGACATATACGGGCATTGTGAACATAAGTGCTTTTATCATCTGCTGATCTAAAGCCCTTTTGTCATCCTCTACGATCTTGATAACCACCCCATTCAGGTCAGGTCAGGTATCGGAGCATGCACCAGAGCAGCACGTCGCTGCGTCCACTTTTGCCAGAACTCCGTCTGGCCATCCCCCAGGCAAATGCCTGGCCCATTCCCATCTCATTGAGATGCTGATCAACCTGCTACAACTACGAGGCACGTGGTCGGCCTGTTGGTCTCCTCCACTCATGAGGTTCCCTCGCTGAGAGAATCTGGTGAGCAGGATCAGCGTCAGGAAACCAAACCACGTGTCCATACAGCACATCTGATACTCACTGATTATGCAGGTAACAAATATCATTTGAGACTCTCTCCGCAATCGGTGGTTGGACACAAAATCCGACCAGCGATAGCCAAGGATTCTCCAAGGAGACCTGGTACCAAAGGAATTAAGTTCCATAGAGCAAGTCTGGAAGCACCAAGGACCTGGAAACCTGGACTTTGGTCATCCTGCACAGGTACTGAGAGCACCACAGCCCATGATCCAGTGAATCCATGACTCCCCAGGCCTGACCCAGACGTCGATTGACATCTGGTTCACAGACAGCAGATACATGAATATCACTGCCAAGGAAAGTGAATCTCTCTGTGACCTCAACGTCCTCACCACAAACAGGAACAGACAGGATAACAGCATCCAAGATGTCATTGAAAGCCTGGATCTTAGTTTTGACCCAGGAAACCTGTAATCCCAGCAGCTCAGACTCCTCTTTCAGCACCTCGAGGGCCCCCAAAAGGATACCTTGAGTCTCCGCAAAGATGACTGCATCATCTGCAAAATCAAGGTCATACATCTTGACATTCCCAAACGATGCACCGCTGCTTAATCTCTCTGACATCCTCCCCAGAATCCAGTCCATACAAGCGCTGAAAAGTGTGGGGGCCAGTGCACACCCCTGACAAACTCCAGTAACAACTGGAAATCAGAGATTGTTTCATCACATCTAACAGCACTCTCTACCAGAGTATATTTAAGACATCAGATTGATCAGTTTTGGTGGCACCCCACGAGGACCAAGAATCCTCCAGAGGGAATCCCAGTTCACTGAATCAAACGCTTTGCACAGATCAACATACACTGCAAGCAGCCCATACCGAAACTATCGCCTGCATTTGGTGAGGACCCGAAGAGTAAGGATATGGTCAATCATTGACCTCTGTTGTAACGTGTGACTGTTCTGGGTGCTGGTGCTCAAGCAGATGGTGGCAAACCCAATCAAGAATAGTCCGAGCAAAGACCTTTCCTGGCACTGAGAGCAGCGTCACCCCTCGGTAGTTGTTGCAGTCCTGGTGATCACCCTCCCCTTTCCAGAGAGGGAAAACAAGGGCCCTCTTCTAGTCAGTTGGGATGATGCCTGTGTTCCAGACAGAGCACAGAACTGCATGTAACTTAACGAGTACAGCATTTCCACCAGCCATGAGAAGTTCAGCATGGATGCCACAGATCCCAGGAGCTTTACCCCATTTCAACCGGTTGACTGCAGCCTGTGTTTCTACAAACGACAGTGGATCACAGTTGATTGGAGGGTCAGCAATTGGGATTGTAACACCACAGACATCCAACTCGACAGCTGGTGGATCAGCCTGGTAGTGTAGTAGATAGTAGAAAATCGTGCAAATTATGATACAAGCATCAAATTTGGCATTTCTGTTCTGCAGGGCTTTCTGATCAAATTTGCCCGATTGGCCATTTGAAAATCCAAATTTTGAAAAATTTGAAAGAAAAAAAAAAACTTCAAAAAAATTTGAAGTCACAGCTGGCTGAAATTCTTGAAGTGCAAGTGAACATCCCAGAAAGAGAACCAAGGGGAGATGCAGTCATCATTGATGGCTCAGCACTTATCAATGTCCTACCTCCACACACTTCAAAGATATTTGATGACTATGCTAAAGAAGACATCATCCCAAAGGTGGAATCCTATGGTGCCAGGTACGAGAGGGCGGACGTAGTGTTTGATGTGTACAAGAAGTCAAGTCTGAAGTCCGAGGCAAGGACGAAAAGGGGGCAATGAATCGGAAGAAGAGTGACAGGAACCAGTAAGACCCCAAGTAACTGGAGAAGCTTTCTTTGAGATGACAGCAACAAGACAGCTGTTTCACTTCCTTGCGGAAAAGATGTGTGAAGCACAGAGGACAAGCACAGTCATTGTCACAAAAGGAGAAGATGCCATGAGCAACACAAGGAAGTCACTGGATGCTGTGTCTCCATGTTGTCATGAAGAAGCTGACACTCGAATATTTGTACACGCCAGGGATGCAACGACGGATGGTAGCAGGTCCATTATCATTAAGGCTAATGACACGGACGTACTAGTCATAGCAATATCTGTATTGCCATCCTTACAGGAACTAGGTCTTGAGAACATGTGGATTGCCTTTGGCCAAGGAGCCAAGGCGCGATGGATTCCAGTCCATGAGGTAGTTTCTGCAATAGGGCCTGAGAAAGGTAGAGGGATCCCATACTTCCATGCATTCACTGGATGTGACGTCATGTCTGCCTTCCACGGTAAAGGGAAGAAAACTGCATGGCAGACTTGGAACGTCTTTGATGATGTTTCTGAAATATCCACCAATCTCAGCCAGCATCCAACATTGATTTGTGATCTTGACTTTTTCGAAGTTTTTATTTTTTATTTTATTTTTCAAAATTTGGATTTTCAAATGGCCAATCAGGCAGATTTGATTAGAATCCCCTGGAGAACAAATGTGCCAAATTTGATGCTTGTATCATCATTTGCACGATTCCTCTCAAAAATTGCTGTTATCTGCCCTACTATGGTGCAGCCTCTCAAAGTAACCGGCCCAGCGGGCCTTCACTTCGGACTCCTCTGTCAAGAGCCTACCACCCTCCGCTCTAACTGCAGCACACCGAGGGACGGGCTTGGAGGAAAGCAATGCACAAATTCCCCTGAAAGCAGAACGTGAATCACGTGAACACAGGTGATGCACTACCCCCTCACAGATTCCTCACACATAGGTCTCCTTGTCCACCCTGAGCACATGTGCAGTTTTGTGTGTCAGCTCCCTGAACAGCTCAGCTTAGCCATTCAGCCTGGCCTTGCGACTCTGGTCAATGGTATCCAGTTTGACTTGAGACAAAATTTTTCTTTGCCCTTTGCTGCGTTCCAAGACATCAACCGGCAACATCAAAGACGGTGGTTTTGAAGGCACTCCACAACTCTTCAGGATTCCCTGAAGCACCCAGACCCCTCAAATCCCCACTCAGGCTGTTTGCAAACTCCTCAGCTACCCTCTCATCCTTGAACTTGTCAACATCCAACCAAGGCTGGGATAGTGCTATTCTCCCAGATTTAAGCTGCAACTTCAAAGTTGCTTCAACAAGCCTGTGGTCGGTATTGAGGAACTGAGCACTCTGGTTGACCCTGCAGTTCTGGATTATCTTCGAGACCATCAACGAGGACATGGTCAATCTCCTTTGCCACACCACCAACGTTGAAATACCAAGTCCAGCGATGAGCACTGTGGGCGCCGAAACCATTAACCAGTCACCCTAAGTCCATGACTTCTCACAAAGTCAAGGAACTTAGTGCTATTCTGGTTCACAGTTCCAGACCCATGGGGACCAACACACATCTCATAACCATCCCTTTCAGTTCCAGTTAATGGACTGAAATCCCCAAGACTAGAAGTGTATCTCGTCTGGGGCACTGATCAACCACAGACTTGAGCATGGCATATAATGCGTCCTTCAAGGTGAGATCACTCGCCTCAGTCGGAGCATAAACAGAGACCAGGGAAATTATACCCATGGAGTGACAAATCCTTAGTCTCATAATATGCTCGTTGACCGGTGTTACCTCAATTATCATTGGAGTCAGCTTGTTAGACACAGCTACAGCAACTCCTTGGGCATGGTCACCATGAGAGCGACGAGACCAAATAGTAGCCACCTGCCATGATCGCACCACTATCTGGTCTCCGAACCTCAGAGAGTTCTGCAATACCAATGTCCAAACGGTTCAGCTCAGATGATAACAGAGACAGGTGATTGTCCTCTCTTAGGGATAGGACATTCCAGACACCCACCCCAAGGGATCATCTCCGGTTAACCCAAGGAGACCGCCGTCTGGTGGACGACACCTCAGCACCACCCCGACACACTCTCCCACAATCTGACCCGGGAATGTTACCCCATGGTTCCCCTCCCATCATCAAAGATTTGGGTCTTGAAAGCTTTGCCCAATCCCATCATCCGGTGAGCTGCCCTGCGAAGGGAAGCTGCACAGGAGGTACTCCCACGGAGTGGGTTTTGAGATTTTTTTGCGTTTTTGTGTTTTGCGGAATGAAGGGTTTTACGGTGGCCGGAGTGCAAATCCTGCCACCAACCTCTTAATAAAAAAGTAACGCAACTGCAGGAGGATGTCCGCAGACACAGTTGGGCACTACATATGGATGGTCGTTGGCTCACAAGGAGCTCCTCCATCCTTTGACACGTTTTCTTCTTCATCCTGCTGGTTGTCGATATCATACACCCTCCTCACCAAGAAACTTGGTGGGGAGATGGTTTAGTCGCTGACAACCCCACCATGGAACAGGTTAGTACAAGTTTACATGGCACCTGAAGCAAGTCACAGATCTCATCTGACCTGACCTGACCTGAAAATAATTGAAGGATTGAAGGAAGATTTAACACAGATAATTGAGGATTGAAGGGTCCACTGAAAATCTGTTGAGACATACTTCATCATCTTGCAATTTTTGTGCACAAATACCATACTCCTATGCTGCACATTTAACCATGAAATAACTATACTGCATTACTCCCTTTAACCCATATCACATCCTCACAACATCATGCTGTTCTTCCTCTTCTCCTTTGTATTACCAATGCATTCTGTAATGTCTCTTCTTTTCTCCAACCTATGCCCTCTTTGCGTTCACAAAATTATTTGTCGTGTCCTTTTTGTCCTTTACTTTGACTTCCTTCAACACTTCCTTCACTGTCCCTGCTTCTGGTTCAAAAACAGATCCCACGTCACACTCCCAAATCACAGAGTCATCACAAACTCCATACGCTCAACCAACTATTAAGCACACCGAAACAAAATGAACGACTCCGCATTGCTGAACTGTATTTACAGAAATGTGATCACAGCAGCAGTGAGGGCCAACTCAGATTGAAAGCACACCGTCCATGCTAACCCAGTCCCTGCTCCCCTTTTCTCTGCTCATCTATCCATGCTGCCAAGTCTTCAGCTTGCTTTGGAGGCCAGCAAAGTGATGCAGCTGCTTCCTGCCTGTTCATGGGATTGTGTACACCACTGCATAATGTAGACAGCTGAAAGTAGGAAGAGAGGGTTTTCCAGAGCCTCTGAGAGATCTTTTTTGTGTATGAAGAACAAGACTGGGACCAAGGCACTGCCCCAAGGCACAAGTAACAAGTAACAATGATCAAGTCCACGACTTTGCTTACACTTGGAAGTAAGCTTTCTGGTCTGTTGTTGAAAGAATCCCTTTCTGCCACATTATTTTGAAACGGAGTGATGTTGGCTCTCTGGCAGACATACAGTAGGCAGCCAAGTGTGAAGGACAGGCTAAAGAGAGCAGACAGAGGAGAAGCAAGAGCAGCAGAGCAGGATTTGAGAACATTGGCATTGATGCCATCTGCATCCTTTGCCAATGCAGGATAGATGCTTGATTACTTTACCCACCCCTTCAGCTTAGAAAGACACTGAGTCCAGTAAGGCAGTGAGTACTGAGGGGAAAAGGTGTGGACTGAGACTGAGAAAAGGTGTGGATTGGACATACAAAATTTGGAAGCACACACCGAGTTGAGAGATTTTGCATTGTCTCGATCAGTGTCTACGATGAGGCTATTTGAGGTGAGCGAGGGGATGAAGGGTGAGCATGTATGAGAGACACTTGACATGGCACCACCAGGATTTTGGTGGGAGACTGCACCCTGCGAGATTAATAAGGTGATGTTTATGGCTTGTCTTTAGTGTGGACACACACAGGATGTGAGCGTTATTGAGTGGCCTGCCATTTATTCTCAGTTGGATTTGTCGTCCAGGTTGAATAAGCAACTGCTTGGTCATATGTTATTCTGCCATGTTCTTCTGCATCTTACTCTCAAAGGTAATCGCTGTCATTTCATGAGCAGGGAAAAGATATGATAGTCACTGATTATGAGCAGGTACTCTGTGATACACCACATGATATGATAATCCCTGACATGACATGATAATATAACATCACATCACACAAAATATTCCCCTTCCCTTGTCTCAAGCAACCATGAAGAGGCAGACAACCATATCCTGCTGCATGCAGCACATGCTCTGTCATATTTGCCTTCACAAGCTACCTGTCCATACTTTCAACACTGATGTTGTGGAGCTTGCAGTGATGGTAGCCCAGGTGACCCCAGCTCAAAATAAGCTGTGCATAGCCTTTGGAACAGGGAAAAGTTTCCACTAATTTAGCAATTGATGAACTCGCTGTCTGTTTTGGGAACAGAGAAATAATGCACCCTTCTGATATTCCATGCTCTTAGTGGATGTCAAGCAGTGTCAGGATTTACCCGATATTGCAAGAGAATGGCTTGAGTTATCTGGGACTTCCTGCCATGACTCACTAATGTACTGCTGAGCCTGCAGTGTTCCATAGCTGGTATTCCAGAACAATGCACCTGTGTAATTGAGAGGATCGTTATTCTTAAATGAGGGACAGAACAAGCACCTTCACTGATGTGGAAAAGGTCAGAAAGACAAAACTTTGAAGTATCATTCTGAATGAAGAATTCCACCAACTCATGCTGATTCAGAGCTGCATGTCAAAAATATAGACTGTCATGGTCGACTGGTGGTCTTATCTGGAATTAGGCACTGCTCCCCCAGCCTGTGCTTTGTTCTCCACCCAGTTGTGGCTGGATCACGAATGATGATGGGCATATGAGCTACACTGGATTCCACTGCCTGAAGCCTTAAACTGATCCAAAGCCTACTGAGTTTGTCTGCTACAGCTACATCTGCTGAGTGCAGCTACAAAAATGGTGGCCTCAACCACATTGGGCATCCACCATCTTTCCAAATCTTCCATTGAAAATAATCAGAAACTCTCCAAGTTGATGAAGTTTTTTTTCCATAGCTCAATGGAAGACTGCTCTCTGCGACGGGCAAATGTTAATTAACACATTACACACGTGGATTGTCAAAAAAAAAATGAATAAGCCCTTTTCTAAATAAACTCGCAATAATTAACTCCTGTAAATATATCCAAAATTATAAAGGCTTAACGGAGTTTTTTCCCCCCTCTTGGCTGGAACTCCAGTTTCACATCTATCTATCCTTGACTCTGTGCATTCTAAAGCTCTCAACATTATTGAAAGCTGCAATGAGGTCGAAACACAAGGCCTGTTGCTATCGCATCACAGGCTGGTAAGTGGCCTTTCTGTTTGTTTGGTTTTTACACCTCTCCTCTGATTTGTTCCCTCTGCTGTCTCCACCAACAACTCCAGGATGGATGTGTTCTTCCAGTAAACCCCTCTTGAATAAACTCTCAAAAGGCTGACTGCAATCCAATTTTTTGTTCCTCACCTATCCTGTTTGTGGAACTATCTTGCAAAGGCTGTGCTATCACATGCTTCCCTCCAAGGCTTCAAGCAGGCAGCACACCACCATCTCATCTCATCTCATCTCATCTCATCTCATCTCATCCCCTTGCCGACGATCTCTATTACCCCCAAAAACCCTTACTAACCCAACAAGCGCGAATAAGCTAAGATCCTCGTCCTCTTAATGATGACGTCATAAAAACGAATATGACGTCATTGTGATGTATCAGGTTTGCAATAAATTATCTGTGCGAATGCCCGGCTTGATTCCCGCAAACAAAATTCAAACAGCTTACCAAGATTCGGAGATAATTTTTTAGATTTCCATTAGCGGAGATATTTTGACGTCATAACTTTTTTTTTCTCGGAGGAATTTTCAAAATTGGAGATGGTTCCTGTCTGCGCAGGGTATTTTTACACATATATGACAAATTTCAGGAAGTTTCAAAGAAAACTGCAGGCTGTGAAACAAAAGAGTCCAGAAGAAGAAGATGAAGAACAACAACGTGAGTAAGACTTAGAGATCCTCCACGAGGATCTAAAAAAATCTCTGTGTCTCTGTGTCTCTCCGTGTATCCCTGTCTCTGTCTGTCTCTATCTGTGTCTCTCCGTGTATCCCTCTCTCTCTCTCTCTCTCTCTCTCTCTCTCTCTCTCTCTCTCTCTCTCTCTCTCTCTCTCTGTCTGTGTGTCTCTGTCTCTCGCTGTATCTGTGTCTCTGTGTCTCTGAATCTCTGTGTCTTGCTGTGTCTCGCTGTGTCTCAGTATCTCTGTATTGCTGTCTCGCTGTATCTGTATCTCTGTATCTCTGTATCTCTGTGTCGCTGTGTCTCGCTGTCTCTGTCTCTCTGTGTCTCTGTCTCTCTGTCTCGCTGAGTCTCTGTATCGCTCTCTCGCTGTCTCTCCGTCTCGCTGTATCTCTGTCTCTGTCTCTCTGTATCGCTGAGTCTCTGTGTCTCTGTGTCTCTGTATCTCTGTCTCGCTGAGTCTCTGTATCTCTGTCTCGCTGTGTCTCGCTGTCTCTCTCTGTCTCGCTGTATCTCTGTCTCGCTGTATCTCTGTCTGTATCTCTGTACCTCTGCTCGCTGTCTCCCTGTATTGCTGTATCACTGTCTCCCTGTCTCGCTATATCTCTGTCTCTATGTCTGTCTCTCTGTCTCTCTTTGTCGCTGAGTCTCTGAGTCTCTGTATCGCTGTCTCGCTGTGTCTCTGTCTCTCTGTCTCTCTGTATCTCTATTTCTCTGTTTCTCTGTTTCTCTGTCTCTCTGTATCTCTGAGTCTCTGAGTCTCAGAGTCTCGCTGTATCTCTGTTTCTCTGTATCTCTGTATCTCTGTCTCTCTTTCTCTCTGTCTCTCTGTCTCTCTATGTTGCTGAGTCTCTGTGTCTCTGTGTCTCTGTATCGCTGTGTCTCTGTATCTCTGAGTCTCTGTGTCTCGCTGTATCTCTATCTCTGTATCTGTGTCTCGTTGTGTCTCACTGTGTCTCACTGTGTATCTCTGTATCTCTGTCTCGCTGTGTATCTCTGTGTCTCTGTGTCTCTGTATCTCTGTCTCTCTGTATCTCTGCATCTCTGTCTCTTTGTATGTATGTCTATCTCTGTATCTCTGAGTCTCTGTATCTGTGTCTCGCTGTGTATCTCTGTATCTCTGTGTCTCTGTGTCTCTGTCTCGCTGTATCTCTGTCTCGCTGTCTCTCTGTATCTCTGTATCTCTGTATCTGTCTCGCTGTCTCTCTGCGTCTCTGAGTCTCTGTATCTCTGTATCGCCGTCTCGCCGTGTCTCCGTATCTCTGTCTCGCTGTGTCTCGCTGTGTCTCTCTGTATCTCTGTCTCTGTGTCTCTGAATCTCTGTGTCTTGCTGTGTCTCGCTGTGTCTCAGTATCTCTGTATTGCTGTCTCGCTGTATATCTGTATCTCTGTATCTCTGTGTCTCTGTCTCTCTGTGTCGCTGTGTCTCGCTGTCTCTGTATCTCTGTGTCTCTGTGTCTCTTTATCTCTGTATCTGTGTTTCGCTGTGTATCTCTGTCTCGCTGTCTCTCTGTATCTCTGGCTTGCTGTCTCGCTATATGTCTGTCTGTCTGTCTGTATCTGTGTCTCGCTGTCTCTCTGTGTCTCTGCATCTCTGTCTCTCTGTATCTCTGTCTCGCTGTATCGCTGTATCGCTGTATCGCTGTATCGCTGTATCTCTCTATCTCTGTATCTCTGTCTCGCTGAGTCTCTGAATCTCTGAATCTCGCTGTGTCTCGCTGTATTTCTGTCTGTATCTCTGTGTCTGGCTGTGTCTTTGTATCTCTGCCTCGCTGTCTCCCTGTATCGCTGTATCTCTGTTTCTATGTCTGTATGTATGTCTCTCTGTGTTGCTGAGTCTCTGTATCGCTGTATCTCTGTATCGCTGTATCTCTGTATCGCTGTATCGCTGTATCTCTGTCTGTCTGTCTCTCTGTCTAGCTGTCTCTCTGTATCTCTGTATCGCCGTGTCGCTGTATCTCTGTCTCGCTGAGTCTCTGTATCTCTGTATGTCTGTCTCTCGCTGTATCTCTGTCTCTCTGTGTCTCTGTGTTCTGTGTCTCTGTCTCGATGAGTCTCGCTGTATCTCGGTATCTCGGTACCTCTGTATCTCTGTCTGTATCTCTGTGTCTCTGTCTCTCTGTGTCTCTGTCTCGCTGTATCGCTGCATCTCTGTATCGCTGTCTCGAAGTCTCCCTGTATCGCTGTCTCTCTGTCTCGCTGTATCTCTGTATGTCTGTCTCTCTGTCTGTATCTCTGTCTCTCTGTATCTCTGTGTCTCTGTGTCACTGTATCTCTGTATCGATGTCTGTCTGTGTCTCTGAGTCTCTGTGTCTGGCTGTCTCAATGTATCTCCCTGTGTATGTCTGTGTCTCTGTCTCGCTGTATCTCTATCTCTGTATCTCTGTCTCTCTGTCTGTCTGTCTCTCTGTGTCGCTGAGTCTCTGTGTCTCTGTATCGCTGTATCTCTGTCTCTCTGAGTCTCCGAGTCTCTGTGTGTCGCTGTCTCGCTGTCTCTCAGTCTCTGTATCTCTGTATCTCTGTGTCGCTGTCTCTCTGTATCTCTGTGTCTCTGTATCTCTGCGTCTCTGTGTCTCTGTATCTCTGTGTCTCTGTATCTCTGTATCTCTGTCTCGATGTATCTCTGTCTCGCTGTCTCGCTGTATCTCTGGCTTGCTGTCTCGCTATATGTCTGTCTGTCTGTCTGTCTGTGTCTCTTTGAGTCTCTGAATCTCTGAATCTCTGCATCTCTGTATCTCTGCCTCTCTGTATCTCTGTGTCTCTGTGTCTCTGAGTCTCGCTGTCTCGCTGTATCTCTGTATCTGTGTATCTGTGTCTCGCTGTGTGTCTCTGTCTCGCTGTGTGTCTCTGTCTCGCTGTGTGTCTCTGTCTCGCTGTGTGTCTCTGTCTCGCTGTGTGTCTCTGTCTCGCTGTGTGTCTCTGTCTCGCTGTGTGTCTCTGTCTCGCTGTGTGTCTCTGTCTCGCTGTGTGTCTCTGTCTCGCTGTGTGTCTCTGTCTCGCTGTGTGTCTCTGTCTCGCTGTGTGTCTCTGTCTCGCTGTGTGTCTCTGTCTCGCTGTGTGTCTCTGTCTCGCTGTGTGTCTCTGTCTCGCTGTGTGTCTCTGTCTCGCTGTGTGTCTCTGTCTCGCTGTGTGTCTCTGTCTCGCTGTGTGTCTCTGTCTCGCTGTGTGTCTCTGTCTCGCTGTGTGTCTCTGTCTCGCTGTGTGTCTCTGTCTCGCTGTGTGTCTCTGTCTCGCTGTGTGTCTCTGTCTCGCTGTATCTCTGTCTCGCTGTATCTCTGTACCTCTGTCTCGCTGTATCTCTGTACCTTTGTCTCGCTGTCTGTCTCGCTGTACCTCTGTCTCGCTGTACCTCTGTCTCGCTGTACCTCTGTCTCGCTGTACCTCTGTCTCGCTGTATCTCTGTCTCGCTGTATCTCTGTCTCGCTGTATCTCTGTCTCGCTGTATCTCTGTCTCGCTGTATCTCTGTCTCGCTGTATCTCTGTCTCGCTGTATCTCTGTCTCGCTGTATCTCTGTCTCGCGCTATCTCTGTCTCGCGCTATCTCTGTCTCGCTGAGTCTCTGTATCGCTCTCTCGCTGTCTCTCCGTCTCGCTGTATCTCTGTCTCGCTGTATCGCTGTATCTCTGTATCGCTGTATCTCTGTATCACTCTCTCGCTGTCTCGCTGTCTCTCCGTCTCGCTGTATCTCTGTATCTCTGTCTCTGTCTCTCTGTATCGCTGAGTCTCTGTGTCTCTGTGTCACTGCATCTCTGTATCTCTATATCTCTGTCTCGCTGAGTCTCTGTATAGTATCTCTGCATCTCTGTATCTCTATCTCTGTCTCGCTGTCTCGCTGTATCTCTTTGTCTCTGTCTCGCTGTATCTCTGTGTCTCTGTCTCTCTGTGTCTCTGCGTCTCTGTCTCGCTGTATCTCTGCATCGCCGTCTCGCCGTGTCTCTCTGTATCTCTGTATCGCTGTCTTGCTGTCTCTCTGTGTCTCTGTGTCTCTGTCTGTCTGTCTGTCTCGCTGTATCTCTGTCTCGTTGTATCTCTGTCTCGCTGTATCTCTGTCTCGCTGTATCTCTGTCTCGCTGTATCTCTGTCTCGCTGTATCTCTGTCTCGCTGTATCTCTGTCTCGCTGTATCTCTGTCTCGCTGTATCTCTGTCTCGCTGTCTCGCTGTCTCTCTGTGTCTCTGTATCTCTGTATCTCTGTATCTCTGTCTCGCTGAGTCTCTGTATCGCTGACTCGCTGTCTCGCTGTATCTCTGTATCGCTGTCTCGCCGTCTCTCCGTCTTGCCGTATCTCCGTATCGCTGTCCCGCTGTCTCTCTGTATCTCGCTGTATCTCTGTCTCGCTGAATCTCTGTATCGCTGAATCGCTGTCTCTCTATCTCTGTCTGTATCTGTGTCTCTCTGTATCGCTGTCTTTATCTCTGTCTGTCGCTGTGTCGCTGTATCTCTATATCTCTATATCTCTATATCTCTATATCTCTATATCTCTATATCTCTATATCTCTATATCTCTATATCTCTATATCTCTATATCTCTATATCTCTATATCTCTATATCTCTATATCTCTATATCTCTATATCTCTATATCTCTATATCTCTATATCTCTATATCTCTATATCTCTATATCTCTATATCTCTATATCTCTGTATCTCTGTATCTCTGTATCTCTGTATCTCTGTATCTCTGTATCTCTCTCTGTATCTCTGTATCTCTGTATCTCTGTATCTCTCTCTCTCTGTATCTCTGTATCTCTGTATCTCTGTATCTCTGTATCTCTGTATCTCTGTATCTCTGTATCTCTGTATCTCTGTATCTCTGTATCTCTGTATCTCTGTATCTCTGTATCTCTGTATCTCTGTATCTCTGTATCTCTGTATCTCTGTATCTCTGTCTCGCTGAGTCTCTGTGTCTTTGTGTCTCGCCGTATCTCTGTATCGCTGTGTCTCTGTATCTCTGTATCTCTGTATCTCTGTATCTCTGTATCTCTGTATCTCTGTCTCGCTGAGTCTCTGTGTCTTTGTGTCTCGCCGTATCTCTGTATCGCTGTGTCTCTGTATCTCTGTATCGCTGAGTCTCTGTGTCTCTGTCTCGCTGTATCTCTATCTTGCTGTGTCTCTCTGTCTCGCTGTATCTCTATCTCGCTGTGTCTCTCTGTATCGCTGTCTTTATCTATGTCTGTCTCTGTCTCTGTCTCTGTCTCTCTCTCTATCTATCTCTCTATCTCTGTCTCGCTGAGTCTCTGTGTCTCTGTATCGCTGTATCGCCATCTCTCGCCGTCTCTCTGTATCGCTGTGTCTCTGTCTCTCTGTCTCGCTGAGTCTCTGTGTCTCTGTGTCTCTGTATCGCTGTGTCTCTGTATCTCTGTATCGGTGTCTCGCTGTGTCTCTGTATCTCTGAGTCTCTGTGTCTCTGTATCTCTGTCTCTGTTCTTCCATGAACCTCGATCTTATAGAAAAGAGACCACAGAGCGTTAACGTCCACATTCTAATTGCAGACAACACAGCTGGCTTGAACTCTCCACTTGAAGGACAGCATGCTTTGAGGTTCAGTGCCCCATCTTGATACTGCACCAAAATGTCAGTTGGATTTGATTCTACATGGGAACAAATCTAAGACCAGACAGCCTCAAGGTGGGCACACTACTATGGGATGGAAGAAGTGGTGCATTCACCAGTCCACTGTGTGGAAGAGAGGGAGAGAGATGACACAGATACGGACAGCCAATCAAGAACTAATCAAGCTCAACTACTCATAAAGTTTAGCTGCAAAGATCCAATGGGATCAGGGCACATTCAAGCTTTCAATGCAGGAATAAATGTAGCATCAAAACTAATGAGGTAAGTACGATTGAAAAGTTCAGCATTGGAACATATTGCTATGTTTATCAGCCAAAACACCGTCTCGACAATCACGTAGCTTTTACGTTTTATGTTTGTATGGACACTGGCAGGATGGCCTCGAGGTCTGCATTCTCACCTCTAAGCAATCTAACCTGGGTTTGAATCTTAGCCCAACTATGCGTTTCGAAGGCAGGGTGATTCATCAATGTACCTGCCATCCCTTGGATGGATGTTACACTAGGCATTACATGGATGTTACCTTTATGAATTTAGCTGTGCTTGGTCAGTCAATGAAGATGTAACTTGAGACTGATGAATGTGGAAGTAATGACTTGTTTATTCATATGCAGCCTATGGCTGCATCTTTTTCTGGGGGCACTGCTGTGCCACTGATGCAGTGCCCCATTTCCAGTAAGCTGCTACTCATTTTGCCAACCTCAGAAGGATGGCAGGTTGAATCAACCCACCTGGTGTTAATTCAACAAACGGGTAAAGGGCTTGAACTCAAGACCCGAGGATCTTAAGCTCGTCACCTTAAATGTTAAGCCAACACCAAGCTTGAAGTATTGCTAATCACATGGAACTAAACCCATGTAGCAGACTTACAATCAACTTAATCAACCTGAACATGCACATCCATTGTACATTTAACTTATCCAGAATATCCAATTTTATCCGAGGTGAAAATTTAACCAGGACATAATACTTATTTCATGATATAGTGGGAGATCCCTTGACATTCATTATAATTACTTAAATGAAGACATGCACCTCCAATATCTCAATTCTGTTTCAAGTAAATTGATTTAAAAAAACAACTTATGGAATGAGAAAAATATTGACTTTGGTCGATTACACTATACTATGATAACCAGTGACCAACCATCTCATATTCAATGACCAATCCGTAATTATCACATTTAATTCCGTTTTAAAATCTGACTTTTATTTCACTTTAACAGCCTTTATGCTGCAAATACAATGGAGTTTGATTTTGGCCGACATGTATATTTCCTGGTTTAAGTATTATGCTCAAAGAGCAACCTGCACGTAATGTTGTTACGAGCCAGGATTTGAGGTTCGCCACGAGAGGAAGCAATCGGGTTCCTGCTGAACGCCTGGTCTTGAGGCCACCAGCCGCGGATAACTCTGCGGTCTGGCAGGTTACTAGTCAACCACAAATGCCTATTGATACCACCAAACTTGGTAGGGTTCTCGCCACTACGGGCATTACCTTTCAGTGCATTGGCAATATCAAGGGGGACTCAGACCCTCGATGCATACTTGCCTTATATTATTTAATCAGGTGCAACCGAGTGGAGCTGCCAAGTATGTATCGGCTAACCTATCGGTGGGGTAAGACTTCTCGGCTAACAAACATGCCGACTGTGCTGGACCAATGGAGGAAACGATGCAATGAGCTGGTTGAACTCAATTAACATAGGTTTATTCACAAAGGAGCATGAGGAAAAGCATGTGGTACAGTGAAGACAGGGGGTTTATTCACAACTGAAATACGTATGGCATGGACATACATTTTTCGTGCTTTGCAGCATAACACATACAGTGACACATTTATACAGCAAAGAGACACAGAGCAGAACTACACTGATGCTATCTAACTTACACACTCTTACACCAACATAACATGCCATCAGGATCATTCTGCAGAAGGGTAGAATAACAAGAAGATAAGAGAAAGCTGAGGCATTGGTGACCTCCAGCTTACCCGGCACACACTGTGGGCACGTGCGAGTCCAAAGTTCAGGGAAGGTAAGGGTGGGGGCCGGGGGGTCATGAAGAAGAAAGGGGGTGTCTTGGTGCATGTTGAGGAGGTGTGAGTGGGGTGCAGTGTTGTGCTTAGTGAGAAAGACAGGGTGCGAGTCAATGATCGCTCTCAAAAGACCGTTTCTTCACGACTTGCCCCTGCTGATTGCTGTTGTGCATCCACAGTAGACGAAGTGGAAAAGAGAGAATGTGTGAGAATAAGTACTATCCAACGTGTTATTGCTGGTTTCACCCTTCGCCAGATAATGTGCCTGTACAGCGTGGCACCTGGTCTGCTTGCTCAGTGCTCCGTTCCATTCCATTCCACCACCACCCGCTCTTACTCCAGAGGACTCACGTGAACGAGAACAGAACTCTCAGGGCTCCGAAGACTTAACTGCCCTCCCCCTACGACCAGCACCGATACTTAAAGATGCGGTGTGGTGGGGGCTGGGGGGCTTGGGGTGGAGTTTGTCAGGACATTTTGTGAGAATGGTCTTGTGGAGCATTGGTCACGCACCACGCTCTTCAATGTCCTTGATATTTGGAGTGTCGTCGATAGAGTTGGAGTGTCGTCGTTGTTAGTTGATGTGGATTGTAGTCGAAGGTTGATAAGGTGAGCCTGAACGATGCTGTTTCAATGGAATAGAGTCCGGAGTGTATTTGAAACAGGCAGGATGCTTATTGATGGCATGGTGATTGAAATGTGGTGAAGAAAGCTGCGGTGGTTGAGTTTGCAGTTTGGTTGTGGTGTGCAGATTCAAATAGGTTTTGGCGCACGTATGCAAATTAGGCTGTGAGCAGCGTGTGCTTGGTCGCGTGAGAAAGATTTGTGTGCAGGAATGAAAATGGGGAAGAATGGGGGAAAACCTACCGAATCCCTCACAACGCATATTCCCTTTTTAACCCACAAGACAAAAGGGAAGGACCCTATCTGAAACAAGTAATAACGAAATAACTTACTCGGGAACTGCAATATGTTGTGTGCCATTGCCTCGATTCTCAAAACCGTCACAATATATTGTTTGCAAGATAGTAGATTATGTCGATGTACTTTCACATGAATTATAAGCACCTGAGCAAATGATGTACAGATCAAGACAATTTTAATGTAGGATCAGAACATAATGAGGCAAGTGATAACAAGGAAGACAAGGTTTTTCATCATTTGCTCAGGTCCTTATTGTTCTGAAAGAGGGTAGAGACAGTTTTGTTATGGAAAAAAAAAAGATTGTTCTGAGATTTTTTTTTTCCCCCATTAATGCCTTTTAGTCCGGGAGCCAACCTGTGTACGAGGCTGTTTTAGGGTTGGACCTTACAGCCTCTGCTATAAAATTTTACACCCCCAGGATGTTTAGATATATGTTTGCAGTTCATGAAAACCAATGTTGGCAATTCATAAGCTCTTGCGAAAAATTTTGGCGGACGTTTTTGTTTGAGGAAGATTTGAAAATTTTGATAAAACAGCAATTGTCAATAAAATTTCTAAAAAAATTAAAAAATCACATTCATGAAAAATAAATGTGAACTAAATGTAAGAATTCAATCAGTGCATTGTAAACTGACAAAAAAAATTGCCTTTGTGGAAGTAAACCTCGTAAAAGTACATAATTTTGTGAAAAATGCCTTAAAAATAACGTTTTTTGAAGATGGCCTTTAGAACTTTTCTTATCATAGGCAGATGCTGCATTAGAATACTAATTCCTCTTAATGTGATATGAACATGGTATCCATGGCTAATTAAAACAGCAAATTTGAGTGAGTTCTATCAATTTTTAAAGAGAAAATTAACATTTTTGTCAACCAAAGTTACCCCTACCCCCAAAATCCTCTTACTCTATTGAACACAGTTCGGTTAAGGTTTGCTGGATCCAGGTTGGGTACTTCACAGTTCACTCTTCCAAAGGAAAATTCAATGGTGTTTGGAGTGACATGGCCCTGGAGCAGACATACAACAATGAAGGGAAGACATCGCTGTTCAAAGGCATATCTCAGGCACCAGCTGCTCGAGATAAATATGTGAAGACAGCACCATTTCTCACAGCTGTATCAGAGAACATAAAGTCTATGGCTAATCTAGGCCAACAGGAATCTACTCATCATGGAGAAACACATAAGCAGGCAACAGAAGAACATATGAATGTTGAGGAGATCAAGAAAGTGATATGCCAGCAGATGATAAACCCATTCCAGTGTAACAACCAAGTGGATCTGCTCAATAGAGCAACTGGTGAGAAGGATGCTTCGAAAGACTTGGTCCATGCTCAAGCTAAGGGCATGGAAGCCATTATGAAAGCAGAAGAGGTGGTCTCTATTAAGATTGAACCACTGAAGCTGGTAACTTTCTCCTCACAGAAGAAATCAAACCCATCAAGGAAACAGAGTTTAATCAGGATCTATCAAGATGAGACTGCAACTACACGTGTGTTGTGTTTCTATCGAGATGCCGACCCAGTCACAAGACAGATTGCATTTTCCCATGAGTGGACAGACTATCCATCATCCCTGTTTGAGGTTGATCCACGCTTAGCACAGGGGTTTGTAATGCGCAAAGGCAACAAGTCTGATTTCGTGGCAGTGCTAATTGCTGAAGCTGAGCAGGATGTTGTTTTACAGCTGCCATCATTACCACAGAGTGACCTATACACAGTTTATCTGGTAGACATAATGGCATTTGTAAATAAATACCAAAAAATGGGTGCGAAAACATTTGAACTTCCCCAGCTGTATCTTCGCAAGCTCCTGCAGTTGAAACCTGAAATGTGCAACTGTGTCAACATCATTGGTGATCAGTATGATTTTGATGATAGCCATATTTGAAGGGTGATGAGCAGCAGAGGAGAAACCAGACAGACCAGGCAAGACAATTCTCACCATCCAAGAGTCTAGAAATTCCGGACTGGAATTTACTCATGAAGAATCCAAGAAATAAAGGAAATCTTCAGAACTTCATTGGCACTTCCCTTTGTGAGAGTCCTGAAGCTATTCCAGATGGAGTGACCATCATTATTGGTGGTATGATGGAAAACAAAGGTCACACTCTTTCCATCACATCAGCATCAAGTTCAGTTCTGGACTTACCTTGTGAAGAACATGAAGAGGCAGACACAAGGATTATTGCTCATCTTGCATATTGTGTGGAATATCTTGATCACCATCGAGCTGTTGTGCATGCATCAGATACAGACATAATTATGCTGTGTATATATCACTTCTGCTGCTTGAACACATTGCAAGAACTCTGGATACAACGGCAGAATCAATACCTACCTATTCATGAGCTGGTAGAAGTGTTGAGCAGGAAGTACCAGAAAATCCTCTTGATGTCGCAGCTACACTTCTGTGCACATATGTGTTGTGTGGATGTGACACAGTGAGCTACCCATTCAGAAGGGGAAAAGAAGAGGTCAGGTCAGGTATGGGAGCATGTGCCAGAACAGCGCGTCGCTGCGTCCACTTTCCGCCGGTACTCCAGGGGCCTCCGTCTGGCCATCCCCCAGGCAGATGCCAGGCCCATCCCCATCTCCTTGAGATGATGGTCAACCTGCTGCAACCATGAGGCACGTGGTCAGCCCACTGGCCTCCTCCACTCATGAGACTCCCTCGCTGAGAGAATCTGGTGAGCAGGATCAGCGTCAGGAAAATGAGCCACATGTCCATACAGCCGCAGCTGACGCTCACGGACTATGCAGGTAACAAATCTCATCCGAGTCACTCTCAGCAACCGCTCGTTGGACACAAAATCCGACCAGCGATAGCCAAGGATTCTTCGAAGAGACCTGGTACCAAAGGAATTAAGTCTCCGTCTCAGATCCTTGGTCAAAGTCCAAGTCTCGCACCCATAGAGCAAGACTGGAAGTACCAAGGACCTGAAGACTCGGACTTTCGTCCTCCCGCACAGGTACCGGCAGCGCCACACCCCATGATCCAGTGAATCCATGACTCCCCAGGCCCGACCCAGACGTCTATTGACCTCCGGCTCACAACCTGCGGAGACATGAATATCACTGCCAAGGTAAGTGAATCTATCCACGACCTCAACATCCTCACCACAAACAGACACAGACAGGACAGCAGCATCCAAGATGTCACCGAAAGCCTGGATCTTAGTTTTGACCCAAGAAATCCGTAATCCCAACGGCTCCGACTCCTCATTCAGCACCTCGAGGGCCCCCAAGAGGATGTCTAAAGTCTCCGCAAAGATGACTGCATCATCTGCAAAATCAAGGTCCGAGATCTTGACATTGCCAAACGATGCACCGCAACTTGATCTCTCCGACATCCTCCCTAAAATCCAGTCCATACAAGTGCTGAAAAGTGTGGGGGCAAGTACACATCCCTGACGAACTCCAGTAACAACTGGAAATAAGTCAGAGATGGTACCACCACACTTCACAGCACTCTCAGTACCAGAGTAGAGTTCAGACATCAGATCGATCAGTTTCGGTGGCACCCCACGAAGACCAAGAATCCTCCAGAGGACATCCCGATTCACTGAATCGAACGCTTTACAGAGATCAACATAGGCTGCAAGCAGCCCCTGCCAAAACTCTCGTCTGCGTTCGGTGAGGACACGAAGTGCAAGGATACGGTCAATCGTTGACCTCTTTGGTGTAAAGCCTGACTGCTCTGGACGCTGGTGCTCAAGCAGATGGTGGCGAACCCTATCAAGAATTATCCGAGCAAAGACCTTGCCCGGCACTGAGAGCAGCGTCACCCCTCGGTAGTTGTTGCAGTCTTGGCGATCACCCTTCCCTTTCCAGAGAGGGACAACAAGGCCCCTCTTCCAGTCAGTTGGGATGATGCCTGTGTTCCTGTGAAAAGAAGAGCGGCACAGGTTTCTCTGGGACTGATAGGAAACCTTCCCCACCTTGTTGATTTTGGAAGAGATAGTGAAATGGCAGCAACAGAATGTGTCATTGATGAGGCCAGAGTATACTGGACTGCTCTGCATGGCCAAAAAGGGTTCAGCTGTTTGGATACCCTCAGGCAGCATATGTTTGTCTCTTCAAAATTAGACCTTAGGTCACTGCCAGCAACAGAAGATGCGTTTTACTTCCTTGTTTTAAGAGCATTGTATCAATTGCTTCTGTATAGACGTGCACATCTCAGTGACCGAGCACTTCCCCAGCCACAACATTTGGCAGAACCCTTATCAATGGAAAACTGGTCCCAATTCTCATGTCTAAGCCAGCCAAGCCAAACATAGACAAAACGGTGTCTTGCATGTGCAAATTATCCAAATGTCTGAAACGATGTTCATGCAAAAAGGCTGCTGTGCCTTGCTGAGTGACATGCATATGCCTTGGTCAGAGAGGTTCATGTGGTGGAGTTGTTTCAGAGAGTGACTCTTCCTCTGAAGAGGATGTTTCATGTCACAATATTGTGTTAATCCATTTCTAATTTTATCTTCCTTAAAACCATGGCATGTAAAAGTATGTTCTTGTTCCTGACCCCATTGATAGTCAAGCATTTCTGAGTTGCATAAATCTTTTGTTGTTTGACATATAACCTTGTCAATTGTAGGTAGGTTAAATCTACACCAATTGTGATATAGGAAATGAACTCCTCTTTAATATGAGGGGTCATTTGTGTATATAGGTTTAGTGGTTATGATTTTAGGACAATATGAATTACCCCTACCCCCATCCTACATCTTCGCTTTTGCCAACATTTTGTTATCAGAGGGGGCTCGCAAAAGTGTTGACTGTGTTGTTGCGCAAGAGTTTCACCATTGCCAACATTGGTTTTCATATACTCAAAGGGTGTCTCTTTATGAAAATCAACACAAAAATTTTATAGCAGACTGGGCAATTTTTTTTTAATTTTGATCGGTTGGCTCCCGGACTATTTGTTAACTCAACTTGGACCATTTTTATCTCAAGTTGAAATTGTACATGCTAAATGTGTCCACATCCAGGTGTTTGGAATAATGGAAAAGGCCAAGGAAGACTTCGCCCTTGAGGATTACTCGGTGAGCCAGATCACCCTTGAACAGGTCTTCCTCAGCTTTGCACGATTCCAACACGACCAGAGCTAGTGCATGACCTTTGCAACTTGTCAGGTCTGAAGAGAATGAGCCGAACCACCTTTCTTCTTCTTCCTTGTTCCATTTTATATGGTATGAGGCCTGGTGGTACCAAGCTGCTGCTGTCCCCACCATTGTATAATACTCCTCCACTGCCGTCTATCCCCAGCCAACTCTCTCTACTCTCTCATCATCCCATTTCACTTACATCCCCCCTCACACAATCTTCCAATCTCAGCTGAGGTCTACCTCTTGTCCTACTCCCTTACTCCCTCAACCTGTCTACTTTTTTGCCATTCCCTCTTACACCATCTGCACCAGGTGTCCTGCCCACCTCAATCAGCTCTTTACCAATCTCTCTGTCAGACTCATCCTCACATCGATCTCCTCCCTCATCCATCCATCCATCCTTCCACCATCCAACCTCTTCACTCTTGCTATCCTCCTGATCCAGTTGTTTTTGTCGACCTGCAGCATTTGTTGTTGCTTCTCTGTCTGTGCCACTGTCTCCAGAAAGTAAAGTTAGGCCTGCACTACACAAGACCCCAGAACATTCCCTTTCAATGACCTTGATATTTTCCTGTCCACCAAGAGTTCCTCCATTTTCCTCCATGCACATTCACTCACCTGGATCCCCCTCCACACTTCTGTCTCCGAACTACCACCCTCGGTCACCGTCCCACCGAGATATTCAAATCTGCTTACCTGGCAGATCTTCATCCCCTCTAAACTGATGTTCAGTTCCTTTCTATGCTGTCCGACCCACATTAGATCGTCTGCATATAGTGTTACGGATCTGGCAGCCATATTGCACACAGACAGACAGCAGTCCCTAAGTTTAGTTATTTCGATAAGTATGTGTTTACAGTTAGAATCCCCCCTTTGTCTAATGGGAATTACATGTGTGCGCTGTGAAGTTGTTTTATAGTCAGGTCTTTAAATCTTTAGATCCGACAAACCAACCACTCTGCCACTGAACTAGCGCTTTGCAGCGCGTTCCCATTCACAACTCCACTGAACTAGCGCGTTCCCATTCACAACTCCTCCACTGAACTAGCGCTTTACAGCGCATTCCCATTCACGGCTCCTCCACTGAACTAGCGCTTTACAGCGCATTCCCATTCATGGCTCCTCCACCGAACTAGCGCTTTACAGTGCGTTCCCGTTCACAACTCATCCACTGAACTAGTGTTTTACCACACCACCCCTTGCTGTCCAATCAGGAGCGAACAGCGTGTCAACGCACCTGATCCCTGTCTAACCAAGGGCGCACAGAGCGTCCGACACCGAGGCTCCACCCCGCTCAAGGAGTGGATAAAAACACCAGGCTCCCTTTGGATTCGTGTTCGGCGGTTCATGTTCGTGTTTGGGTTCGAGTTCGTGTTCATGATCGTGTTGGCGTCAGAGCCTGGTTGTGTGTCGGAGCCTGAGGAGAATCACTTGCTTTGCCTGCCTAGCCGCCTCCTCGCATGTTTTGCCGTCTGGATCGTGCTGGCGTCTGCCGCTCCACTCCTGGTGCCTTCCTCCTTGACGCCACATGAAAGCAGCGGGTTTTAGTCCTGCCACTGAGCCAGATCGTCGAAGACCGCACGAGGCGGACAGGTCCAAGCACAGGCTTTGGTCTCCAGCTCACCTTTCCCGAGCTGGAAGCCTTCAATAAAGACCCGATGGGGTCCGTTTCTTTTGGGTGTGTGTCTGTGTGTGGCCCCGTCTCTTAAGTAGAACTGTTAAGTGCTTTTTGCTCACGGTATATTGCCTGCCTGATATTCGGATAACTCTGCCCTTATGTGCTTCCCGCCCCGCTTATTATTGTAATAAATTTCCCTATTGTTGAATGTCCCAGCTCGTTCCCTGTCATTTCTTTTATTGGCTTAGCACGGTGCGTGTTGAGAAATAGCGAGGCAGTAAATTGTTCATTTGGACCGACAGGCCTCGGTAACCATCCGCTCGGGTTACACACGGTTCGAGCACGGTAACGGCTCGTCCCGCTTGAGGTCTGTCGAGGGTGTGAATTCCCCGGTAAGCTTTGTCGCGTGGGTACTTAGGTATATTGAAATTTGGCAATTAACCCTACTCCACGTGGTCGAATTATTGGCGATTCATTGCCTGTAAGGGACCCGTGCCTTTCAGACTTATCCGAGGGTCACGACCTAAATTCCGGTCTGTTCAGCGGAGCCGACTCTACTGCTCCCTCTAGCGGTCATGCTCGCCACCGATACCTGAACCCACAACAATATTACCTTTTTCAAAATGCCTCCTTTGCTGGCCCTCCTGCTCACCAGCTCCATCCCCATAATCCCACCAGCTCCATTTTAAAATCACAAACTGGTCCAACACGTGGAACATGTCTTTCAATCCGGACAAAACTCACACTCTCACTTCACTATGTCTCTTCGAAAGGACCGTTTAGAAAACCCACCCATCCACTTTCTCAACAATCCTCTGGAAGAAGTCCTTTCTTTCAAGCTTCTGGGTCTCACTATCTGCCATGACCTTTCCTGGGAAAGCCACATTTCAAACCTCGCCTCCAAAGTCAGTCGCCGACTGGGAATCCTCCGTCGTGCAAAGTCCTTCCTCGGCCCTCCCGAGCTCCTGACCACTTACAAAACTTTTGTCCGTAGCCTGATGGAGTTCTGCTCTCCCCTCTGGGCTGGTGCTCCTGCCTCCCACCTTTCTCGGCTTCACGCTGTAGAAACCAGGGCATTTCAGATCATCGGCATCTCCCGCAATGAGACTGAGTCTTTGGGCCTCTCACTCAATCACCACAGGTTGGTCGGTGGTCTTTCTGTCTTCTACCGTCTCCTCTCCAGCCTTGCCCCCCCTCCCCCGCCCTCTCTCTGTGATTTGTCCCCACCACATTTCCTCAGGGCGCTCAAGGTCAGCTAACAACTCCCTTCTGGTAAAACTACCAAAATCACGAATCACTGCTCACCTTCACTCTTTCATTCCTCTTTTTCCCCACCTTTGGAATAAACTCCCTCACTCTATTCTTTCCCATTCTTCCCCCCAGGCTTTCAAAACAGCTGTTCACCACCACCTCTTATCATCCCCCATCCAAATCCTCGATCTTTTCTACCCCCGATAATCCACCCCAGCCCACTTCCTTCAAATTCCCTGCTTTCCTTCCTGAAAGTCCCTGTAATGTCCATCTTCTATTCCCATATTCCCCATCCCATCCCTCTCCCTTCCACAGATCTCCTAATGTCTCTGTTCCCCACTATTTTGTCCCTCCATCTCCCGCCCCTCTTGTCTCATGCCCCCTTGATGTGCGTTGTGTGTTAGCTCTCACACGAGCCTCGACAAGGTATACAAGAAAAAAAAATAAACAGTGGTGGACTGAGTGAACTTCCCTGCTTCAATCCAATGTTCAGGCTGACCTCTTCTGACAACACATGACCAACCAAAACTCTTCTATTCGTTCCTTTGTACATCCCTTCTCCCAACCGAGCTTATACTTCCGACAAACCCACCCATCTTGGTTTTACCATCACCATCTCTCTCGGGACAGTCAACAAGTCTTCCCAAGGCCCACAAGCCATAATACCATTCCCCCCTTGAATCTCCAACCTCTTCTCTAACAACTATCTCAGCATAAACACCCCATCCATCTTCCTTCTACCCCTTCTAACCCCCTGGTGTTCTTCCTGCTCCACCCAATTCCTTTTCCTCCCATCCAGAATACTCACTAGTAGCTTCATGACATAACTTAGAACCACTATTACTGTGTGACATAACTGAGAAGAACCACTATTACTGTGTTCAAAGCCATAGTATTTCCAATAATTACCTTTCTTTTGGGTAAGGATTATTGCACTTATGTTTTGGGGACTGTAATCTGTTTTATTTTGCAGTCAGGTATACCTTTGCTCAACTCGGTGTATTCAATTATTTCTGAATCTGTCTACTTTATAAATAAAAACGTTTAGTGATAATAAACCTTGAACAATTTAAATCAGATGTGCAAAATGAAGACAAAGTTTTACATTGTAATGTAGTTTTGGTTATGAGACTGTATTTTTGTGAAGTTTGTACTGGGTTTCTGAAGTTTGCAGACCTGTGGCCTTTCAGTGGTTTATTATATTGATTGTTGCCTACCATTCATTGTGCACTGACTCTGTTGGCCTGGGTGTGCCTCTCTTAATAAATCACCAGCCAATTACCCCCATGCATTGTGCTGCTATTTTATTGAGTAATCAGAATAGCAAGAACATATATGTCTGTGTGGGTTATTGGTTGCTGGTTGTTACCTCCATATGTAGGTTTCAGAAGGTGGAACGGAGTCCTCCCAGGTTGTCGAAGTATCCACCTCCATTTCACTAAGGGCGGTCACGAATCATGGATCAAGATGTGAAGTTTTTCCCTCAAAGTTTTGTTCCGAGGGCTCTTGTAGTTCGTTTGTAGTAATATTCCCAGGGATGGTTTTTAAGATCTCTGTGAAGTTCTTCTTCATCTTTCCCATTGCTTCAATGATCACTGGTGCAATTTCGGATCTCTTCAACTTCCAAGATCTTTTCACTTCATCTTTGAGGTCTTGGTATTTGGTCGCTTTCTTGATTTCTGTGTTGTTTAGGCCAAAATTACCTTGTTCTGAAAGAGAGAGAGTGTGTGTGTGTGTGTGTGTGTGTGTGTGTGTGTGTGTGTGTGTGTGTGTGTGTGTGTGTGTGTGTGTGTGTGTGTGTGTGTGTGTGTGTGTGTGTGTGTGTGTGTGTGTGTGTGTGTGTGTGTGTGTGTGTGTGTGTGTTCGGTCATTAAGCAGAACATATTCTTTTTGCTAACCCCACCTCCTCCTGTCACCTTTCTTTTCCCCCCTTTTCTGTCTCTGTCTTTGTCCCATCACTCCCCCGCCTAATAAAATGCAGCATTCTTCTCACACACTTCTGTCTCTATCTCTCTCACCCCCTTCTCACACTCCTCCCTCCCGTAGTGTATAGCTACTTTTGGTGAGGTGTCGCTCTTCCCATCCCCACCCCCCACCCCCTCCCATCCTTGCTCTTCCCCCCTTTCCAGGTCCCCCTTTCTCATCTCCTCTTAGCTTCCCCTCCTTCCTCTCCCTCCCTTCCCTCTGTCCTCTCCCTCCTCCTTCCTCTCTCTCCCTCCTCCTTCCTCTCTCTCCCTCCTCCTTCCTCTCTCTCCCTCCTCCTTCCTCTCTCTCTCTCTCTCTCCTCCTTCCTCTCTCTCTCTCTCTCTCTCTCTCTCCTCCTTCCTCTCTCTCTCTCTCCTCCTTCCTCTCTCTCTCTCTCTCTCCTCCTTCCTCTCTCTCTCTCTCTCTCCTCCTTCCTCTCTCTCTCTCTCTCCTCCCTCTCTCCTCTCTCCACTCCTTCCTCTCCCTCCCTCCTCCCTCTCTCTCTCTCCTCCCTCTCTCTCTCCCTCCTCCTTCCTCTCTCTCCCTCCTCTCTCCACTCCTTCCTCTCTCTCCTCCCTCCACTCCTTCCTCTCCTCCCTCCTCTCCTTTCTCCCCTCCTTCCTCTCTCTCCTTCTTTCTCTCTCCATCCTTAAAACCCCCATCAGCAAAGCGATGGGTTGTATTTGCAAGTCAAAAATAAAACCATTTACGATATTCGTAAAGTATGTATGCTTAACAAATAATTTGAGACAAATTCAGGGGTTTTGTTGATTTTTTGTTCAATATATCACAAAATGAGGATATCTGTAAGAGCACCGTTTTACAGGGGGGGGGGGGAAACACTGACTTTGGAATGGTGCTGATTACTCATCCTGTGATATGGGGCTCAATATCAATGAATAATGACATCCAATGATGTCACAATGGAAGGAATGTCTCAAAAGGTCAATAATGTGTGTAAGCACCATTACAATGAATGACTGCTGAAACCCTGGCTTAAGATCTTAGGGTCTTGACTCTGTATACAAAAAAATTAAAATAATACAATTAGACCAGGCAATCTAGCCCATTTTTTCACTTGATCGGGAACAAATTGCAACAATTTTTTTAAGCGCAATGCATTTTTCTATGAGGTCCCCAGAACACCAAACTAAAAGTCCTAAGAAATCCCTGTTGTGGAAATACGTCTAATTTGCACAAATCCAATATGGCAGTCAATTATCAATATTGTGCCATATCTTTGCTCACATATGACATATTTGAATGATTTCAACTTCTATAATGGGTATTTTGTATATAAGGATGCATTTAGAATACTTTTAAACTTCCCTGGAACAAAATCTCATTTACATATATCCAATATGGCCGTCAAATATCAATATCTTGCCAAATCTTTGCTCTCAGATGTATTTTAGTGATTTAAATTTCTATAATGAGATCTTTGGATCCAAGGATGTATTTGTAATACTTAAAAATTTCATTGGATGCATCTAGGACACTACAGTATTCAACCAGATAAAAATCTCATTTGCATAATTCCAACTGACCACCAAATATAATTTGCTTACAATCCATGATAACCGCAATCAAAATGGCTTGATCCAAAACTAATATTTGGTGGACTCTGGTCAAATTTGAGGTTAATTATGTTATTGTTTCTACATACATCATGATATATGTTGCTATTTTACAATCCCCCTGAGGTACCCCTCACTTAATGGTGCAATCTGGGGGAATCCCTGGGGAATCCCCATGGGAAATCCCCTTTTGGCTGTTTCAATGATACCATGTGGTGAGGCGCAGTGATAGGTACTGGGCAGGACTATCCACAGATCTCACAATTAAGCAAGTGCTGATGAGAAGTATAAAGACACATGGAGGCCTGACAAGAAGAAAAGGAATGACAAACTCAGCGTTTGGTGTGGGTCCTTTCCATGCCAGCATGTGCAAATATCAACGAGGCCATGCAGAAGCTCAGTGGCATCTCATTTGAAACCAGTGACCAGCACAAAGACCTGTCAAAAGCGAGACAAGCTGGAGATGTCAATGACACCCTTGATCTTATCAGCTATCTCAGGGAGAGAGATCCATTCGCACGGGATCCGTCCCTGTTTAACATTGCAAATGGCATGACAGCCCAGGAAGGAGTCAACCGTTGAAAGATCAAGAACAGTTGGAGAAAAGATTTCTAGCATCCATGGTTGGGAAATCTGTAGAAGAGTTCACCTTCCGGAAATGTGATCGAGCAGTGACGCTTAATTCAAGATCAACTGTCAAGATCAAAGGAGACTCTGTGAAGGTAGATCCACAGTTGATCTTCCAGAGACTGGTAACCATTGGGGAGTGCTGTGAAGATCTACAGTCACTCTTCAAATATGAACTGTGTAGTTACCCCCCAGCATTGTTTGAATCGTCCTTCCTTCCCCTGCAGGCCAATAAGGCTGTCCTTGCCGATGTTCTCTGGAAGACCATTCAAGGGGAGCAACGAGAACCAATTAGAAATGTCCAGTATATTATCGATGGTGGTGCGCAACTTCATCGTCTTCCATGACCAAGAGGTTCCACAAATGAGAGTGTCAGTCAGATTTATGTCACATATGTTACACATAAATATGGGGCTGCTACCATTATCTTTGATGGATACCAAGACGGTCCAACAACAAAAGATGCCACGCACATGAGAAGGACAGGGGCTTGTTCAGGCATGACAGTAAACTTCACTGGTGGAATGGTTATACAGTCCAAGAAAGAGGAATTCTTGGAAAATGTGACAAACAAACAGCGATTTATTGTTTATCTTCGTGATAAACTAGAGCTGGCTGGGTGTAATATAGATCATGCAAAGCATGACGCTGATGTGCTCATTGTCCAAACAGCTGTTGCATCTGCTAGAATCAAAGACTGTCCTGATAGGGGATGACACGGACTTGCTCATCTTCCTACTGCATCATGCTGAACCGGATGTACATGACTTGTTCCTGGCCCCAGAGCCCAGGCAATCAGCAAAAAAGACCAGGATATGGTGCATAAAGCAGTCTAAGGAATTTCTTGGTCCTGATGTTTGTGACCATGTGTTATTTATCCATGCAATCCTTGGCTGCGATACAATTTCTCACCTGTTTGGATTGGGAAAGGTTTTAGCAGTAAGGAAGATCAAGAGTGTTGCCCTATTCAGTCAGCAAGCCAAGATGTTCAGCCAAGAAGGACATGTGGCAAAACAGGACATTATTGCAGCAGGAGAAAAAGCACTTGTCATTATATGGTGGTGCCAAAGAAAAAGGACTGGACACTTTCGATACAGGTGATTTTGTGAGAGGGTTTCCAAGAGCACATCTCATGTAGAACCTCAAACTCTACCCCCAACCTCAGCAGCTGCAAAGTATCACAGCCTCCGTGTATATTATCAGATGATGGAGTGGAAAGGAAGAAGCATCAATATGAAGCCGGAAGAGTGGGGATGGCACATGGTAGATGGACAATGTTTGCGAAATCAAACTGACCAGCTTGCAGCCCCATCAAAACTACTGGATGTCATCTGCTGTAACTGTAAAACAGACTGTAATACAAAGAGGTGCGCATGCAGAAAGTATAGTCTGCATTGCAGTGCTGTTTGTGGAGAATGCTGTGGGACAAGTTGTGCCAACTCACAGCTACCAGATTTCACTGATGACTATAATGATGACCTTGATGGGCATCTTCAGCAGGGTATTAATATGCCTGCAATGAAACACGAGCCAAAGAAGTGACTGTCATAAATTTGATCACAAAATATCGATATTTGGTGGCCATATTGGATTTTATTAAATTCATCCATCATTTTATTTAAACCCATCAAATCAAAATATGAAACTATCCCAAATTTAGCCTTTGATCCCCTCAAATATTCTAGAAATATAAACCGCTCAAACCTGTTGTCTGAGAGTAAATATATGGCAAAATATTGATATTTGGCAGCCATACTGGATTTATGCAAATGAGATGTGTATAAAAAATACATCCAAGAAAATTGTTAAATACTCTAAATGCATTCTTGTATGCAAAAGATATATACTAGAAGTTGAAATGGCTCAAATATATCATCCAAGAGCAAAGATGTGGCAAAATATTGATATTTGGCGGCCATACTGGATTTATGCAAATGAGATTTTGTTCCAGGGAAGTTTAAAAGTATTCTAAATGCATCCTTGTATACAAAATACCCATTCTAGAAGTTGAAATCACCCAAATATGTCATCTGTGAGCAAAGATATGGCACAATATTGATAATTGGCCACCACATTGGATTTATGCAAATTAGATGCATTTCCGCAACAGGGATTTCTTAGGATTTTTAGTATGGTGTTGTGGGGACCTCATATAAATGCATTGTGCTAAAAAAATTCTGTTGCAATTTGTTCCCGATCAAACCTTATTTTGCCTGGACTAAATAGACACTGGAAAACCACCTTCATGTTATATCACTCAGAAGGAAAGATTGAAATACCAGGAGTAAATATATGACACGGAATCTACCAGGGCGACAGCCTTCCCCCCTTTTTGTTTGATCTGACCCTGGACCCACTGACTAACCTCGATAACAAACAAGGACACAAATACACCCCAACATCCCCAAAAAATAGGAAACGTCACACATCTCTTCATTGAAGACTTGAAGCTCTTCACACTGAAAGATGAAAAATTGGCTGCAGAACAGGTAAGAGTAGTAAAACAGGACTCTGAGAACATTCAAATGGAATTTTGGCCAAGATAAATGTGCCAAGTGCACATTTGTAGCAGGTATACTAACAAAAATGGACAACATAAATATCGAAGGAAGAACAACGATTCAGGAGCTAGAAAACTAAGTATCATACAATCAATGCTTCAGAGAATAAAAGGGCCTCCAAATCTGTCACAAACAAATGCACAAGACAATTGCCAAGGGATACTTAGGTATATGAGATGAATCGTCAAAACATCTCTTCCAAAGCAACAAAATCAAAGGTATAAACCAACTCATAGTACTCGTGTTTCAATATATTCGTGGAATAATAAACTGGCCATTGTCAGAAATCAACAAACTAGATATCAAATCAAGGAAACTCATCACTATCTACAAACTGTTCTATAAAAACAACGTGGCCCAAGAATGTACCTGCTGAGATGAGGAGGTGGTGGCCCGTGGAGCTCAATCAAGTGCACACAACTATGACTGTCGGATTAACAGAAGATGCAAAAAGCTTAACAGACTACCAAATACAATTTGTGCACAAACGCGAAGACAAGAACATTGAAAAGATATCTTCAATTCACTTTGCAAAAAATTTCCAAGAACAGGTGTGAATAGGAGATGCTTCACATGAAATCGATATAGCAACAAATACAGCCCCAATGATTACAAAGAAGACATAAGAAAAATATAAAACAAAATACCAACAAATATACACCAAATGGGAGAATGACAAAAGAGCAGGAAGATTTTTGTAAAAGGAGCTGGACACATTGGGGATTGGCAACAATGGCTCATTTGAGTGGGTAAGAAGAGGTCCACTTAAGTGGGATGGAGAACGATTCAGAATAAATCCCCAAGACCAAGGACAATATAGCAATGGCTTAAAGAAGATGGCATGATTGAGTAAATCAGACAAGTATAGGTTCTGCAAGGCAAAAACAAAAAGCACAAGTCACCTTCTCTCGGAATGTAAAAAAAAAACTCATGTCAGAACAGCTGTACACACAAAGGCACAACAGTGTAAGCAGAATAATCCATTGGCACATCTACAAAAAGTTCAATACATCATGGAAGCATTTACCAAAAGTGGTCATTGAAAATGAGGATGTCATGAGACCTGACCATCCCATCAAGCGTGAACATAGAAACAAAGCATTGTGACCGGACTTAGTGCTCATACAACCAGAGTTGGTGTCAAAGCCACCCAATGCTCACCTGTTTATACATTTATCGTTTTTAAAAGACTAGTCTAATAATTAATATTTTTTATAAAACATTGCAGTGAAGTCTGATCGAAATAATTTTAAAGCAATATATGTATTTGTATATTGTAATCAGTAACAAGTGCGCAAGTGAGCACAATATATGCCCGAACAAGAAGGTATATACTGTACAGAATTGTGCTACAACATGGAAAACAGCATCCTGCTTGCCATGGCAACCACTTTAGATGACGAACATACGTCACGACATACCGTCTCCACAGTCTGTACCTATGTACCAAATATGAAACGTGAAAGTTGAAAACTTTGGGAGTTAGAGTGCAGACAGGGACGGACGGACGGAATGAATCACATTATACGCCCTGATATATATATATATATATATATATATATATATATATATATATATATATATATATATATATATATATATATATATATATATATATATATATATATATCGGGTGTATAAAAAAGTGTGGTAGATAAAAACATTAAAAAGGAAAAAATAACTTGCACCAAAAACTTTAACATTTTCACGCTCACGCTCACGCCGGGGTATCGCTATAGCTCTCTGTTCTTCGAACAAGCGAGCTAAAAAGGAAATGACGGTTTTGCTAATCATCGTGTCAGAACCCATCGACTTTGATTTAAATAACGCAAAAAAATAGGAAAATGACCAAGTCCCAGGATCAAAAAAAAAAAATGAAGTTAACAGATCTTGGAAGCTGAAGAGCACTGACATTGTGCCAGTGATCGTTGTAAAAATGGGAGTATGAAGAAGAACCTCATTATGACATCTTAAAAACATCCCAGGGAATATTACTACAAACAAACTACTGTCTGGGGATCAGTGACGATACTGAAAATAATTCTCAAAATAAAAATATGAGAACATTAAGACTTTGCGACTTGGTCTTTGAAATGTGATCCTTGACTGTAACGGAGGTGGATACTTTAAATCCTGGGAGGACTCAGTTCCACCTTCTGAAACTCACAAATGGAGATAATAACCAAGAGGAGACCCATCATTGGCCCATCATGGCTGCGTTGTATCCATTTAATGTATTAATTTATTTTCCTTTCATGCATTGACTCTATATTTCGTACAAGTAACGGAAAATCGAAATCACTTCCCATTTAATCTATATTCATTTCCACAGTATATCTCAATCAATCTATAAGTGGAAAATTGAACCAGGGTTCCAGTGCACAATGTCGTACTATACTCTTTTTGAAAGATAACGTGTGGTTATTTGGTGGCCATGACTGACGGCAGAGCTAGGACCTTGCCAATTTATGTTCAAGATGCAGCATATCCTGCTGCCACTGTTCCAGGATGGCAGTTTTCAAAGGGTTCTATGGTAAAAGGGAACAAATCCAGAACCTTGGCAGGGTCCCAGAGCTCAGAGGTAAGCAGGCTAACTAACCGAGATAGCCAGCCTAACACATTGGGCCGTTCGATGGAAGTCTCCTGTCCAAGTACTAAATAGGCTCTTGTCTGATTTACTTCCAAAATACAATATTCAGGGAATGGAGTGCATTGAATAATTATCAGTATTATATCGGTGTATTTGGCATAAAGTCTTGCAGATTACCAGGCACTGTGGCATGCATTCGAGCTACATTCAGCTTCTGAAACAGTGAACCTGCTTGGGAATGGTGCACTGTGGGACTCACTTCATCCTGAATTGGACATTAAGCGAATGTTCCACTTCAGTGGTGGCATTTGCATCGATGGGGAAGAGAAGGTGGTCCAATTACCTATCAATCTTCCAGACAGGGCGACTGGCTTACTGCCTCGGTGGTGACGCCAGTGTCCAAGGAGGGGGAGAAAAAAGGGGATCAAAGCAAACTATCCAGGGCGTATAATTCGTAGAGCTCTTGTAGGACCCGCACAATAGAGGAGAAATTACAGTGACGGCTTCAGCCTTTTATTGCAGCACATTTGGCAAGGATCCGGCGGCTGTTTGTCCAGTCAATGGGCAGCCATCTCTGACTCTGCACGGCGCCAAGCCCCATTCATGTGCAGCCTTCATTGATTGCATTTCGGGATTGGCGCCGAACGTGCTTTGTGGTTACCGCTTGCTGGGCTGGCAGCTTGATGAGGCATGGTGGCTGGGTGTACGTGTGTATTTGTGGTAGGAGACTTGTTGCATCACCTGTGATAATGGCACCATCCCGTCGGTACGCTTGGTCAAAGTGTGGCGGTTTGGGCGAACACTAAAGTTCACCAGCAGAAGCAACTGTTTGTCGAACAAATATTGAACGATGGTGTTTCACACTTCACGAGAAAATTTAATCCAATGGCAGCAAATTGCATTCAATACATTCACGGTTATATATCTATGCAGTGATCTTGCAGTGTTTTCTGAATCATCCACACTGAGATCCTGACCGATACGATCCATGCGGAGATGCGTGCCATCGGTCAACGTGAAGTGTACGGGATAAAGTGAAAATCTTCAAAAGTGAAAAAGAAAATAGGTCATGCAATAAGATGGGAAAACTAGAATTTTGCAGGCAAGACAAGGCCTGAAGAGGCCAATTAGTCCCGAAGGATGATGGGAAAAGGAGATGCAGAGGTTGCTTGCCAAGAGCATGTCACGGAACGATGGTTCCTCACATGAACTAAAGCAAAGGAGTTTCACAGGAAGGCTGTGACACATACACACAGGCACAAAGGGCAGCATGGCGCCGGGAAACTGAATGCCTGGCGTGGAGACTGCAGCGCGCCAGCCATGAGAGCATTTCAGTCCCTGCCAGGTCGTAGGCTTCCAATCTTCTCCAAAGACTGCCCTTTCAGAACAAGCTGAAAAGTTTGTGACGCTTCTACTTGGATGTTCCAAGATGCAAAATATGCATCATTTTATTCCACAAAACCCACACTAGGTTTGGGCAAATTACGAGATGAGAATTCAAAAATACTGTGGGCACGAACTGAACGGTTGCTTTTAGTGAACTTCTCGTTCCACAAATAGATGTTTAACGCTAAAGTCGTTTTGGTGGCACATCACCAGTAAGAGAAAAAAACATTTATGAGCGCAAATAACCTTCTCTCCCTGAACAGGCAAGATAATTTGAAGATCATAGTATAAAGAATGCATTTTAGGTGAACTTTGAAAGAGGCACTCCGCCAAGAATGCCTATTCGAATTGACTTTGAAAATGAATGGCGGATTCAATGCGGGGTTATTTGAGCCGGGTGGAAAATATGAGCATGCTTGATATTTAATATAAGACAATTTTATTTGAAGAACTTTCTTGGACGTGATATATATCATCAATGTTCTGGCAAATAGAGCGTACTATCTGTTGGATGGGTTGTTCACATCGCGATTCGATGCGATTTGAAGCCTTTAGGGTGCTACCCTGCTCGTGTTCCCCGATGTTATCCATTTTCTAACTAATGATTTGAACCAAGATGTTGAAATTTCTGCACAACTTGATTTTGGCTCATGTCGCATTGTTAACATGTTTACTACGTAGAAGGAGACTGAACGGTGTTTTATTTTTTGTTGTTTTTTTTTTTTTTTAAATAAAGAACCGCATTGTCGAGAATCGTCATCCTGCGTCTGCATCAGCTTCATCCCACTTCGGGAGACTCGTCACGAAGCAGTTGAACCGACAGTTTCATGTAATGCATTACTCACCATTGGTGCGAGCGCGCAGATGGCTAGCACCTCACTGCTTTTGCTGCTGCCAGCAGTCAACCCTCTGACCACTAATAAGTTCACCTGCCAGAACTCGTACAGGAAAACACTTCACCGAGGGTAGTTTCCAACCTCCAGCCACTGCTGAGCACATTCTGTTTGCTTATTGATTTCTCTTCATACCGTTGTCACGAAATACAAATCGCACGTTTGCTGTGCTGTCCATTGATGGCGCCGGCGTGGGAGAGAAACTCAAATGGATTCCAGTCGATCTGGCTGATGGTTTAGCTGTTGCTAGTTGTTTTTTTTTCTTTCTTTCTTTGCCTTTGGATGAATTAGAACTCGGCAGCTGTTTCTCATCCATGCAATATTTCATTCAAAAGACATAATGGTTAGAGCGTCCGTTCCGAGTCTGGGAGCTCGGCGGTTTGAACCCCGGCCGAGTCAGACCAAAGACTTTACAAAAATGGTTTGTGCTGCTTCCTTCCTTGACTCTCAGCATTTGAAAAGATAGAGCATGTACAAACAACTACGATAAGTTGGCACTACAAGCGCAGGATTTGGTTGGCTCAATGGCCTCCTGCATTGAAGTTCCTTCAAATTGGGCTAATCTAATTATTATTATGATGATTATTATTATTATTATTATTATTATTATTATTAGCAGTCGTATTATTAGCAGTTAATTCTTACAGTTTTCTTCATGTCCGTTACCAAAGATGCAATGAGATATTTGTCATGAGGATAGAGCTAAGTGGATGGAAAAAGGAGAGCACAACACAAGACAGAGGTAATAAGAGATCTCGAGGATCATAATTCAAAGCATTTTCAAGAAGGAGTTTCTGATCGAATGAGGAGACTGAATATTTCTCCCATACTGTTGAGAATTGATGAAGAGCTAAATGCCAGAGCATGAAAGGTTTCTATTTTATTTTTTTTGACAGTGCAGTCTTGGGGAAGGGCTGGCGGGATAGCACGCTCGCCTTTGAGCTGTCAAGCCTGGGTCCCTATCCTGACCCACCTATAAACTGTCATCCTGGGGTTTCACAGGCAGCGTGAGGCATCAATGTGTATGCCGCCCTCAGATGGACGTTAAACTGGGTGTCCCGTCTGTCGGCAATAGTTGGTGACGTTAAAGTTTCCACGGTGTCCTTTGTGAAGAGCAGGCGAGCTATCGCCGGCACCCTGAGCAAATTCTAAATCCTCTGCCATGTCAGTCATTCAACGATCCCCAACTTCAGATTACAACCAAACATACCAACTCACTCACTGTCATTTTTCCAACGTTGAGGCTTTCTGCTCACCAATCTCTTGTCCTTTCTTCCTGTGGAATTTCCTCCAATGTTGTTCTTCTTTCATTCTTTCAAGGGAGTGGCTCACCAGGTAAGGCTATCATTTTTTGATTCCATGTACCATGCTGTCGACAAGTGATGATGTTGCTGAAGCAGTTTCTTGGCAAAGGTTATACTGGGTGGTTTGCCATTGCCTTCCCAGCGTTGTTTGTCCATCTAGCCTTTTAAATGCCAAGCGTCAAGCAAGGAAACCACCGACCTGCCAGACCTGAGTGGATGTGCGAACCATACACCACCGAGTCCGGTTAAGGCTGTCAAACCCAAGGTTTTTAATCGAATTGTACTAATCTTGTCTGGTTTTAGTCTTGTGTCTACCTGTTCCCCAACCAAATGTGTCTTCTTCTTTCTGGTGCTCGGTCCGAAGGCAGGTTCAGTGATGCCAAAGCAGCCCCATGGCAAGGATTACACTCGATAGTTTTTGTCTGCCTTCCCAGCGGTGTTCAGGACAGGACGTTGTAATTTGTTCAGGGTGCCGGCAATATCTCCCCTACTCTTCGTGAAGGACACCGTGGGATCTTTGACGTCCACCACCTAATGCCGGAAGATGGGACGCCCAGTTTAATGTCCATCCGAGGGACAACATTGATGTATCACTCTTCAAGTGAAACACCAAGATGGCACTTTATAGTTTGGTAGGGATTCGAACCCAGGCTATAAAGCTTAGAAGCAAGTGCATGTACATATATGCCATCCTGCCAGCCCAAATAGGAATGCAATGTAAATTTACCACATTGAACGTCGAATTGCAAGATCTTTAAGGCAGAATCACAGTGCAATCATTTCATGCTTAAGGGGTAGACCCATGAGTTGGAGTTGATGATTACAACCTGGATCATGTTTTACATCGAATCACTGCTGTACATCAATAATTTGAACAATAGGGTTAGAGTCGGCTTTCCAAATTTGCAGATGACGCAAAGTGTGGAGGTAAGGTAGATAGCAGGGAGATCAGGATTGGAGATTCAGGAAAGTTTGGATACTTTAATGCAATGGGTCAAATATTTTGGCAGATACAGTTCAACATAAAGAAATGTAAGGTGCTGTAGATGGGTAAGAATAATGAAAATGGAGATTATTTGATGCAAGGAGCAGTTTAGGAAGCTTGTCATACAGGAGAAGGATCAGGGGGTGGAATAGATTTGGGGGAGGGGGGGTAAGCAGACGGGGTAGTGCCAGGCAGCTATAGGTAAAGGTAATAGGGTTTTAAGTTGTATCTGTAGGAGGATAAATTATAAATCAAAGGAGGTCGTTTTAACACTATGCAATAATTTAGTGAGGCTTCATCTCGAGTATTGTTTCCAGTGTTTGTCACCACATCTGAAGGAGGACATAGCTGCTATGCCATAGAGAGGGTTTATTGTCGGGCTACTAGATATATTCTGGGGATAGCTACGTGGAGCAGCTGGAGACAGGGCTTTTACATTGGGAAGGAGGTGGTTACGAGGGGATCTGACAGAGATGTTTAAGATAACGAGAGGTATGGTATAGCTTATAGACTACAGACAAAATCAATTCAGAAGAGCTTTCCAGAATAACTGACACTAACAGGCCAATGCAAGGGGGACATAGTTCAACAGTAAAGAAGATGAGAGTTCAAGGGTAATAAGACAGGGTCTTTCACTCAGAGAGTGGTGATTGCATGGATTGGTCTCCTTACAAGGGTAGTGCCAGTGGAGTCAGTGGATTATTTAAAACTGCAGTTGGATAAGTATCTGGAAGTAGTGAGGATGGGGGAATACTTAGATATTGGCAGGATTCCACAGGCTTGATGCATGACCTTCTCTCAGGTGGTCTCATGACCTTCTCTTCTCTTCTTCCATCTGAGGGCGAATGGCCTTCTCCTACATTGAGGTTCCTTGTATTTCCTTGTACAGGGTGACTGAACATAAAGAGGCCCC
>NC_140968.1:67057134-67122134 GCF_056783735.1 Eptatretus burgeri
GTCAGTCGAGAAGGGGAGAGTCCAAAGAAGAGTCCAAAGAAGAGTCCAGAGTCGGAGAGTCCCGAGGCGGAGAGGCGGAGAGTAGGAGAGTCGGAAGCAGAGGGTCAAGACTTCGCGGGCGGTGGAGCTGCTCGTCGTGTGCGGAACGGAGGGGACGGAGCTGTGGAAAGGCGGCGACACCAGACGAGGGGGTGCTCGCGTCGTGCAGGAAGCTGCACCCGAGGGAGGCCGACAGTGCGACCTGGCCGAGGTGGAGACGCTCGTCGCACATAATAAAGATCCTCTATACCCCGAGCATCAGCAACCCCCTCCTGTTTCCCCCCCGCGCTGAGATAGTGCGACCAAGGGGGCCCCTTTCCCACCCCCTGCCAGACACTGTCCGCGAGGTCCGCGGAGTTGGGGCGCCATCGCCGCTCCGCGTCTCATCACCAGACGGGTAGGCGCGACCCGGTCTCGGCCTCAGGCCCGCCTCATCCTTGAGGGTATTTCTTTTCCTTGGTTTTGGGTATGTGTTGTCGGCGCCGTCTGTGAAGTAGAATTGTATAAGTGTTGCCGTGTGCTCGGTAGTCGGTATTAGCTCTGCATTGTGTTTTCGCTTTTATATTTGCTTTTTGTGTAAATGGAATTGTGTTTTTTCTGTGTGCTTTTGGTGGAATTGAATATGTGTGCTTTCCGTTCGTCGCGAATAAATGTGCTTTATTGTTGAACTGTTTCCCGCTTCGCTTCGTCATTTCTCCCATTGAACCCTCATCTTGCTTCACGTAAAGGGTTGGTAGTGGGCTGAGTACGCCCGATAATTAATCGTACCGTCGAGGTCGACGATAACACCGCTCGGTTATTCTGATAGTACGGAACGGGTCGCTTAAGTGGCCCGTGTCCGAAGTCGACCTGCGGCGAGGTGCGATCGCCCGGTCTACCCTCCGCGTGGGTACTTAGGTAGGTCGAATTTGGCGAGCAACCCGATCCCACGCGGGGGCTGATTGGCTCGATCGCGGTGAGACCGAAAGGTCCACCCGTGACTGGTTCCCGGCGTTAGTCCGAGAGGGTCACGACTGGATTGTCCGTCCGGTGGGCGACGTGCCGCGATTCGAGTTACGTGGCCGTCAGCACGCCGGCGGGCGCGAATCCGCAAACACTGGTGTCAGGAGTGGGATATAAACCCATCGCCCTCCTCACGGCACTGGTAACGGAGAACAGGAAAACGGGCTCTCCTGTCTCCGGCTAAATTCACGGGAATCGGTCCAGGGGTGAGAGAAGCGACCCCCGATTCCCTCCAAATTACGAGCGAGCAAATTAACCCTTCACGAGAAGCAAGATGGCGTCTCAAGGCGAGCGGGAGCCGGGGGTATTAGAAATGGATGTAGAATGTGTAGGATCCATGGTCCAGGATGGAATCCCCGAGCAGGAAATGTTGATTGTGCAGGAACACGGACTCGCCCAACTGAACCCAGGGCCCGAGGTGGGTGCGGCAGCGGCCGCGGTGTATGACACCTCCCCCCCCTCTCCACCAAGACCCTTCCCCAACCCCTGCCGAAACGGCTCACTCAAGCGCACCCGACGTGGCCCAGCTATGCGCCATGCTGGCGGCAATGACAAATGAAATAAAAAACGAAATGAAAGACATGGGCAAGCAAATGAAGGAAGAAATGAAAAAGTTCCGGGGTGAGACGCAGAACATGGGCCGATGCCTGCAGGCGGGCATGAAGGCCGTGACAAAGGAAATAATAGTTGAGACAAGGGAGGTAAAGGGTGAAGAGTTGGCAGAGACACGGGAGATAGAAAAAATAGAGGAAAGACTACACGAGGAAGACGGGGTAAGTGACGCACACACACACACACACAGAGGTAGTGGAGGATAATGGGGGTGAGCTGGCGGACTGGGTAGAGACCCAGTGCGAGCACCTGGATGGCCTCCTCCAGGAACGAGGGGAGGGAGTATGCCCCCTTGAGGTGAGTCACGACCAGGTGAGTTCGGTCGTGCTTTGTGAGGTTGAGAGGACGGGTGCTGTGGACGGGTGCACGGAGAGCTTGGGGGGTATAGAGGCCCCGGAGACCCTTGTGGGGACACGAATCCCCAGTGTGGTTGTCCCTGTGTGTGTGGTGCAAGGTGTGAGTGCGTCACCGTGTGTGGAAGCGACCCCGTGTGTGAGTGGTGTGGTGGCGATGGTGCCAGAGTGCGTGCTTCCCAGCACGCCGGGTGTGGATGGGGCACCGTGTGTGGAAGAGGCCGTGGGTGTGAGTGAAACGGCCTGTATGAGTGAGGCACCGCGGGTGAGTGCCCCCGCGTGTGTGGGTGAGGGACCGTGTGTGGAAGAGGCCGTGGGTGTGAGTGAAACGGCCTGTATGAGTGAGGCACCGCGGGTGAGTGCCCCCGCGTGTGTGGGTGAGGGACCGTGTGTGGAAGAGGCCGTGGGTGTGAGTGAAACGGCCTGTATGAGTGAGGCACCGCGGGTGAGTGCCCCCGCGTGTGTGGGTTTGGCACGGAGTGTGAGTGAGGCACCGCGGGTTAGTGCCCCCGCGTGTGTGGGTGAGGCACCGTGTGTGGAAGAGACCGCGTGTGTGAGTGTCGCCGTGTGTATGAGTGAGGTACCGCGGGTGAGTGCCCCCGCGTGTGTGGATGAGGCACGGAGTGCGAGTGAGGCACCGCGGGTGAGTGCCCCCGCACGCGTGAGTAAACGGCTGTGTGCAAGGGAGACCGTGTGTGTGAGAGAGCGGTATGTGAGGGAGATGTCGGTTGGCATGCGGGAGCACGCAGCCGCGTCTCCCGGTGTGAATGTGATGGAGTGGACTGTGTGCGTCGTAACACGCAGGTATGCGTGTGTGGAATGGAGACGGAGACGGTGACAGAGGAGAGAAAGCCGAGTAGCGGCTGTAGTTGTTTCGGGGACCGTGCCGGGTTCACCCAGCAGTGAGCACGCGGTTCGTGCTGTGCAACGCACGAGACCACCACGTGCTCGCTTGCGAGAGTGAAGTCCCGGTCCGGAAACGCACGCGGTGGATTTGCCGATCCCGCGGACGGACAAAGTTTAGGCAGGTAAATGGATTTGGACCGGACGGGTTCTCCACGCGATCGTGTGTGTTAAGCTCCAACGGGCAAAGCACATGTGTTCGCGTGGGGAACCCCTCGAGACGTGGGGCTTGTGTTTTTTTTTTGCGCACGGTGACGTCATGGCTGCACGTGTGGTTGGAATCCGGCAGGAGGGGTATCTCTGCCGGATGGTACCGTCCAAGGAGGGACGAGGAACACGTGCAGCTGCATGACGTCACGGGCAGGTGTAAAGTGCGCGAGCTCTGAGTTGCCGCGCAGGTGCTGCGCATGGAAAAAAAAAAAAAAGGGCAAGCCTCACTTTCGGGTACACAGGATTCCTGGGCAAGGGGTGGAAGACCCCCTTGACCTGGGCACAGGATGGAAACTAGTTAGGGGGAAGGGTTAGCTTAGTTAGACCGACTTCATGGGGCAGGGGTAAGTCCTCATGGAGTCCGTGGAATGGATTAGTTAGAGGGATTGTAGCCAGATTTAGGTTGGGAAATAAAATGGGATTATTTGAGGACAGAGACAGACCTGTGAATGTGTAGAGGGGACGTAGTTTAGCTACGTAGTGTTAAAAGGGAACGTGCTATAGTTTAAGGGACGACGTGGGAGCACGAGTTAGTTAGGGGATGCAGATAGGAGGATGGCAGAGTTCAGCGGTGTGTGTGTTCAAGAGTTGTGAGGTGAGTACATGATGAGTGAGTGAGGCCAGCGGGTCTGTGTGTATGGAGCAAATGGGGAATGCATGGTGCGATGAGTGATTGGGAGGAGGAGTGACTCCCGCCCAAGGGACCCCGGGGTCAGTATAAAGTAAGTTAGCTGGGTTAGTCAAATTGAAAAATGGAGGTCGTTTTGTTGTTGGTGGGAAAGTAGGCTCGAGACCCATTTGGAGGGGTGCAGGAGCCCTGTTGACGGGCTTGGGAGCGTGGCTGCGAAAGGTGAGTATCGCTGAGTGGGTACCCCGGGCACCAGGCTAGTCGGCCGTGGTAGGCCAAGGGCCCATGGGGGGCCGGGATAGAGTAGTGGGCACGGGTGCGCCTGCTTGGTGCGGGGGCCCGGGGCGCCATTAGCCGCGTGGGCAGTGTTGTGGGCACGGGTGACCCTCGGAAAGGGGCCCGGGAGGCCGGCCTGCCACGTGTGCGTTTCAGGGAGGTGCCATGGGGGCACTCCCGGTGTTAGGGAGCTGGTAGGCTCGGAGGCAGTGTAGTGCCCGGGGGTGCCATAGCGGGAGAATCGGCAGAGGGTCGTGCCTGCCAAAGGGAGCCATGTGTCCCAGCCAGGAGACCGTGTGAGGGCACGGAGAGAAAATTGGGGGGCGAGGCCCGAAATTGTGAGGACACCAACACAGGCGACGGGAATCTGGGTTGTTAGAACCAATAGTTTAAGCGAGAGGCGCTTGTTGAAAGCCCCGGGGTAGTTTAACAGTTAAATGGTTAGGGTAGATTAGGAGATGTACCCCTCCGCACCATCCATCCCCTCGCTGTCGTTGTGGGCCGCTGGACCCACTTGGTGTTAAGATCGCCGAACTCTGGGGAGGCCATCCTGAGGCTTCGTTGGGCCTCGACACAGGACGTTAGCTCTCCCTTATTCCCCTCCGGGAAGGGAACGTAGGGGTTGGGAGTAGGCTAGGTGACAGGATAGGTTAGCCGAACAAGGACGATAAAGGGGGTTAGGGGACGATTTATAGTGGGGGAGTAAAAATGAAAACAACAAAAAAATAAGTTGGGGCTAAATTGGGGTTTGACAAATTAAGGGAGTGGGTATGTACAGTGACAGGCAAAGGCGATAGGTTGGGAGGGAGACAGGTAGGTAGGTCCGAGCCCGCCCTCCAAGTGGCCAGCACCACCGCACTCCCTCCACCAACTTCCACTGACAGCAAGGCAGAGGCCGGCCAACTTCATCGGCAGCTGTGTGCTGCAAGGCCTGTGCCGGCCAGTTCATCTGCTGGCTGTTTTTCTTCGAGGCCTGTGCCGGCCTGGTTCTGCGGGCTGTGTTTGCCTGCAGCGGCCTTCTTCTGCGGGCTGTGTTTGCCTGCTCACCTTTGCCATGCCATGCCCACTGCCCACGTTCACCAGCCCCGTTAAATTTTTGCTTTGCCCCCCCCTGTTCATTTCCATGTGCGCCAGGATCAAGGCAACAGTTTGCAAGCTGCGAGAACTGCCCTGTTGGCAGCTACAACACGGGCCTGCAGTGGCGGCCCGTGCACCGTGTTTGTGTCCATGCATCCATTCGTTGTGCTCATTGCGTGTGCCACTTGAGCTGGCACGGAGACTGCGTTTGTGCAGCCCATGCACCGTTGTGGTTCACTGCATTCAGTTCAAACCGTTCATGCATCCATTCGTTGTTCTCATTGCGTGTGCCACTTGAGCTGGCACGGAGACTGCGTTTGTGCAGCCCAAGCACCGTTGTGGTTTACTGAGTTCAGTTCAAAAGGGAAGGCCTTGGACTGCGTGTGAGCAGCCAGCCACGTTCCCTGTCACCTGCATTGTTTTGAGCCAGAGACTGCATGTGGGCAGCCTGGCTCCCTGCTAACTGCTTTTCTTTGCAGAGTTCAGTGATCCTGGGCCATGGTTTAGTGTAAAATTTGTAAGTTAAGGTTAAGATGTACTGTAAATATGAGTGCGCCCCCGGCATGTCTGTCTAGCGCCGGCAATTTTATTTAAGTTGTCCGTGTGAGTGAGTTTGTTTAGGTAGTTACGCAGCCCTCAGGTTATTTATTTTGGGGACACGAATACCATGAATGTCGCACTCAGGGATCCGTAGGGAAAATGTACTAGGGGAAAACTACACATGATGGCACACGAAAATTTGACGACTCGGGACGAGTCTGTAAAAAGGGGAGGGGGTAGTGTTGTGGTTACCAAATTCGCAAACCACCATTCAGGTCCCTTAGGTGAGGTATCTCGGTAAGTGCATGTGTAGTTAGGCCCAAACCCGTTGTCTAGTGGGAATAAATGTTATTCATGCGTGCTGCGACTCTTCAGGATAGCCGTTTTTCTTTTACTATCTTTATTTTGGACCAACCGCCATGATTACCACCACAACCACAACATCAACCACCAGCCACAACGCCGCTTCACCACAACCGCCACGACCTTCCCGTCACACCTCGCAACCGTAGCATCGCCACCGTTCTTGCCCCGCTGTGGGTACCGGTGTTGGACTCGTGCAGAGCGCGCGTCGAACAGCGTGTACAAAATCACGGATTTTGTGCTTCAAAAACGGATCAAAAACGACACACGCCCACTTTTTGCCGTCCAATCGGTGAGCGAGGGGCGAATTGGCCCCGCCTCCAGGACGATCGATATATGCAAATTTGTGGATCGAAAAGCCTTCACGCCCACTTTTTCTCGGGCCAATGGGGAGCGAGGTGAAAGGTCAAAGGGAGGGGGTCAAAGGCGAAGCTACGGGGGGATAAAAGGACCGTGTTCGTCAGTCGAGAAGGGGAGAGTCCAAAGAAGAGTCCAAAGAAGAGTCCAGAGTCGGAGAGTCCCGAGGCGGAGAGGCGGAGAGTAGGAGAGTCGGAAGCAGAGGGTCAAGACTTCGCGGGCGGTGGAGCTGCTCGTCGTGTGCGGAACGGAGGGGACGGAGCTGTGGAAAGGCGGCGACACCAGACGAGGGGGTGCTCGCGTCGTGCAGGAAGCTGCACCCGAGGGAGGCCGACAGCGCGACCTGGCCGAGGTGGAGACGCTCGTCGCACATAATAAAGATCCTCTATACCCCGAGCATCAGCAACCCCCTCCTGTTTCCCCCCGCGCTGAGATAGTGCGACCAAGGGGGCCCCTTTCCCACCCCCTGCCAGACACTGTCCGCGAGGTCCGCAGAGTTGGGGCGCCATCGCCGCTCCGCGTCTCATCACCAGACGGGTAGGCGCGACCCGGTCTCGGCCTCAGGCCCGCCTCATCCTTGAGGGTATTTCTTTTCCTTGGTTTTGGGTATGTGTTGTCGGCGCCGTCTGTGAAGTAGAATTGTATAAGTGTTGCCGTGTGCTCGGTAGTCGGTATTAGCTCTGCATTGTGTTTTCGCTTTTATATTTGCTTTTTGTGTAAATGGAATTGTGTTTTTTCTGTGTGCTTTTGGTGGAATTGAATATGTGTGCTTTCCGTTCGTCGCGAATAAATGTGCTTTATTGTTGAACTGTTTCCCGCTTCGCTTCGTCATTTCTCCCATTGAACCCTCATCTTGCTTCACGTAAAGGGTTGGTAGTGGGCTGAGTACGCCCGATAATTAATCGTACCGTCGAGGTCGACGATAACACCGCTCGGTTATTCTGATAGTACGGAACGGGTCGCTTAAGTGGCCCGTGTCCGAAGTCGACCTGCGGCGAGGTGCGATCGCCCGGTCTACCCTCCGCGTGGGTACTTAGGTAGGTCGAATTTGGCGAGCAACCCTATCCCACGCGGGGGCTGATTGGCTCGATCGCGGTGAGACCGAAAGGTCCACCCGTGACTGGTTCCCGGCGTTAGTCCGAGAGGGTCACGACTGGATTGTCCGTCCGGTGGGCGACGTGCCGCGATTCGAGTTACGTGGCCGTCAGCACGCCGGCGGGCGCGAATCCGCAACAATATATATATACATATACATGTATATGTATATATATGAATGTATACATATACATATATATATATATATATATATGTATATATATATATATATGTATATACACGAGGTCTGTCTAAAAAGTAATGGGACTGAGCCTGCTGTGTGCTCCACCAACACAACTTGAATGAACGGGTTGCATCACAGTTTTTCGCAACATTCCAGCAATATATATATGTATATATATATATATATATATATATATATATATGTATATATATATATATATATATATATATATGTATATATATATATATATATATATATATATATATATATATATATATATATATATTGTTGCGGATTCGCGCCCGCCGGCGTGCGAACGGCCACGTAACTCGAATCGCGGCACGTCGCCCACCGGACGGACAATCCCGTCGTGACCTTCTCGGACCAACGCCGGGAACTAGTCACGGGTGGACCTTTCGGCCTCACCACGATCGTGCCAACTGGCCCCCCGCGTGGGATAGGGTTGCTCGCCAAATTCGACCTACCTAAGTACCCACACGGAGGGTAGACCGGGCGATCGCACCTCGCCGCAGGTCGACTTCGGACACGGGCCACTTTAAGCGACCCGTTCCGTACTATCGGGATAACCGAGCGGTGTTATCGTCGGCCTCCACGGTTCCATGAATTATCGGGCGTTTTAGCCCACGACCAACCCTTTACGTGAAGTAAGATGGAGATTCAATAAAGGAAAAGACAAAGCGAAACGGGAAAACAGTTCAACATGAAGCACATTTATTTCGCGATGAACGGAAAGCACACATATACAATTACACCAAAAGCAAATGTAAAAGAAGAAGAAACACAATAATACACAAAAAGCAAATGCAACAATGCAGATCTAACCGACTACCGAGCACGCGGCAACACTTATACAGTTTTACTTCACAGACGGCGCCGACAACACATACACTCAAAGCAAAAGAAAAGGACCACCCTCAAGGATGAGGGGGGTAGGCGGGCCTGGGGCCGAGACCGCGTCGGGCCTACCCGTCTGATGATGAGCCGCAAGATGGCGGTGGCGCCCCGACTCCGCGGGCCTCGCGGACAGTGTCTGGTAGGGGGTGGGAACGGGGCCCCCTTCTCGCACTATCTCAGCGCGGGGGGAAACAGGAGGGGGTTGTTGATGCTCGGGGGGAAGGAGGATATCTCCCTGTCTCGGGTCCCGCGATGAGCGTCTCCACCACGACCTCGGTCGCGCCGCCGGCCTCTCCCTCCGCAGCTCCCCGACTCCGACACGAGCACCCCCTCGACCGCCTTCGCCGCCGCCACCTCTCCTCAGCTCCGTCCAACCGCCTTCTCCGACTCCTCTCTTGACTCGTCCCAACTCTTCACTGACTCCGAACTCTTAACTCTCTCCCCTCCGAACTCTTCACTGCCTTGACTGACGAACGCAGCCCCTTATATGCCCCGTGGCCTCGCTCCTTCACCTTCGACCCTTTACCTCCGACCCTTCACCTCTAACTGGCTCCCCATTGGACCGAGGAAAAGTGGGCGTGAATGCTTTTTGATCCATGAATTTGCATATAGCGATATTACTCCAACGCACCTGGAGGCGGGGCCAAATCGCCCCACGCTCGCCGATAGGACGGAACAGAAGTGGGCGTGAGTCGTTTTTGATCCGTTTTCATCAGAAAGGCCGGCGCTTTTGCACCCCTGCTCGGTGCGCGCCCTGCACGAGTCCAGTATCGGTGCCCACAAGCGGCGCGGAAATGGCGGTGATGCGATGGTTGCGAGAGTGAGTTGTGACGGTAAGGGTCGTGGCTGTTGTTGTGAAGCGGCGTTGCGGTTGGTGGTTGTTGTGTGATGGCTGTTGAGACGTGGTTGGTGGTGGTAGTAATGGCGGCTGGTCCAAAATAAAGATAGTAAAAGAAAAACGGCTATCTAGAGGGGTCGCAGCCCGCATGAATGACATTTATTCCCTCTAAACAACGGGTTTGGGCCTAACTACACATATACTTACAGAGATATCTCACCTAAGGGACCTGAATGGTGGTTTGCGAATTTCGTCAACCACAACAATATATATGATTGGTAATCGTTGACTGCGCTCATTGTGTGATTTTTACAGGTCCTGCTTTACATGTTGTCTAGTCTGAGTCGTCGCGCTATGAGTCGTGAGCAGCAAGCCAATCTGAAGTTTCTTGCCAAGCTTGGCAAAACACCTTCTGAATCCTTCGCAATGCTGCAGCAAGTCTATTGCGAAGAAACGATGTCACGTACACGTGCATTTGAATGGCCCAAGCGGTTGAAAGAGGGATGGGAGGAGGTTGAAGACGATCCATGGTCTGGAAGACCTTCAATGAGCAGAACGGCAGACAACATTGAGCGTGTGAAGCAGATGGTGCGCACAGATCGTCGATACATTGCGGATGATTGCTGAGGAACTTTCCATCAACAAGAACACTGTCTGGAGCATCATCACTGAAAATGCGCAAGGTGTGCGCAAAAATGGTCCCTAAGCTGTTGTCCGAGCACCAGAAACAGCAAAGAGTCAATGTTCATCAAGACATTATCGAGCGCCTTGAGGACGATCCAGACCTGTTCGAGAGAGTCATTACTGGTGATGAATCGGGCATATTCGAATACTATCCCGACACCAAACGGCAGAGTCGTCAGTGGAAAAGTCCGGCATCACCAAGCCCAAAGAAAGCAAGGATGTCGAAGTCGACGGTCAAGGTGATGCTCATCATGCTTTTTGACATCCAGGGCATCGTCCACTTCGAGTTTCGACCACAGGGTCAAACAGTGAATCAATACATGTACAAGATCCTGCAGCACCTTATGAGATCTGTCTGGGACAAGAGGAGGGATCTGTGGTAGAACAACGCCTGGGTGCTCCACCATGACAACGCCCCTGCTCACAGTGCCCTGAGCATCCGACAGTTTCTGGTGGAGAGGAATGTGTCAACTCTGGAGCAACCCCCGTATTCACCAGACTTGGCCCCTTGTGATTTTTTCCTATTCCCCAAGCTCAAGGGGGAGATCATGGGGACCCGATTTGCTGATGTCGAGGCCATCAAAAGGGCCGTGATGACAGAGCCTTCCGGGGGTGCATCAAACCGTGGAGTCAGAGGATGGACAAGTTTGTGAGACTGGAGGGAAAATATTTTGAAGGGCACAAGCTGTGATTTCAATATATTTTTTGGAATAAAATTTCTGTGAAATCAGTCCCTTTACTTTTTAGACGGACCTCATATAGTCTAAAGTCTACACCCCTTTAAAGTCTACAAAAGGTCCACAGTCTAAAGTCTGTCCTAGCTTTAGACCTTTAAAGTCTAAAGTCTACAAAAGGGGAAAGTGTACACCCCTTTTCAAACACTTCATCTTTTGTTGCCTTACAGCCTGGAATTAAATTTCATGAAATGAGACTTTTGTTACCTGTATTTACACATCGTAACCCACAACTTCCAAGTGAAAAACAAATTCTACAAATTTCAGCCTCTGCTGTCCGATGTTGCACCGCCATTTTGTGGTGGGTGGTATAAGTAGCTCAAAGCTTTGGCTCTGAGTGAAATCAAAAGTGTAATACAATTGATGTTTTTAAGTCCATGAAATAATTTTAAATGATAGATTTACGAAAAAAAATTCCATTGCTGGGTACCAGAGATGTCAACAAGTCACTTGAGCCAAGTCTCAAGTCAAGTCTCAAGACACCCTAGTATTACTTTAACTTGTGTAAAGTCCCACATTTACATATAAACGTAGTACAAGCTATCAAGGAATTAGGATACAGGGGTTCATTTATTGCAATGTATGATCTGAAAAGCCGTTCAACTCAAGTTTCTTATTTGTCAACTTCATGCGATGGACATTTTTTGGTTTGTTCCCAGCAAAAATAAATTTATGTTTATTTTTTTTTCTCATATCTGGTTTACTTTACTTCCTACTTGAACATATGCACATGAGACGAGTCAGTAACCTCAGTTTTTTTTTTTTTTTTTAATGGTTTACACGGCGAACAAAAGCATTCAATGTGGAACGGGAAAGGAGATTTTAATAAAAACGTACTTATCTATTTATTATGTACGTTAAAATGAAAAGTATTGTGACGTCCACAGGACTTGAACAGTCCCGCCAACGTAGAATGAGCCGAAACGATGGAGGCGGTTTATTTATTTATAACCCAAAGATGGCGGTTCTAATCGCTCTACCGCAAACGGGATGAGGAAGGTGGCACGAGTCGCTTTTCACTGAGTTGATAACGTTTATTCCTCTAGCCAGAAATAACAAGACTCGGCAAGAAGAGGGATCCGGGGCGATTCGACGGGATGGTGTGGGATCGGGCGTGGGGAGAACACAGACAATTCCAATGAATATACAAATCTCAAACCCTCCAAGGCGCCAGGTAAACACACACACACACACACACACACACACACACACACACACACACACACACACACACACACACACACACACACACACACACACACACACACAAAACGTAGCTATTCCTGGTGGTCAGGCTGGACCGTGGTGTGGACGCAACAGTCCCTGGATTGGCGTCGGACGAGCTGGCCTTGCTCTCGTCAGGGGGGCAGGAGAAACCGTGGTGCTGTCGACCTCCTGGTCTTGGCCCAAGTCCGCTCACAGCCGCCAGGGAACCAGTTCTGGCGCCAAACTGCGAGCAGGAGAGGGAGGCAGGTCCGCCCGCCGTTCGACCCCGTACTCCGAGCCAGCAGAACCCCAGAGCCAACCAAGGTGAGGAACGAGGCTCAGCAAGGCTACAAGACACGATGAAACCAGGTCCGAATCAGCGCAACAACAAGCACGCTCCCAGCACAACAACCTCCACCCCCAAAAAACAGTGTTTCGGTACCGATCTTCTTCCTCTTCCTTTTCGACCCCGAACAGAACCTTTTTATGCTCCCGTCCTCGTCACTTCCAATCGAGCCATTTATTGGCCCTCCGCCGTCGCCTTCCGCCAATCGTGATCACGGGGCGGAGCCATCCGCAGCACTGTCCTGTGACGTCACGGCAAGCCTCCAGAGAATACTAAAAGGGGTTTACGCAGACACACTTACCCTATCCCGTATCGCTATCTAATTACGTGACAATTATCATTTCCCCCTTGAAGAAATGGACATTTACTAGACAACTTATCACCACTGAATTGCTACTTATTACATCGAGATCCTGGTACACTCGAACAGCATGGCATACCTAATTAAACATCCTAATTACCCTTTGAATGCATACCCCCCCTCAAACGTAACACTGCCCTCTCCTCTGGTACCGCAGCTCCTGCAAGGTATATCACAGGCGCTACCGTACCAGCCTTAACACTTACTGACTCACACCTATTTAACCTAACAAAATAAAGTAGGAGGGGCAATGGGCAGCGAGTCGCAGCTAACTTACCTATCCTGCTTGATGTACTACCTAGTCAGGAGGCCCAATGCAGAATAGTGTACGACCCTGCTGATTCCGTGTTAGAATAGTGCAACAGGTGTAAATTGACTGTCCAGACACACAGAAACGTGAATCAACTTGTTGCCAACTCTGGATATGGATAGTATGGCCGCCATGACAGTTTACAAAATGGTCGCCATTAAATACACTTTTCGTCATATTTCAGCCGCAAATTGACATGAAATTACAAAATTAGGGTCGATTTCCATGTTTTTGAGCATGCCTGAGCTGATGGGAGTATAGAAAAAAACAGTGCTCCATCCATTTTCTAAAAATAATATGACTTGTTTTTCACTATATTATTTTTAAAGAAATGTTCAGGCTCGAATTAGAATGTCTGATTATACAAACCACAATCAATGAATTTTACAACTTTGCTATAAAATGAACCTAAACTACATAACTGTGTGTTTTTCTGTTACCCAGGACTAACTGAAAAATGAAAGCCGCAAGATTTCTCACAGGGGTTCAAGGGATCGAGAAGAAGAAGAGCATGTAGACTGGAATAAATGCTTTATTTGCCAGGACAGTTCAAAAACTAGCAAGTCAACGCCACTTCGAAAGACTACAATCGTTGGTGTGAAAACTGTAGCTGAATGTTGCAAAGAAAGAGAGAAATATAATGACGCTAAATATGTTGACTCATTCTCAAGAATGAGAAAATATTCTGTACCGGAGCACGTCAAAAAGATTCAATGGCACAAATTCTGCTATAGTGACTTTACTCACGCACAAAAAATAGACAGACTGAAGTCAAGGATTCAGCCACAATCTGTGACTTACGCAGAAGAGATACCCACAACATCAGGTTCCTCAGAGAAATACCATGTCCCAAAGTCACTAAGATCCGCGCACAGCGCTATGGATTGGTCAAAATGCGCTTTCTGCCAGACTGACATTCCTGGAAAAGCTGGTGTCCTGACAAATGTTGAATTTGATCACACATCATCCAGGATGCTTAGTTTGGCCCAATTTGACCCCACCATGCATCACAGGTTTGCAGGTGTTTCAGACTTGATGGCAGCTGAAGGTAAATATCACCTCAAGTGTTATGTTTCTTTTCGCAGAAAGTATAAAAAGGAGAGTGGAGAGAAAAACCAGTCTCCTGAAAGCATCTGTTTCAGAAATGTGATGAACCAGCTTGAGAAAGAGCTGCAGAAGGGACATGTGTTTACCCTGAAAAACATCTGGGAACACTACAGCATGCTGTTATTGAATGATTTTGGAATTGAGGCTGGAGCCTACAAAAGCTACAATTTCAAGCAGAAAGTGGAGGTTCACTTTGGTAGTGACAAGGTGACATTCGTGCAGCCATTGGATGTCACAAAACCCCTCATAGTTGCGTCCTCAACTGTGACAAAGTTTGCCATGAGAACCGCCGTGAATGATTTATCTGAAGAAGGTGAAAGTTCTGAAGAAGATGAATTGGCCCAGTGCAGTCTGCCTCATCATGAGAACGAAATCCTTAGCTGGATCTTCAGAGTGGGCATAAAGATTTACAGTGACGTAAAACACTCTCCAGGGCATAGCATTATCGGTGGACTGAACACAGAAAATGCAGAGCGAATTGTACCTGAAACCCTGTACATGCTTGTAAAGCTTCTTTGTGGTGGTGACAGCACTGACAAGATGGACAATGAAGAAGCGGATGAGACAGATACCAAGAACAAAGTTCTGAGCATCTGCCAAGACATTATTCATGTGGCTTCAGGACACTGATGTCCTCATTCTCCTTGTTGCCTATCAGCCGCATCTCAGTCCCTTTCTCTGGATGAATGCAGGGACACCCAAAAAGCAACACTACATTCCCACTGACTCCATCAATATCCCAGATTCGCAGAGGGAGTCACTTCTGGCATTTCATGCAGTGACAGGTTCAGACAGCACAAGCCAGTTTGCTGGAATTGCGAAGCGCTCTGCATGGGCTGTCTTTCAAAACAACTCCCACCTGTTGAATAACCTAGGCAAAGAGGAAATTCCTGATGAGAGTGTGATTGCAGATGCTGAGTCATTTGTCTGCAGGCTTTATGACCCTCATGGCCAAGATAACTCAATTCAGCGAGTAAGATGTGATCTGTTTCTCAGTCTGACCAAAGCTATTGAGAATCTGCCTCCAACTCGCGATGCTCTGATTCTACACATCAAGCGAGCGCACTACCAGACTTTTGTGTGGAGAAGAGCCTTGGAATCTGAACCACATCTACCTGCACCTGAGAACTGTGGGTGGGAACAGGTCGTCAAAGATGGCAACGAGACATTTCAGCCGTGACTCATGACTCAGGTCAGGTATGGGAGCATGTGTCAGAACAGCACGTCGCTGCGTCCACTTTCTGCCGGTACTCCAGGGGCCTCCGTCTGGCCATCCCCCAGGCAGATGCCAGGCCCATCCCCATCTCCTTGAGATGATGGTCAACCTGTTGCAACCATGAGGCACGTGGTCGACCCACTGGCCTCCTCCACTCATGAGACTCCCTCGCTGAGAGAATCTGGTGAGCAGGATCAGAGTCAGGAAAACGAGCCACATGTCCATACAGCCGCAACTGACGCTCACGGACTATGCAGGTAACAAATCTCATCCGAGTCTCTCTCAGCAACCGCTCGTTGGACACAAAATCCGACCAGCGATAGCCAAGGATTCTCCGAAGAGACCTGGTACCAAAGGAATTAAGTCTCCGTCTCAGATCCTTGGTCAGAGTCCAAGTCTCGCACCCATAGAGCAAGACTGGAAGTACCAAGGACCTGAAGACTCGGACTTTCGTCCTCCCGCACAGGTACTGGCAGCGCCACACCCCATGATCCAGTGAATCCATGACTCCCCAGGCCCGACCCAGACGTCTATTGACCTCTGACTCGCAGCCAGCAGAGACATGAATATCACTGCCAAGTTAAGTGAATCTCTCCACGACCTCAACATCCTCACCACAAACAGACACAGACAGGACAGCAGCATCCAAGATGTCACCGAAAGCCTGGATCTTAGTTTTGACCCAAGAAACCCGTAATCCCAACGGCTCCGACTTCTCATTCAGCACCTCGAGGGCCCCCAAGAGGATGTCTAAAGTCTCCGCAAGGATGACTGCATCATCTGCAAAGTCAAGGTCCGAGATCTTGACATTCCCAAATGACGCACCGCAACTTGATCTCTCCGACATCCTCCCTAGAATCCAGTCCATACAAGTGCTGAAAAGTGTGGGGGCAAGTACACATCCCTGACGAACTCCAGTAACAACTGGAAATAAGTCAGAGATGGTACCACCACACTTCACAGCACTCTCAGTACCAGAGTAGAGTTCAGACATCAGATCGATCAGTTTTGGTGGCACCCCACGAAGACCAAGAATCCTCCAGAGGACATCCCGATTCACTGAATCGAACGCTTTACAGAGATCAACATAGGCTGCAAGCAGCCCCTGCCGAATCAACGTCTATTACTCATGACTGCACAGCCTATTACTGCTTACTGTGTAGAACTGACGACATGCAAATGCCGTGGGTCATGCTCAACTCGACGGTGCAAATGTACACGGAATGGACTGCCTTGCACAAAAGCATGTGGATGCAAAGCCCTTTGTAGGAACCCGTTCAGTGTACAAGCAGATCAATAGCTCTGAAAATTGTACTTGGGTGTTCTCACAACACTTTTCTCTTATGCAAAGCAACGTAATTTTGTGTTAGAAAGAATCTGACAGCTGTTGAAATAACCTTTGACTGACTGTAAACCCATCTCTATGAATAGTGCTAAACATTTTCTTTTTCACATTTGTTGCTCGTATGTGCATTTTCAATTTCGTCTTTAAGTTGTCAATTATGTGAAAAGTTGTGATCCAGTACAAAAATAAAGCACAAAATAGTGTTCCTCGTGTCAGATTACATAGTATTTCACAATCATGACAAATTTCTGGCTAGTACAATTTGCAGTAAGAAAAAGACTAAATCTGATGGCGGCCATTTTGATTACTGTCATGGCGGCCATAATATTCAGATGCAGACTTGGCAACAAGTGGAACTAGACTTGGTCATGCCGAGACTCTTCAAAAACACCAGTTGCACCATTCTAACATGAAATCAGCAGCGAACCTATTTTCTAGGCTAGCTACAGATTTTGGCTTCTAGACTAACCCCCTTATGGCCTTATCCTCGCCTAAACAATCATTCATTTTTTTATTTTTTTTATTTTATCACTTGAGAGCACTGAGCGAAGTTGCACTCCATCCTCTGGATCATCGCTCTTGCCCAACACTCTTCCAGTGATCTGGGGAGGGGAAACAAAAGGTTCCACAAAAACACAACACTTATACTTTACATTCCTACTCTAAGCCTTAACGACACTATTCATGGGATATTTACACTTGACCGTGTCCCCCAGTGGATGCCAATAGACCCAGCGTTACCTGGGGAGCCAATTTTCAAATTTGCTTGCCCCAAAATTATGCGGACATCATGCCCTTGCTGCACATGTCAAGTTGTGCGGGATGGAGTGGAACTCACACATCTTCACAACACTCACACCATGGTAATCATCACATTTCTAGGTCATGGTCCCCATTTTAATGATGCAGGCTGAACCCCGTCATGGCCGTGGGGTGGGTTACCACAAGATGATGGGGGCATCTCAGGTGCAACCATGCCCACAGGTAAGCTTTAGTCCAACCCGGACGTTTCTCCGCCCCGCTCCCTTTGATTCCCACCCCCCTGGTAGCCATCAGCTCTAACCCCGTACAACACACTGGAAGGGGTCTCACTGGCTCCTCTGGCCTTCCTGGGTCGCCAAGGTCCTACCCGCCTTGGTCGCCCAACCAGACCCTCTCCCAGTTGCCTCCAGACACTGTCACCATTAGCCACCAGGGGTGAATCTCCTTGAAGGGGGTCGCAATTCCCGCTCACCATGAGCTTCAGCAATCCCTGCGGACAAGCACATCATCCCCACCCACAAAACCCACATGACTCCCCCACCCCATCGGCCTTACATGTGACACCTGCATTTCTAACACTTCACCGACCATGACCTTCCCTGTTACCATACCATGCCCAATAAAAAAAAAAATCAACGTGTGCACCATACATTTCACTTCTTAACTTGAAACAATTCACACAGCACTTTTCCTCACCCGATCCACGCACCAGCCATTGGACAGCCACTTGTGCCCGCTTTGTTACCAATTACCCATTGTCCCTATTGTCACTCTAAAACCCAGCAGAACTTACAAACACATGCCAATTTTCCCACAATTCTTTTTTTTTTTTCCACCAAAGGAGGCACTTCGCCACAATCTCAGCAGCCGAGCATGGCCGTATATGCTCAGCCCAATCTAGTCTCCCCGACCCCCGACAGTGATTTCCGGACCCGACCTATGAAAGGACATCTCGGATAGACCTGGCGGTTCAGCAGGAGGATTCATCCTCTCCGGGCTTGAAAGTCTATTGGAGGGTCTCTCCATCGCCGGGTACCGGCAATATCGTTGCATGTGTCCTCTTCGCCCGCACCGGAAACAACTCCCTATAAAAGGCCCCCGTGGGTATCGGTGTAATGTCTCTTCCGGTTCCGGACCCCCTCGGCCATAATCGAATTGCTCTATTGGCTGGGCTGGACCCCGCCGCTTTGGCGCACCAACTACCGAATTACCCCTTATCAAACTTGACAGTTTCTGGCAAATTTCCTGAAACATTTGGGTAATGCCAATTTCTCCCAGCCCCCCTCCCTGATCCTGAATCTCCGCCTGTCGGATCGTCACCGATGGCCTCTCGGGCACCCGACCCGGCCGACTCCACGAGGCCAGCCTGGCCGCGCACTCGGCCGCTCGGTGCACGGTGGGTGGATCCTGTAGCTCCACTAGCGCTCGGACCTCAGGGTCAGGAAGAGCAGCTAAAAATTTCTCGAGTGCCAGTCTGTCCCACGCCTCCACTGTAAGGTCCCGATACGTGATCCTGACTGATTGGTAAATGTCCTGTGCCAACTCCTGCACTGTCTCACCCGGCTTTAATCTGTGGTGCTGGAGTTGGGCCCGCACCAGATCACAGTTCGCTGCAAACCCAAACCGACGGCTCAACGCCTCGCAAATGTGGGAGCTGGTCAACATCCCCTCCGCGATCACGTTTAACACATCTGCGGCTGGTCTCTGCAACGTTGCCACCAAATTCCCTGTACGTTCCCGCTCATTCCACCCGTTTAGTCGGGAAATACACTCAAATTGCGTCAGAAAAGCTTCAAGGCTCCCTTACCCATCAAAATTTACCAGGGGGATCACTTTTACGGTGGCCCGCTTCTCAGTTTCTCCCTTGTCCGAATCCAGCCCAGGGATCAAACACCCTTGTGGCTGCGTATCCAATTTCGGAGCCCACTGTGGCCAAAGATGTTTTGTGGTGAGGGTCTCATGGGTCAATTTTGCCTCCTGTTCCAAACGTTGAATGGACCGATTCACCTCGTCCCGCAGGATCTTCTGGGCCTGCACAACCTCCTCCAAGGCTCCGTCGCGAGTTTGTAGCTGCTCCTCAACCAACCCGAACACTCTACTTACAAAAGACGGCTCTACCAGGCCTTTATCCAAGACTTCATTTTGGCTCATAATTTTATCTTGTTCGTCCAAACGAGCCTCCAATCCTTTTACCTCCTCCGCCAAATTCAACCCTTGCTTCCTCAGCTCTCCCCACTCTTCTATTTGCAGCTGCATACGAGCATCCACACAGGCACGATGACGTTCCAGGCTTTCATCCACTTTATCAACCCGAATGTTCGTTGCATCAATTTTATCTACCAATTTTTTTCGTATATTTTCCCCCTCCAATGTAATTTCTACCTTTGTTTCCTCCAATCTATCCTCGAATTTACTTTGTATTTCTCCCAATTTAACATCCACACACTCCTGCATCTCAGTTTTCATTTTCTCCATCTTTTTCCCAATTCATCCCTCATTAAATCAATCCGTGCACCCAATTGTTGCCCCATTACCCCCAATTGATCTGTCATTTCTGCCCCCTGTGCCGTCATTTCTGCCATTTGTGCCCCCTGTGCCGTCATTTTTGCCCCCTGTGCTGTAATTGCACTCATTAAACGTTCCAACATTGTCCAGATCGTCATTGTGCCGGTTTCCGGCGCTGCCGGCTCCGTTACGGGCGATGAAGCACGGTCCACGCTCGGAATGGGGGAGGTTCCAACCCTACCCCTGTCTCTCCCTTCTTCCCCCGACTCGCTGCCAGACACGTGGCCTTCCTCCTCGAGCATCTGCACATCCGCCATGGTGCAGAAGTCCCGTTTGCCGCCAATTAATTTTAATTTGAAAAATCCCGCCAAAATTTTCCCGCGCTCGCGCGCTTTCCTGTAGTAGTTTTATATTCCAATTCGTGGCGAGATTATAATCCTGGTATATTCTCCCGATACCAAATATAATTTAGAGGGGTTCGAACATCCAACACCCTGACACCAATGTGACGTCCACGGGACTTGAACAGTCCCGCCAACGTAGAATGAGCCGAAACAATGGAGGCGGTTTATTTATTTATAACCCAAAGATGGCGGTTCTAATCGCTCTACCGCAAACGGGACGAGGAAGGTGGCACGAGTCGCTTTTCACTGAGTTGATAACGTTTATTCCTCTAACCAGAAATAACAAGACTCGGCAAGAAGAGGGATCCGGGGCGATTCGACGGGATGGTGTGGGATCGGGCGTGGGGAGAACACAGACAATTCCAATGAATATACAAATCTCAAACCCTCTAAGGCGCCAGGTACACACACACACACACACACACACACACACACACACACACACACACACACACACACACACACACACACACACACACACACACACACACACACACAACGTAGCTATTCCTGGTGGTCAGGCTGGACCGTGGTGTGGACGCAACAGTCCCTGGATTGGCGTCGGACGAGCTGGCCTTGCTCTCATCAGGGGGGCAGGAGAAACCGTGGTGCTGTCGACCTCCTGGTCTTGGCCCAAGTCCGCTCACAACCACCAGGGAACCAGTTCTGGCACCAAATTGCGAGCAGGAGAGGGAGGCAGGTCCGCCCGCCGTTCGACCCCGTACTCCGAGCCAGCAGAACCCCAGAGCCAACCAAGGTGAGGAACGAGGCTCAGAAAGGCTACAAGACACGTTGAAACCAGGGCCGAATCAGCGCAACAACAAGCACGCTCCCAGCACAACAACCTCCACCCCAAAAAAACAGTGTTTCGGTACCGATCTTCTTCCTCTTCCTTTTCGACCCTGAACAGAACCTTTTTATGCTCCCTTCCTCGTCACTTCCAATCGAGCCGTTTATTGGCCCTCCGCCGTCGCCTTCCGCCAATCGTGATCACGGGGCGGAGCCATCCGCAGCACTGTCCTGTGACGTCACGGCAAGCCTCCAGAGAATACTAAAAGGGGTTTACGCAGACACACTTACCCTATTCCGGATCCCTATCTAATTACGTGACAATTATCATTTCCCCCTTGAAGAAATGGACATTTACTAGACAACTTATCACCACTGAATTGCTACTTATTACATCGAGATCCTGGTACACTCGAACAGCATGGCATACCTAATTAAACATCCTAATTACCCTTTGAATGCATACCCCCCCCTCTCAAATGTAACGGTATAATCAGGAAGGAAGGTGGGGAATCAAGAAGGGGCAGGATGCTGTGAAAGAAAAAAGGACGCTGTGCATAATGAAATGAAAGTGACTCTCATGAAGTTGTCAGGTATGTCAGTGTTTGGTGCCTTTGCTTAGAAAACGCTTGCAACCTTACTCAGCAGTTCTTTGTAACGCGTTTTAAATTCTAAATGTGTGTCACAAGCAAGATTCATTTGGCTGCTTACTGCATTGCATTTGAAGATTCTCTAACTGAAGTTCACTTACCTCTCTATGAGTCAGTGCTTCTTACTTTCACTCACACATGAGCCAAAATCGAATCGCCTTGTTCTTGTCACCTAACCAACTCATCCATCAAGTTTTGGAGATATCGTGCTACATGTCGTTTTTGGACCAATCTCTCAATGGTGAGAAATCACTTAAAATTATAGAAGCCGGATACAGATCTTCACCAAAACCTAATCATTTCGTCCTTGTCACACACGCAACCTGTCTACCAAATTTAATATGAATACATTCACAACTTTTTGAGATATCTTGCTCAAAGACAAACAGACAGGAGTGAAAACAAGCTTCGGTGGGGGAGGTAAAAAACAACATTTATCTCATGCATGTCCCACAAAGAATTTCCTCGAACGCAATAAGTTTTCATACTTCTTTACAAACCACCTCAGAAAACAGTTTTTCTCCTCGAACACACATCCAGTTACCTGAAGTTACCTGAAGCAAATGTGCTTTGCGTATTAGATAAATTGTTTGGGTTTTGTTTGGATAATATAAAGCGTCCATTATTTCTCAGGTTTGTCAATTTCCACTCATGTATTGAATTCATGCTCTAATGTCAAAATGAGGAATTGATCTTTTCCAGCTTTATATTTTAAATGACAGAGGTAGAAATTCAATCGTTTCATTAAAAACAAAAAATAAACAGAAGAGAGAGCTTTCTGATGAGTAGCTTGGAACATCATGTTAAGGACTACTTGTTATAACTCAGTAGTCCACAAAGAGTTCAGGAGATATTAGAATGAACAAGTGAAATCCTTCAATACAGCGTGTGTGGTGAAGCAAATGAGTACACTAATGTTATTGAAAGAACCACTTATCACTTTGCCACCAATATCTGCCATAATTGTAAGTAAATTTCAACTACTAATGCATGACGAAACACTTGTTTATGGCTAATATTAAAGAGAATGATGGCATAAGAAGAACTTAGCTTTCAGTGTTCGACGCGAAATGCCATGGTGGGCGGAAATGACGTCTTTCGTTCGTTCGTACATGAGAGGGGAGCGTTTCTTGGTTTTTTTTTCCATCAAGCAATAAATTCAATGGTTTTCACAAATATAACACATTAGTTTCACAAATTTCCATTGAAATACTCTGGTATTTCCATCAATTGTCGCCATTTCCGTATAGGTTATGCACTGCCATCTACCGGACGGCCGTCATTGGCTCACTTGAGGCACGTGGGGTGGGGGGGGGGGACACTGGAGGCATTTCAAACTCGGTGCAATTGTATACAGTGCACGCGCTGTAATAACTCATCTTACTGATGTCGATCTGCATCAACAGACAAGTCGAACAATGAATGGAATCAATCGGATGTTGATGAGGCATGCAAATAAGTCACCACTGTTGGAAGCTAGGAGAAATGTGTTTGAGAGAAAGGGCTGTGCCTTTGCACAAAAAAACTATTGGAGAACATTCTCAGCTCGGCAAATAGGCACCTGCCCGTACTGAAAACTCCCAAACAGGTGGGTAGGTGGAATTGGAGTACAGAGACATGTATTGCACAACCTCCCCCACCCACCCCCCCAAAAAAAAGAGATAGCGACGAATGAAAGGACTGTGTATCTGGATTAGGTTCTTCTAGAGACCAATGAGAAGTACATATCTGTGGCTTGTTTGTTCATGAACAGGGTAAGTCTATTCACTATTCATCATGCTCAGAGAGAGGGGAGAGCTATGGCAGGTGTGAGGCTGTGATAAATATATTGTTTGTTTGGTTCCAGGGCCACAAGAGAAAATATTCTGGAATTAATCTAAATTTTTCCATCTATTGGTAAAAGTTGAACCATGTGTGCGTGTGCGCGTGTGTGTGTGTGTGTGTGTGTGTGTGTGTGTGTGTGTGTGTGTGTGTGTGTGTGTGTGTGTGTGTGTGTGTGTGTGTGTGTGTGTGTGTGTGTGTGTGTGTGTGTGTGTGTGTGTGTGTGTGTTATATATCCATGTACAAACACACTAAAATGTACTAACAGTAAATGGTATGAACCAGACTCCTCGCAATCAAAGATATTTCTCATAGTGTATTATTATATTTCCATGAGTCCAATTTGCAATCAGGAACACAATAGTTGAACTTAACCGTAATGAAATTTCAACTCTTTCATCCAAATGCTGAAAAGTATATTTAAAAGCATATTTCACTTGCAGATTCGATGCTAGCAATGGCAGGTTTAAAATGCCCGGCGACCAGAACCGAGTCAGCATAAGCACACATAGTGCATGCACATGAGACTTTATTTAGCATTCATACGTCATTTCAAAAGCCCTACATTCCTCTGAAATTTCTTGTTTTGTAATCTGGCGATTCTCCAAGATTATCTGTTCAACACATGTAATGTTTCCCAAAGTGAAAGCCATTAATTCCGTGTGAGAACGCGTAAGATCTCTCAAAAAACATCAGTCATTCCTTCATTTAACTCACTGCAAAACTTCGTGAAAGATGTGACAACGTTTAACAAAAATTTCGTGAAAGATGACGACTTTTAAAAATAAGTTCCTGAAAGATGTGACAACTTTAAAAAAACAAATCAGTGAAATATGTGACAACTTTTAAAGACAACTTTGTGAGATGCGACAAATTTTAACAAGAACTTAGAGAAAGATGTGACAACTTTTTAAAAACGACTTCATGAAAGACGTGCCAAGTTTTAAAAACAAATCAGTGCAAGATGTGACAACTTATAAAAATCACTTCATGAAAGATGCAACAACTTTTAAAATCAATTCAGTGAAAGATGTGACAACTTTTAAAAATAAATCAGTAAAAGACGTGACAGCTTTTAAAGACAATTTTGTAAAATGTCGTGAAAGATGTGACAACTCTTAAAGGAACTTCGTGAAACATATGACAACTTACAAAAATGTCGTAAAAGATGTTACAACTTTTAAAAACAACTCTGTGAAAGAAACAAGTTTGACAACTTTTAAAAACAACTTTGTAAAATATGTGGCAGCATTTAAAGACAACTTTCAAAAATGTCATAAAAGATGTGACAATTTTTAAAAACAACTTTGTGAGATGTCACAACTTTTTAAAAACAACTTCCTGAGAGATGTGACAACCTATAAAAATAACTTCATGAAAGATGTTACAACTTTTAAATATAACCATCAGAGATGGGGAATCCCCTGCCATTGAAACATTTTTTCAAGATAGCCCCCCAGTCAGCCATCTTGAATCCGACCATGCCCAAAATCAATAGGGTTCTTCCTTTTCAGGTGGTACATGTGTGACCCAAATTTCAAATCGATATGGCGAACAGTTTATGAGTTATCGCACTCACAGCTATAAATGTTGACGCCCGGACGGACAGCCGGATGACCTGGGTGACAACAATATCCCCCTTCCGCCATGCGGCGGGGGATAAAAACTAATCAATGAAAGATATGACAACTTTTAAAAATAACTTCGTGAAAGATGTGAGAACTTTTAAAAATAACTTCCAGAAAGATGTGACAACTTTTAAAAACAACTTTGTTAAAGCTCTGATGACTTTTAAGAATAACTTCGTGAAAGATGTGACAACTTTTTAAAACAAATCAGTGAAAGATGTGACAACTTTTAAAAATAACTTCCTAAAAGTGTGCCAACTTTTAAATATACCATCAGAGATGGGGAATCCCCCGCCATTGAATGAAAAAGGTCATACATATTCCAGATAATGAAGGAGGTGAAATGGAAACAAGACACCATTTGGTCATCATCTCGAAGAACTTCCCCAGGGGTGAGGAACGTAGGAACCAAAAATAATTGAATTCAGATAAGCGGTTTTTCATTTTTTCAAAAAACATTTTTTTCAAGATGGCCACCCCAGTCGGCCATCTTGCATACGGCCACACCCAAAATCAACAGGGTTCTTCCTTTTCAAGTGCTACATGTGTGACCCAAATTTCAAATCGATATTGCGAAAAAACATTTTTTTTCAAGATGTCCGCCCCAGTCGGCCATCTTGGATCCGGCCGCGCCCAAAATCAATAGAGTTCTTCCTTTTCAGGTGGTACAGGTGTGACCCAAATTTCAAATCGACATGGCAAACAGTTTATGAGTTATCGCACTCACAGATCTAAATGTTGACGCCCAGCCAGCCGGACGGACGACCCGGGTGACAACAATATCCCCCTTCCGCCACACTGCAGGGGATAAAAACTAATCAGTGAAAGATGTGACAACTTTTTACAACAAATCAGTGAAAGATGACAACTTTTAAAAATAACTGCCTGAAAGATGACAACTTTTAAAAACAACTTTGTTAAAGCTGTGACAACTTTAAAGCTGTGATGACATTTAAGAATAACTTTGTGAAAGATGTGACAACTTTTAAAAATAACTTCCTGAAACATGTGACAACTTTCAAAAACAACTTCGTGAAAGATGTGAGAACTTTAAAAAACAAATCAGAGAAAGATGTGAAAACTTTTAAAAACACCTTTGTGAAAGATGTGACAGCATTTAAAGACAACTTTCAAAAATGTCGTAAAAGATGTGACAACTTATAAAAACAACTCTGTGAAAGAAACCAGTTTGACAACTTTTAAAAACAACTTTGTAAAATATGTGACAGCGTTTAAAGACAACTTTAAAAAATGTCGTAAAAGATGTGACAACTTTTAAAAACAACTGTGTGAAAGAAACAAGTTTGACAACTTTTATAAACAACTTTGTGAGATGACAACTTTTTAAAAACAACTTCATGAAAGATGTGACAACCTATAAAAATAACTTCATGAAAGATGTTACAACTTTTAAATATACCCATCAGAGATTGGGAATCCCCTGCCATTGAAACATTATTTTCAAGATGGCCACCCCAGTCGGCCATCTTGAATCCGACCACGCCCAAAATCAATAGGGTTCTTCCTTTTCAGGTGGTACATGTGTGACCCAAATTTCAAGTCGATATGGCGAACAGTTTATGAGTTATCACACTCACAGCTATAAATGTTGACGCCCAGCCAGCCGGACAGACGGACGACCTGGGTGACAACAATATCCCCCTTCCGCCACGCGGCGGGGGATAAAAACTAATCAGTGAAAGATGTGACAACTTTTTACAACAAATCAGTGAAAGATGTGACAACTTTTAAAAATAACTTCCAGAAAGATGTGACAACTTTTAAAAACAACTTTGTTAAAGCTGTGATGACATTTAAGAATAACTTCATGAAAGATGTGACAATTTTTCACAACAAATCAGTGAAAGATGACAACTTTAAAAAAAAAAACTTTGTTAAAGCTGTGATGACTTTTAAGAATAACTTCATGAAAGATGTGACAACTTTTAAAAATAACTTCCTAAAAGTGTGCCAACTTTTAAATATACCATCAGAGATGGGGAATCCCCTGCCATTGAATGAAAAAGGTCATACATATTCCAGATAATGAGGGAGGTGAAATGGAAACAAGACACCATTTGGTCATCATCTCGAAGAACTTCCCCAAGGGTGAGGAACATAGGAACCAAAAATAATTGAAATCAGATAAGCGGTTTTCCATTGATTACAAAAACATTTTTTTTAAGATGGCCGCCCCAGTCGGCCATCCTGAATCCGGCCACACCCAAAATCAATAGGGTTCTTCCTTTTCAGGTGGTAGATGTGTGATTCAAATTTCAAATCGATATGGCGAAAAAGACATTTTTTTCAAGATGGCCACCCCAGTTGGCCATCTTGGATCCGGCCATGCCCAAATTCAATAGGGTTCTTCCTTTTCAGGTGGCACATGTGTGACCAAAATTTCAAATCGATATGGCGAACAGTTTACGAGTTATCACACTCACAGCTATAAATGTTGAAGCCCGGACGGACGGACGGACGGACAGCCGGACGACCTGGGTGACAACAATATCCCCCTTCCGCCATGCGGCGGGGGCTAAAAACTAATCAATGAAAGATATGACAACTTCTAAAAAATAAAATAACTTCGTGAAAGATGTGAGAACTTTAAAAAACAAATCAGAGAAAGATGTGACAACTTTTAAAAACAACTTTGTGAAAGAAGTGACAGCGTTTAAAGACAACTTTCAAAAATGACGTAAAATATGTGACAACTTTTAAAAACAACTCTGTGAAAGAAACAAGTTTGACAACTTTTAAAAACAACTTTGTGAGATGTGACAACTTTTAAAAAACAACTTCATGAAAGATGTGACAACCTATAAAAATAACTTCATGAAAGATGTTACAACTTTTAAATATCCCCATCAGAGATGGGGAATCCCCTGCCACTGAAACATTTTTTTTCAAGATGGCCGTCCCAGTCGGCCATCTTGGATCCGGCCACGCCCAAAATCAATAGGGTTCTTCCTTTTCAGGTGGTACATGTGTAACCCAAATTTCAAATCGATATGGCGAGCAGTTTATGAGTATATCGCACTCACAAGTATAAATGTTGACGCCCAGCCAACCGGACGGACGAGCTGGTTGACAACAATATCCCCCTTCCGCCACGCGGTGGGGGATAAAAACTAATCAGTGAAAGATGTGACAACTTTTTACAACAAATCAGTGAAAGATGTGACAACTTTTAAAAATAACTCCCAGAAAGATGTGACAACTTTTAAAAACAACTTTGTTAAAGCTGTGATGACATTTAAGAATAACTTCATGAAAGATGTGACAATTTTTCACAACAAATCAGTGAAAGATGACAACTTTTAAAAATAACTTCCTGAAAGATGGGACAACTTTTAAAAATAACTTCATGAAAGATGTGAGAACTTTAAAAAATAAATCAGAGAAAGATGTGACAACTTTTAAAAACAACTTTGTGAAAGATGTGACAGCGTTTAAAGACAACTTTCAAAAATGTCGTAAAAGATGTGACAACTTTTAAAAAGAAGTCTGTGAAAGAAACAAGTTTGACAACTTTTAAAAAGAACTTTGTGAGATGTCACTTTTCAAGAACAACTTCATGAAAGATGTGAGAACCTAGAAAAAATAACTTCTTGAAAGATGTTGCAACTTTTAAAAACTAATCAGTGAAAGATGTGTCAACTTTTTACAACAAATCAGTGAAAGCTGTGACAACTCTTAAAAATAACTTCATGAAAGATGACAACTTTTAAAAACAAATCAGTGAAAGATGTGACAATTTTTTAAAATAACTGCCTGAAAGATGTGACAACTTTTAAAAACAACTTTGTCAAATCTGTGACAATTTTTAAAAACAACTTCGTGAAAGATATGACAACCTATAAAAACAAATCAGTGAAAGATGTGACAACTTTTAAAAACTAATAATTGAAAGATATGACAACTTTTAAAAATAACTTTATGAAAGATGTGAGAACTTTAAAAAATAAACCAGAGAAAGATGTGACAACTTTTAAAAACAACTTTGTGAAAGATGTGACAGCGTTTAAAGACAACTTTCAAAAATGTCGTAAAAGATGTGACAACTTTTAAAAAGAAGTCTGTGAAAGAAACAAGTTTGACAACTTTTAAAAACAACTTTGTGAGATGTCACAACTTTTCAAGAACAACTTCATGAAAGATGTGACAACCTAGAAAAAATAACTTCTTGAAAGATGTTGCAACTTTTAAAAACTAATCAGTGAAAGATGTGTCAACTTTTTACAACAAATCAGTGAAAGCTGTGACAACTCTTAAAAATAACTTCATGAAAGATGACAACTTTTAAAAACAAATCAGTGAAGGATGTGACAACTTTTAAAAATAACTTCCTGAAAGATATGACAACATTTAAAAACAACTTTGTAAAAGCTGTGATGACTTTAAACAATAACTTCCTTAAAGATGTGACAGCGTTTAAAGACAACTTTCAAAAATGTCGTAAAATGTGACAACTTTGAAAAAGAACACTGCGAAAGAAACAAGTTTGACAACTTTTAAAAACAACTTTGTGAGATGTGACAACTTTAGAAAAACAACTTCATGAAAGATGCGACAACCTTTAAAAATAACTTCTTGAAAGATGTGACAACCTAAAAAATAAGTTCATGAAAGATGTTACAACTTAAAAAAAAATAATCAGGAAAAGATATGACAACTTTTTACACCAAATCAGTGAAAGATGTGACAATTTTTAAAAATAACTGCCTGAAAGATGTGACAACTTTTAAAAACAACTTTGTTAAAGCTGTGACAACTTTTAAAAACAATTTCGTGAAAGATATGACAACCTATAAAAATAACTTCATGAAAGATGTGACAACTTTTAAAAACAAATCATTGAAAGATGTGACAACTTTTAAAAATAACTTCCAAAAAGATGTGCCAACTTTTAAAAACTAATCATTGAAAGATACGACAACTTTTAAAAATAACTTCGTGAAAGATGTGAGAACTTTAAAAACAAATCAGAGAAAGATGTGACAACTTTTAAAAACAACTTTGTGAAAGCTGTGACAACTCTTAAAAATAACTTCATGAAAGATGACAACTTATAAAAACAAATCAGTGAAATATGTGACAACTTTTAAAAATAACTTCGTGAAAGATATGACAACATTTAAAAACAACTTTGTTAAAGCTGTGATGACTTTAAAGAATAACTTCCTTTAAGATGTGTCAGCGTTTAAAGACAACTTTCAAAAATGTCGTAAAATGTGACAACTTTGAAAAAGAACTCTGTGAAAGAAACAAGTTTGACAACTTTTAAAAACAACTTTGTAAAATATGTGGCAGCATTTAAAGACAACTTCATGAAAGATGCGACAACCTATAAAAATAACTTCTTCAAAGATGTTACGACTTTTAAAAACTAATCAGTGAAAGATGTGACAACTTTTTACAACAAATCAGTGAAAGATGACAACTTTTTAAAATAACTTTGTGAAAGAAACAAATTTGACAACTTTTAAAAAGAACTTTGTTAAAGCTGTGACAACTTTTAAAAAGAACTTTGTTAAAGCTGTGACAACTTTTAAAAATAACTTCCTGAAAGATGTGACAACTTTTAAAAACAACTTTGTGAAAGATGTGACAGCGTTTAAAGACAACTTTCAAAAATGTCGTAAAAGATGACAACTTTTAAAAACAACTCTGTGAAAGAAACAATTTTGACAACTTTTAAAAACAACTTCATGAAAGATGAGACAACCAATAAAAATAACTTCTAGAAAGATGTTACAACTTTTAAAAACTAATTAGTGAAAGATGTGACAACTTTTAAAAACCACTTTGAGATGTGACAACTTTTTAAAAACAACTTCATGAAAGATGTGACAACCTATAAAAATAACTTCATGAAAGATGTTACAACTTTTAAAAACTAATCAGTGAAAGGTGACAACTTTTTACAACAAATGAGTGAAAGATGTGACAACTTTTAAAAATAACTACCTGAAAGATGACAACTTTTAAAAATAACTTTGTTAAAGCTGTGACAACTTTTAAAAACAACTTCGTGAAAGATATGACAACCTAAAAAAATAACTTCATGAAATATGTGACAACTTTTAAAAATTACTTCCTGAAAGATGTGATGATTTTTAAGAATAACTTAGTGAAAGATGTGACAACATTTTTTACAACAAATCAGTGAAAGATGTGACGATAATCATTGAAAGATATGACAACTTTTAAAAATAACTTCGTGAAAGATGTGACAGCGTTTCAAGACAACTTTCAAAAATGTCGTAAAAGATGTGACAACTTTTAAAAACAACTTTGTGAGATGACAACTTTTTAAAAACAACTTCATGAAAGATGTGGCAACCTATAAGGATAACTTCATGAAAGATGTTTCAACTTTTAAAAACTAATCAGTGAAAGATGTGACAACTTTTTACAACACATCAGTGAAAGATGACAACTTTTAAAAATAACTGTCTGAAAGATGACAACTTTAAAAACAACTGTTAAAGGTGTGACAACTTTTAAAAACAACTTTGTGAAAGATATGACAACCGATAAAAATAACTTCATGAAAGATGTGACAGCTTTTAAAAACAAATCAGTGAAAGATGTGACAACTTTTTAAAATAACTTCATGAAAGGTGTAAGAACTTACACAAACAAATCAGTGAACGGTGACAATTTTTTAAAGCAACGTCATGAAAGATGTGACAACGTTTAAACACAAATCAGTGAAATATGTGACAACTTTTAAAAATTACTTCCTGAAAGATGTGATGATTTTTAAGAATAACTTCGTGAAAGATGTGACAACATTTTTTACAACAAATAAGTGAAAGATGTGACGATAATCATTGAAAGATATGACAACTTTTAAAAATAACTTCGTGAAAGATGTGACAGCGTTTAAAGACAACTTTCAAAAATGTCGTAAAAGATGTGACAACTTTTAAAAACAACTTTGTGAGATGACAACTTTTTAAAAACAACTTCAGGAAAGATGTGACAACCTATAAAAATAACTTCATGAAAGATGTTTCAACTTTTAAAAACTAATCAGTGAAAGATGTGACAACTTTTTACAACACATCAGTGAAAGATGACAACTTTTAAAAATAACTGCCTGAAAGATGACAACTTTTAAAAACAACTTTGTTAAAGCTGTGACAACTTTTAAAAACAACTTCATGAAAGATATGACAACGTATAAAAATAACTTCATGAAAGATGTGACAGCTTTTAGAAACAAATCAGTGAAAGATGACAACTTTTTAAAATAATTTCGTGAAAGGTGTAAGAACTTACAAAAACAAATCAGTGAACGGTGACAATTTTTTAAAGCAACGTCATGAAAGATGTGACAACTTTTAAACACAAATCAGTGAAACATGTGACAACTTTTAAAAATTACTTCCTGAAAGATGTGATGATTTTTAAGAATAACTTCGTGAAAGATGTGACAACATTTTTTACAACAAATCAGTGAAAGATGTGACGATAATCATTGAAAGATATGACAACTTTTAAAAATAACTTCGTGAAAGATGTGACAGCGTTTAAAGACAACTTTCAAAAATGTCGTAAAAGATGTGACAACTTTTAAAAACAACTTTGTGAGATGACAACTTTTTAAAAACAACTTCATGAAAGATGTGACAACCTATAAAAAATAACTTCATGAAAGATGTGACAACCTATAAAAAATAACTTCATGAAAGATGTTTCAACTTTTAAAAACTAATCAGTGAAGGATGTGACAACTTTTTACAACACATCAGTGAAAGATGACAACTTTTAAAAATAACTGCCTGAAAGATGACAACTTTTAAAAACAACTTTGTTAAAGCTGTGACAACTTTTAAAAACAACTTCATGAAAGATATGACAACGTATAAAAATAACTTCATGAAAGATGTGACAGCTTTTAGAAACAAATCAGTGAAAGATGACAACTTTTTAAAATAATTTCGTGAAAGGTGTAAGAACTTACAAAAACAAATCAGTGAACGGTGACAATTTTTTAAAGCAACGTCATGAAAGATGTGACAACTTATATAAACAACTTCATGAAAGATGTGACAACTTTTAAAAACAAATCAGTGAAAGGTGTGACAACTCTTAAAAACAAATTAGTGAAAGATGCAACAACTTTTAAGAACAACTTCTTGAAAGCTGCAGCAGCTTTTAAAAATGTCGTGAAAGTTGTGACAACTTTTAAAAACAACTTCATGAAAGATGTGCTTCCCCAAATTGTACAGATGCTCTCCTGTGAATTCCAGTTGGTTTGATGTTCCCCTTCACAAGGAATGCAATGCTACACCTCTGTTCCACATCACTCATGATCATGTCCCCCACCATCTTTGTTTTACGCAAAATGCTTCTATCAGAATTATGTCATTTCTGACAAACATAACTTGATAAAGGAAAACAATTTAATTGCACAATATTTAAGGATTGAACGTTTATTTTTATGTGTTGCACAATAACAAAGAAACTCCATGCAACTTTGTTCCAGATCCAGTGTTTTATTGTGGCCTAATCATACTGTTAAAAATGGTGTTGCTCACCGTTCAGATCATTTGCACTCCAAATCTATGTCCTAGCTTCAATAATTTCCCTGTTATACAAATCTTGATCGAAGGAAAAGTATTTGTGAGAAAAAATAATTTTTGAATGCACAAATCATGATTGCAACAAAGCCCTTTTCCTGAATGTCCTCTTTCAGTTTTTAGATCCTCGTGGAGGATCTCTCAGTCTTTCTCACGTTGTTGTTCTTCATCTTCTTCTTGTGGACTTTTTTGTTTCATAGCCTACAGTTTTCATCGAAACTTCCTGAAACTTGGCATACATATGTAAAAATACCCTGCGCAGACAGTAACCATCTCAGATTTTGAAAATTCCTCTAGAAAAAAAGCTATGACGTCAAAATACCTCCGCTAATGGAAATCGCCTAAAAAAATTATCTCTGAAACTAGGCAAGCTTTTTGAATTCTGTTTGCGGGAATCGAACAGGGCATTAGCATTAGCATAGATGAATTACCGCACATATGATACATCCCTATGACATCATATCAATTTTTATGATATTCCTATTTTTTGACATTTTTTGTTTCACAACCCAGAGTTTTCATCGGATCTTCGTGAAACTTGCCATGTACAGTATATGCAGAAAGCCCACGTGCAGGCAGTTACTATCTCCGATTTTGGAAATTCTTCCTAGAAAAAAAGTTGACGTCATAATATCGCGGCTAATGGAAATCGCCGATACCATTATCTCCGAAACTAGGCAAGCTGTTTGAATTTTGTTTGCGGGAATCAAGCTGGGCATTAGCACAAATAATTTATCACAAACCTGAAACATCACAATGACATCATATTCGTTTTTATGAAGTCATCATTAAGAGGACGAGGATCTTAGCTCATTTGAGCTTGTTAATGAGATTTTCTAAGGAAGGATGCTTTGAGTTTTCCATCTGAAAGCATTAATGAGTATATCTATTTACTACATAAGGTGGAGGATGGAATGAATGGGGGGGGGTGGTTCTGGGGGTGTTGGGGAGGTGGTGAATGTAAGAATCACAGTTGTCGAGATAATCACAAGGTCAACACAGGAGGAGGCCATCAGGCTCGACAAGCCTGTGGAATCCTGCTGACTCTCATATACTCCTCTATTTCCACTGCTTTTAGGGACCTATCAAATTCCAGTCTAAAACTATCCAGTCTCTGCTACTACCACCTTTCAAGGAAGAGCATTTTTATGCATTAACCACACTCTCGGAGAAAAACCCCTGCCTCAACGTCATCCTAAATCTCATCTTCTTCTTTACACTCAAACTGTGGCCCCTGGTGCTATCACTGTCAACAGGCTTGCCAGCCTGTCAAGGTTAAAAAAAATCTTGTCTTGCTTGTGCCATACAGAAGGCCAAAGACACGGCAGTGAGCACGTCAGAGCGAGCCGACCCGTAAAGGGTGGGGTTTGAAGCCTGCCTTGGGCCCCGAAAGCCCAAGGGTTTCTGGTGCTCTCTGGTGCATTCTCAGCTGTTTTGAGGAACTATATATTTTACAATACTGATCCAGTCCGTTTTTTACCTCGAAAATGTTTTAATACTGGCAGATGGTATATGAAATATTCCATGTATAAAAATCTGTTCCAAAGATCATGGTGTTTCTCACATTTATTGACCAGAAAATGATTTTCATCCCGCCTTAGCCCTTATAATAAATGTGATAAGATGTATGTTGTCTTTGTAAGACGAAGGTTAACTGTATTATATAGTTAACCTTGAACACTCGATCTGGCTCAACAAAGAAACAATGAAATTCAGTTTGGTGTTTTTATGGACGTATTAATGATGTCAAGCTTTCTGGTTATATCGAAGAAAAACAAGAATATTGTGAAACGACGATAAATTATATTTGATATACTTCTCGTAAATTATATTTATTGTCAGCAGAGGCCAGATTAGATCTGTGACTTGCTACAGGTACCATGTAAACCTGTACTAAACTGTTTTATGGTCGGGTTGTCTCTGCGACTTGCGACAGGTACCATGTAAACCTATACTAAGCTGTTTTATGGTCGGGTTGTCAGCAACTAAACAGTCTTCACTACCAAGCTTTCTGGTGAGGAGGGTGTTTGATATGGATACCCAGCAGGATTAAAGACAAAACCTGTTAAAAGGCGGAGGAGCTCCTTGTGAGCCAACGATCATCCATAACCTGGTGCCCAACTGTGTCTGCAGACATCCTCTTGCAGTTGGTTTAACATTTTTGAGGAGGTTAGTGGCAGATTAGCACTCTAGCCAACACAAAAAACCTGAACACTCCTGTGCAGTGGGAACACTCGTGGGAATACCTCCTGTGCAGCTGCCCTTCGCAGGACAACTTACCGGATGACGGGATTGGGACAGAGCCTTCGGGACCCCCGTTCTTTGATGATAGGAGGAAAAGCACGGGGTAATTCCTTCCTGGGTCAGAATGCAGTAGTGTATGTCGGGGTGGTGCTGAGGTGTCATTCAGCAGACGGCAGTCTCCTCGGCTTAACTGGAGGAGGTGCCTTTGGGTGGGCACCTGGAATGTCCTATCTCTAAGAAAGGATGATCACCTGTCTCTGCTATCATCTGAGCTCCAGAGTTTGAACATTGGTATTGCAGCACTCGCTATGGTTTGGATATCCATGGTGAGTGGTTACACCTATTTCTGGTCTGGTCACTCTGATGGTTACCACACCCAAGGAGTTGCTGTACTTGTGTCCAATAAGCTGACTCCCACAATAATTGAGGTAACACTGGTCAACGAACGTGTTATCATTTCCATGGTCTCTGCATATGCTCTGACTGAGGAAAGTGATCTCACTGTGAAACATGCATTCTACGCTATGCTCGAGATGGTGGCTGATCAGTGTTCCAGACGAGATACTCTTATCGTCTTGGGGGATTTCAATGCATCGACTGGCACTGATAAAGATGAGACCAACATGATGAGACATGTGTTGGTCCCCATGGGTCTGGAACTGTGAACCAGAAAAGCACTAAGTTACTTGACTGTGCAAGAAGTCGTGGACTTATGGTAGCTGGTTCATGGTTTCAGCACCCACAACCTCATTGCTGGACTTCGTATTTGAATGCTGGTGGTGTGACAAAAGATATTGACCATGTGCTCGTTGATGGTCACTGCAGGATGATTCAGTTCCTGAATACCGACCACAGACTTGTTGAAGCAACTCTGAAGTTGCACCTTAAATCAAGGAGAATGGTACCATCCCAGCCGAGGCTGGATGTTGGCAAGCTCAAGGACGAGAGGATAGCTGAGGAGTTTGCGAACAGGCTGAGTGGGGATTTGGGGGATCTGGGTGCTTTGGGAAATCCTGAAGAGTTGTGAAATTCCTTCAAGACCACCATCCTTGATGATGCTGGTGGATGTCTTGAAACCCACCATCAGGTGAAGAGGAACTTTTTTCCCCAAAGGACACTGGATACCATTGACCAGAGATGGGGGGGGGCAGGCTTTATGGAAGAGTTGAGCTGTACACGGAGTTGAGACATAAAACTGCACACACACTGAGGGTGGACAAGGAGGCTTATGTGCGAGGGATCTGTGAAGGGGTAGAGCATTACCGGTGGTCAAGTGATTCTTGTTCTGCTTACAGAGGAATTCCTTCATTGCCTTCCTCCAAGACTGTCCCACAGTATTCTGCAGTTCGAGCAGAGGAGTTAGACTCTTTCACAGATGTGTACTGCAGTTAGACTCCTTTACAAAGGATTCTGAAGTGAAAGCCTGCTGAGCTGGTTACTTTGAGCAGCTGTACCAGGCTGACCCACCAGCTGTTGAGTTGAATGTCTGGGGTGTAACTATCCTCATTGTTGGCCCTCCAATCAACTGTGAACTACCTTCGTTTGTGGAAACACAGGCTCTGGTGAACCAGTTGAAAGGGGGTAATCTGTGGCATTCGTGCTGAACTGAACTTCTCAAGGCTCGTGGAAATGCTGTACTCATGTCGTTGTATGCATTTCTGTGCTGCGTTTGGAGCACAGGTGTCATCCCAACTGACTGTAAGAGGTGCCTTGTTGTCCTTCTCTGGAAAGGGAAGAGTGATGAGCAGGACTGCAACAGCTACCGAGGGGTGATGCTGCTCTTATTGCTGGGCGAGGTCTTTGCTCAGATAATTATTGATCGGGTTCACCACCATCTGCTTGAGAACGAGCACTCGGAGCCGTCGGGCTTTACACCAAAGAGGTCAATGATTGACCGACCATATCCTTGCTCTTCGGGTCCTCACCAAACACAGATGAGAGTTTCGACAAGAGCTGCTCACAGCTTATGTTGATCAACAAATTGTTTGATTCAGTGAATCGGGATGCCATCTGGAGGATTCTCAGTCTTCGTGGGGTGCCACCAAAACTGATCAATGTGATTTCTGCACTATACTCTAGTACCAAGAGTGCCCTGAGTTGTGGTGGTTCCATCTCCGACTTATTTCCAGTTATTACTGGAGTTCGTCAGGGGTGTGTACTGGCACCCACACTTTCAGCACTTACATGGACTGGATTCTGGGGAGGATGTGTGAGAGATTACGCTGTGGTGCATCGTTTAGGAATGTCAAGATCTCTGACCTTGATTTCGCTGATGACGCAGTCATCTTTGCAGAGACACTGGATTATCCTTGTGGAGGCCCTCGAGGTGCTGAATGAGGATTCAGAGCCACTGGGATTATGCATGTTTGTGGACGTTAAAGAATTTGGATGAAAAGTAAAAGTAACAATAAAGGTATGAAATGCATATTTCAACAATACAAGCAGAGTACCTCTGGGTGGGTAGAGTGTGCACATGACTTGCTGAAAAAGTATAGTCTGTATATTGCAAGAAGACTCTTTTGATGTTTGTGTGGTGTGTGACTAAAGGGTGTACAGGTCCTAACGATCTCAGAGTTAAAGGAGTCCAAAGGGTATGAATGGTCAGAAAGGGTCTTAAGAGTTCTAAAAGTCTCAAGGGTCGAAAATGTTTAAAGAGTTTTAAAAAGTCGAAGGGGTCTAAGCAGTCTAAAGGGTCAAAGGTTTAAAAGGTACACTCCAATATGAATAGTACATAATTAATAGATGAAGTCACGGTCGACGAACGTTGAAACAGTACGTGTTTAAGTAAGTTGTGTAACTTTTTCCACCGACAGACGTGAATGGCTTTTTATAGTAAAGCTATAGACTATGACTTCTGAGTGAGTATACATGACAGGGGTATGCCTCTGAACATTTCATTGGTTGAAGTATCGTTTTGAATCGGACTACGGCAGCGATTTATGTGAACAGAATGAAGCACTTCTCTTAAATCGCTTGCACCATTTGCAGAGCGACAAGGTGAGTGGCTTGCAAAGCAGTTATTACGAAACGGCTGGCTTAGCAAGCGATAGTAAGCCGCTTGCTAACGGAACACCCCATACCTTGAAAGCTTGCTCCTCTTGCCAAGCGGCTTGCAAAGCAGTTGATGCGGAACGGCTGGCTTGACAAGCGAGAGTAAGCTGTTTGCTAACGGAACACACCCCAGACCTTGATAGCTTGCTCCTCTTGCCAAGCGGCTTGCAAAGCGGTTGATACTTAACGGCTGGCTTGACAAGCGAGAGTAAGCCACTTGGTAGCGGAACACACCCCAGACCTGGAAAGCTTGCTCCTCTTGCCAAGCAGCTTGCAAAGCGGTTGATACAGACCGGCTGGCTTGACAAGCAATAGTAAGCAGTTTGCTTATGGAACACACCGCTGATTATATAACTCCACATCATATCCATTCTGTGAAACTGTTCCTCCTCCTCCTCATCCTCCTCCTCCTCTTCATCGTACTCCTCCTCCTACCCCTCCCCCTCCTCCTCCTCCTCAAACTGTGTCTCTTCTTCTGCCCCTTCCTCATACACTATCGCTTTTACCCAGACCGCATCAGGAATATTATGCTTCTCAACGTGATGGTCTACAAATTCCTCTTGCAGATATTATCTATGTGTGCAGGTGTAAACTGAAGCAAATCGACGTACTTTGCACAGAAAAATTATACCGAGTCAAATATATTCCAACGTTTCAGAACTGAACAATCTTGCATGGTTGGAGACATTATGGTATTCTCAAAATCCACCTTTGTGATATAATCTGGAGTGCCGGCAACAGCTTGCAGACTCTTCGCAAAAGACACCGTGGGATCTTGAATGACAGAAGGGACCACCAGTTCAACGTTCATCCGAGAGATGGCACACGCATCAATGTCTGAGAAACACCAAGGATCCCAGGATGACAGTTGATAACTAGGCCGAGATTCGAACCCAGGCTAGACGGCTCAAAGGCCAGTACTCAGTTCAAATGCAAAACACATTGTTGCATATGGATCTGTGCATAGTATTGCTGCTGATGCAGTGCCCCTTTATAAGTTAAAACCCGAAAACATGTCCCCCGCTTCACGTCCATCCGAGCGACGATGCACTCTTTCATGCAATACCCTTCTGGCTTATAGTCGTGCCAAAAAAATCGAGTCCACACTCGACAGTGCAATAGTAAATAATAGTGCCACCTTCGCACCATTCTCTCAGACTTTAAGTATGTACATCAGTAAAATATATATTAACACATAATTGTACATGTATCAATACGATAAATGGATGGAGTACGTTGATCTACCAGTGAAGAATACTTTTTCATGGCTTGCTTTCATTGCTGTATATACGGCTGCGTTGACCTCAGCAAATGCTGAATGGCGTCCTCCCCTGCTGACAAAACTTGGTCTTACAATTATGTGGTAGTACAAAATCCACCTTTGGCTGAGTTTGCTTTCTCCCCACTCCTCATGCTCGCAAGGATCGGTCAAAATTTTTTTTTTTTAAGTTTTGAGCATGCTTAAAAATATTTGGGCGGTTCCCCGGGGTTATATCGTGAATTGTCATGATGAAGGCCGGTCAGTAAGCCCGTGACCATACTACCTGTCTTTGGTGCTGAGCTTCAGGAAGATTAAATGTGGCCAAAGCAGCCTCGTGGCAAGGATTACGCTGGTTGGTTTGTCATTGTCTTCCCAGCAATAGTCAGGACAGAAACCATTTTTTTCTCGCAGGCAGGATGCCCGGCTTATCGTAGCTTTTACATGCAAGTTTAAAGATGGTTATTGTTTCGTTACAATAGTTGTAAAAAGAATATGTGGAAATACGAGTTTACGTCGGTCACCGACGATTTTTTTCTCTGCAAGACTGACGCTTATGGGAGAGCAAGGTGATGAGGGTTGAAATGATGGAATGGCAATGGGGAAACTCTTGGACTCAATAAGCTGGGGAATTATTAACAAACAGGAAAAAGAGAATGAAGAGGAGGAAAGGAAACACTACAATCTGCAAGGAAGAGGGTTGCGTTTGGAAAGGTTAATGGTGGGAATAAAGATCATGGGCCAGAATGGGATGTGATATGAGATGGTGGCGCATTGTCAGTTTGGAGCCTTGAAGGGAAGAGTGGGAAAACGAGCCAAATGCCTTTGTAATGCTTCAACATTCAGGATAAGGGAGGACCAAAAGAGTTGAGTTGTGCATCCATGATGGATTTCAAGAGTTTCATCAGGAGGTTTATTGGAAGAACATTTAAATCCTGGAGTTGTTGTGAAGATCAGCAGACAGAGAGCAGAGGGAGTTGGACCAGAGGAGAGGCGATAAAAAAAAAACACTGACCTACCTAACCTGTGAAAAAAGAGGTTACTGACCTGTCTGTGATATGACAGCAACGGACCTGATGCTTAGACCTCATTCCATGGGATTCCAAAAATGTTGAGAGCTTTTGATTCCATACAATTCATAATACTGGAGAGACAGACGCGATGCTATGGCTCCAGTACGTCGGGGGAAAGCACCTTTGAGCATTTGTATTTTTTATATACTGTTGGTCCCTGATATTTGCGGGGCATAACTTCCTGAAAAATGTTGCGAATGTCAAGGCATTATTTCAATGGCAAAAAGGGGGATTCCCTTTTTTGGAAGAGTTTGGAATTTGGAAACACCACAACCGGCAAGTAAGAGGGTTGGGTTAGGAAAGGTTAATAGTGGTAATAAGATGATGGGTCAGAATGGGGGATGATATGAGATGGTGATGCATTGTCAGTTTGGAGCTCTGAAGACAATGTTGGGGTTGCACAGCCTTTGTAAATATGTAGAAATACTATCTATCCTGGCGGGTCGTGATTAATAAGGGAAAATTAAAAATTCCATGAAAACCACGAATACGCCCGTGAAAAACCGCGAATACATGAAGCACCGGGGGCGAATGTAGAAGCAGGTCAGAAAAAACGCAAATACATGAAGCACCGGGGGCGAATGTAAAAGTAGGTCAGAAAAGCCACGAATACAACCGCGAAAAACCACGAATACATGAAGCACAAGGGGTGAATGTAGAAGCAGGTCAGAAAAACCGCGAAAACATGAAGCACAGGGGGTGAATGTAGAAGCAAGTCAGAAAAACCACGAATACGACTGCGAAAAACCGCGAATACATGAAGCACAGGGGGTGAATGCAGAAGCAGGTCAGAAAAATCGTGAATACGACCGCGAAAAACCACAAATACTTGAAGCACAGGGGGCCAATGCAGAAGCAGGTCAGAAAAACCCTGAATGCATGAAGCACAGGGCTGCGAATGTAGAAGTAGGTCAGAAAACCCACGAATATAACCATGAAAAACCGCAAATATGTGAAGCACAGGGGGCCAATGCAGAAGCAGGTCAGAAAAACTGCAAATACGCCAGTGAAAACCCGCAAATACACGAAGCACAGGGGGCCAATGCAGAAGTAGGACAGAAAAATTGCGAATGCGCCCATGAAAACCCGTGAATACATGAAGTACAGGGATGCGGATGTAGAAGTAGGCCAGAAAAACTATGAATATGACCACGAAAAACCGCGAATACGTGAAGCACAGGGGGGCGAATGTAGAAGCAGGTCAGAAAAACCATGAATACGCCCACAAAAAAACTTTGAATATGTGAAGCTCCAGGGGCGAATGTAGAAGCAGGTCTGAAAAACCGCGAATACGACTGCCAAAAACCGCGAATACATGAAACATAGGGGGCAAATGCAAAGGCAGGTCAGAAAAACCACGAATACGCGCAGCACAGGACCACGAATGTAGAAGCAGGCCAGAAAAATCGCGAATATGTGAAAAAAAAACAGCGTGAATACATAAATCATAGGACCTCAAATGTAGAAACAGGTCAGAAAAAAATCACACAAATGTGAAGGCAGGTCAGAAAAACCACAAATACGCACAGCACAGGACCACAAATGTAGAAGCAGGTCAGAAAAATCGTGAATACGCGCAGCACAGGACCACGAATGTAGAAGCAGGTCAGAAAAATCACACAAATGTAAAGGCAGGTCAGAAAAACCGTGAATACACTGAACAACAAATTTCAAAAATTTTTTTTTACTGGAGATGTGTAAAGTGATTAAGACTAATTTGGGTACGCTGATTTCAAAAATCATAACCGTTTTGCTGTATCACGTCAGGATTTTCAGGAACAGAAATATTCCCATTGCCTAGAAGTCAGGATTTCAATGAAATTTACATATGTCTTTAACATGTCTATTTCGTACAATTGTTGTTAACTTGTGTTATATTTCTTTCTTTCAGATAAAGATGAGTAGGCGTTCCTGTACCAATCATCCTGACAACTTCTGTTATGTCTGTGGTCGGTATACCAAAAAAGATCAACAGCGAAGTATATCTACAGCAGTGAAAATGAAGGCCGCCTACTTTCACTACTTCGGGTGTAAGGTGGGGGACCAAGAACAGAGCTGGGCACCACACATCTGCTGCCCAAGCTGTCACACAACCTTGACTCAGTGGTTGGTGGGCAAGCGCGCGAGCATGCCATTTGCGGTGCCCATGATATGGCGTGAGCCGCAGAATCATCATGATGATTGTTATTTCTGCTGCACAAGCATCGCCGGCTTCAACAAGAAGAATAAAGGTCACATCAAGTACGCTGACTGCGTCTCTGCTCGTAAACCTGTGCCTCATGATGACGAGAACCCCGTTCCAACACCTCCAGCTGATCAGAACATAGCTGTAAGCAGTGGTGAAGAGGATGGTGATGATGAACCTTTTGAACCCGACACTCAAGAATCACACCTTCTGAACCAAGGAGACTTAAATGATCTTGTAAGAGATCTCTCGCTGTCAAAGGCGAAGGCAGAGCTGCTTGGATCAAGGCTGCAGCAGTGGAATCTACTTGAACCTAACACCAAGATATCCTTGTTCAGAGCACGTCACAGAGACATGGCTGAGTTCTTTGAGATGGAAGACACGATGACATTCTGCAGTGACATCAACGGTCTGTTGAAAGAACTTGGGTGTGATCACGATCCTGCAGACTGGCGCCTCTTCATCGACTCGGGGAAGAACAGCTTGAAGGCTGTTTTGCTCCACAATGGCAACGAGAAACCATCAGTCCCACTGGCTCACGCGTTCGGCATGACAGAGACCTATGAGACTATGCGGCAGCTGCTTGATTCCATCAAGTACAATGACTTCAACTGGCACATCTGCGGAGACTTGAAAGTCGTGGCGCTGTTGTTAGGGCTGCAGTCAGGCTACACGAAATACATGTGCTTCCTTTGTCTCTGGGATAGCAGAGACGACAAGAATCACTGGACGAAGAAAGATTGGGAAGAGCGAAGAGAGCATGTACCTGGTCGACACAACGTGAAGCATGTCGCCCTTGTCGACCCAGCCAAGGTTTTCCTTCCACCACTCCACATAAAGCTCGGCTTGATGAAAAGTTTTGTACAGGCAATGGATCTGAATGGGCGTGGGTTTTTATACCTCAAGGAAAAGTTTGGCAACACCTTGTCGGAGGCCAAGATCAAGGCTGGTGTCTTTGTTGGACCGCAAATCCGACAGATTATGAAGGACGAAACTTTTCCGACAACTCTAAACCCCAAAGAGCTGGCAGCGTGGAGGAGCTTCAAAGCTGTGACGGACAACTTTTTGGGGAACGAGCGCGCGGACAACTATGAAGAAATAGTGCAACAGCTGCTGAAGTCCTTCAGGAAACTTGGCTCCAGGATGTCCCTGAAAATCCATTTCCTACACCAGCACCTGAACTTCTTCCCTGACAACTTGGGAGCAGTCTCGGACGAGCACGGCGAGCGATTCCACCAAGAGATTTCACTCATGGAGACGCGTTACCAAGGGCGGCACAACCCGAACATGATGGGCGATTTCTGCTGGTTCCTGCATCGTGAAACTGACACAGAGCAGCACAAACGCAAAGCCAAATGCCTAAAGCATTTTTAATTACATTCTAGTGGAGTTTTTCTGTAATTTCTATAATTTTGAAGCATTCATGATGAAATAAATGAATAAATGAATTTTTGTAAATTTCATTGAAATCCTGACTTCTAGGCAATGGGAATATTTCTGTTACTGAAAATCCTGACGTGATACAGCAAAACGGTTATGATTTTTGAAATCAGTGTACCCAAATTAGTCTAAATCACTTTACACATCTCCAGTAAAAATTTTTTGTTGTTCAGTGATATCAGCAGCACAGGATCACGAATGTAGAAGCAGGTCAGAAAAATCGCGAATATGTGAAAGAAAACAACATGAATACAGGAAACATAGGACCTCAAATGTAGAAACAGGTCAGAAAATCGCACAAATGTGAAGAAAACATGCATACGTGAAGCACACGACCTCAAATGTAGAAGCAGGTCAGAAAAACTGTGAAGATGTGAAAATAACAAAACACATGAATGCACAAAGCATCGGACCTCAAATGTAGAAGCAGGTCAGAAAAATCGCGAATATGTGAAAAATAATGTGAATATGCGAAGCATAGGGTCTCAAATGTAGAATTCAGGTATGGGAGCATGTGTTGGAGCAGCACATCACTGTGTCCACTTTCCACAGGTGGTACTCCAGGAGCCTCTGCCTGGCCATGCTGCAAACTGATCAACTGATGCTGATCCACCTGCTGCAACCATGAGGAACATGGTTGGGCCATTGGCCTCCTCCACTCACGAGGCTCCCTCGCTGAGAAAATCTGGTGAGCAGGATCAGCCTCAGGAAAACGAGCCAAATGTCCATACGGCCGCAGCTGATGCTCACGGACTATGCAGGTAACAAATCTCATTTGAGTCTCTCTCAGCAACCGCTCATTGGACACAAAGTCCAACCAGCGATAGTCAAGGATTCTCTGAAGAGACCTGGTACCAAAGGAATTAAGTCTCCATCTCAGATTCCTGGTCAGAGTCCAAGTCTTGCATCCATAGAGCAAGAATGGAAGCACCAAGGACCTGAAGACTCAGACTTTCGTCCTCCCGCACAGGTACCGGCAGCGCCACACCCCATGATGTAGTGGATCCATGACTCCCTAGGATCGACACAGACGTCTGTTGACCTCTGGCTCACAGCCAGCAAAGACATGAATATCACTGCCAAGGTAAGTCAATCTCTCCGTAACCTCAACATCCTCACCACAAACAGGTACAGACAGGATAGCAGCATCCAAGATGTCATTGAAAGCCTGGATCTTAGTTTTGACCCAGGAAATCCATAATCCCAGTGGCTTTGGCTCCTCATTCAGCACCTCGAGGGACCCAAAAACGATATCTCGAGTCTCTGCAAAGATGACTGCGTCATCTGTGAAATCAAGGTCAGAGACCTTGACATTGCCAAATGATGCACTGCAGCTTGATCTCTCCAACATCCTCCCAAGAATCCAGTCCATACAAGTGCTGAAAAGTGTGGGGCCAGTGCACACAAACTCCAGTAACAACTGGAAATAAGCAGGGATGGTATCACCACATCTTACATCACTCTCAGTTCCAGAGTATAGTTCAGACATCAGATTGATTAGTTTTGGTGGCACCCCTGGAAGACCAAGAATCCTCCAGAGGGCATCCCGATTCACTGAATCAAACACTTTGTGTCGAACAACATAAGCTGTGAGCAGCTCCTGTTGAAACTCTCGTCTGTGTTTGGTGAGGACTTAGTGCACGTACAGTTTTATGCCTCAGCTCCTTAAACAGCTCAGCTCTGACATTCAGCCTGGTCCTGCGACTCTGGTCAATGATATCAAATGTCGTTTGAGAGACAAAATTCTTCTTTACCCTATGGTGAGTTACAAGACATATACCGGCAACGTCAAGGACTGTGCTGTTGAAGGCACTCCACAACTCTTCAGGATCCCCCAAAGCACCCATACCCCCCAAATATCCACTCAGCCTGTTCGCAAACTCCTCAGTTACCCTCTCATCATTAAGCCTGCACACATCCAGCCGAGGCTGGGATGGTACCATTCTCATGGATTTAAGCTGCAACTTCAGAGTTGCGACAACAAGCCTGTGGTTAGTATTGAGGAACTGAGCACTTCGGTAGACACTGCAGTTCTGGATCATCCTCCAGCAACCATCAACAAGGACATGGTCAATCTCCTTTGCCGCATCACCAGCGTTGGAATACCAAGTCCAGCGAAGAGCTTGTGGGCGCTGAAACCATGAACCAGCTGCCCTAAGTCCATGACTTCTTGCAAAGTCAAGGAACTTGGTGCTATTCTGGTTCACAGTTCCAGACCCATGGGGACCAACACATGTCTCATAACCATCCCTATCAGTTCCAGTCGAGGCATTGAAATCCCCTAAGGCTGGAAGAGTAGCTCGCCTGGGGCACTGCTCAACAACAGACTGGAGCATGGCATAAAATGCGTCCTTCATGGTGAGATCACTCGCCTCAGTCGGAGCATATACAGAGACCAAGGAAATGACACCCAAGGAGTAACGAATCCTTAGTCTCATAATTCGCTCATTGATTGGTGTTACCTCAATTATCATTGGTGTCATCTCATTGGATACAACTACAGCAACTCCTTGGGCATGGTAACCATCAGAGCGACCAGACCAATTGTAGGTGTAACCACCCGCGATGATCCCGCCGCAATCTGGTCTCTGAGCCACAGAGAGTGCTGCAATACTGATATCCAAACGCTTGAGCTCAGATGATAACAGACAGGTGAATATCCTCTCTTTGGGAGAGGACATTCCAGGCACCCACCTGAAGGGACCACCTTTGGTTAACCGAAGGAGACCGCCATCTGGCGGATGACACCTCAGCACCACCCAGACACACACTACTACAATCTGACCCAGGAAGGTTACCCCGTGGTTTCCCTCCTCTCATAAAAGATTGTGGGTCCCGAAGGCTTTGCCCCAATCCCGTTATTTGGTGAGCTGCCCTGTGAAGTGAAGCCTGCTGGGTGTCCATATCATACACCCTCCTCACCAACAAACTTGGTGGGGGAGACCGTTTACTTGCCGACAACCCGACCATGGAACAGGTTAGTACAGGTTTACATGGTATCTGGAGCAAGTCACAGATCTCATCTGAACTGACCTGAACCTATATAAATGTAGAAGCCTGTAGCAGGTCAGAAAAAAAAAAAATCACTGACACAAATGCAGAAGCATGTCAGAAAAATCGCAAAAATGTGAAAAAAAAAAAACGTGAGTACACCAGGCATAGGACCTCAAATGTATAAGCAGGTCTGAAAAATCACGAAAATGTGAAAAAACGTCAATACATAAAGCACAGGACTGCACATGTCGAAGCAGGTCACATTTTATGAACCGCGAATGAGTTGGGTCAACGAATAGCGGAACCGTAAATGTTGGGGTCCGACAGTACATATTTACAGGAGAGTTTATTTATTATGAGTTTATTTGCAAGGGTATTTATTATTATTATTTTTGACAATCCAAATGTTATTTTGTGTGAATTTCCATTTGTCTGGAGCAGAGAGCAGTACTCCATTAAGCCACTGACAAAAGCCTTATTACCCCCGTGCGTGAAGTGAAAAGCAGGGTTGAAAATCATTCCAAACCGGAAACTTACTGTTTTTAAGGACTTCGTAAAGGACACAAAGAGCAGTCCCAAATAACTAAGTAACGTGTTCGATAAGGTGGTGTAAAAGGCGCTGCGTCGACGACGAGAAACTTCCAAAATTGTTATTTTTCTTCGACCTTCAAAATCTTCATTTTATTTCATTTGAAATATATACTTGAATGCTGTAGACTACAAATTGCCTTTTGGCACTTTCAAAAACCTTATGTTTAACAGTACTTGAACAAAATACTATGGCATTTTACATCATCTCAACCAATCAAATTTGCTGATCGCAGACTCCGCTAATGTCCTTTTTACTGAAGACTGCACGGGGTAAGATGTTCTATGAACTCTCGAGTTGACTTTGAGTCGTTCTGATTTTTCATTGAAAGACTTGGAATGATGTGGGATGCCTGATCTATGGCAATTGAGGCTCCCACTTTGTATCTGTGGGAAACTAACTCGGTGGGGGGAGATGGTTTGGACCACGTGTGATGCTGGTGTGCCAGTCCATTGGTATTCCATTTGATCTACATACAAAGGCCAAACAAAATAGACGAAAGCCCTCACACCAAATTTGTGCTGCAAAGAACACTTTATGACTATAGTATCCATTGCTTGTTTTTGTAAAGTGTATCCCACTGGGTTCACTGAACCTCACAAGGCCTCTGACAGTGAACACAGCATGGCAATGTCTTGGCAAGCCCTTGCTAAGTCGTTGTAGATAATGCTCGTCCAGTTGGATCTATTCATGGATCATGGAAGAGGACAACACCCAACCACAATGCTTGAAATGTCAGCTGCACCTCATTTCCCATTGCAGGGAACAAACTTTTACAAACTTTCAGTTCATAAAATCCATTGTTTATCTTATCCACTGACACAAGTCTTCATAGAGACAATTATCAATTGATTTTTTTTGTTTAATGGAGCTCTAATTCTCAGAGAAGCTTTTATGCATGTGTATGTATATGTGTTTATATACATATGTGTATGTGTATGTGTATGTGTATGTGTATGTGTATGTGTATGTGTATGTGTATGTGTATGTGTATGTGTATGTGTATGTGTATGTGTATGTGTATGTGTATGTGTATGTGTATGTGTATGTGTATGTGTATGTGTATGTGTATGTGTGTGTGTGTGTGTGTGTGTGTGTGTGTGTGTGTGTGTGTGTGTGTGTGTGTGTGTGTGTGTATACCTTTTAAAAGTGTACAAGGGAAGGAGGACTTTCCTACAATTGTATAAATAACTTTCCTATAAGCTGCAGATATTCTCCACCCATCAGCAATCGTGTCTACCCGCTCTCCCCCTCATCTTATGATTTTTGCCCACCCGTTTCTTATTTGACTCTCCCCGACTTGGCCACTCTATCCCCATTTCGCTGCTTCATCTCCATACGCTCTCCCTCATGTGGAGTCCATGAAAATGGTTGCTTCGTGCAGAGGGGTTGCGCTTTAAAAGGTGGTCCAGATTACTCCACCCTCACCATGGCTACATAAGAGGATGTGCATGTGTTGACATCAGCCAATCACTATTCAGCCATTCGTGGGAGTGGTTTCGGAGCTTATATATAGATGTACAAATACACGTATATCATGTGTACTGATAGAATTGCCTGGAGCCTTGACACTGTCACGAACTAGAACGACACTTGGTAGAACGGTATAGTTCCACCAGGCTGAATTGTTCACGTTTTGTACCCCACTTATAGGCAAGATCTGGATCCAGACTTGAACCAAAATCGAATCGGCTTGTTCTTGTCACCGACCCAACGAGCCTGGTGTTGGCTTAGTGGTTAGGGTGGTAGCTTGGGATCCTTGCTTAGTGGTTAGGGTGGTGGCTTGGCATCCTAGCTTAGCGGTTAGGGTTGTGGCTTGGGATCCTAGCTTAGCGGTTAGGGTGGTAGCTTGGCATCCTAGCTTAGCGATTAGGGTGGTGGCTTGGCATCCGAGCTTAGCAGTTAGGGTGGTGGCTTGGCATCCTAGCTTAGCGGTTAGGGTGGTGTCTTGCGATCCTATCTTAGCAGTTAGGGTGGTGGCTTGGGATCCCAGCTTAGCGGTTGGGGTGGTGGCTTGGGATCCTATCTTAGCGGTTAGGGTGGTGGCTTGACATCCTAGCTTAGCGGTTAGGGTGGTGGCTTGGCATCCTAGCTTAGTGGTTAGGGTGGTGGCTTGGGATCCCAGCCTCGCAGTTATGGTGGTGGCTTGGGATCATAGCTTCGCAGTTAGGGTGGTGGCTTGGGATCTTTGGGTCCTGAGTTCCAGCCCTGTCGCGATTGAATTAACACCAGTGGGTTGACTCAGCCTGCCATCCTTCTGAGGATGGTGAAATGAGCACCAGTATACTGGTAATAAGGGCACTGTATCAACAGCTGAGCTGTGCCCCCAACCAATGATGCAACTAGCAGCCAAAAAGGCTGCACACGAAGGAAACCTCCCCAACTCATCCACTTAGCTTTTTCATAACTCGTTCACAATGTTTTGAATTATCATGCAATATACCATTTTGGCCACATCTCTCAACGGTGAAGAATCACTTTAAAAAAATTTAAATTCTCGTACCCAGATTCAGATCCACACCAAAATCGAATCAGTTCGTCCTGGGCACACACCCAACCTGTCCAGCAAGTTTTGTCAGAATCCATTCATAACTTTTTGAGATATGCTGCTCACAGACAAACAAACAGACAGACAGGGGTGTAAGCTGCCATGTTGTTGTATGACAGTGGTGCAGGAGTGTAGGATGAGTTATGATTGCCTTAACTTGTGCTGGATTGGTTGAGGTTAAAATGTGTGATCTTGTTGTCTATAAACTTGCAGAGGAAAAGTATTAAACAATGAGCCAATGGGGTTGGTCGGTATCAGTCAGAGGGAGCTCGGCTAATTGTGGTTTTTAGCAAGGCGAGGCTCCCTAGAGATGGGAAATGTGTGTAGTGTGCAGCTCTTTACCTTCTCAGTTTTATTACTCGATATCCAACCCTACCCCTAAGGTCGCCGGTCCCCAGATTTTTCACCCAAAGTGTATCGGGTCATTGTCAGTTTATGGTGTATAAAGAATGTTTACAAGTATTTTCACCAAAACTTTGTATCTTGTTTACAAGGATATTAAATTATTCATATAATGCTATAAAAATAATACTCCGCTGATAAATATAATGGCCACAATGAACTTTCAAATGTGATAGAAATATGCACCAGAAGCCGCTCAAAATGAAGTTAAAAATAAAAAATAAAAAAAATGTAGTTTTATATTTAATTAAACACACCCAAATCGCATCGTTCATCAATAATACGTCCCAGGAGCCCTTTCCCAACATTTTGATACCATTTGCAATCTCATTTGATGTATGTTGACAAGTTTGTGCCCCGTTTTATCCACGAACTCTCAATTGAAGATTTTCACCAATTTTGCGACTGAATTGGCAACGAAACGCAGATGACAATATTCATTAAAAATTATTCAAATTTTGGGGACCCAATGAACTGATGGACTAGTTAGTTACCATATGGTACACAAAGGTGGGAATTCCAACGTCGATATTATTCTACATTGATGCTATGACTCAGATATTTCCACAAAATGACTCAATTTATGTATGTCCACACGATGTGAAAATAACTCACACGTATCGTGCTTGTTATTTTATAAATTGGTGCCAAGAAATCATATTGCAAGAAGTAAATAATACACAAACTCCTATTGGATTAAATATATATATATATATATATATATATATATATATATATATATATATATATATATATATATATATCTTCTTCTTCTTCTTCCTCTTTCGGCTGCTCCCGTTAGGAGTCGCCACAGCGGATCATCCGTTATGATCCGCATACTGATTTGGCATAGGTTTTACGCCGGATGCCCTTCCTGACACAACCCTGGTCGCCTCTTACGACACAGGGATAAGGATTGGGTTTCGCCATGATTCCGGGCTGCCCTACATCCTCTCATAGCGCGGCCCAGTGCAGAGCTCCCGTCTTCAAGCGATCCTTCAACCCAAGCCTCCGAGTCGCCGGATTACAGGCGCACGCCACTACGCCCGATCTATATGTATCTATATATATATATATATATATATATATATATATATATATATATATATATATATATATATATATATATATATATATATATATATATATATATATATATTTCTGCACATACAGTGGATACATATTCTATTTACACGATTTCTTGCTGAAGCATTGAACATCAAACAGCTCGTTATGGTGTAATATGTACATGTAAAAGTGCCGTTTATCCTGATTTCAGTACTTGTATGTGTTGATATCTGTTCATAACAGATATGATAACATATCTGTTCAACACAATACATGAATAGACACAAGTCAAGGTGTGCAAGTCACACAAGTTCTAGTGAAAAACTGTGGAGCACAGCGATGCAAATTGTTTGAGATATACTTCAAGGAATGAGTTCAGAAGTCATCGTCCTCATCGTCACATGCCTCATATTCAGCAGAACTGTCACCAGTCTCGAATCTCGACAGGTGTTCCCTGATTGTCACAGGTTCTCAGTTTACGCATTGTCCGTGCACTTGAGGCCACTGGCCGTGCATACACACTTGGGAAGTTTGTACCTTTTGGGACAAGTTCAAGCCAGTGGTTCCATTTGAGGGTCATATTGTATATAATGAGGGTGCATCAGCCATTCGTGGGAGTATATAATGAGGGTGTATAATATAAATGTATATATAATATAATATAAATGTATATATAATATATAATATAAATGTATATAATGAGGGTGCATCAGATTGCAAATGGTATCAAAATGTTGGAAAAAGGCTCCTGGGACATATTATTGATGAACGATGCTATTTGGGTGCGTTTAAAGAATTAACTATAAAACTACATTTTTTTTTAACTTCATTTTGAGCGGCTTCTGGTAATTATTTCTATCACATTTGAAAGTTCATTGTGGCCATTATATTTATCAGAGGAGTATAATTTTTATAGCATTATATGAATAATTAAATATCCTTGTAAACAAGATACAAAGCTTTGGTGAAAATACTTGTAAACATTCTTTATACACCATAAACTGACAATGACCCGATAAACTTTGGGTGAAAAATCTGGGGACCGGCGACCTCAGGGGTAGGGTTGGATATTGAGTGATAAAACAGAGAAGGTAAAGAGCTGCACACGACACACATTTTCCATCTCGAGGGAGCCTAGCCTTGCTAAAAATCACAATTAGCCGAGCTCCCTCCGACTGATTCCGATGAAGAAAAGTTTGGGCTCTGCCTCAAGGGCTATGTAGAGCAAGTTCAAATCCCCTGAGGAAATCCCAGGTGAGATGGGGAGAGACGCACAACTGAGGTGGGGAGAGATACAACTCATGTCTATATCATAACTACAGTATGTATAATAACAAATGGAACTTGTTAAATATGGTGGTGTACAAGGCAAAGTATCTATCGCGGTAATTTTGCAGATTTTTTTTTTCCTACGACTTTTAAAACCTGTATTATATTTCAATTTAATTATATACCTGAGGACTGTCGAAGACAAATCGCCTTTCTGCCAATTTAAATTCCCTTCCGTTTAGCAGTATTTGGACTTGTTGAATGACGTGGTGTGCAAGACGCTGCATAAATGGCGCTAAACTTCCAGAATTTTTTTTACACGACTTTCAAAATTATTGTTTTATTTCAAATGATTGATACACTTGAACACTGTGTGCTGTAAGCTGTTATATTTTGATGCTGCTTTTGCTGCGGTTTACACGGTGAAGCCTTTAAAGTGAGGAAAAGCTCTCGACAGCACTACTCGAAGACTCCGTCGAAGAACCGAGCTATGGAGTATGAGGTTCATTTGATAAGTAATTAAAGGGTTATTTTGTAATTATCATCATTGTATGTGGCACAAGTATTGCGTTCCAACGAACAAAATAATTGACCATCTTAATTGCTCGGTAATCTGGGTCACTAATGTCATGTGATTTCGGTGCACAGGTGACACTTTGTAGGCGTGGTTTCATGAAGCACTTCCCCAAATTGGGGCGTGACTTCGCTTTGCACACGCCCTTTGTGTGGATGACAAATGGAAATCATGTGATAGCACCTTCCAGCAAGCAAACGCCACGATTCTGACACCTGAGTATCGATCAGAGGACCAGGCGTAATATTGAGGAAGGAAAATCTCAATGGGGGTTCACAGTGTTGACTGTTGATGATTGTCATTTTTAAAATCGCACGATGAAGTTGTATTGGGGTTGACGTTCCATTGTTTTGGATCCCTTTGTGCAAAGCAAATGCCGATAAAGCATATCAGGAGACAGGTGTCAATGAGTGTAATAGAAGCTTGTGATCCAATAAATGTGACGGGTTAGGAAGGAGAGAGGAGATGAGAGATGACAGGGCAAGAGGTGATGTGCATCGAAGATATACCTGAAGAGCAGTCTTGGTGGCAAGGATTTCGCATCACCATTGCGTATTGCGGAGTCTGCGTCGAAGAAAATTGGTGTCTGTGCGACACAATAAGGTAGTGACGGTTTCCGTGGGTGTAGCGCAATGGGTTTATTTAGCAAATCACTGTAGCTGCATACACCTGAGTTATCTACTATAAATGGATGAGAAGTGTGTGTGTGTGTGTGTGTGTGTGTGTGTGTGTGTGTGTGTGTGTGTGTGTGTGTGTGTGTGTGTGTGTGTGTGTGTGTGTGTGTGTGTGTGTGTGTGTGTGTGTGTGTGTGTTTTGCTTTTTGTGTCCATTAATTATGTACGTCTATGAATTAACCATCTACTATTGGAATGTACCTTTTGACCGTCGAGACTGCTGAAACCCCTTCGACCTTTGAAGACCCTTTAAGACCCGAAAGACCTTGAAAGACCTCCAATAATAATAAATTATTATTATTAGGGTTCCAAGGCTTCCAGGCTGGAAAACCGTATTGTTTTTGTTCAGACGAGCAAAAACGCCTAAGGCCATGAAGACCAATGAAAATTTGATGAACTGGACCAACGGGCCCCTTCATGAGTATGAAATGTTTTGGGTTTGATTAATGATGGAGTATGAGCTGACAGGATGGCCGAAGCCTGGAGGCGAGGTGCGAGAGGTGCACACTTCGCCTCTGAGCTGTCGAGCCTGGGTTGGAATCCAGATATAAACTGCCATGCTGGTATTTCGCAGGCAAGGCGAGACATCGATGAGTGTACCATCCCTCGGATGGGTCTCCCAGCTGGGTCACCCGTTAAACTGAGTCTCCCAGCTTCTAGCGTTAGTTGTTCGTTTGTTTATACTACTCATGCCGTCAGGTGCATAAAGCTGCCGAGACATTTCCATTGGCTCGGAGCTACAATCCTGGATGGATCTCCACTCTGATATGTGCAGGAATTTGGGGGGCGGGGGGGGGGGAATTCAGGATGCCGGCGATAGCTCGCCTACTCTTTGCGAATGACACCCATGGGAAATTTAACGGCCACATACCTATCGGCTATCCTGCCAGCCGCCAATGTGGGTTGATCAATTGGCGATGGACCTTGTGCAAAGAGACTGCAAGCTCAAGGCAAGGGACTGCGTGAAAACGATGAGCAAACTGGCACGTGGACTGCAGCAACCTCAGGATGTTTCAAATTGCGAGCACAAAACGGCGCGACGGACACGGCGTTGAAAGGTCTGCGGCTACCCGTGGTCCCGCTGGGTGAATCACCGTCGCACGTCACGTGCTCCTCTCCTTGTCAACCCACCGTCCCTTAAGTGCGCTCTTGAAACCATGAATGGCCTTCCAATTATTTCAAGTCCCATTTGTCCGAACGGTGGGAAACGTCGCCTCTCGTGCGGCAATCTCATGACATGACCCTTCAAGGGAAGTTTAAACTCAAGTTCAAGTTCAACAACAGGATGAAACTTTACGCAAACTGCGGGAAGACGTGCGATACAAGCAAACACGCGCTCGCCAAAGCGATCCGAACGTATGTATGTGAAATGTCCACACGTTGGGTCTTACTAGATGGTCTCGCATTGAAGGGTTTATAGTAATTACAACAAAACGCGCACATGATGGAGTTTTTGAATTTTGGCGGGAAACTTCGCTGCAGGGTAAACTTCTGTTAACTAAACGTCGTAGTCACAGCAGCACTCTTTTTTTGTTTGTTGTTTGTTTGTTGTTAACGGCGCTAATTATTCCCGCCTCTGTGTGCGGTCAGCCGAGGAACGTTTTTGGCCCAAGTCTTTCACGAACCGGCTGGCCAGGCCTGACGTTTGGCTGGAGCTGAATTTTTTTGTTGATGTTGTTATTGGTCTACGGTGTTCGGCGATAACTCGCCTGCTCTTCCTAAAAGACACCGTGGGATCTTTTAACGTCCACCAACCGATGCCGTATACAGACAGGGATACCCAGCTCAAACAATCCACCCGAGGGACGGCGACTTTCCCGGACAAGCACCGATAATCGGGTGGGTGCACACTTGCGCGGTGAGCAGGTAACCTCGTGGAGGACATACCGATCGAGTCTCAAGAGGCACCGAGTCGCGACGAGCAGACACCGAATAGTCGCGCTTCGCACGATGACGTATTAAGACACTCTGCAACGTCATGGGATTTTAAACTCATTTTATACACGGATGTTTCGCATGTTGCACAGTCGACTTTAAATCTCCAATATTAAACACCTAGAGACATGGATCGTTCAATAAATATGACATCATACACTTTACAAATTACAACGCTGATTTGTGGACAGTTCCTTGAACTCAGATGAAATATAATATATAATATTATAATCGTATGTATAACCAGGTGGACATGGCTGTGAAAGCCACCGAAGGAACTCAGAGACACGGTTAACATATACTGTACTGTTTCGTCCTATAGCTATATGATGAGGTCCAGTTCGGCGCTGGGTGCGCACTGGGTGCGCACTGGGTGCACACTGGGTGCACACTGGGTGCGGAGATTTCTCAGATCACAGGGTCCAGGTGTTGAGGCATGAAGACCTGCAGCGGTTTGCGGTTTGAAAAAGTCAAACATTCTATCTGCCGTGATGGTGGTCTGGGGGAGAGGGGAGAAGGGGGGCGACCCCAAACCGTGCGAAGCCCGCCCGATGAGGACACACATGGTCGTTATATTATGTACATCCCGGTGAGGAATCCCAGTTCTCAGCACGTGTACGTACTCGATGGTGATGCGTGCGCGGCCGAAAGACGAAAGGCTCAGCAGGCGCACTTGCATTCGGAGATGACCGGATACTGGAAAGTGATCCAGGTGCAGAATCGCTGCCGCTCCCATCCCTGGCAGTGCCAACGCAGCAGAGTTTTGCTGACGGAGCCCGAGGGGCGGCACACCATGCCCGCGGGCACCGAGCAGGAACGCGCTCGCGAGCACGTGCCTTCCTTGACGAAGCGCGGCCAGAAGCGCGCGCCGAGCTCTTTCCACGTGTACCGCACGGGGCACGCCGTGCGCGCCCACAGCCACTGCAACAACTTGCGCCGAACACGCTTCCCCAGCTTGAGCTGCTGGCCGAGTGCGGTCTCGCTGAGGTCCAAGCGACGCAGCTCCGGGGGTACGGCGCCGAGAGGACGCTGAAAACGAGGCTTGGACCTCCAGGACGTGGAGACCGACGTCGGAGAAGGATCGACGATGAGCGGCGGCCGGGACACTGCCATGAAATCCGGGTCGAAGTGGCTTCCGAGCTTCCGGCGGAGCACCCTCTCGTCGGTATCCTTCTCGGAGGGGTCGAGTGCCGGGTCGGGATCCTCGATGATGTCGGCCACGGGTAGCTTATCGCTCGGGACGGGCTTTAGGTGTAGGTAATGCTGAGTCCGGGCGGGTCGCACCCGCAGCAGCAACAACCACAGCAGCACCAGCAGGGGCAGCATGACCTGCGGAGGCAGCCACGCGCCCCAGGCTCGTGCCATGGGGGTGCCGGGGAGCGAGCCCCACGCTCCACGCCCGTTCTCACAAATAGCCGTTCCCGCGTCGAGGCGCCGGGACGCGGCTTTTAATAGCAGCGGATGCCGCGGGCGCGCCGGGGCGGCCCGGGGCTGGCGAGTGGTCGCGCCGGCGCCGCGGCGCTATTAAAGCGGGACGGGCGGCCGGGCGCGCACCGGGCGGCGCTATGGCAACGTGCGGCGCGACGGCGTCTAGACAGCGTGCTGGGCGGCGTGAGAGAGCGACAGAGCGAGCGGAGAGAGAGCGAACCCACGTTGCACTCACAGGCGCCGCCCGACGTGCTCGCAACACTACGCTGCACTGTGCACGCGGCGCCGACGGGGTGCGCGTCGGGGGGAGGAGGGCAAGGGGTGTGGGTGGTGGTTGGGTGGGATGGTGGGGAGTGTGGGGGACGCGGTGGTGCTCGATCTCCCACACTCTCTCCATGTATTATCGCCAAAGTATCGTTTTTCGTTCCATCACATTGCTACAGTCATCATGAAAGCGATTGGCAAATGGCTCGAAACGCCTGTGAACTCACCCGAGAGGCCGTTCGGTGTTCTTTCCACGTGCAGAGTTTAAAAGGTACATTCTACAGGTTCGCAGCTCGTTGTCCAGCGACCACCATGCTGAGACGATGTCACCGTAGACCCAAGACCCTCCCTCGATTTGCTAATTTGTTTTCCACGTTCAGGACCCGTGGGCACGCTGCGGCCCATTGTAGTGGGGCAAACCAAGTTGCTCGGAGGAATCTTAGCAGTACGAGCTGCATCAATGGCGATGGCATTTTAAATACTTGCTTGCTTTGGAATTTGTCGCAAGAGGTGTTAAGTGACTTGTGTTGCCTTCTCGGTACATCTCCAAAGGACCGTCGAACCGTTTGAAGGCAACACCAATTTGATCCGATGGAATTGAAACAAACACAGACGGCGGTTTCCCAAACCCTTTGGAACACGCTGTGAATATGACACGAATTGTTGGCGTTTTGTGACTTTAAACGACCGGTGAGGAATGTGCAGATTGTATATCAGATACATGACAGCATGTTCACTCAATGGCGACAGCAGCTATGGGGCACACGAGCTGCCTGGGAACCTCTGACACTCTGGGTTCGATTCCTGTCGGATAGCAATCCGAAATACACTTGAATTAAATGCAATGGAAGCTGGGTGATGCATCGTGGAGCATGACGCTCTTTGATTAGGCTGTGAAGTCAGCCGTCCCCATCTTTAATCATTCACACATAAAAGGTCGCACGGGTGTGTTTCGCTCGAGTTGGGCCGATCGGTGGAGGGCCACATACGAGACGGTGAAGGAAAGATTGTTTGAGCAATTTAGTCCATCATACATTTAACCTATCCATATCTCTTCTCATTATTGATCTCGCAATTTTATCAACTCCATTAACTTAATTTAATCAACGCGACTACGACTACGACTACTGCTACTACAACTACTACTACACTTTCGTGGCCCAAATGAACCCCGCCTTTTTGTGGGGTAGGCTGCTCAAGTTTTTGCCCTCCGCTCCACCACTCCATCCTCAGCAGCCTCTCTGCGTGCCATTTCTCTCATGTCCCTGTCTTGCACGTCCTTCAACCTCAATGTTTATCTGTTCCTTCTCCAGCCAAATGCATCAATAATTAGAGAGTTCATAGAACACGTTACCCTGCACTGTCTTCAGAAACAAGGACCTGGGTGGGGTCCATGAGCGGCAAATGTGATTGGTTGTGATGAAGCAAAACGCCAGAATATTTTGTCCAAGTACTGCTAAACGGAAGGGTTTTTGAAAAAGAAAAAAAAAAAGCTATTTGTGTAACACAGTGTTCAAATATACAATTCAATTGGAATAAAATAAATATTTTAAACAAGGAAGGTGCATGACAAAGAAGAATTGATTCGATTTTAGTGAATATCCGGATCCGGATCTGAAATTTTTAAGCGATTCTTCACCATTGAGAGATTGGGCTAAACCGATATATAGTACGATATCTCAAAAAGTTGTCGACGGATTCGGATGAAACTTGGTGGACAGGCTGGGTGTGTGACAAGAAAGAACTTATTCGATTTTGGTGAAGATCCGAATCCGGATCTGGATACGAGAATTATTTATTTTTTAAGTGATTCTTCACCATTGAGAGATACTAGTGCATGCCCGTACGGAATGTTCACATGCATTCCACGAATTATCGCTTGCATTGAAGTAACAACTGCTATGATACTTACACACACAGAGTTAATTAAAATCCAAATTAAAATCAAGTTTACCTCCCTGTCTTTGCTTGCCATGACATTCGCTGCCATTGACCATTGCCACTCCTACGCCACGGTGAGGCGAGATGGTAGAATTTGTAGGAGACCTGAAAGTACAGTGTCATTAGGTATTCCATGTTAAAATTGTTTTAGTTTTAAAATCGTTAAAAAAAAAGTTTTCAAAGCATACCACCAAATTGAGATGTATTTCGTTGGCAAGCATGTCGAGTAGAGCTGAATTCCTGAACACTTCCAAAAGCCACACCCGTTTTGACACTTGGAAACCAAAAAAAGTTGTGCACTTTTATTGATAAATGATTTTCGGAACAATTTTTCTTCAATAAATAAATAATAATAAAAATTGTCTCCATGTACATTGTACATACCTTTATCTCGTTAGCACCTCTTCATAAACAACATTGCTGAGGAAACGCTGTCGTAAACGACGACTGGATTGGGGCATTGTGTTTAAGAAAATCAAGAAAGAAATCGAGAAAGAAATCGAGAAAGTACAGAAATCGAGAAAGAAAGAATACAGTAGGTCGATAAATCGAGAAAAAAAAAAAATCGAGAAAGGATACAGTAAGTCGTCACTATCCGGAAGTCCGGAAGTTAAGTCCTCACTGTCCGGAAGTTCGCATATCGCAGTTACGATTATTCCCAATTTCGTTTTAATGGCCAAATATTCAATTAACACCAACGTATTTTGCCTTTTCACAATGTCATCGCAAGGAAAAACACGAAGAGAAGAGAAGAGAAGAGAAGAGAAGAGAAGAGAAGAGAAGAGAAGAGAAGAGAAGAGAAGAGAAGAGAAGAGAAGAGAAGAGAAGAGAAGAGAAGAGAAGAGAAGAGAAGAGAAGAGAAGAGAAGAGAAGAGAAGAGAAGAAAAAATCACGTGCAAAAAAAAAATATATATTTTAAACAACCACACAGGCTGTTCCTTCGCTCTCATAAATGACGACTGGATTGGGGCATTGTGTTTATCTATAAATGCGCATAAGAAATCGAGAAATTATGAGAATACACCGTCATCACGATCCGGAAGTCCGTACGTTGTAACCCGTAATGGGGAAACGAGACTGAGAATCTCTTCCCCATCGGCCACGCCTACGCAGCAACGTGTCCTTTCATTGGTTGGTAAATAAATGGCCATAACTTGGGAAGCACTTGTCCAATGAATATCAAACCTTGAAAAGGCACATACTCAGGTCCCCAGCAATATACCTGGCAAGTTTCAAATAGATCGGACCAGTGGTTGTTGAGAAACAGCGGTCACACACACACACACACACACACACACACACACACACACACACACACACACACACACACACACACACACACACACACACACACACACACACACACACACACACGCACACGAACACACACACGCGCACGCGCACGCACACGCACAAGCACATGCACACGCACACGCACACGCACACACACGCACGCACACCATTCCTGGGATTATAGATAGATGTAGCATGATAATTAAAAAACTGTATTGAGCCTGATATGTTCTCATGGATCAGGCATTACGTGGTGGAGGTATGTGCTCTACCGAACTGTGCTGCTGATGGAGTGCACCGGATCTGTCATCGAAAGTGACAGATGGTACACCCGGTTTAACGTCCATCCGAGGGATGGCACACACATCAATGAATCACAGTGCCTGCTTGACAGCAGGATGACAGTTTATAGCTGGGTCAGGATTCAAACTCAAGCTCGACAGCTTAGAGGTGAGTGTGCATACCTCCATGTCATCCTGCCAGCCCAATCAAATACACATCCACAGAGTCCATAGAATACGATACCCCTGCACGGTGTTCAAGTATATACTTCAATTTTCATAAAATAATAATTTTAAAGATCGTGAAAAAAATCTGGAAGTTTAGCATGACTGAAGCACTCTTATTCATTACCCTTATACACTGTAATAAGATGACATTGAGTCACGGTTTAGGAGATGGAGGCTTTATTTATTACCGTAGAACGTTGTGTCAACATTGTACATACATATAATTGGCGGCTTCTTGTTCACCACAATACGGTGCCCTCCCATGCTATACATCAATCTACTGTATCGCATGGTTCCTGGCAGTATTAAGAAGGCGATTTGTGTTCTCCAGTGTTCAAGTATATCATTAAATTTAAATAAAGGTTTAAAGAGGTTTATAAATAAATTAATTTCAGGTTTTGCTGCCGTTTTACCCAGCATCTATTACATCACCCTGTCCAACACGTTACATTAGTTATTTGTGCCTGTTGTTTGTGTCCTTTATAAAGTCCTTAAAAATAGTATGTTTTCTGTTTGGAATGATTTTCAGTTTTATTTGATGCCAGGTGGGCAGAGAGAGTAGAAATATTATCTCACTCCTCACTGTGCGTGTGACAATCACGACTCATTTAGAGCCAAAGTAGTGCAAGACAAGAAACTTGTCTTCTTATTCATGATCCGATTCGTGTTCAAAATAAAATATTCCATTTAAATAAGCTGGTCCTCGATCATAATCTGACTGAAAAGACAATGGACGGATGGAAGGACGGACATGAATCAAATGTTTAATCCTGCTTTTTGCTTCGCGTTCTTGGGGTAACAAACAATAAAAGCAGATATAAACTTTTTGACATGTTATTTGATTTGGTTTGGTTTGGAAGGATAGCTCAGAGGCACACTAGCATTTGAGTTGTTTGTAGTCAGGGTTCAAATCCCGATGCAGCTACAAACTGTCACCTTTGTGTTTCACATGCAGGGTGATGTATCAGTTTGTGTGAAGTCTTTCAGAAGGACGTTAAACTGACATATCCGTCGAACAGCACTGTGGGTGTTGCTCGATGTAAATGATTCCACGGTGTCTTTAGTGAAGAGTCGGCGAGTTATCGCTGACACACTGGAATAAATTCCGAATTCGTGATACCTTATGTCGAACTTCTGGTTCGTGAAAGTCTCGGGCCAAATGACATTTCCCAGCCGAACCCCACAAGAAGGTGGAAATATTTGGGGCCATCAAAGTGGAAGATTTTGTTGGACTTCAGTGACTCGCTCTTGTATATCTCAGGTAACAAGAGTTCATATTGTCTGATTTGGAAAAAATATTAATTTTTTTTGGAAAGGAAAAGCATTGTATAAAGATGTATATTACATTGGGAATGTTTAATCAGCAAGCTTTCACGTTTGTGGGGAAAAGGTGATTTCAAGCTGATCTTTAGATGGTAAAACTAAAAGGTTATTGGGAAAGAAAAAGCATCCATAAACTCAGTTACAAGTATACTTCACTCCAAATCTATATGACGTAGACAATCGATTCGGCACGGTGACAGGTTGGATGATCCAGATGTAGCGACCTTGAGACATAGTTTTTCGATTTTACCATTGAAGTTTGGAACCACTTTGTTAAGTACGAAAACTCCAAGTACAGATGCAATAGTGAACCTTTCTGATTGATTGTAAGCAAATTTACCTTCTCACGCAAGTACCTGTGCATTTTGCATGCTGTTCTATATCTAAAAGATAATGTGCTGAAACATGGTTCATTAAATTAATTTTTATCCATCAATGAAGCAGGATGCACATCGCAGGACAACTCAGAAGCTCCATCGCTGCGGTGCTGTGATTACGGTGGACGGAGGTTACGTCTTCACCCCTGTTTGTCTGTTAAAAAATTATGGACGGATTGGGTTGCATGTGACAAGAAAGAATTGATTCAATTTTGGTGAAGATACGGATCTGGATTCGGACACAAGGATTAAAATATTTTTAAAAGTGATTCTTAACCATTGAGAGATGGGGCCAAAAACGATGTCCAAAACAAGATATTTCAAAAAGTTGTAGATGGATTATAACAAAAAAAAAAAAAAAAAACTTGGTGGACGAGTTGGGTAGGTGACAAGAACAAGCCGATTAGATTTTGGTTAAGGTCCGGATGCACATCCAGCCCATCAGTGGGATACAAAACGTGAACTATTCAGCCTGGCGGAGGTTTCTGCTGCACCGAGTGCCGTTCTAATTTTTAGATCCTCGTGGAGGATCTCGAAGTCTTACTCACGTTGTTGTTCTTCATCTTCTTCTTGTGGACTTTTTTGTTTCACAGCCTACAGTTTTCATTGAAACTTCCTGAAACTTGGCATACATATGTAAAAATACCCTGTGCAGACAGTAACCATATCCGATTTTGAAAATTCCTCCTAGAAAAAAAAGTTATAAC
>NC_140968.1:67124634-67129634 GCF_056783735.1 Eptatretus burgeri
GCCACGGATACAACTCATTAGGGGCGAGGTCACTTTGAGAAGCGTAAATTTCTCTCACTGGCGCGCCCTGGCGCCGCAGCACACAGCTCCTGATTCCTCGCAAGGCTAGCGGTACGTGGGAGAGTAAGGAGTGCAAGCCATTCACCGCATTATCAATCATCGCCTTTGGTTTTTCATCTGTGGTCAATACCTCATCTGTGCAGGGCGCATACGGTCCACCAGCAAGTCCCACCCTCGTGAAACTACCTAAATCCAGGGTCGCTTCTCATTTCCACTCATTCATTCCTTTTTTTTTTAATCCTGCCTGTAGAACCAACTTCCACATTCTGTCCAATCTCATTCTTCCCTCCAGGTCTTCAAGACAGATGTTCACCACCATCTCAGATCATCCTCCATCAAAAACCGTGATCTTTTCTATCCCATTAACCCTCCCCAAGCCCACCTCTTTCCAAATCTCCATTTTGTTTCTTCCTGAGAGTTTGCTTGTGTATCCATCTTGTCTACCTGCACATCCTGATCCTCCACTTCCCCTCATTGTTGCCCACATCCCATGTTTCTCCAAGTGTCCCTTATCCCTGCTGTTGGTGCGTTTCCCTTTCTCCTTCTGTTTCTTTTTTTTCGTCACATCCTGATCTGGTCGATGTTCTACTTCCTCCATGAGCCTCGACTTTGTACACGAAAAAAACGTTACAGAGCGCACATTATTCATCTCCTGCTCAAAAACCGACAGTGTGAGGTTTTATTTTTTGATGTGGCATCTACCATTTCAGCTGTCGGCTCACATGAGACACGTATGTGCCTCTGCAGTAATTTAGCATCCAGATTACTGGGTTTATTTTTCCCATTCTGGTTCATTACAACCTTCTTCACAATCATTTCCCTCCCTCTCTAACCATCCCTTTCCAGCCAGAAATGTCCCATGGCTGTCTGATTTATTTATTTATTTTTTAACACAAAACTGTTATTTGTGAACATTTCACAACAGTCATGCTGGTTCTCGTTGGACTGGAAGGATAGCTCAGAAACAAGGAGTGCTCGCTTTTTAAGCTGTCGATGCTGGGTTCGAATCTCGACTCGGCGATAAAACTGTCATCCTTGAGCTTCGCATGCTGGGTGATGCTTTCCTGTGTGTGCAAATCGTCGGAAGAACGTTAAGTCAGAACCTCCGTCAGCCAGAAATAGTCACACATGGGCATTAAAGATCCCACGGTGTCCTTTGCAAAGAAAAGGCGAGTTATCGCCGGCACCCTAAGGAAATTCCAAATTCCTACACGAACCCTCTCTCTCTCGCCAACCCTTCACTTGGCAAACATGGCGAGTATGCGAATTCAACCAACGTGAGTTAAATGAGGCCTTCGACGGGGAGTGGACTGAAATCATTACCGCAAAGCACAAAGAATAGAATCGGTATCTTCTCATTATTCCATATTTCAAATATATTCTTGTGGTTCTGCAAAACCGGCACTCCCCCAAGCCAATGGCACACAACATATAGCGGGTCCTCCTGAGACTTATTTCTTTAGTATTCGTTTTAGATAGCCCTTCCCTTATGTGTCGTGTGTTTATGGGACAATATGCGTTGCGTGGGCTTTAGGTTGTGTTTTCCTTTGTATTCTTTCCCCATCTTTCATTCTTTACATTATTTTGCTTTGCTCTACATGACCTTTCTTCATGCATTCATGTACATTGCACACCAAAGACGATAGCAACAGGGGTAAGTCATTTGCATCTGTGTACCATTTCCCATTCAAATCGCACGCCATTATCCAACAGATGTTATACCTCAGAATTCACCAGACTCGAACCCCCAACGTTGCAGCATTTCATACACCACCACAACGCCTTTAGAAAAATCACCACACCATCGGACCAGAACCCAAGCTCGTTTACCTTCACCATTAACTGCCACAACCAATGACCAACCACCTCCATCATGAATCGCCGCACTACAACCGCTATGCCACATAACTGCTGCCATTGCTCAACCACAATCACCACCGGCGTTCACTACTGCCCTCTGGACCAGTAGGAGATGGGGGAGGCTGACACATCATGGTAGGTACTCGGATCGCACGTTCTGGAATGTAACTTGAAGCGCAAGTGTGCGCTGAATTATATTTGACATCTTCTGGATAGCTCTGGAACTCCACTCAATTACGGCCCTCATTGGGTGTCAGGCGCATGTTCGTGGCCAGAGAGCACAACAGAATAACCCAGCAGCATATTTCGAAGCTCAAGCACGTGCGGGAGGTCAGGGAGAGAGGCCATTTCCGCTGCCGAATCCTTACGTAGGTGGAGCTGGAGTTGGGGTAATCATCCAGACACCACTAAGGGTGCTGGAAAAACACCCATCACTCAACCTAACACGCTCCCAGGCACTGCTCCCACAAGGGGATTCCGCATATGAGGTTCACTCGGTTCTCCCGCTGCGCATTCTTGGGGTCACAGTGCAGTGAACTGGTACTCATTTCACCGACCTCGGAAGGATGACAGGCTGAGTCAACCCCGTGGTGTATTAATTCAGTGGCCGACGGGCTCGAACTCAGGACCCTAGGATCCCAAGCCACCACCCTAACCACTACTCAGGACCCTAGGATCCCAAGCCACCACCCTAACCACTACTCAGGACCTTAGGATCCCAAGCCACCACCCGAACCACTGAGCCAACACCAGGCTACGCACTCGAGCCCGTCGGCCACTGAATTAATACACCGGGGGGGGGGGGGGGAGGGTTGACTCAGCCTGTCATCCTTCCGAGGTCGGTGAAATGAGTACCAGTTCCAGTGTGTGTACTGGTAGACGGGCACTGCATCAGCGACACAGTCACACTTCAAGAAATGAGAGCCACCCAGGCAGCTAAGCTGCCATACGACCACCACCACTACAACGAAATTGTGAATTAAAAATAAGCTGTTTTCATTGCCTTTCTTATACTATACATTGATTTTATTGCCTTGTTTCCATAATTGTAAATATAGTCTGAGTTGGTTAAAAAGATATACCAGTATGTCTATTTGGATCAACTATATCGAAGAAGGATTTCATAAAAATGTGGCAAAAACTATAACTGGATGAGAAATACTGACTTCAATTAATAACAACATGAAAATAAAATCATTCATAATAAAATCAAAATTCATTGCAAACTCTTTAAAGGCTGTCACGTGGTCAATGGTTTTTACCTTATTACTTTTCAATATCAATTAAATTACTATTTTTTGTAAATAAACAACATAAATAAATGTTTTGAGGGGGGGTAATCTGAAATCGTAAGGGGTAGGATGAAATCGATTTCAAGCTACCCCCGGGGGTAACTTGAAATCTTAACACCGGCACTCTCGGCTAAACGTCCGTGACCGTCTAAGCCGAGCCATTTGTTGACACTTTCTCTCCATTTATCCCATCTTACAGACGTAAAACGTTTGACTTCTTTGTTCGCTACATTGTCCTGGTGAATAATACACAGGGGAGCGTCCTCACTGGCCATATTCATCAAAAATCGCCGATCAGCTGCCGGTGATTTCCTCCCTGCAGGAAGCTTCCACCTTGGACAACTTTGCTGGTCACGTGACAGTCTGACGTAATTTGCATACGATGTCAGCCGATCTATTGGCTGTCGAGGCGTCACGTGGCCCACACGTGAACCAAGTTCAAATGAGAGAATGCTGGGAATGCATCGATTTTCAAGATGAAAATACACAATAACTGCAACTATTTGAGTGGAGAACTTTTGCATATGTATGAATTTGAATATATACTATCATATTATCAAGGTTTTTTCTACCCCCCCCCAACCCCGATGAGTGGAACGAAACTTGATTTTCAAGCACTTTCTGAGCCATGGCTGATGGCCTATGTGTTTGCATTCATTTTGCCATACCTCACCAATCCTTGCTTTACCCTGCTGTACAAATACTTTCTTTTCTATTAAATACCTTGCTTATCGTCCACATACCTTTCCTCACTCTTGCTGGAAATAAACTTGCTTATTATTATGAATGTACCCAGTTTGTAGTGTCTTTTCCTCCATTGGTCGAGTGTAGTCCGCACATAGCATTTGCCGCGAAGTTCTACCCCACGTGATTTGCTCTTGTTAGCTAGCGCACACTCACTGTATCACTCAGCAGTAATCCAGGTGTGAGTTGAGGGCACAAAACTCATTTGGTTTGGCCATCAAAAGGTAAGCTACCAATGTGAAGTGGTGACATCCTACCAGGAATTGAAATACCAATCGGCATTTGTGATTATGCTTCCCTTCGTGGCGAACCTAGAACCCTGGGCCATAACAATATGTATATGTGTGTGTATAATACATATATATATATATATATATATATATATATATATATATATATATATATATATATATATATATATATATATATATATATATATATATATATATATATATATATATATATATGAGGCGCCACGAGGAGGAGTGATGTAAGGGACACATCAGCCATTTTAGAGTTAATGCCATAATAGCAATATTTTAACCCTTACCCTATCATCATCATATCATTAAAAAAATGTCACTAACATCACTCCTCACAGGGCCTCATGTGTGTATAACTGTATATATATATATATATATATATATATATATATATATATATATATATATATATATATATATATATATATATATATATATATATATATATATATATATATATATATATATTGTTGCGGATTCGCGCCCGCCGGCGTGCGAACGGCCACGTAACTCGAATCGCGGCACGTCGCCCACCGGACGGACAGGGTGACCCTCTCGGACTAACGCCGGGAACTAGTCACGGGTGGACCTTTCGGCCTCACCACGATCGTGCCAACCGGCCCCCCGCGTGGGATAGGGTTGCTCGCCAAATTCGACCTACCTAAGTACCCACACGGAGGGTAGACCGGGCGATCGCACCTCGCCGCAGGTCGACTTCGGACACGGGCCACTTTAAGCGACCCGTTCCGTACTATCGGGATAACCGAACGGTGTTATCGTC
>NC_140968.1:67134634-67149634 GCF_056783735.1 Eptatretus burgeri
TCTTAATAGTTGTTGAGGAACTCTGGGAAGGGTTTGAAACAGCGTTAGCACTTACCGTGTGCAAGTCTTCTTGAGTTGTTTTATACAACTACTTGGGCTAGAGGAGTGTGGGAGGGGTCAATCACATATATCTATATATGTATATATTGTTGTGATCATGGGTACCGAGACACCAGCTTGCACTCAGGGGGATTAATCCCCGGTTGTTCTCGGAAGAGCCGGACCTGGGGCCACCGCACACAACGTTATGGTACCGTGGGTTGTTTTAAAACCACGAACGCCACCCAGTCAACCACGAGTTATAGTGTCTGCCGTCTAATTATTCCGTTTAACTCAAGGTCACATGGTTACGTGAACGGGGAACGTGCCATCGGCAAAGCACCAATATTGCCTGATTAGATTTTAATTAGGGCAGCCGAGCGTTTTAACCGCTGGTGCGTGCCGACGATTTTTTGGTCAAATCTGTGGTAATTACCTCCGAGTCTATCTTGGTTCAAACAATGCTAGACCAATAGAAGGAAAGGACAAACACGGAAAGGTTGGAAATCGACAAATAATTTATTAACAAATAAATAAATAAATAAATAAGTAAATAAATAAAAAGAACTTTTTATTTGCTGAGGTAAATAAAGAATGAATTTCAAAGCAAAATCAATCAAAATGTCAGGAAAGAAACAAAGAGCAGAAGCTTAATGTGGTTGATTTACTTACAGCGAAACACAGACAAGGGTACCCAGCGGATCATTCAGTGGGAGGGGAGGGGAAGAAAATCATCTCGCTAACCAGAAAGTCATCCATGAAGCTAAAACGTTCTGAAATGCGTGCGTGCATGTCACGTCCGTCGCCAGCACCCAGCTTTGTCGTACAGCCTCTCGCGGGGCAGCCTTGAACGCCAGTCCACACGCTCGCTTGCCGAAGCTCTGGGCAGAACGAACCGTAAAACGAACAGAACGAACCTACATGGATGAGTTGGGTAGCTGACGAGAACAAACCGATTTGATTTTGGTTAAGGTCCAGATGCAGATCCGGCCCATCAGTGGGATACAAAACATAAATTGTTCAGCCTGGTGGAGGTATGAACCCTACCGAGTACCGTTCTAGTTTAGTTGGCTTTGAAGTCTTATGAAGAGCAACAATTTTTATAAAGTCAAAGGAGGAATTAAGTAATGTTTCCAAAGAGAGGTACAAATAACTTCGTTTGAATAAACTACCAGATCTTGTAATGGTTGGCCAACCATTACAAAGCGTAGTTTACAAAGGAATGTATTATGGCTTATAGTCATTATGAACGCATAGAAGGAGGATAATTAGACTGGTTCATGTCAGGGAAGCAGCATTCACAGGTGAGATAGGAATAGATAACAAAACGAAAGTCGTCAGCCAAATTGAACTTGGGGAGAAGTCCAGATTTATTAAAATAAGAACAAATGTTGTTCATCAAGGCTCGATAATGATGTGCCTGTGGTGGCTCGGCAGACGTTTGTCAACCTCAGTATCGTTGGGTAAGGAAAAGGACACCGAGATGAAAATTGTCTCAGATCCATAGCAAAGTGAATCTTGCATTAGCTTGTGAGCAAAGAAAGAGCACAAAATGTCTCGGCATAACGCATGATAATTTCCAGACAGCATCTAGTCTTTGAGATTAGCTTCAAAGTATCCTTTTGCCTAACAGAAATCAGTTGATTGTACATTAGGAGAAAGGCCCACGAGTTTGAGTGACCTCTGAAATGGCTATAGTGCAGAGATATTAAGGAGCTTTTATTTTTATTTTTAGATAGGTTGGACCAAAGCCTGGTTCTCTCAAAGTTGGCAGACATAGATGTGGCTGCAGACAAGGTGTATTTGAGGCACAAAGTACCTCTGGCAATAATCTGCTCAGATAATTGGTCCATAAGCATTTTGTACGAATCGGCAGTTACTCGTTTTTGTCGTCATTTGTTAGCAATTAGAACACCCTGTGTGTGAAATGGTCCACTTTCGCAACGTTTGGCAATTCCATTGCAATAAAAACATGATCTGTTCAGTGATGATCATAGTCTGCCTTCGTGGCACGTAACCGATGCATGCCGGTGTGTCTTCATTATCAGTTGCAAAATATTAGAAGACATTAGCAAAGCAGAAAGCAAACCTTCATCGCGTCATCAAGACACAACACAGTAAAAATATGGCACTCTTAAAAAAAAAAAATCCATGAACATTCCAGTTCTTGTCTTCCATCTCCAAACATTCCATTTTTATAGCTTCAAATATAGCCAAGCACCATCGAGATTCAACCTCAAACCCCTCCCCAAGCAAGTCCTTCATTCCAACTCTCAATTTATGCTGTAGTTCTCCAAACACAAATTCTCCAGTTTGGAACCCTTCGTGCTCTAGATTCGAGTCGCATAGAACGGTTTCCCTCGTTCCCATGTCCCATTGCCCATATCATCGGTGTCACAGCTCCCGGCCCTCGAGCTGTCCAGCCCGCCCAAGTAACTGGCGCCAGCAACGTAGGGCGCACTAACAACGGGTTATTTATAATCACCACGGGCTGGCCATATCGGCCAAATGGTGGTAAAAAGTCCAAGAAGAGATACACTTTCAAAGAAAGGGGTTGTAAAGTTTGTAAATGTAAAAGAATTAATGAACATAACTGAAAAAGAAAGAAGAAATGCAGCATTTCTGTTCTGGGGATTTTTTTTTGGGGGGGGGGAGGTGGGTTGTGGGGGGATTAAGTAACAGACTGAATAGGAAGAAAACGTGAATGAATCACTGATTGAGTAGATGTAGGTGAGAAAATTAAGTAATGGGAACATGAATGAGTGTGTGAATGAATGAATAACTGATGATCAGTAAGTGAGTGAGAAATTGAGTGTGAGGAGTGAGCAGTCAGACCCTGATGTTACATTAAAACTCTGAGCAAAATGGTTGGGGAATTTTTCTCACTCCAACTGCTCTACCTCCGAGAGTATAACACAATGCGTCTGTCAAAGCTTTACCTGTCCAAATTGTATGCCCCCATCGGAATGCTCTGCCGTATAATTTTGGTCCTTGATGTCGCACAGGCTTGCAGGTATATCATCAGTTGACTGCCCCACATACAGTACCTAAAGAAGGTCAACACCCTCTTTCAAAATTTTCACTTTTGTTGCCTTGTAACATGAAATTAAATTACATTAAATCAGGCTTTTTCCACCTTTATTTACACAAAGTAGCCCACAACTTCCAAGTGAAAAACAAATTGTACAGATTTTAAAAAATATATTTAAAAAATAATAAAACTAGAATAGCTTGGTTGGATAAGTGTCCATCCCCCTCATAATTGCAATTGCAAATTAGCTCAGGTGTAACTAATCACCTTCAAAATCATACACCAAGTTACCTGGCCTCCACCTGTGTTAAATTGTAGTGATTCTGATTATTTCAGAATAAAATCAGCAGTTCATGCAGGTTTCACCTGCTGGGTAGTACATTTCACAGCATAGACTCAACCATGAGAACCAAGGATCTTTCAAAATACATCCAGATTAAAGTTGTGGAAAGGCATTGATCAGGGTATGGGTATAAAAAATATTTCATATGCCTTGAATATCCCTTGGAGCACAGTCAAGACAATCATTAAGAAGTGGAGGGCGTATGGTACCACGAAGACCCTGCCAAGATCAGGCCATCCCTCCAAACTGAATGATCAAGCAAGGAGGAGACTGATCAGAAAGGCCACCAAGAGGCCAATTGCAACTTTGAAAGAGCGACATGCCTTTATGGTAAAAACTGGTCACTGTATGCATGTGACAACAATATCCCAAGCACTCAACAAGTCTTGTCTGTATGGCAGGGTGGCAAGAAGGAAGCCATTACTCAAAATAACCCACCTTGAGTCCTATTTGAGGAATGCAAAAAACCACTCCGGAGATGCTGAAGCCATGTGGAAAAAAGTTTTGTGGTCTGATGAAACCAAGGTGGAACTTTTTGGCCTGAATGCGAAACGTTAGATTTGGCACAAACCCAACACAGCACATCACCCAAAGAACACCATCCTGACTAAATAATTGTGGTGGCAGCATCATGTTATGGGGATGTTTCTCATCAGCATGGACTGGGGCACTTGTCAGGATAAAACGGAAAATGGATGGAGAAAAATACAGAAAAATCCTCGAGGAAAACATGCCGCCCTCTGCAAAAAAGCTGAAATTGGGACGGAAGTTCACTTTTCAACATGACAACGACCTGAAGCGAAGAGCCAATTCTACACTGGAGTGCCGAAGGAACAAAAATATAAATGTCTTTGAGTGGTCCAGTCAGAGCCCCGACCTAAATCTCATCGAAAATCTGTGGCATGACTTCAAGATCGCTGTTCATCAATGCTCCCCACACAACTTGACTGAACTTGAACAGTTTTGTACAGAAGAATGGGCAAATATTGCCCAAGCAAGGTCTGCAAAGTTGGTAGAGACCTATCACAACAGACTCACAGCTGTAATTGCTGTCAAAGGTGCTTCCACTAAGTTTTAACTCAGTGGGGAGGACACTTATCCAACCAAGATATCCTAGTTTTATTATTTTAAAATATATATTTTTTTAATTTGTACAATTTGTTTTTCACTTAGAAGTTGTGGGCTACTTTGTGTAAATAAAGGTGGAAAAAGCCTGATTTAATGTAATTTAATTTCATGTTACAAGGCAACAAAAGTGAAAATTTTGAAAGGGGATGTAGACTTTCAATCGGCACTGTACACCCTCACGGTGCTGCGATTGACTCTGACTAAGCTTTCATTCAGCAAAGAACTCATTTCATACACATTTATAGACGAAGTCCTCCTACTTACAGTATTTAAATATACAGTATGGTATAAAAGTTTGAGTCCACTTAAATCAATGCTAAGTTTTTTTGCACCATGATTTGAAAAGCATTTTTCACAACATTGAAGACACTAGAAAATACCACCCATTGCTTCGTTGACATGAACACTAAAGGGGTGAGGGAGAAAAAGAGGAGGAAAGAGGGAGAGAGCGAAAGAGGGAAGGGGGGGGAGAGAGCAGGGAGAGAGGAGAGGGGAGCTAGGAGGGGTGGGGGGAGGGAAGACAGTGTGAGGTGAGAGGAAAGGAAGGCAGACATGCATTCGGGCGTTACCACCCGGATGCGTCGAGAAACAAACACAGCCTGGACACCTCTGGAGCCAAGCTTGCTGGAGACAAACACCACTTTGACACATCTGGACACAAACTCCGGTCCAGACATAAACACCGCCCGGACACGTCCGGAGACAAGCACCATCCAGTCAGAACCACCGTCCAGATATGTGGAGAGAGAGAGAGAGAGAGAGAGAGAGAGAGAGAGAGAGAGAGAGAGAGAGAGAGAGAGAGAGAGAGAGAGAGAGAGAGAGAGAGAGAGAGAGAGAGAGAGAGAGAGAGAGAGAGAGAGAGAGAGAGAGAGAGAGAGAGATGGGGGGGGGGAGAGAGCGGGGAGAGAGGAGAGGGGAGATAGGAGGGGTGGGGGAAGGGAAGACAGTGTGAGGTGAGAGGAAAGGAAGGCAGACATGCATTCGGGCGTTACTTACCACCGGACGCGTCCAGAGACAAACACAGCCTGGACACCTCTGGAGCCAAGCTTACTAGAGACAAACACCACTTTGACACATCTGGACACAAACTCCGGTCCAGACATAAACACCGCCTGGACACAAGCACCATCCAGTTAGAACCACCGTCCAGATATGTGGAGAGAGAGAGAGAGAGATGTTTTATGAACAACACACACGCACGCACGCACGCACGCACGCACGCACGCACGCACGCACACACGCACGCACACACACACACACACACACACACACGCACGCACACACACACACACACACACACACACACACGGCTGATATCGGCAACAACCCAAAAACCACGAGTAGCTTTCACTGAAAAATAATGTTGCAGTTATATAGACATTTCAGGGATATGTTCCCAAACATGAATCTTTATAAACAGCTGTGTGTGACAGGTGGAAAAAAATTGGCTCGGTAATTTAGAAAATACGTTAATATGGCAAACGGCTCGAAAATTCGGTGTTATTTCACAACTCACTCAGGGTGATGGAGCATGAACAACTTGCTCAGGGCGACGGAGCACAAACCACTCGCTCAGGGTGACGGAGCACGAACCACTTGATCATGGTGACAGAGCATGAAACACTCACTCAAGGAGACAGAGTGCAAAACACTCGCTAAGGGTGATTGTGCACGAAAAACTCGCTCAGGGTGACGGAGCACGAAACACTCACTCAGGGTGACGGAGCATGAACCACTCGCTTAGGATGGCAGAGCACGAACCACCCACTCAGGGTGACTGAGCACGAACCACTCGCTCATGGTGACTGAGCACGAAACACTTCCTCAGGGTGATGGAGTATGAACCACTCGCTCAGGACAATGGAGCACGAACCACTTCCTCATGGTGACAGAGTATGAACCACTCACTCAGGGTGACGGAGCATGAAACATTAACTCAGCGTGACAGAGTGCGAAACACTTGCTTAGGGTGATGGAGCACGAAACCCATGGCTTGGGGAACATTTGTGTGAAGTTTCCCCACCTTCTGTCCAGCCGCTCTGGAGAACAAGATTTTTCTTTTTCATCAGTTTTAGGGTAAATCCAATATGGCTGTGAAACCATGCAACCTATGACATCATGTGTGTGAACCTTTTGTTCCTCATGGATAGGCCATCATATGTGTAAAGTTTTGCCTGATTTGTTCAGCCGTGTCAAAGAAGGTTTTTAAAGGTTCTTTTTAAAATAAACATATGGCTGATGAACCACGTGACTGACGACATCATCAATGTTTTTTTCTGTGGACCAATTTATCCTTAGATGACCCTCAAAAAGTTTCATACAAATCGGATGTAGCATTTTATATATGCAATTATGACATCATAACAAAGGCATCTCTGTTCTGTTCTTGTGTATGGTAGCTTGGCTGCCAGGTAGCTTTCATTTTTTGGAAGCCCAGCTGTGCTGCTGATGTTGTGCCCCTCTTTCAGTGCACTGGTACTCATTTCACCAACCTCTGGAGGATGATAAGCTGAGGCAACCCCACCTGGTGTTAATTCAGCGGCCAACAGGGCTTGAACTCAGGACCCTGAGATCCCAAGCCAGCCACCCAAACCAGAAAGCCAACACCAGGCTCACAAAGGCACCTACGACATCATAAAAAAACTAGGAGGGCACTTGGTAGAGTGCATACCTCCGCCATGCAATGCCTGATCCACGAGAACATATTGGGCCCAATACATTTTTATGATATCATGCAATATATGCTGATATCATGCAATATATATATATATATATATATATATATATATATATATATATATATATATATATATATATATATATATATATATCTCTCAATGCTGAAGAATCACTTTTGAAGTTAAATAATTCTTGTATCCAGATTCGGATTCAGATGTTCACCAAAACTGAATCAATTCTTCATTGTTACACATCAAACATGTCCACCAAGTTTCGGCTGAATCCGTCCACAAATTTTTTGAGATATTGTGCTATATATTGGTTTTGCTCCATCTCTCACTGGTGAAGAATCACTTTTAAAAATTCGAGTAGCCGGATCCGGATCCGGATCTTCATCAAAATCAGTTCATCCTTGTCAAACACCCAACCTGTCCAAAAAATTTCATCCGTATCCATCCACAACTGTTTGAGATATCCTGCACGCAAACAAACAAACAGACACAAACAAATAAACAAACAGACCAACAGACAGAAAGGGGTGAAAACATAACCTCCATCACCTTAGATGGCAGAGGTAAATATCACAATTATTTCCCATGAGTAGTACTTGCCATGCACCAAATTTCATTATTTTTTTCCATGGCGTGGTAACGGAGATACAGAGGTCCAGGCTGAACAGTTTACGTTTTATAACCCACTGATGGGCTGAACTGAACCAAAATTTATTCCGCTTGTTCTTGTCACCTTGTGGCATGTGCTGACCTCAAAAATAGTTGGTTGTATTCAAAGAGCTGATATGAAAATCTTGTTCAATTTTCATGCAATTGCATGAAAATTGACAATTTTAGAAATCTCATCCTTTGTTGACCTCAAAAATAGTTGGTCGTTGAATTCAGTAACCTGATATGTAAATAATCTTCAAATTTCAAGTTAATAGAATGAAAATTGAGAATTTTAGAAATGTAGCCAATGTTGATCTTTTCGTCTATGTTGACCTCAAAAATAATAGGTAGTTCAATTCAGCGACCTGATATGATACTAAGGCCTAAGTCGCATTTGCTCTACGGCGAGGATACGGCGGACGTACGCCCTCTGAATTGACAGAAACGTGCGGCGGCCGCAGAGTTTCTGCGGTGGCATCAGAGTGGCCCTATGCCGTTTGGCTTTCTTTTACAGGCTGTAGGGGTCGCCGTGGAATTATAACGCGGAGTTATAACTTTTTTCATTTCTATGTTCACCGTAGCAATTCGACAAGCCACAAAAAAAAAACTGGTAAAAAAAAAAAAAATAAACCCACTCGTTACCGTCCGTCTGGCCACACGTTCGCCTTCGGGCCCCCTTAAGGTCACCGTGCAACATCAAATCAAAGACCGTACGGCACCCCCACGTTTTCGGTCTCCACAATTTATAAATACACCGTGCGGCTACCCGAAAAATAAAAACATATGTGACTGCTACATTGTGTGACCGTGGAAATACTGCGGCCGCCGTATAATTGCTAATGGCCGTAGATTTTGGAGACCCCACGGCCGCCGTGGCAAATGTTGCTTAGGCCTTAGGCCTCACTAGTGGTCTGTGTATCACCGTCAATGGACTTTCCAATATGAGAGTTTTTAACGAGTGAAACAGTTTTGTTTACTGCAATAACAGGTAAAGTGGTCTCTGGAAGGGAGACGTCTCTGTCCTCACCGGCAAGTAGGGTAAACTTGTTGGTCGTAGGTACCGGGGTCCGGGTCCATTCCGGATAAGCCTTGGAGAGTGACGTCAGTCACAACCGCAGGAACATTACCGACAGATTCCTTGTTTGTAAATGCTGCCTTCTTCTGGGTTAAACGACCATCAGGTAAAGTCTTTCCCATCTTTGATGAAACGACGGTGAAACCATCCCAAACATTCGTTTTGCTGTTTAGACTATCGGGCTGGGAGGCCTGGGCCTTATTACCGGACACGGGATTCGATTCCTTCACAGTCGAGGAAGAAGAAGAAGAAGAAGAAGAAGAAGACATCTCCTTGTTCACGATGTTTGTTTCATCGTTTGACGAAGTCGCCTTTGGGCAAGATCGTTTCAAGTGTCCGAAATTACCACATTCGAAACATTTCAGGGTGTCAGTGGTTACGTAGACTTGGTAATCATGATTATCAATTTTGAGTTTTAAAACGATGTTCAAGGTTCTTTCAGTGTTAGAGGGAGGAAGTACCATATGAGCTTGTCTCCGAAAAGACATCACAAGCTTCGGCCGATCGTCCTGGCTACGTCAAGGTAACAAAATGATCTGAGAAACCACAGAACCATAACGAGATAGTTCAGAGATCAGCGTCTGATTCTTCAGGAAAGGAGGATCGTTCGAGATAATGACCTTCACGGCAGGTGTGTCGAGGGGGGAGACTCACACGAAATGTCCGTCATCTGTTGATCGCCCAGTCGATACGATTTCATGAACCAGTTCTGTCTCAGACACGAAGATAACCACACGATTGTTCATTCGTGAGGCTGCACGAACTTTGTCAGTACCGACCATGTTTCCCGTAGCGATAACGAGATCCTCGACGCTGACGTCGTCGGGCGGGACGCAGACGACACCATGTTTTCTTGTTAATGCTTCAAACGCCGAATAACGGGAATACGAAGTCATGTTTAGAAGGGGGAGGAGCGGTGATTGCTCTCGTGCAGTAATTAAATATGAGCCGAGACAGGTTTCCAAAGGAAATAAACACAGCTACAGTGAGGAACAAAACGATCAGTTGAAGGGCCGGGATGGGCTGCCAACTAAAAGCTATCCACAAGAAGCTGTGGGCTCTTTCTCTCTCTCTCTCCATCTCGGGGAAAAGGTATGCGAGGAGAAAACAGGGGGATGGGGAGGGGAGGGAAGAGGAGGGGAGGAGATGAATCGAAGGGAAAACCGCAAAATAACAAGGACGGATGGGTGGGATGGGGTGGGGTTACGACGGCACGAGGGAAGGCTGAAGCGCGAGGTCCCTCGAAGAGGGGAGGGTGGGGGCACAAATAACGATGCGTAGAAGGAAACAAAGGAAGGGAGGTGAAAAACCAGGGCAGACCACACAGCCGCCATGACACTCCACTCGACTCACCAACAGCCAGCAGGGGGCGAGAGAGAGACAGAGAGACAGAGAGACAGAGAGACAGAGAGACAGAGAGACAGAGAGACAGAGAGACAGAGAGACAGAGAGAGAGAGAGAGAGAGAACTTTGTAGAATCGCCTTTGGCAGCAATTACAGCTTCGAGTCTTCTTGGGTATGTCTGCATCAGCTTTGCACATCTGGATTTGGGGATTTTCTTCCATTCTTCCTTGCAGATTTGCTCAAGCTCTGTCAAGTTGGATGGGGAGTGTCGGTGAACAGCAATCATCAAGTCTTTCCACAGATTCTCAATGGCATTCAAGTCTGGGCTTTAGCTGGGCCACTCAAGAACTTTCACGTTCTTGTTGTGAAGCCATTCCAGTGTTGCTTTGGCTGTATGCTTGGGGTCATTGTCCTGTTGGAACGTAAATCTTCACCACAGTCTGAGGTCTTTTGCACTCTGAAGCAGGTTCTCCTCATGGATTTGCCTGTATTTGGCTCCAATTATTGTTCTCTCTATCCTTACAAGTATCCCAGTCCCTGCTGCTAAAAAAGCATCCCAATAGCATAATGCTGCCACCACCATGTTTTATGGTAGGAATGGTGTTAGATGGGTGATGAGCTGTGCTCAGTTTCCACCAGATGTAGCACTTTGCGTTCAGGCCAAAGATTTCTTTAATTTTCATGTCATCAGACTGCAGAATCTTTTGCCTCATGCTATGCGTCTTTCACGTGCCTTTTTGCAAACTCCAGGCATGCTGTCACGTGCCTTTTTCTCTGGAGTGGCTTCTGTCTGATCACTCTCCCATAAAGCCTCGGTTGTGAAGTACTGCATAGATTGTTGTCCTTCTGGCAGGTTCTTCAATCTCAGCCAAGGAACTCTGTCGTTCTGTCAGAGTGGTCATTGGGTTCTTGGTCACCTCCCTAACCAAGCTCCTTCTTGCCCGGATGCTCAGTTTGGTCGGACGGCCAGCTTGAGGAAGAGTCTGGGTCGTTCCATATTCTTTCCATTTCCTAATGATGGAGGTCACTGTGCTCTTGGGAACTTTCAACACTCCACAAATTGTTTTATAGCCTTCCCCAGATTATGCCTTCTCACAATTATATGTTGGAGTTCTACAGACAGTTCCTTGGACTTAATGGTAAAATTTCTGTTCTGACATGCACCGTCAACTGTGGGACCTTATTTAGAAACGGTGTGTTTCTTTCTAAATCATGTCCAATGAACTGAATTGGTCACAGGTGAATTCCAATCAAGTTGTAGAGACATCTCAAGGATGATCAAAGGAAATTGGATGCACCCCAGCTCAATTTGGAGCGTCATAACAAAGGGGTTGAATACTTATTGATGCAAGACATTTCAGCTTTTCATTTTTTTATTAATTTGTAAAAAATTCTAAAAACATGTTTTCACTTCGTCATTATGGGATATTTTGTGCAGATCGGTGACAAAAAATTAAATTTTAATCCATTTTTAACTCAGGCTAAAACACAACAAAATGTGACAAAACTCGAGGGGTGTGAATACTTCCTGAAGGCACTGTGCATTGGAAACCGTTCAACGGAGGAATTTGAAACTTTACCGCATGTTCCATGACCATTTGATATTGCGCATATTACTTCGATGACGCACGCCCCCTCAGAACGTACATGGCGAATTAAACAAAGCCTAATGACCAGAGACAATGTCACTTCCTTGCATTAGAAATTAGAATAATTGTGATTGCTTCAGCCTTTATTGTGCTCGCTGATGAAAAAAAGCAAAGAAGTTCAATTTGGCGTTTTAACGATCTCCCGATTCATCGTTTATCGATCTATTCTGGAGTCTTCATCGGCCTTGGTAGTTATGAAAACACTCGAACGATAATGAAATATACTTTGTAAAGGCGAATGGATGTACTCTATAGAAGATTTTTCAAATTATTACACAGACGGGTCGATAGATGCATTTACAAATTTGCCGCCAGAAGAGTTTGCCCACACCAAGTCCTCAAGGCTGCATGGGGTAAGTATTCTGTGAATACCATCTTGTGAGATGTGTGTCACTTTTAGGGAGAGATAAAGATATCCAACCCATCCTAATGTTTGTTTCTAAAACCGCCATCCCCTTTAACTTACATATTTGGTAATTTACCCTTTGTAATCCATCATTTATGTACTTTTAATCGTCCATTAAACCTGGACACGGCAGTTTTGGCGGGAAAACAGAAAGGCTCCATCAGCTGGTTTATTTACCTCAGGGTTGTTGGAGTGACAGGTGGTGAGGGGTCACTCTGTCCCCAGACTGGGCTCCAGCCCAGTAGTGAACTAGAGTGAAGGGGTGAAGCACGTCAAGGGTTTGGGTGGGGGTATGAGGAGTTTCCCAGACCAAATGCCATGGAAGTCTGCGCCATGCTTGTCAGGCTGTCCTGCTGCACCACATCCCCACTGAGCCAGCCAAACCTCTCCTTCTCCGCATGTCTGTGTGTTCTCAAGCGCCCGGGATGGCGCTCTGAGTGAAACTATGAAGGGACGCCATCTGCATCTTTACCAGCTTTATCACGCTGGCCACGGCTCAGGTATTTCTTGTCTTGTGCCTCGATCTAATCTAATACCTATCTCCTGTGGCATGACTGATGGACTCAGATACGCCATAGGATAATTAAGAAATCCCATTCATTCATTCGTTTGAGATCATGGGTGCATACTGTATGTATGATAGTGGGTAAGGGGTTCTATTTATGATGGTTGGTTGCATCATTTATTTTTGTACATTGCTTCTTTTGTAAATTCCTCCCAATTTCCTTTCTTTTAAATACACATATAAACCTGACTTGGTCTCTTGAGTGAATTATGGTAGTTGTGGTTCTCTTAAGGTGGTCAATTAACACTCAGAGGGTAATAAGTCGCGGCGATCATTGCTGCACCCCCGGATCGTGTCGTGTGTCATGCTCGCTTAGCCTCATTGGCATAAGACATGCACGGCTCATCGGCGTGACACTCGGTGGATTTGGACTTCCAATTCGCAGGGTATTGCAGCTTTCAGACACTTGATCTGGCGAGGAAGACCCCAAAGCAATCAACCATCGTGGTCATGTTTAAACGACTTGTCGGACTCATTCCAGGCAACCAGAGGACCGACGATCATTACAATATCATTCATTGTGTTTATTTCAGTACAAGCAAATACAACCTGTCGCTTTACTGATGGGAATATGTTTAGATGATTTTTCACTGTCAAATAGCATGACTACAGGACAGGTTATTTTTGTAGGCAGTCAGTTTTTAAAAAGGTATCAACAAAGATACACAAATATTAATATAACTGAGGTTGTTTGTTTGTTTGTTTATACCGTATGCAGCCTGTGGCTGCTTGGCTGCATCATTTTTTGGAGGCACAGCTGTGCTGCTGATGCAATGCCCCTGTTACCAGTGCACTGGTACTCATTTTGCCAACTCAAAAGGATGACAGGCTGAGTCAACCCTACCTGATGTTACTTCAACAGCCCAACAAGGGTTTGAATTCAAGAACCCTAAGATCTTAAGCGAGCCACCATAACCGTTAAAGCAACAATAGGCCTGTAACTTAGGTGTAATTTCCCCATCCTTGAAGTGAGGGGGGAGGTGAGGGTTAGGGGAAGGAGGATAAATTAATTTTGCACCCATGACCTGCCCACGGGTACCATGAGCATGGATGCAAATTTTAAGGGCAATTGGCGGAGTAGCTTTCAATTCTATAATGTTCAGTAACACATACATACATACATACATACATACATACATCAGAAAAAAAACGGTTTTTAAAATTAAAAAACATGTGGGGAGGGAATCTCCCCAAAACAGTCAAACAAGGAAGGGAGGAATGACAAGGAAGGACAAGGTAGGAATGACACCACAATCCTATATGGATTGCCATCACGACATTTTTCTATCTCAATCCCACAACAAATAAAATACACAATTACATCAACACACACAATGCAAACATAGAACTACCTCTCACATAGACATCTTCGTACAGTTGTTACTATTGCTACCTTTAACAAAAATAGGACCGTGTGTCTTGAAGTTCACCTGAATCAGGAGCAACAGTCGCTCAAACCCCCTGCACACCCCCTTTGACCCAATTTTTTTTTTTTTAATGTGGTCAACAAACTTTGGGAAATCACAGGTGATTAAAGTTGTGGCAAAGATTCATCGAAGTAGTGTGTGTAGTTTTGGAGAAGAGAGCAAATAGTTTTAGAGAAGAGAGCAAATTTGGTGGGTCAAACATCCCCCCCCCCCCGGAAACATCATTCTAATGAGCGCAGATTTTGATGCGGTCAATACACCTTCGTTTGGAATCGGATATGACGCTTGTGGCCAAGTTTCATAAAAATCGTGTGTTTGGTTCAAGCGATAATGACTGAAATGTTTATGGACTCACTCACTCACTCACCCACCCACTCACGTACGGACACTGCTCGATCACAAAAGCTCACACAAAATGTCAAAATATGTCGTGATGGCGATCCGCAAGAGGGTTGTGGTGTTGTATTGTGGTGTCATTCCTACCTTGTTATTCCTTGTCATTCCTTCATACCTTGTTTGGTTGTTTTTTGGCGATTCCATTCCCAGCATGTTTTTTTCATTTAGAAAAGAAATTCTGACATGTAAATATGGAAACCTTTGTGCGGATAGTAACTACACTCTGAGATGGCATGATGTTGAGAAATCTCCAAGA
>NC_140968.1:67152134-67259634 GCF_056783735.1 Eptatretus burgeri
GACTTACTTCGCAGACAGGCACCAGCACACTCAGACACACACAGAAAAAGAAACCCCGATGAGAAGGGACTTTTGCAACCAGGGAGGGAGGGGAGTTGAGGTTATGCTCTCGGTACCTGGGCGCCCGATGGCACGACGCGCCACCAATACGTTTTGGGGGAGGAATGCTCCATGGTGCAGTACCCGACAGTAGTCGCGTTGTCTCTGGCCCATCCGCACGTGTGTAGACTGTGCTCGTGAAGGAGGAGCTTGAGTGGAGAAGGGCGGAGTCCAGAGTGTGAGGATGGAGTAGTGGGCGGGACCAGGTAAGCGGGTGGGGTTGACGTCGTGGTGTGGGCGGAGACAAGAAGGTGGAGTCGAGAAGCAGGAGGTGAGAACAGGAACACACTGTGTGAAAACACACACACCCAAGAGATGGAGGAACTTCTCCGTCTTTTATAGGGCCCGAAGCTCGGGGGGAGGGGGGCCATGCCGAATTAAACGTCATTGCCCAAATCGGGCGCTTCGATTGGCCCTGACCCCTCACGTGGCCCACCAGCTTGGGCCGGAAATCGCCTCACTTATTTTCCGGCAAAGCCACCCCAGACAGTGACCACACCTCGCTCCGACCCCATGACGTGACACGAATAGCCCACACTGAAATAGGCACGCAAATCACAAGCAAATCTTCATCGGGTCCGGACCCCTTATCCTTGGGTGAACCGACCATGGACCCACGGTCTTCCGGAGAACCTCCCGGACAGACCACGTATCCTCCTTCGGAGCCCGGGGATGTTCGCTCTGAGATCTCGGGTCATCGTGGACCGCACGTCGTGTCTGGTGAAGGAAGGTACGCTGTTGTACATGAGACTAGGGGAAAGCAGGGCAGAGGGTACCATGGATCATCGCGCTGTGGTAAACGAGACGAGGGGCAAGCACGTGTTTCGTGCAGCGTGGGCGTCGTGCTGTGAAAAACACCATTCGTGCAGCCTCTCAAGAGGTATTTGTTCACATGCCTTTCCAATGCAATCAGCGATTCTCACCAGCTAATTGGAAGCTCAAATCGACAGTCCAGCACCTAGCGCACGTCACTCGCCGCACATGCCGGGTTTCGGGCTCGCCCGGGAATGGGACTCTGGATACAGCGGATCCTTCGAAAGCGCACGTGACTCGCCGCTCATGCCGGGTTTCGGGTTCGCCCGGGAACGAGACTCTGGATACAGCGGATCCTTCGAAAACGAATGTGACTTGCCGTACATGCTGGGTTCCGGGCTCGCCCAGGAACGAGACTCCGGATACAGTGGATCCTTCATGGCAGTGCGGCAGTTTGCCCACCTTACTGGGAAAGCGCACATTACTGTTTTATCCCAGGAAAGAAAAGAAGAGTAAGGATGAAAAGAAAATTATTTAGCAACCCTAACTATTAAATCATCGCAACGCACTCCCTGTTGTCCCACGAAACAAAAGGAAGGTAACTATCTACATGTATAATAATGGGATAACTGTCTTGGGACACCTATCTGTTGTATGCATGCGGTTCTGAGAACCGCAACAATATAAAAATAAATATATATATATATATATATATATATATATATATATATATATATATATATATATATGTAACTAGAAGGGGACTTGGTAGACTGCATACCTCCACCACGTAATGCCTGATCCACAAGAGCATATCGGGCCCAATACATTTTTGAGATATCGTGATTATATAAATGTTAGTTTAGCCTGATCTCTCAACAGTGAAGAATCACTTCAAAAATTATCCGATCCAGATCCGGATTCGGATCTTCACCAAGAATGAATAAATAATTTTGAATCAAAATTATTTTTATTGAAGGGGTCATTTCTTTCAAGCTTCTGGGTCTCACTATCTGCCATGATCTTTCCTGGGAAAGCCACATTTCCAACTTGGCTTCCAAAGCCAGTCGCCGACTGGGAATCCTCCGTCGTGCAAAGTCCTTCCTCGGCCTACCTGAGCTCCTGATCACATACAAAGTTTTCATCCACAGCCTGATGGAGTACAGCTCTCCACTCTGGGCTGGTGCTCCTGCCTCCCACCTTTCTCGGCTTCACGCTGTGGAAACCAAGGCATTTTGGATCATTGACATCTCCCGCGATGAGGCTGAGTCTTTGGGCCTCTCACTCTCTCACCGCAGGCAGGTCAGTGGTCTTTCTATCTTGTACCGTCTCCTCTCCAGTCACAACCCCCTGCTGTGTCTGCGATTTGTCCCCACCACATTTCCGCAGGGTGCTCAAGGTCCGCCAACAACCCCCTTCTGGTAAAAGTACCAAAATCACGAAGCACTGCTCACCTTCACTCTTTCATTCCTCTTTTTTCCCGCTTTTGCAATAAATTCCCTCACTGTTCAATCCCATGCTTTCCTCCAGACCTTCAAAACAGCTGTTCACCACCACCTGTTATCGTCCCTCATCCAAATCCTCGATCTTTTCTACCCCCGATAATCCACCCAAACCCACCTCCTTCAAATTCCCTGCTTTCCTTCCTGAAAGTCCGTCATGTCCATCTTGTATACCTCGTGTTCCCCACGCCACCCCTCTCCCTTCCTTTGATCTCCTAATGTCTCTGTTCCCCACTGTTAAGTCCTTCCCACTCCTGCCCCTCTTGTCTCATGCCCTCCTTGCTGTACGTTGTGTGTTCGCTCTCATACAAGCCTCGACAAGGTATACAAAAAAAATTCTTCCTTGTCACACACCCAACGTGTCCACCAAGTTTTGTCCAAATCCGTCTACAACGTTTTGAGATATCGCGCCATATGTCGTTTTTGACCATCTCTCCCATTGGTGAAGAATCACTTAAATAATTCTAGTAGTTGGATCCGGATCCAGATCTTCATCAAAATCTAATGAGTTCGTCCTTGTCACACACCCAATGTGCCCACCAAACTCCATCTGGATCCGTCCACAACTTTTTGAGATATCCTGTACACAGGCAGACAGACAGACAGACAGACAAACAAGCCGGTAGGCGACATGGGTGGTTGCTATATAATTGCATACTAGTCATACAGTTTTTGACGGATCGGGCTGAAATATTTTGACAAAGAGGTTGATTATAGTGCGCATAAAAGCGCGGAAGCCGATTTTTGAAAAAAAAAATCTAAAAATATTTTTCGGATTTTTTCAAAAATTTCAAAGTCCCGTTGCAAGGCAACGGTGGCATCCAAAGCAACAGTGCTCAAAAGCATACAACTACATCCTGGTACGAACCTACCAGTCAAGTTTCATCAAAATCGGTTGACTCCTCTGGCCTCCAGAGCTGTCCATTACATACATACAGACAGATGGAAAACCTGAGAATAACGGTAGTCTAGCGACCACCCAACAAATAGACAGAGAGGGGTGAAAATATAACCTCCTTCACCTTCAGTGGCAGAGGTAATAAATTAACTTTACACCAATAACATCTCGAAACTACACTGTTGTCCTTCACTTTTGGACACATCTATTTATTTTGTACACCAACATGTGAAAAGTTCCATATAAGTTAGAAGAAAAACTTTTTTTCAATGTTAAGACATGTAGGGATGGAATACCCCAAAAAACAACCAAACATTTTACGATATCTTTTGACATTTTTGTCATAGGTGACAATAGTAACAATTGTATGAAGATGTCTATGTTAGAGGTAGTTATATATTTGTCGGGGGGGGGGGGTTGGCGTAATTGTGTATTTTATTACACCACGAACAAACAGCGGGGTTAAGCAATTGGTTCATGTCCATCCGTCCTCTTATCAGTTTATGATCGGTAGTTTATGATTGAAGAATAATTTCCTTAAATTGAATGTTGTATTTTGAAAACGGATCGGAATATGAATCGGAAGACAAATTTGCCATTTTGCAGTACTTTGGCTCTGAGTTCATCCCGATCGCGCACGCACAGTGAGGAGTGACATAATTTTTTTTACTCTGTCTGCCTGGCAAACAGAATTCAAAATCATTCCAAACAGGAAACTTACTGTTTTTAAGGATGTTATAAAGGACACAAGCAATAGGCACGAATAACTAATGTAATGTATAAGATAAGGTGGTGCAATAGACAGTGTAAACTTCCAGATTTTTTAAATGTTCTGTAAAATCATCATTTTATTAAAGTTAAAGTACAGTGTACACCAGAACACTTTGTGGGTTATCATGTTCTATGAACTCTCTTGTTTGTTGGGGGATTTATACTGAAAAATGTCAAAAGATGTCGTGATGGCAATCCGTAAAAGGATATTCCTACCTTCTGGTGACATTCCGACCTTGTCATTCCTTCATACCTTGTTTAGATGATTTTTGGGGATTCCATACCTGCATGTTTATTCATTAAAAAAACCAATTTCTGACTTGTTGAACAATTTTTCCTGATCTGAATGCCAATCACGTCAGTTTCAGTTAAATTATTTTGAGGGATGTTTACATGGGGAACCCCCTGACCCCCCACCCACTCAATGATATCACGGAGTACAACTGTGCTTCAAATGTCGGGAAGGCACGAGAAAAAAATGGCCACCCATTCAAATGTATACAAAATAATATGCTGAAATATCTCAAACAAGTCCCTTCTCCAATTCCCTTCATGCCCATCCAACATTCCCGTCCCTTCTGTCTTCACTCAGACATTCTACTACACTGTTGTCCTTCACTTTTGGACACATCTATTTATTTTGTACACCAACATGTGAAAATTGTACTGGACAACCTTTCACAAACTTAGGAGTTGCATTTGGGTCAATATCTAGCTCAACTTCTGTTCCTTTCAGTTTCCCAGCTCAAATGTGAAAAGATCCCCATATTCCACAAGGAGCTTCCATAATCGATCGCTGGCATTGATGTTGTTCACATCCTGACACTCATTCCAAAAGGATTGCCCAGAGCCAATCCTGACCAACTTCCCAACTTACTACTTCCCAACTGACTTCATCATCCGTGATGTTTAGCCTTTTTCCATGAGGCTGCTACGTAATCAGAAATTGACTCACCCCCTTTCTTCTCCGAAACCACACATACAATTTCGATGAAACTTGACCACAACTTTCATCACTCGTGATGTACTAAAGTTTTCTTCACAGCATTAAAAAAATATATCAGGGCTTATCACTTATGGAGGGTTAAAGTGGGTCTAAGTTTGCCCCCCAAAATATGTATTTGCTTTCTTCTCCAAAACTACACTCATGATTTTGATGAACCTTCACCACATGCTTATGCTAAAACTAATAGTCCTATTTTACGCAAACTTTAAAGACCTTTTGAGAACTAAGGCCTCCTGATGCCTTGTAAATTCCATCAAAAAAATTGCATATTAAGTAGGTCAATTTAAAGATCAAAGGTCAAACGATCTCTATTTAAAAAAAAATAAAATAAAAAATACAAAACTAGAATATCTAGGTTGGATAAGTGTCCACCCCCCCCCCCTTATAATCACAATCGTAAATCAGCTCAGGTGTAACCAATCACCTTCAAAATCACACACTAAGTTAACTGGCCTTCAGCTGTGTTAAATTGTAGTAATTCTGATTATTTCAGAATAAGATCAGCTGTTCATGCAGGTTTCACCTGCTGGGTAGTACATTTCACAGCAAAGACTCAACCATAAGTAAGAACCAAGGAGCTTTCAAATGACCTCTGGGAAAAGTTGTGGAAAGGCACAGATCAGGGGATGGGGTACAAAAATATTTTGAAGACTTTGAATATCCCTTCAAGCACAATCAATACAATAATTAAGAAGTGGAAGGCGTATGGTACCACCAAGACCATGCCTCGGTCAGACTGTCCCTCCAAACTGAATGATCAAGAAAGGAGGAGACTAACCAGAGAGACCACCAAGAGGCCACTGGCATCCTTGAAGAGCTACATGCCTTTATGGCAAAGACTAGTCACTGTGTGCATGTGACAATACCCCAAGCACTTCACAAGTCTGGCCTGTATGGTAAGGTGGCAAGAAGGAAGCCATTACTCAAAAAAGCCTGCCTCGAGTCCCATTTGAGGTTTGCAAAAAACCACTCCAAAGATTCTGAAGCCATGTGACGAAAAGTTTTGTGTTGTGATAAAACTAAGACGGAACTTTTCGGCCTCAATGCAAAACGTTACTTTTGGCACAAACCCAACACAGCACATCACCCAAAGAACACCACCCCCACTGTGAAGCATGATGCCGGCAGAATCATGTTTTGGAGATGTTTCTCATCAGCAGGGACTGGGGCACTTGTCAGGCCAGAAGGGAAAACAGATGGAGGAAAATACAGAAAAATCCAAGAGGAAAACTTGCTGCCCTCTGCAAGAAAGTTAAAATTGGGACAGCAGTAAAAGTTTCAGCATGACAATGACTCAAAGCACATACAGAAAGCTACACTGGAGTGGCAAAGGAACAAAAAGATAAATGACCTTGAGTGGCCGTCAGAGCCCTGACCTAAATCCAATCGAAAATCTGTGGCATGACTTGAAGATTGCTGTCCATCAACACTCCCCATGCAACTTGACTGAACTTGAACAGTACTGAGTAGAAGAATGGGCAAATATTGCCCAATCAAGGTGTGAAAAGTTGGTAGAGACCTATCCCAACAGACTCACAGCTGCAATTGCCATCAAACGTGCTTCCACCAAGTATTAACTCAGGGGGGTGTACACTTATCCAACCAAGATATTCTACTTTTGTGTTTTTAGATCCTTGTGGAGGATCTCGAAGTTTTATTCACATTGTTGTTCTTATGGACTTTGTTGTTTCACATCCTACAGTTTTCATCGAAACTTCCTGAAACTTGGCGTATATATGCAAAATACCCTGCGCAGACGGTAACGATCCCCGATTTTGAAAATTCCTCCAAGAAAAAAGTTATGACGTCAAAATATCTCCGCTAATGGAAATCGCCTAAAAAATTATCTCCTAAACAAGGCAAGCTTTTTTAATTCTGTTTGCGGGAATCGAACAGGGCATTGACAGAAATGAATTACCGTGCAGATGATACATCACTATGACGTCATATCAATTTTTATGACGTCATTCCTATTTTTTGACATTTTTTGTTTCACAACCCAGAGTTTTCATTGGATCTTCGTGAAACTTGCCATGTATATGCAGAAAGCCCACGTGCAGGCAGTAACCATCTCAGATTTTGGAAATTCTTCCTCGTTATTTTAATTGGAACTGTGAATTCTGTATGACCCGGAGATAAAATCAACACTTCTGTATCTTTGGAATACACAGCCGTTTTATTTAAGGATATATATTGTGATAAATCACTTAATCTCACCAAGTCATTCGCGTCAGTAGGGGTTGGATAATTAGATCCTTGTGGAGGATCTCCAAGTCTTACTCACGTTGTTGTTCTTCATCTTCTTCTTGTGGACTTTTTTGTTTCACAGCCTACAGTTTTCATCAAAACTTCATTGTTAATGCATGTTAATGCAGAAAGCCCACGCGCAGACAGTAGCCATCTCCGATTTTGGAAATTCTTCCAAGAAAAAAAAGTTGACGTCATAATATCGCCGCTAATGGAAATCGCCTATACCATTGTCTCCGAAACTCGGCAACCGTTTGAATTTTGTTTGCGGGAATCAAGCCAGGCGTTAGCATAGATAATTTATCGCAAACCTGATACATCACAATCAAGTCATATTCGTTTTTATGACGTCATCATTAAGAGGACGAGGATCTTAGCTCATTTGAGCTTGTTAATTGATTTTCTGAAATTTGTTGAATTTGTTTTTCCACTTGGAAGTTGTGGTATGGGTTACGATGTGTAAATAAAGGTGGAAAAGTCTGATTTAAAGAAATTTAATTCCAGGCTAGAAGGTAACAAAAGGTGAAATTTTTTAAAGGGGGTGTAGAGTTTCTCGAGGCACTGTACATACATACCCAGAGAGATTGGTGTATTTTAATGTGATTTTTTCTTTTTTTCTGGCTTTCTTTTGGTTGATTGTGCATTATGACTATGTACTCTCCTGACTAATTGCAATAACTATCGGTCTCTCATCCAACCCAAGTCTGATTTGGGCTTAACGGTTAAGGTGGCTGGCTTAAGATCTAAGGATCCTGAGTTTGAGCCCATGTCATGCTGCTGAAATAACACCAGGTGGGTTGATTCAGCCTGTCATCCTTCTGATGTCAGCAAAATGAGTACCAGCTTACTGTGGTAATCAGCCATTTGAGTTCCCTGCGTTGGAGTGGCAACCTGTCCAGGACTGTACTCCTGAGCCAATGAAACTGCCTCAGCAGCCCAATGCACCTCACAGCACGATATGAATGATTATTATTGTTGCTATAATCCAACCCAATCCCTGGCTATGTGTAATCTTCATCCCCACACATGACATTAATTGCTAAAATTTTAATTATCCCAACATCCAAGCTCCTTATTCTTGTGATGGGAGATTTCAATGATGACCTCATCAGAAAGAGCATTGGCTTCGAGAAATGCATGACAGCCATCGGATTTCGACAACTGCTGAAGCAGCCAATCAAAGATAATGCGACATTACTGGACAATGCTTACTTCAATGGTGATCACCATAATCAAATAATTATTGATGTTTGGGACACTTATGATTCTGATCATGGCTTCATCATCCCAACAGCACTGCATATGAATGCTTTGAAGTCATAGAAAGGCCATTCATAGTAAAATCAAACATTAATACCAAAAAAAACTTTAATACTGCATTAAAAACAAAAACTGCAAAAGATTATACATACTGGACTGGGAACATATACAGGCAGAGTACAAAATAAAATAAAATAAAAAAAGAACACAGATTCAAAAAATTAAATAATTCTGGCTGCAAGATCATACATCCGATCAGGTTGAAATTTAAAACATATATTCACCATCGTTATGGGATCATAATTGTGAAGTTTCACCTCGATTTATGCAGCTGTTCAAGAGAGGGAATTTAAAAAATATTTTCCTTCCATCAAACATGGCTGCCAAAGCATGTGACCTATGACGTCATGGGCAGGAAAGTTTTTTTTTTCCCCTCATGGATAGGTGGTCATACCTGAAAGTTTCTCCTCGATTTGTTCAGCCCTTTCGGAGAAGAAGATTTCTGCCAAACCACATGACGATGACAAAAAAAAAAACTTTCTATCGACCAATTTATCCCAAGATGGCCTTCAAAACTTTTCATACTGATCAGATGCAGCGTTTTCCAACATGGCTGCCACACCACATGACCCATGATGTCATAATTATCATTAAAACATGAGTAGTCACACGTATGGTGAAAATTTAGTGTCAATCTGACAAGCGGTGGCAGAGAAAAGGGAATAATAAAATGAAGTCACGTACATTCATACATCCTACGTACACACGTACGGGACTGATCACTTAACCCCGCTTTTCGCTTCGCGAGAGCAGGTTAATTACAACGCCAACAAGAAAACAAATGCGTGTTCTTAAGTATAAACACATAAATGACCAAATATGTATGCATTCCTGAAAACCACTTAATAAGGCTTTTCTAACTTTTGCCAAATATTCAGAAAAAAAAGAAATGTCAACAGAAGAGAAAAAGTGCTGTGCTTGGGATTGATAACAATGCAACAACAAAAAAAATATTGAAAAGTGTAATGAGGACAAAGGTTCTGCAGAGTGGTGGGCATATATATATATATATATATATATATATATATATATATATATATATATATATACATATATATACATACATACACATATATATATATATATATATATATATATATATATATATATATATATATATATATATACATATATATACATATATACACATATACATACTATATGTTACCGTATCACCTCTGTATATCTCCGAGAGGTTGGCATGTCTCAGAGAGACCAAAGATGGCATTTGCAACTCTTAACTCTGGTCAGATATTCGTGCCCAAGGTCGATTTACCGTGCTGGTGAGTCAAGAGAGGCAACAGAGCTTAGTCAGTCAGCTGAGCGGAACCAACATCACGTAACCACATCTCAGATTGAACTTAGAAAACTAATACGAGTTGGCCAAACGCCTCAGCAGTCTTACGCCACCATCAGAATGGACGGAATACGTCAAGACACAGTTTCTTAAGGAAATTACCTTTGGTGGCAGTAACCAAAATGCAAGTATTTACAGTGGCAGGCAAAAAAGTATTTACAATGAGAGAAAAAAATGGAATGGCAGACATGTACATAATTAATCACAGCAATTATACATTCCCAAATTATCCCCGACTCGACAGACCTGCCTTTGGAACCTTATCAATGACAATGCTATAGTACAATATGCCAGCATCATGCATCCGATCTGGAAGGGAGAGATGAGTGATTGGCAAACAATGATGGGATGAATGATTGGCAAAGAAGATCAGATGATAGAACGAAATAGATGGGGACAGGACAGACCCTTGCACACCTCACACTTGTTGATTCTGGCTCCCACGTCCTAACTGAAACTTGAACCTTTCGCGCTTGCCCCTCACACAGCCGTGACACCGGCATTTCACTATGGACCAGTGACGTCACACACAGTATGTATTTAATGCGTCTCTTGTCAGGACGCCTGGGTGCTGTAGATGAGGCAGATGGTCCAACGACACAGCTATCGGATGTAGGAACGTGAAAGTGAAGGTGTACAAGGGCGGAAGGTGAAGAAATAAGAAAGAGAGCGTTAGGATGGAGATAGAAGATGCAGGAAAGAATGAATGATGAAGACGAATTGTATGATGAGAAGTGAATCGACAAAGCTTGAAGGAGAGTGAAAGAAGAAATGAGCATGCAAAGCAAAAGGAAGGACACAAAAGAGAGAAGATGAGAGGAGACTCACCTTTGTGCAAATGATAAAAATAATCATCGATCCTCCATCAATCTGATAAACCCTCTCAAGCTACAATCTCCCTCTGCGAATCGCCAATCCTGCCAGCCTTTACACACCCTTCTACATCCCTCAGTTTGCTAACCTTGGAAGGTCCAAATGAGTGGTTGAGTCAACCCACCTAGTGTTGTCAACAGCACAACAGCAACTTGAATTCAGTGCGCCAAGATTTTAAGCCATCCACCTTAACCGTTAAGCCAACATCAGCCTTCACATAATGTGATGTAATACCATAATGACCTGGTTTACCCGAACACATTGAATCAAAACTCCCCTAATTCACCGATATACCGCATTACACATCACACGGAGCAAGGGCATCTCATCACATACCGATGAAAAATGTTTGCTGTTATTACCTTCACCATAGATCAAACTCAACGAGAAACAAACAGCGATGTCACTGCAATGTGCAAATCCTCTACAGAGATGAATTAAATAAATCACAAGTCATGATTACTCACTCTGAGAAGGAATTGATTAGACAAACACAAAAAGCAGGAATACTTATGTATATTACTCATGCCAAGTTGAGGGCCAAGAAAATTCAATAACTCATGAGCAATAGGAAATGATTATAACTATTTGTCTTCATACTATTCCTTATGAACATGAACATGTGCACAAGGAACCATCTTTCCACGGCATATTAACGTTCCTCATAACTGTTTGGCCTGTAGATATCAGCCATAGGCCAAGTCTGGTGTTGCCCAAGAGAACGAGGTTGGTCGCTCCAGGAATGAGTCACAGCGGTGGAATGAAATATTTGTTTATTCCACGTCAACGGTTTATTCCATAGATGATGCAATTCACGCTCGGATTCACATTTTTGTTTCTCGGTATAATTTTCACTTTGATGAGTTTACTGATCATTAAAAATCGTGGCCGTCGGATTGTTGGTTATCTCCAATGTGGTTACAGGTTAAAGAACCAATGAAATGTGGCTCCGACACTTGGAAGTACAGTCATTGTTTTTGACTGATCGTGGCTTCAATACTAAGAGGCTGATTCAATTGCGACCATGAGACTGGATCTGGACCCCCAAGGTAAATAACACAAGAGATTAGAATGCTGTTGGCATGGCACTCCATCAATCCCCCCCCCAAAAAAAATCAACTGTGAATCGCCATTGGCACCCCAGGTCTTCAGGAACGGAGTGCAGATTATGATGTCAACTTGCGTTCTCGACTTTAACCTGGGCACCTAATCAATGGGTCGGTTCGTGTTGTTCACAAACCACTCACACGATTCACAGAACAGTTCAATGACGGAAGAGAATGAGTGCGCAAGTAAGGTAGTGGGAGGTTAGCCAACAACACCATCAGAAAATGTTTTCAGTCTGTTGGAATGAGCCTCATGGTCGTTTCACCACATGGGTGGGGATGTCCTTTCACCGCATGATTGCAATGTACACTGTTGTTGGAAACCTGACAGGCATCTATTACTGACACACAATCCTCAGATTGTGTGCGACTTAATGTCTATGGAGAATCAGTGATGGGTGCCATTTTACAGGATGATACTTGTCCACACGGTCAAATATGTCCACATTTTGTGTAAATAATATGTACAGGTGTCTCTTGACTGATCTGCTACCGGTGATTGAATCACACCAAAGGGGTCATGTCGTTCGTAATAAGTGCTTGTTTACACATTTTACATGTGCGGTGAAAGGGAGAGACGCTGATCTTAAAAAGGATGTACGACACCTTCACTTCTTGAAGTGGTAACGCACAGACGGGCCCACACAAATCAATTGAAGGTCTGTTCTGTATGGTGTACCATCTGCTCATTAGGTGGGGATCTTGAGTTCAAATCCCACATTCACGATGTTCATTTATCTTTATAGTCAATGTTCAAGTACTGATAGCATTCGTTGGTGGACGTTAAACATCCCACCATGTCCTTCGCGAAGAATAAGCGAGCTATCATCAGCAACCTGAACGAATTACAAATCCCTATCCTAACCTTAATCAAACGTCAGGCCTGGCCAGCTGGCTCGTGAAAAATGTGGGCCAAGTTTCCCCTCGCCAACCCCACAAGGACGTGGGAATAATTGTGGCTGTTCAAGAATAATAAGAAGAAGATTAAGAAGAATCAATGTTAAAGTACACTGTTGTCTCCTCATGTCCTAGCACTGCATGTGATATGCATGATGTACAAGATCCTCCATGAGTCTTAGAGCTTGAAATGTGTATAAAATGGCACAAACCAAAAACAGAAAACGAAATACATTTGCAGCCGTGGAGGTTCGAAAACCATGCGACCGAAAAATAACTTCTATTTCTCAAAAAAAAGTCCCCCTTGCGGAGGGGAAACAAATCTCAATGGGTCGACCTAATTCAAAACACCCAACTGGGACATCTGAAGGTTAAAGATAATGTCGAAGACAGAAAGAAAAGTTATCAACGACAGAAATCATGCACCGCAGTCCGCAGAGCGAGGTGAAATGGAAGAAAGGGTCAGACTTGGTCTGAACAAACGCAGTGAAGGAAATGATCAAAAGAGATGGAAGAACAACGAGGAGTCAAGAGAAGACGAGCCGACAAATTGCCCGGCGCCGCTCCATTCGCCATGGCTGCTTAGTGGCGCCTGGCACTCTGTTTTCACTTCCAACCCCTCAGTCTCTCTTATTCTTCCCGTGTCTAATTCTCTTTCCTTTTCTATCTCACACGCCTCATCCATCCTCTCATCCTCATGCATGCATGAACATTTTTCATTCACTTTCTAAGAAATATGTTCATTTTCCATTGTCCGAATTACATAGTTTTCGCCTTATAGACTAAACAGCTGGGCTGAGATTACCAAAGTTCGACTTCAGATGTTTTCTTATGCTGAAGATGTTATTTGTTCAAAACAGAGTCTTGACGCAAGTTGTTGATGGAAGCTTTTGCAGGGTTTCTCGCACATTATGGATGGTAGCATTTTGGTGATGGCTTTGTTCACCTAAGACACGACAGTATTGAAACAGCAGTAACGAGGACACTCGGTAGAGCACATACCTCCACCACGTAATGCCTGATCCAAGAGAACATATCGGGCCCAATACATTTTTGAGATATCATGCTATATATCGTTTTTTAGCCCCATCTCTCAATGTCAATCTCAATCATCTCAAAATCCACCACCTTCTCAAAAGGTTGCCATGTATACATCAAATTGTCCATTTCATTAAAATAAAAACTGACGATCTTATTCAAAGCTCAGGTCAATCGAATTAAAATTGATTATTTTTCAGATTGAAATTCATGATTTTTGAAGTTTGACCTTGAGTTGACCTTTGAGATTTTGACCTCAAAAATAGTTGATTTCCCAATTCAGTGATGCACGATGCAAATCCAGTTCAACCTTCAAGTTAATAGGATGTAAATTGACGATTTTTTTCAGTTGGAAATAGATGATTTTAGATGTTTGCCATTGAGTTGACCTTTGACCTTTTGATTTCAAAAATAATTTGTTTTCCTTATTCAGTAATGCACTATGCAATTGCTGTTTAATTTTCAAGTCACTGGGATGAAAATTGACGATTTTCAGAAAAAAATTGATGCTTTTAGAAGTTTGACCTTGAGTTGACATTTGACCCTTTGACCTCAAAAATAATTGTTTTCCCAATTCAGTGACGCAATATGCAAACCCTGTTCAAATATCAAGTCAATGAGATGAGAAATGACCTCAAGATGACCTTTGACCTCAAAATCAATAGGCTTCTCAGTTGAAACGACCTCCACAACTTGGTAAAGTTTCGTGAAGATCGGTTTAAAATTGTGACCTGTACGCAATTGACAAACAAACAGACAGAATAACAAAATCGACTGACCAATGTACTTGAAAAATCTTCGATTTTGCAAGTAACAAACAGACAGACAGACAGGGGTGAAAGAAAACATAACCTCCTTCCACCTTCAGTGGCAGAGGTTTGTGCTTACGTCCAAGCATGCTGAAGGAGTTAAAGAGGTAAGTGTAGTGATGACAGATTCAATTTCTACGCAAGGGTCTCGGCTCATTGAGGAAGAAAATGACAAAGGCAAGCAGGTTCACAAACTACCAAAGGCCATGAGGAAGATGGATATATACAAGGGGGGGAGGAGTAACAATGGCCTGGAGGGGAACAGAATGGCAAAGAATCAATGTGTGTCTATAAGAGATTGTGGATGTGCATGGGTGAGCGCGCGAGGTAAAAGACTGAAGTGAGGACGATGAGATGACGCACGCAGGGAGATGATTCCACAATCAGGAAGAATAAGAAGACGAATTAATGCAGGTGAGCAAGGAATCTGGAGTTGGGATGGGTGAGCAGGTGAGGGTGTCTTGAGGAATGCACGTGATCTATGGTGGCATTGGGAGGGCAGAGTTAGCCGAGGGCAGGAGGAGCGAGGCTACGAACCTGCCACCGGCGTGAGAGTGACACTCCCAATGAATCCACCACCTGCCTTAATATTCCCATGGCGTGGGAAGGCTTTTTCAGCCGTTTTAATTGCTATTATATTATTATATACAGCACAGTATTTTATAGCTCAACCAGCACAGGCAGGGTATGGAAACATTAGAAATGCAATGTAGTAAAGATGAGTATGGGAGGCTGTATACAATTATAGGGCTACAAGTTTAACCTTGACAGCAGGCAAGTTACTGAAATATTTAATTAGGGGAAGAGTAAGGCAAAGTTTTGAAAGGTATTAAATTATTGGGTTTAATCAACACATGGTCATTAAGGGTAGATTGTGCTTAAAAACAAAACTTCTTGGAATTTTTCAATGAGATAACTAGCTGAGTGGTCGCTAGTAAAGGTTATTAGTAAAATGTGACGTAGGAGGCAGATTGGTGAGAAAATTGGTTTAGGAACTGGAAATAAAGAGTAGTAGTAAAATGATGCTCATGGCATGGTGGAAGGTATGAGATGGAAAAGCATCACAGGGGGTCAGTTCGGGGGGGGGGGGGGTCGGGGGGGTCCATTGCAGTTTCAACTTTGTATTCATTCAATCATTAATTGGTGTTTATAATTAGCCACTGAAGTTGTGCCCCCAAAAGTTAGAGCAGGAACTTGGAATTTGTGAAGACTGTGCCAATAACTCGCCTACTCTTCACGAAAGACACCACGGGATCATGAACGTCCACAAACACCCCGGTGCTGGCGGATGGGACCTCCAGCTTAACGTCCTTTGGATGGACAGCGCATGGATTGACATATCACCCTGAATGTGAAACACCAGCAGGGTGACAGTTCATGTCTCAGTCGAAATTATCTTGCCATTTCTCTCAGGTTGTTCAAACCATATCGTAATTGAATGTGTAGGAATCGAAATACTGTACTTACATTTGCGATGATACAAGTTTAGGGATAATTAAGGTATATAGCTTGGGAAAAGAGCATTGGATGTATAAAAGTTTAGATGCTTTAGATTAGAGGTTTAGTGGAATAGGGTAGGAAATTATTAAACACTTGACTGTTGGATGTATTGGTGGTGGCAGTGTGTGTATGTCCAGTAGATTAGTACAGGAATTTCGAATTGAGTCTGGTGTAGTGGTGAACAATGTCATATATTTTGTTTTTGCTTTTATTTCTTATTGTCAATTTTGAGGAATAATAAGTGTGAAGACGACAATGGTTCACGAGCGGTATTTGACGATGTAGATTGTTTCAGAAGTCAAGGATGAGACATTGTGATAATGTTTGACCAAGTTATAAATATGATCAACATGATGTGGTACGAGTGACAGGTTATTAGCTGCAAAATGTCGAAAACGCGGTTTCGTTCAACAACTTTCAAAATTTGACCTTTGCATAACCTTTAAAGGTCACAAAACAGTTGTGAACATTAAAATAAGGAAACAGGATACGTGCTATAGCTTAATGGAGTTAGTTCATCGAAGAAGGTCGAAAACCCGGTTCGATTCCAACAACTCTGAAAATTTGACCTTTGTGAACTTTAAAGGTCAAAGGTCAAGGATTATGACCTTTGGTGCAAAACTTCCTCTGGAACATTCCAGTAACAATATAATGTCATATAGGCTATATGGCATTTCGCACTCCTCGGATTATCCATACTTTGATGAAATCAGCGTAAAAACAAACTTGAAGGGGGCGCCATGGGCAAGGTGTTCGAGATAGAGCAAAATGTTTCAAGACTTTAGGTGGGGAATGACCTCAAGATTATGCATAAAAAATATTGTCATCCTCGCTCTCAAAGTCTGGGGGTTCATATGATTTTTATGTCAAAATTCGCAATTTTCTAAGTTCGTGACCTTGACCTTGGGACGAAAATGAAGAATCGAGCTCCGTGGGGCTATGCAGGTGCCATTGGGCTAACCAAATACCAAAACCCCTGCCAGCTTTGACAAACCCCCTCGGAGAAGATGTAACTTGAAATTGGCTACCCCCTAAAAACACGTTTTTTGGGCGTGGCTCCACCCATAATGGGCGCACCATGCCCATTCTCAGGAAAACACAACTCGATCATGATATAAACCTCCCACCCAAATTTTATCAGGATCGGATCAAAACCCACGGAGCGGGACAGACAGACACACACAAGCACACCCATAACGAATATAGTGGTCACTTACTGACTCGTGAACCAATAATAAGGCAAGGGCAACATCAGCAGAGACAATGGTTTTAACCTCGAGTTTTGAAAAGAGTACTGTATATCAGGAAAAAATATATAGGAACTAGAGAGTTCTTCGAACACGTGACCCCACACAGTCTTGAGAAACAAGGACATGGGCAGGGTCTGCGAGCGGCAAATTTGATTGGGTGTGATGACGTAAAATTCCGTAATATTTTGTGCAATTACTGATAAACAGAAAGGTTTTGAAAGTGTTAAAAGGACGATTTGTGTTTCACAGTGTTTAAGTACACAATTCAAATGAAATAAAATAAAGATTTTATAGGTTGCAGAAAAGAAAAAATTCTGAAGTTTACCGCTGTTGATGTTGGTCGTTTACACCTCCTTATCCAACATGTTAAATTAGTTATTTGTGACTGTTGCTTGAGTCCTTTATAACGTCCTTAAAAACAGAAAGTTTCCCATTTGGAATGATTTTCAATTTTGTTTGACTGCCTGGCAGGCAGAGTAAAGAATATTATCTCATTCCTCTCTGTGCGTGCGCTATCGGAACAAATTCAAATTTTGAGCCAACGTAGCGCTAAACCACAAGTTCGTTTTCCGATTCATGTTCAAATATTACATTCAACTGAAATTAATTTGTTCCTCGATCATAAACCTACGTTTGTAGACAGACAGACAAACAAAATGAACCGATTGCTTAACCCCACTTTTCGCTTCGCATGTGAGGGCTAACAATTATGGACAAGTCATTTCAGCAATCAGCAGATCAGCAAGCAATGAAAAAAAAAATCAGGCAAATCGAATTTCCAGATGGATTGGAAGAGGCATAATATTTAAATTGAAAGGAGTGCACCAGCATTGTATAGAGTTTGGTTCAGGTCATATGTGCACCCCTTTCACACTACAGATTATAATGTGATTTTAATTGCATTTGAATAATTATGGACATACTTGTTTGATTGAATCTCACTCAAAAATGTGCATTGTTGGCTCCATCCAAAACGACTTGATGCGCTTTCAAAAGAAATTTAAAAAATAACTCACGAAGTCATTTTTTTTTCTTCAATGCACAATCTTTTTAAAGAGCTTCAAATTACATGAATTAACAACTGTGAACACACCAACACGAATCAATGTTCTTCACTCTTTTGATACTCGACTCGAGCATTTTTCTCCCAGCATGGATGTCAGTAGCACGTGACTTCTCCAACGCCTTTAAGTTTGTGTTGCTGACACAGAGACAGTAGCTTGAATGCACATTACTGTTTGTGGGCAATCTAGATATGCACATGATCATGTTGCCGTTTTGATGGACTGTGTGTGGGTGTGTCCTAAAACAAGCCATAAAATGGTGTGCGCCTCAGGGAAGGAAGGTGGTGGTAGTGGAGAAATTACATATCATGTTACAATCTCTGATTATACATACATATATATATATATATATATATATATATATATATATATATATATATATATATATATATATACATATATACATATATACACACACATACATATACATATAATGTTTTTTGTAATTGCTGCATTTCTCACAAATGTAGATTCAAGTACTATTTGAGAAGCTATCACGGTTTGTTTATGGCCAGCCCAAGATTAATTATTTGAAGTGGTCAAAAGATTGATGTCATGCTTCCGGCTCACAGGGTTCAGGTTACTTGGCCCATCATGCTTACGCCGTATCCACATTAAATAATTAATCTGATAAATTTGCTGTACTTATATCTATATAGACATCACAGAGTCCAAGATACCTTTCGAAAAGATGCCATATATAGCAATTTCGAGCTGAAACAGCTTTTGTGTACGAGATATGGAAAGAATGTGACAGTGTCCAATGCCGACTGAGAAAGACTCAACACAGTGAGTTTCCACTGCTGGGAAAGTAGTAGAAACTTGTCAACTAGCTTGCAGAAAGATGGGCAGCCAGTTTATACAGGGCTAATAGAATCCTCTAGGCATGCTCACAGTGGCATTGGAAAGAGTATCACTAAGCTACAAGTTTCTTGAGTCCTTCACTGTAGAACATCTGTAGATCTAGTTTCGTTCTTCATTATTGAAATGCTTGAGGGCTAAAAATCCTGATGTTCTTCTTCTTCTTGCATATACAGTAGCTTGGCTGCCGGGTAGCTATCATTTTGTTGGGGTGCCACAATGCCACTGATGCTGTGCCCCTATACCAGTAAACTGCTACTCATTTAGCCAACCTCAGAAGGATGACAGGCTGAGTCAACCCCACCTTGTGTTAATTCAGTGGAAAACGAGGCTCAAACTCAGGACCCTAAGATCCCAAGTCAGCCACCTTAACCACTAAGCCAACACTAGGCTATTCCTGAGGTTATTGTCATGGAATGTGGACCAAATGACATGAGTCACTTTGTAGTCATTTTTAAAGCACCTGCCTTTCACCTTCATTCTTATCATTGATGCTCTATTTTGATTCTGCAAGAATTATGGCAAATCGAGACAAATAGCACGATGAGAATCAACACAGCATGACTGGAATGCAGCTGTAGTATAGAAGCCGCTGGCAGGCAAGCTGAGGACGAGGAGGAGGAGGAGGGATTAAGGGGTCTGGGAGAAGCCGGAAGAATGCGGTGACAGGTGGTAGCAGGCTGCACAGCTCGTAGTCCCGGAGCCCTCGTTTGTAGCATCGACCATGATTCACAATGTCACAACATCCTTATTCCTTCCGCAAGAGCTTTCCCACACTCCATTGCTGTCTGTATTTCTATCAGTTTATTTATCTCAGAATATCTCTTTTCCACACCCAATATGCACTTCCTATCCAGTAATAATCTTTGTCACTCCTAAAAACAATGTGGTTTCAAAAGAAAACAAAAAATACAAAGTAAATAAATATTTTTTAAAAAGGACAATTCTAAACACTCAAACACCCCAATCATCCACACACTCCAACTTTACTACGCATACATTATGTTCCATCCATTACCTACTACTATAAATACTTTTTCAATGGCCACAATTAATTCAATCTACTTGTATGGTTGGCCAATGGTGAAGTTTGGCCAAAGTCTTTTCAGGAACCGGATGGCCAGGCTTGACGTTCGACTGGAGCTGTTTTGAGTAGGAATATGCCAGATGTTCAGGGTGCCGGTGATCACTCGCCAACTTTCATCAAAAGACACTACTGGATCTTTAGCATCCACCAACTAATGGCACCAAGCTTAACGTCCATCCAAGGGATGGTACAGTTTGTAATATAATATGCTTTTCCTGTGAAGCACCAATCCAAAAGTTGAGAGTTGGTTGAGGAATCACATCCAAACAAGACAAGTCGGGAATCTTCACCGTTCGGACTGCTCCATCCAATATGGTGTTGTTCAATGGTCCCAAGTTCCATTTAATCCATTTAATTTGTGATCTCGAATGACATAACTATGGATGTAATATTGCATTTCCATTAAACTGTGCCATTTGTGCCAATGACGTCAAACACACCCCAATGTTGGCAGGGTAGTACACAAGGTGGTAGCTTGACATGACTGTGATGCAACATGGAAAGGGTTTTTTTTATCATAACTACAAGCAAAGGGATCCTATGGAATGTCAATGAATAAATAGTGAATGTGATTATTTCTTGATACACATCACGTTATTGACACTGACAGAAAACTGACCCTGTTGGGTCTTGAATTGAGAATGGAAATCTGGCATCCCACCTTGTTCTCCAAAATTTCTGCCTTTGGCATCAAAGGCCAACTCCACTCCAAGGCCAACTTTCTCTACTCTCGTCGTCAAAGTGTTGCTCTCAACGGAATTCTTTCTTCTCTTCTCTCTGTCAAGGCTGGAGTGCCCCAAGGCAGTGTTCTAGGCCCCATCTTATTCCTAATCTTCATCAACGATCTCTCTCTGGCTCTCTGGAAAATCCTCTTTATCTCTTTGCTGACGGCTCCACCCTCTGATGTGACATCCCTCATCCTTCTGACAGACAGCAGCCTCTTCCCTCCTGTCACACCTTCACAAAATCACAAGCTGGCCAAACACTTGGACAAGTCTTTCAATCCTGAGAAATCTCACACATTCACTCTCTCTCTCTGAAAGGACCACATGGCAATGACCTCCCATCTACTTTCTTAACAATCCTCTTGAGGAAGTCCAGTCACTCAAACTCTTGGGTCTAACTCTCAGCCATCATCTTTATTGGGCAAAACACATTTATTTTCAAAGTTGGCTCCAAAGCCAGTTGCTGATGGGCATCCTCCATTGTACAAAGTCCTTCCTTGGCACACCTGAACTCTTATTTACCTAAAAGGCCTTCATGTGCAGATTTAAAGAGTACTGCTCTCGCCTATGAGTTGGTGCCCCTGCCTCATATCACACCTTGCTCAGCTTTATGCCATGGAAACAAAGGCCATTCAACATTATTGGAATCTCTTGTGACGAAGCTGAGTCGATGGGCCTCTAAGATTGCCATCAGAAACAGCTCAGCATTCTATCTGTCTTCTTCTGCCTCCTTTCTGGTCTTGCACCCTCTGCCCTCTCCGTGCTTTTCCCCCCACCCCAGGTCACCTCCACTCATTTGTTAAATCTTTTCTCCTGCCTATGGAACCAACTTCCACATTCTCTTCAATCTCAATCTTCTCTCCAGGTCTTCAAGAAAGCCAGGTCAAATCACTCCCCATCCAAAACCATATTTTCTATCCCCATTAAACCCCTCTCCCCAATTTTCTTTCCCAGTTTTTCCTTCCTGAGAGTTTGCTCCTGTATTCATAATGTCCACCGTCTACCCCTCATCCTTACCTGTATCCCTTGTTGTCCCTCTCCGTTTATTTTGTTCCTTGGCCCTGCTATTGGCATCTCTCCCTTTTCTCTCTGCTGTTTCTTTTCTTCTGTTGCATCCCGATCTGTTCTGTGTTCTAGCCCTTCCACGAGCCTTGACTCAATCTTAATGTTGGTGTGGTCTTTCGAAGATTAAATTGTTGTTGTGTGATTGGTTTGTAGACTTCGAAGTTGAGATTGTTTTAATTGTTGACGTACTGGAGGAGTGCTGCTCGGATAACGATATTTTTTGGCAAATGTGTGATATTGTGGCCACCCACAGTAACTGATGTCATGAAATATTGTTGCACCGAATAAAATGACATATAGTTGTCCATGGGGAAAACACAGGTTTTCCAAATGAAGGCCAACTCTTTGTAGTTTGTCTTTGGGCCTTATTTATTGTAATGGCAAATGTTGGTTGAATAGGGAACTGGCAATGACGTAGCTGAAAATGGTATACAGTACAGTCATAATTTTTGATAACCATTTATAGATAATGTAACTACGCAACAAATGACTCGTTAAAAGAAACGTACCAAAAAGAGACTTACCAAATGAACACATAATGTATGGTTGAAAGTGATGAATTTTGTTAATTTTCATCAGAATATTTGTAAACAGTCAGCACCAAGGCAGTGATAGTAAATAAATTGAATGCACATGTAAAAGAGATGCTGACCTATCAAGATGGCCTGTAGGAAGATCATTCGATTATTTTCAAAGGAGATAGAAGATAGAAAGGTGGGTGCCTCTAGGTAGGAAGATAGAAAGATAAACTAGAATGGCACTCAGTAGAACGCATACCTCCGCCAAGCTAAACAGTGTACGTTTTGTATCCCACTGATAGGCCGGATCTGGATCCGGAACTGAACCAAAATGAAACCGGCTTGTTCTTGTCACAGACTCAACTCACCCGCCAAGTTTTGTCATAACTCAGACACAACTTAGAATATTGTAATATAATATATATATATATATTATATATATATATATATATATATATATATATATATATATATATATATATATATATATATATATATATATAGCAGCAAAGTGCAAAGCAGATTGCAAAGCAGATAGCGAGAGAGAGATTTGATGTGACGGGGGTGAGTTGCTTGAAGGATGAAGTGGGACAAATTGTTGTGGATTCAGATGGAATTAAAGGAAGATGGAAGAGATATATGGAAAGGCTGTTGAATGTAGAAAATGAATGGGATAGAAACATCGAGAGTAACCCAGTTTTAGGACCAGCAGAGAAGATAACTGAGAAGGAAGTTGAGGAAGCTACAAGAGCAATGAAGAGTAGAAAAGCAGGAGGGCCGACGGGAGTTGTGGGAGATATGTTGAAGGCAGCGGGAAGTTGGGGTGTGAAGAGAATGACAGAGATCTGTAATCTGGTGGTGAAAGAAGGCCGCATTCCAGTGGATTGGGAACTGAGTACCCTCGTCCCTCTGTACAAGGGGAAAGGTGACCCTCTGGAGTGTGGCTCCTATAGAGCAATAAAGTTATTGGAGCATGGAATGAAGGTATTGGAAAGGGTGTTGGAGAAGAGGATAAGGAAGAAGGTAAAGATTGACGAAATGCAGTTTGGATTTCTGCCAGGAAGAGGAACGACAGATGCAATTTTTATTGTAAGGCAGTTGCAGGAGAAGTACATGGAGAAGAGGAAGAAGTTGTTTTTTGGGTTTGTTGATCTGGAGAAAGCATTTGATAGGGTCCCACGCGAAGTAATGGCATGGGCATTGAGGAAGTTAGGAGTGGAGGAATGGTTGATCAGAGTAGTGATGGCCATGTACGAGAGAGCACGCACAGCTGTAAGGACGAAGGTTGGGAACGGTGGTGAGTTTGAGGTGAGGGTAGGAGTGCACCAGGGGTCGGTTACTAAGTCCACTTCTATTTGTAGTTGTGATGGAGGTGCTGGCTCGGAGGGTAAAGGAGGGTTTACCGTGGGAGCTGCTGTATGCAGATGATCTGGTGTTGATTGCAGAGAGTATGGATGGATTGAAGGAGAAGATGAACAAGTGGAAGGAATGTATGGAGGCAAAAGGTTTGAAGGTGAATATCGGAAAGACGAAGGTGATGGCAAGTGGTAAAGCATGTGGTGAGGTGGAAAGGACTGGTAAGTAGCCGTGTGCTGTGTGCAGGAAGGGTGTCGGAGTGAACTCCATTCAGTGTACAATGTGTGCTGAATGGATTCATCGAAAATGTAGTGGGGTGAGAGGGTCATTAACCAGTGTGGCAGCTACATTCAAGTGTAAGGTGTGCATCGAGGGAGCAGCAGATGAAGGAATTGTTGAGTTGGATCTTGGAGATGGTGTGAAGCTGGAAGGGGTGAAAACATTTTGCTATCTCGGAGACATGCTGAATGGAGAAGGTGGATCAGACTCTTCGACGGTTGCTAGAGTGAGATGTGCATGGAAGAAGTTTCGGGAACTGAGTGGCGTGCTGACAAAGAGGGGAGTGTCGTTGAAGCTGAAGGGAAAGGTGTATGCTTCATGTGTGAGGAGCACGATGATTTATGGGAGTGAGACATGGGTACTGAACATGGAGCAGCAACAAAAGCTGGAAAGGGTGGAAATGCGAATGGTTCGGTGGATGTGTGGAGTATCGTTGAGAGAGAGGAAGACAAATGATGACTTGTGGAAGATGATGGGAATAGAGTCTGTGATGGAGGTTGTGAAGAGAAACAGGTTGAGATGGTTGGGTCATGTGTTGAGGAAGGATGAAAGTGACTGGGTGAGAGGAGTGTTAGAAATGTGTGTAGTCGGAAGTAGGGGACGGGGAAGACCGAGAAAAACTTGGCTAAATGTGGTGGAAGAGGAAATGTGGGCAAGGGGATTAAGAAGGGGAGATGCAGAAAACAGGGTAAAGTGGAGAAGATTGTCATGGGGCCCGCAAGGCTAACCGCCGCTTTAGCGGGGAAAATGGCCTTTAAATGCTTGTGTGTGTGTGTGTGTGTGTGTGTGTGTGTGTGTGTGTGTGTGTGTGTGTGGGTGTGTGTGTGTGTGTGTGTGTGTGTGTGTGTGTGTGTGTGTGTGTGTGTGTGTGTGTGTGTGTGTATATATATATATATATATATATATATATATATATATATATATATATATATATATATATATATATATATATATATATATATATATATATATATATAGTTTTGGCCCCATCTCTCAATGGTGAGGAATCATTGAAAAATTCTCGGATTTGGATCTGGATCTGGGTCGTCACCAAAATCGAAATGCTTCTTTGTTGTCACACACCCAACCTGTCCACCAAGTTTCATCAGAATCGGTACCTAATTTTTTGATATATCCTGTGGTACATCATTTTTTGGCCCGAATCTCTCAAAGGTGAGGAATTACTTCAAACATTCTAGAGGCTGGATCCGGATCCTCACCAAAATCGAATCAATTTGTCTTTGTCACACACCCAACTTGTCCAACAAATTTTATCCGAATCTGTCTACAACTTTTTGGGATATCCTGTTCACAGACAAACAGACAAACAAATAAACCAATGTCGCCCGCAGGGTGACCCGTATCTTGCCAAAAGGTGACCATCTGTGACTTATTTAAGGTCACACTGAGGTGAACAGAGCTGCTATCCACCAGGAGCGACTCCTTGAGGAATATCTGCCTACGAGAGATTCCGATGAGAATCGTTCTGCAGAGTAACCATGAAAAATATGCGTTTGCCTCATAACGTCACCAAATGACGTCATAATGTCTCAAGCTTGACATATCTAGAAAGCACTCATTGAGGTGTTCAATTTGAGATACTACACGATATGGTTCCTAAAACTTGAAAATTTGACCTTGGGGTCAAATATGTTTGACCTCAGGTGCTAACCATGAAGGTCAAGGCTAATCGCCACCAAAAATTAATCAGCTGAGCGCCCGACCATGAACTATATTCCCATGAAGTTTGATGACGATCCGATCAAAATTACTCAAAAAATAAGGGTTTCGTCGACTCCCATGATTTGCGACAAAGTGACCTTGACCTTTGACCTTGACCTTCAAAATTTTATGTGCTGAAAGGGACCTCTATAGGCCTCTGATATGCGAAGTTACAAAAATTTCCAATGATAACTGTGCTCTGCAGAATTTTTTATACGTGATTACAGACAAAAAAATAATAAAAAAAAAACATACAAGCTGACTAACATATCTTGCAAAAACTTCGTTTTGGCAAGATAACAAACAAACAAACTAGAGGGGGAGCATTCAGGAGAGTACAAAACCTCCGCCGCCAATACTGCTGGGTCACTCAAGTGAACCTTATATCTTATTCATTAAATATGATGTCAACAGTGCTGAGAGTTATAGTTCTATTCTCCAACATTTTTTTTTTGGGGTGGGGGGGAGGTTGGAAATCACTTAAAACATGTAGAAATGCAAAAAAAAAAAATTTTCTTTTTTTTTTTTTGGGGGGGGGGGGTTGGAAATCACTTAAAACATGTAAAAATGCAAAATAAAAATTTTTTTTTCTTAAACAATTTTTTGGGAGGGGGGTTGGAAATCACTTAAAACATGCAGAAATGCAAAAAAAATTGTTCTCTATTTTTTTTGGGGGGGGGTAATTTTTTTTGGGGGGGGGTTGGAAATCACTTAAAACATGTAGAAATGCAAAAAAAAAATCCTCTATTTTTTGGGGGGGCAGGGGTAAAAAAAAAATTTGGGGGGGGAGGGGTTGGAAATCACTTAAAACATGTAGAAATGCAAAAAAAAAATTTTCTCTAACAATTTTTTTTTGGGGGGTGAGGACCAAGTCCAAAATTTAATGGCATAATCCTTGGACCATACCTTAACCCCCCCCGGCACCAAGTTTCGTCGAAATCCATCGAGGAGTTTTTCCGTAATACTGTTCACAAACAAACAAACAAACAAACAAACAAACAGAAAGGGGTGAAAACAGTAACCTCCATCCATCTTCGAAGATGGCGGAGGTTAAAAGAAAGTTGTGCATAGCACGATACTTGTGAAATCCATAAAACGACTTTGACTGTAAAAAAACAATTGGTGGTTGAATTCAATGACCAAATATGAAAATCCCCTTCAAATTTCAAGTCAATCGGATGAAAATTGACAATTTTAGAAGGGTAGCCTGTCATTCTTTTGGTCTAAGTTGACCTCAAAAATACGTGTTCATTGAATTCAGTGACATGATATGCAAATCCTTTTCAAGTTTCAAGACAATCGGATCAAAATTGACAATTTCAAAATTTGGCCTTGGTTGACCTTTTGGCCTATAGTGAGTGACCTCAAAAACAATTGGTTGAATTCAGTAATCTGATATGCAAATTCTCTTCAAATTTTAAGTCAATGGGATGAAAATTGAGTACATTAGAAATCTCACCTTAGTTATTGACCTTTGTCGACCTTTTGAGCTTTTGACCTCAAACAATAGGCTTCTTGCTTATGACAAACTCCACCATATGGTGACATTTTGTGAAGATCAGTTTAAAATTGTGGCCTGTAGGTGATAACCAGACAGACAGAATAATGCATGCAACCAACCAATATACTTTTAAAATCTTCGATTTTCGCAAGTCACAAAGAGACAGACAGACAGACAAGGGTGAAAACATAACCTCCATCCACCTTCGGTAGCAGAGGTAAGAAGCAAAGTTATAAATAAATGTACATGTCTGAAAAATAGTGTCGCATTTAAGAGTTGGATTTCCGGCGGGACTTCTCTGTTCCACATCAGGTATTCGCTGAGCTCACTGAAAATGTCTGTATTTCATCTTTTTATATCAATATTACTAAGAATTGCAATTTTTTAATTGTGACGTTGGCCTTCATCATGTGAAAATAATTTTGCAAGGCAAATTTGGGGCAAACGTGCATGTCGTCTCGGCTCTCCAGTAAGATGGGGTGACGTAAGAGTTCCAAATCATTTCAACATTATAGATGGGACATCTTTAACATTTGTTGAACGTTTATCATGAATTGGAGTGGGAGCCACAACTTCGGGATATTTAATTATCTCTACCACGTCTCCTTATTTCGTATGCAGCACCTTGCTGTGGGTAGCATCATTTGTTGGGGGTGCTGCTGATGGCGTGCCCCCTGTAGGTGAGGGCAGGAGTTCGGAATTTGGCCACAATGCCAGGTATAGCTCGCTGACTCTTTGCAAAGGACATCTCCATCACAGATTACAGTCGATGGGCTTGGAAAGCATATCAGCAATATTGCACATGCCAGGCTAATAAACAGATATCAGCCTTTTATATCTGGAAACAATACAATCAGCTGAGAAGTGCTTTTTTTGTCTCAACCTTTATGTAAGTCAGCTGCAGAGAAATGTCAAACTAAATAATAATAATAACTATTATTTTTTATTAATCTATGAATAATTTGTTAGTATTTATTAATTGTTATGAGTATTAGCAAAACATTGGAGTATCTTCTGAATGTATCAAAAACTAAACAAGATATCTGCGATCACAAAGTGATCACCAAGGGTTAGCCTACCCTGGCGCCTGTGATCAAATGATGGCCATATTTTTTTCGGACCATCATATGACCTTGACCTTTAACATTCAAGGGCAGACTGTAAATTAATAAAAAAGGGTCCCCATCCACAATCTATCCATAAAACTCAACATCATGAAAATTGGACGAAAATTATTCAAGTTATGATCAAAAAGGTGTTTTTTTTGTTAATTTGGTCACAATCTGAAAAAAAGTCGATGAAGGACTCGTTAAATTTGAGGTGCACAACCTCATTGCAGGTACACCATTATGATGCAAGAACACGTTGGAAGGCCAAGCGGTCTTTGAGATTCCTCATTGGCAAAATTGAGCAGTGACCAAAAAAAAAAGCCTTATTTTCCGGATCGTCATTTGACCTTGACTTTTAACTCGGAGGGGTATGATGTAAATTGAGGATAAATGCGCCTCACTTTAGGCTATCAAGCAAGGGGGCAATTTAGTTCCAATTAGACAAACCTTACTCGAGTTATGGTAAGCAATGTAAAACTTTCTATAATTAGGTCAAGGTCAAAACAATGTCAACTCTCTTTCATTTTATTCCCATTGTTGCTAATATTAGTTTGATGTTTAATTACTGCACAAAAAGCTCTTCTAAAAGGTGAGGTATGCTGTTCGCCTCGGTGATGCCATAAAGAGCGATACAATATTTAGAAAATCAACAATACAAGGATATACAGAGAAGTTTGGCACAGGATAAGGCCTTTCAGCCCACCATGCTTGCCTCAGAAACCAAACCCATCCACACACAAGCTGCCTACAAGTCCTACCAGCATCCCTCTACCTTTCTGTCTCCATAACTTCCAGGAACCTATCTAATTGGTTTGCGGGCGCCAGCAGTTGGTTCGCGGGCGCCAGCAGTGACCACTATTTTTGTTGTGTCTGTGTGTTTGTCTGTCTGTCTGCCTGTGACTCTCTCCAGAGCATAGCTCTGTGACGTTTGATGCGATCTTGATGAAACTTGGACACAAGCTAGATATCATGGTCTAGTTGTGTCTTTTTATATGAGGGGCGTCCCACGCCCCTTGTGGGCCCACTTGAACTTTTTATTTTTTTTATTTTTTTTCTCGATTTTTTTCTCTCGCAATTTCATTTCCTAGAAGCTGTGCATAATGTCCATAAGTACAACATATAAAAAATCCGATTTGATTTGGTCAATTTTGACGGAAGAGATAGGTTTTTATGGTAGGGCTTCCTCAAAAGCTTCCATTAACTCAATTTAATTGTACCTATCGTGGCATTGTTCAATAATGTCCGCGAACCATCGTCGCCTCCTGGCTTGTGACCACTATTTTCGTTGTGTCTGTGTGTCTGTCTGTCTGTTTGTTTGTGACTCTCTCCAGAGCATAGCTCCATGACGTTTGATGCAATCTTGATGAAACTTGGACACAAGCTAGATATCATGGTCTAGTTGTGTCATTTTGTATGAGGGGCATCCCAGGCCCCTTGTGGGTGGAGCCACGCCCACTTGAACTTTTTATTTATTTTTTTCTCGATTTTTTTCTCACAATTTGATTTCCTAGAAGCTGTGCGTAATGTCCATAAGTACAACATATAAAAAAATCCGATTTGATTTAGTCAATTTTGACGGAAGAGACAGGTTTGTCGGTAGGGCTTCCTCAATAGTGCCCACGAACCATCGTCACCTCCCGGCTTGTTCTAATTTAAACTTATCTACTTGTTCTGCTGCCATTACCTCTCCAGGGAGACGATTCCTTGCATTAACTACTCTGAATAAAAGTCCCCTGCCTTTCTTCTGTCTTAACTCTCCTCTTCTTTACTCTCACGCTGTGGCCCCTGGTCCTATCACTGTCTACAATGTTGAATAATTCATCTGCACTTATTTTTTCTATACCTTTCATTATCTTAAACATCTCGATCATATCTCCTCGTAACCGCCTCCTTTCTTGTGTATAAAGCCCTGTCTCCTTCAGCTGCTCCTCATAGCTGAGTCGAGCTCAGCACAGAATCAGCCCAGTTGCCCTGCGCTGAACCCTCTCTATGACATCTATGTCCTTCCAGAATTGCGGTGACAAAAAAATGCACACAATATTCTAAATGTGTCCTCACTAAATTCCTGTATAATGTTAACACGACCTCTTTTAATTTATAAATGATTCCCCGAAATGATCCCCCTATAAATAAATACAACCGAAAACCCGATTTGCTCTACTGGTAGCTGTCTGGCATTGTGCTGCCGGCTTACCTCCCATATATATATATATATATATATATATATATATATATATATATATATATATATATATATATATATATATAACCACCCCCAATGGTGGTAATAGATATGATCTTTCTCCTGTGTGACACACTCCAAAATTACCCCAGATCTTTCTCCTGTGTGACATGCTCCAAAATTACCCCTTTCATCCTATAATCTCCATTTTCATTGTTCTTTCCCATCCCCAACACCTTACACTTGCTCAGGTTAAGTTCCATCTGCCAATCTTTTTGCCCAATCCATACAAGTATCAATACTTTCCTGTATCTGATCACCACCCCCTCTGCTATCCACCTTACCTCCAAACTTTTTGTCATCTGCAAATTTGGAAAGCTTACCCTTTACTCCATTGTCCAAATCGTTGATGTAAATATTGAAGAGTAATGGTCCGAGTACTGATCCCTGAAATACCCCAATACTTCATCCTCCCAGTAAGAGATCCTCCCACACACAGCCACTCTTTGCTTCCTACCACTAAGCCAGTTTGCAATCCAATTAGCTACCTGACCAGCCACTCCACAAGCCCTCACTTTGGCTCACAAACTCCGATGTTGTACCTCATAAAATGCCTTATTAAAGTCTCGATATACGATGTCCACTGCCTTTCCATCGTCCACCCAATCAGACACTGCTTCATAAAACTCTAAAAGATTTGTTAAACAGGAACTACCTTTGGTAAACCCATGCTGACTACCTTTAATTAGTTTGTATTTGTTTAAATGGTTCCTCATCTGGTCCTTAATTAACGTCTCCAACATCTTCCCCAAAACTGCAGTCAAACTAACAGGTCTATAGTTTCCCAATTCTTCTCTGGATCCTTTCTTAAATTATGGTGTTACATTTGCTACTCTCCAATCCTCCAGTACCTGTCTTGACTCAAGGGAACTATTGAAAATATCCGTTAACATCTTGCTTACCTGCTCAGCCTCCTCCATCAATACTCGGGTGTATATTATCTGGCCCTTATCTTATCTGGCCTTATCTTCTCTGAGATTACCTTGCTGTTCCTTTACTTCCTCCACTCCAACCTGGATCTTCTGTAAAAACCCTTCTTCACCTCCTTGATAAATACTCTCAGCTATTGGCAATTCTCATGACTGTTCTTGTGTAAAAGTTGAAGAAAAATACCTTATTAATAAGCCTGCCATCTCACTTTCATCACTAACCATTCTCCAGATGCTATTCCTCAATGGGCCCACACTGGTCCGAACCTGTTCTTTAACCTCCACCATCGAAGATGGATGGAGGTTACTGTTTTCACCCCTTTCTGTTTGTTATCTTGCCAAAACGAAGTTTTTGCAAGATATGTTAGTCAGCTTGTATGTTTTTTTTTGTTTGTTTGTTTTTTTTGCTTGTCTGTAATCACGTATCGATCACTCTGCAGAGCACAGTTATCATTGGAAATTTTTGTAACTTCGCATATCAGAGGCCTATAGAGGTCCCTTTCAGCGCATAAAATTTTCAAGGTCAAGGTCAAAGGTCAAGGTCACTTTGTCGCAAATCAGGGGAGTCGACGAAACCCTTATTTTTTGAGTAATTTTGATCGGATCGTCTTCAAACTTCATGGGAATATAGTTCATGGTCTGGCACTCAGCTGATTAATTTTTGGTGGCGATCGGCCTTGACCTTCATGGTTAGCGCTGGAGGTCGAAAGTTTTTGACCCCAAGGTCAAATTTTGAAGTCTTAGATACCAGATCGAGTAATACCTCATATGAAAGCGCTTGATAAGTGCTTTCCAGATCTGTCAAAAGTTTGACGCTATGACGTCATTTGATGACGTCATGACGAAAAAACGGATTTTTTTCATGGTTACTCTGTAGAACAATTCTCATCGGAATCTCTCGTAGGCAGATATTCCTCAAGGAGTCGCTCCTGGTGGAGAGCAGCTCTGTTCACCTCAGTGTGACCTTAAAGAAGTCACACGTGGTCACCTTTTGGCAAGATACGGGTCACCCTAAGGGTGACATTGGTTTATATTTGTTTGTGAACAGTATTACGGAAAAACTCGACGGATTTCGACGAAACTTGATGGGGGGGGGGTTAGGTCTGGTCCAAGGATCATGCCATTAGATTTTGGACTTGGTCAAAAATCCAATATGGCCGCTATGGCGGCCAATTTGAAAAAATATTTGAATTTTTTTTTTTTTTTGCATTTGTACATGTTTTAAGTGATTTCCAACCCCCCCCAAAAAAAAACAATTTAGAGAAAAAGATTTTTGCAACTTTTTTTTCAACAAAATTTCGATTTCTTTTTTTTGCATTTCTACATGTTTTAAGTGATTTCCAACCCCCCCCCCAAAAAAAATTGTTTGAGAAAAAAAATTTTTGCAAATTTTTATCAATAAAATTTCGATTCTTTTTGCATTTCTACACGTTATAAGTGATTTCCAACAAAAATAAACATGTCAAAATTATAATTGCGGCTGATTTTGGAACTTCAGGTGGATATACCCACATAAAATCAATTTCTGTCTCAAGGAATCCAGTTATGACAAATGAATTGAGTATGTAAAAGGGAAAGTTGCAAACTATAACTCTGAGCACTGTTGACGTCAAATTGAATGAATAGGACATCAGGTTCACTTGAGTGACCTAGCAGTATTGGCGGCGGAGGTTTTGCACTCTACTGAGTACTCCCCCTCTAGCCCCTGATATACTTAAAGAAAGCCTTGCTTTCTTTAAGTTTTGTTTAATATTCTTAGCCATGTCCTTCTCATGCTCTCTTTTGGCTTGCTGAGTTATTTTCTTAACTTGCCTCCGTTTCAGTGCCGGCGACAGGCTATAATCAGCAAGGGGGCATTCATTTTTCAAAAGGGGGCACTTTATTTTTCAACACCCCTATATACAGCAAGCAAATGCTCACCTATACAATAAACAACACAGTGAAAGTGCTTTGAAAAAGGCTACAAGTACAGGCTACTACAATTATGCACCAACAACAAATAAAATTATAGCATTATAATGTCTTTAATGTAATGTCACCATCTCCATGGCAGGAGAGAGAGAAAAAAAAAAGTACTGCATACATAACAGGCCTTCACTTATAATGACATCACATAATAGATATACCTACTGTAGTGTGCACATAACACTATAACTAGCTTGGTTAACATTAATCAAGTGCTGTAGTTCAGTTGACACCTTAACAAAACAATAACTATACAGAAAAAAGCAACATACTGTGGAAACACGATCGCACCAACAACAACAAAAAAAATAAATTATGTTGAGCATTATAATCATATAATGTCACCATCTCCACGGCAGGAGGAAAAGGGGGGAAAATGGCTATGCACCAACAACATAGCCAAAACAACCAACTATGGCCAATCTGGACTGGGGGGGACACAAAGTCGAATCTGGGTGGGCATTGCCCCCCAATGCCCCCCCGCCCCCGTGGGGCCAACACTGCTCTGTTTACTCCGATAGTGATATAAATCCAACTCCAGTCCTGTTATTTTAAACACTAGTACGTGCCGGATGTGCAAAAAAATAAAAATAAAATAAAAACTTTCAAACCGCGAGCCAGAAACAACAACCACAGGCTGTTCCTTCCCTCTCACGTGCCAGTACCTGCGAGGCCCGTACCTGCGAGGCCCGTACCTGCGAGCCCGTACCTGCGAGCCCATACCTGCAAACCAAAAAATAAAAATAAAACTTTCAAACCGCGAGCCAGAAACAACTACACAGGCCGTTCCTTCACTCTTGTAAACGACGACTGGATTGGGGCATTGTGTTTATCTATAAATGCGGATAAGAAATCGAGAAATTATTAGAATACAGTAAGTCATCACTATCCGGAAGTAGTGCGTGCCCGTACGGAATGTTCACATGCATTCTACGAATTATCGCTTGAAGTAACACCTGCTGTGATACTTCCACACACAGAGTTAATTAAAATCAAAATTAAAATCAACTTTACCTCCCTGTCTTTGCTTGCCATGACATTCGCTGCCATTGACCATTGCCACTCCTACGCCACGGTAACCAAGGCACCGATCCCCATCGTAACCAGCATGGCACGTGACGTCATCGTCGGCCGGTCGCGCATTGGCTTACGCGAAGTTAAGTCCAAAATGTCCGGAAGTTCGCATATCGCAGTTACGATTATTCGCAATTTAGTTTTAACGGCCATTTATTAAATAAGCGCCAATGTCATCGCAAGGAAAAATACAAAGAGAAGAAGAAGAGGAAGAAGCGGAAGATAAAAGGAAGAGGAAGAAGCAGAAGAATAGAAGGAAGAGGAAGAAGTGGAAAAAGCAGAAGAAAAAAAAAAAACACGTGCAAAAAAATAATAACTTTCAAACAACCACACAGGCCGTTCCTTCGCTCTCGTAAACGACGACTGTATTGGGGCATTGTGTTTATCTATAAATGCGCATAAGAAATCGAGAAATTATGAGAATACACAAAATCATCACTATCCGGAAGTCCGTAGGTTGTAACCTGTAATGGGGAACGAGGCTGAGGTTCTCTTCCCCATCGGCCACGCCTACGCAGCAACGTGTCTTGTCATTGGTTGGTAAATAAATGGCCATAACTTGGGTAGCACTTGTCTCATTAATATCAAACCTTGAAAAGGCACATCCTCAGGTCTCCAGCAATATAGCTGGCAAGTTTCAATTAGATTGGACCAGCAGGTGTCAAGAAACAGTGGTCTCTCTCACACACACACACACACACACACACACACACACACACACACACACACACACACACACACACACACACACACACACACACACACACACACACACACACACACACACACACACACACACAGACACACACACACAGACACACACACACAGACACAGACACAGACACAGACACAGACACAGACACAGACACAGACACAGACACAGACACACACAGACACAGACAGACACAGACACAGACACAGACACACACACACACACACACAGACACACACACACAGACACAGACACAGACACAGACACAGACACAGACACAGACACAGACACAGACACAGACACAGACACAGACACAGACACAGACACAGACACAGACACAGACACAGACACAGACACAGACACAGACACACACAGGCACACACACACACACACACACACACACACACACACACACCGACACACAGACACACACACACACACACACACACAGACACAGACACACACACACAGACACACACACACACACACACACACACACACACACACACACACACACATTGCTGGAATTGTAGATAGATAATAAATACCTTCTGCTTCTCCTTAATAGCGTTCATCTCTCTGCTCAACCACCCTGGTCTCCTTCTGCTTCTAGTTTTACACCTCATTGGAATATACTTATTCTTTTTTTTGTTACTTTGTTATTGTCTGTCTGTCTGCTTGTCTGTCACCTTCAGGTCACAATTCTAAACCGATCGTCATGAAACTTTACCAAGTTGTATAGGAAGTCTCACCTGAGAAGTTGATTGATTTTGAGGTGAAAGGTCTTGAGGTCATCTTGAGGTCAAATTTCTGAAATTGTCAATTTTCATCTGATTAACTTGAAATTTGAACAAGAATTGCATATTGCATCACTGAATTGGGAAACCAACTATTTTTGAGGTCAAAAGGTCAAAGGACAAATCAAGGTCAAACTTCTAGAATCATCAATTTTCAACAGAAAAATCATCAATTTACATCCTATTAACTTGAAAGTTGAATAGGATTTGCATTGTCCATCACTGGATTGGAAAAGGAACTATTTTTTGAGGTCAAAAGGTCAAAAGGTCAACTCAAGCCAAAGGTAAATAAACTTGTCAAATTTCTAAAATCCTCAATTTTTATCTGATTGACTAGAAATTTGAAGAGGATCGACATTTCAGGTTACTGAATTCAACCATCCAATTATTTTTGAGGTCAACATCGACCAAAAGGTCAATATAGGCTAACGGTCAACAACTTTGGTGAGATTTCTAAAATCCTCAATTTTCATCCGATTGACTTGAAATTTGAATTGTTTTTGTTTGGATGTTTGTTCGTTTGTCATCAGCATAATTGGTAGTAAACATGAGCCGATTTTGACCAAACTCGGGTGGTAGGTACATCTTATGACCTTGTGCTTTGGACATTGTGGTGGTTGCTAGGCACGCTTTGGTTCCCGAGCAACAACCGAAAAACCTTCAAAAATCGGTACCGTTCACGCCCTAGCGACCAGGTGAGTGCATCGATACAAATTAAACTTTGCAGGTTCATAGTACTCAATGAGTACTACAACTTTGCCTCAGAACATATTGACCGATTTCGCTTAGGTCAGAGGTCAAAGGTCAATTAGTGCAAAAATCGATAATATGCGAGAGCTGGAGGTGCCTTCGCGCCAAATGCTACTCCTCGTAGGGTTATGGTCGGATGGTCATGAGAAGTCACACTAATCGTCAAGAATACATTGTGCACAAACGATCGAGCCGGATTTTCGATTTAGATCTTTGTTCACCCACAGCACCCCCTAGAACTTTGGGGATTTTCGATTTCAAACCGCATTTTCGGTACTTTTCATTCAAATGGATACCGAGTAGTTATCAGTAGATGTAACTGGATGAGATTTGATATGCATAATCTTAAGGTGATTCCCTATTCGCTATATGACATCCATTTTGCTCTATATCTTATAGTTTCCATGCTCGGCGACCCATCGCCGCCTACCGGCTTGTCTGTCTATCTGTCTGTCTCTTTGTCGCCTACAGGTCACAATTTTAAACCGATCTTCACGAAATTTCACCACATGGTAGAGTTTGTTATAAGAAAGGCGACTTTTGTTTTTGAGGTAAAAAGGCCAAAAGGTCAACAAAGGCCAAAGGTCAACAACTTTGGTGAAATTTCTAAAATCCTCAAACTTCATCCGTTTGAATTTGAAGAGGATTTATATTTCAGGTCACTGAATTCAACTCGCTAATTATTTTTGAGGTCAACATCGACCAAAATGTCAACATAGGCCCAAGGTCAACAACTAAGGTGGTATTTCTAAAATCCTCAATTTTCAACCGATTGACTTGAAATTTGAAGATGATTTACATTTCCAGTCACTGAATTCAACTAGCCAATTATTTTTGAGGTCAATATGGACCAAAAGGACATCAGCCGACTTTCTAAAATTGACAAATTTCATCCGATTGACTTGAAATTTCAAGTTGAAATTGAAAACTTGAAATATTACCCTTGAAATTTGAAGAGGAGTTGCATATTTGGTCATTGAATTCAACCACTAATTATTGTTAAGGTCAAATTTGTTTTCTGAATTTTGCAAGTATCGTGCTCTGCTCGACCTCTTCTTCTTGTTTGTTTGTTAATCCCCTGCAGGTCACAATTATAAACCAATTAACAATCATGAAACTTTACCATGTTGTTGAGGTTGTCTCAAGTGAGAAGCCTATTGAATTTGTGGTCATAGATCAAAGGTCATCTTGAGGTCAAATTTCTAAAATCGTCATTTTTCATCCGATTGACTTGAAAATTAAACAGCAATTGCATAGTGCATTACTGAATTGGGAAAACAACCATTTTTGAGATCAAAAGGTCAAACTTCTAAAATCATCAAATTTCATCTGAAAAATTGTCAATTGTCATCCAATTTATTTCAAAATTAAACAGCAATTGCATAGTCCATCAGTGAATTGGGAAAACAACCATTTTTGAGGACAAAATGTCAAAGGCCAACTCAAGGTCAAACTTCTAACATCAACAATTTTATCTGAAAAATCGTCTATTTTCATCTGATTAACCTGAAAATTAAGCAGCAATTTCATAGTGCATCACTGGATTGGGAAACCAAATATTTTTGAGGTCAAACGGTCAAAGGTCAACTCAAGTTCAAACTTCTAAAATCAATTTCAATCTGAAAAATCTTTTTTTTTTTCGATTTTCAATTCTTCAATCCGATTGACCTGAGCATTGATTAAGATTGTCAATTTTAATCAAAGTGAAATGGACATTTTGATGTATCCATGGCAACCTTGGGAGATGGGTGGTGGATTTCGCAAGTATCATGCTCTGCACGTCATTTTCTTGTTCGTTTGTCTGTATATAACTTTTGTATTTTTATCGGCAACCGCTTGTCGGATTGAGACAAAATTTCACCGTAGGAGCGAATACTCATGCAGAATGTTTTAATGATAATTCTGATGTCATAGATAACATGGTGTGGCAGCCATGTTGGAAAAATGGAAAAAAAACTTTGGACCTCTGTATCTCTGAAACTGCACCAAGGAAAAAATTGAAACTTGGTGCACAGCAAGTACACCTCACAGGGAATAAGTGAGTTTTTTAATGACATCATAAGTGACTTGGTTATGCTTTTTTATGACGTCATAATTGCATATCGAGAACGCTACATCTGATCAGTATTAAACTGATTTGGCAGCATTAAAAATAAAAATCTTCTCTGAAGTGGCTGAACAGATCAAGGAGAAACTTTACAAGTATGACCACCTATCCATGAGGAACAAAAGGATCACACATATGATGTCATAGGTCACATGGTTTAGGAGCCATATTGGATTTACCCTAAAACCTATAAAAAAAATCTTCTCCAGAATGGCTGGATGGATAGTGGGGAAACTTCACATAAATGTTTCCAAAGGTATACAAATTTGTTTAGGAATAGTTGATAGGTCACATGGCTTGGCAGCCATATTGGATTGAAAAAATATTAAATAATGTTTTATCTGGAACCGCTTCATTAATTGATGTGAAAATTCACATTTATGATCTAATAGGGATGGGGAATCCACTTTTAAATTTCAACTTGATCGGACGCATGGTCTGGCAGCCAGAATTATTTAATTGTATGATCTGGGTTCTTTTTTTTTTCCTTTTTATTTTGAATTAGGCTCACTTGGCTGTGCCTGGATGGGTTTGAGGGTAGAGGAGTAGCAGCTGAAATGCGAATCATATCCTGGTTCCTCATGATAACTTCATCTTTGCTTTGTGCTTGTTTGTGTTCCTTCTGATGACTCCAATGCAGGACTGTACCTATTTAGTCTACCATTGGTTCTGAATTGAATTTATTTTTATCCCATTCTAAATTCAATTGAATAATAATATTTTTTAACCTCATGGGTTATGGTCAGGTGCCCAAAGTGGGGTTGCATCAAAGTGGAACGTCTTGGGACCCGGTCATCACTGCCAGAAGTTATAATGTGGCAGTTCAAAATATGTGTCATAGTAATTACATAACACACCAGTACACAAACGCCACACAAAATATACTACATGAAACTACACAAACACCACTCCAAACAAGTCCTGTCGAGGGTCTGCAATCTCTGATTGCTCTTTTTCTTGTTTAATCTGGTGTTGGTTTTAAGCAGGCATGATGGGCCGAATGGCCACCTTCCGCGTCAAATTTCCTTGTTCTCGCTTGGTGACAGATGAAACTCAAGTCTGGCAGCCGGCGTCCTCAAGCCTGGCACCCGATGCGGTCGCTTGGGTCGTCTGCCCTTAAATCCGGCCCTGCTTGGAGTCCCCTAGAAGGTCCCAGGTCCCCGGTCCCGACACCTCATTCCCCAGGCCCAGCCCCTGGCGGGACAAAACGGACCACTTCGTATAACAGACCCGTGGGATGCAGGTGACAAGAAAAGCCTTAGGGAAAACAGCCAGGTACACCTCCCGGGGAAAACAGCCCGGGATCTGTGTAATGTTCCCTTTAACGTCAAGTCTCATATCGCATTGCTGCAAGGAAGAGTGTCAGGTGGTCTTTTGCGACTCGGCTATGAGCTAGCTGGGTAGGTTGGTCAGTACCACTCGAGGGGACAAAGGCTCAAAGTGATTTTCTTGAAGGACTAGTACCCTAGAATTGGAAAACAAGTGATAGCATTGAAAAATATCTTTGCTTTACCAGTTTTTCATTCAAAATTATCAGTGGTACTTTTTTGCTGATATGGTTAAAATTTGGGGCTTACTAGTTATTATTTTCTAATGCTTTCTTGGCTGGTTTTGATCGTTAAACATCTGTAAGTCATATATTATCGTTACCAGACATACAATGCACTCGTCTTTCAAAAATTTCGCCATCAGTCACTGATGATGTCATCGATGATATCATCAAGAAGCTAAAAAGCATTCTGAAAGCATGAGAGAAGAGAATGATATTAGAATATTGTCTTGTATATCTTGATGTTTTATTGGGAGATTTATAGAATGATCTAGTTTGGAACGATCAAGCTAAAGATGATTTTATGAACTGTTTCGTGATTAAGAACCTCATTTGTGCAATATATGTTTCTAAATTCTAACAGTAAATGCTAAGCACTGAAATCTGTCTCTCGTGTTCAGTACAACTACCCTAAAACAATACGTTCATGAAATAACAAGAACAAAACCCAATTAAGTCTTTATGTGAGTAAACGATCTCAAAGATCATCATTATCTCTTTCATCTTCCTCAGCATCCTCATCTGGTGCTTCTTCTGAAAACATTTGATCATCACTTTACATCTCGTTAGCCTGGTTCTCACAATCTGACAGCCTACACATTTCAGTACACTTGAGGCCATGTGAGAAGCAAACACATCTCGGCAGTTTGCAACTCCTGGATCAGTTACAGGCGAGATGATCAAGCACTGCTTGTGGTGCTGGTTGTCCATCCATCCTGTCTACCACTATCTCCATTTCATCACCCTGACCTTCCCACTTCCATCCTCTACCAATAGGGCTGGGTGTTTTGGGATCTTTATCAAGACACTGTTTCCACATTGCCGCCTGGTAATTGGCCCGTTGTGCATGCTTCTGTAGACAATCTCTACATGGCAGCAGTTGATGGCTCTCCATTTCTCCTCTTTTTGCACAGAATAAATAGTGTCTTAAATCATTGACTTTTGACGAGCAGACTTTGTTGCGTCCAGTTGGCATGTAAACGTTTCCAAATTTACTATCAATCCCTCTGATAGATCGCAATCCTTTCCCAAGTGTAGAAACATTTCCTGCACCTCTTCGTTGGTTCTTAGAATTTTCAGGGAAGTTGCCTTTCCTTTCCCTGCAGATGTGCTTACTGTGTCACATCCAGTATCAAGGTTTTTGGAGCTCCTTATCGGCATACATGAGTACTTTATAAAGTTATAGGCATACATGCCTATAATGGCCTGACAAATATTTTCACCAACGGTGGAAACAATAATGCGGACAACATGTACTCTGGGACGTGCTTTAGTGCTGCATTTCTGGAACAAGGCAACCCCAATGCGACTTTTGAATGCCAACCACATGATGAATGCATCTGTATCTTCAGCATAGTATATACTGACACTGCCTGGTAGCCTTCAGTCCCTTAATATGATTTTAAGATTAAAAAATAAAAAATGAGAACTAAAGTCACAAATATACTTTTAAAGTTTAAACACGAAATAATATTTCCAACTTCGTTGTTAGGAGTCTGCACTGGTCGGCAATGTTGGAATTCTGGCCACTGTTGTTAACTGGAGTTGCAATTACCCTCACCGAAGGATTCGGAGAGGGTATTTATTGTATTTGGGTCCGTTTGTTTGTTTATCTGTTTGTTTGTTTGTTTGTTTGTTTGTCTGTTTGGCTGTTTGGCTGTTTGTTTGTTTGGCTGTTTGTTTGGCCGCACAGAACTTTCCTGTTTTTCTCCGCAACCGCTTGTCAGATTGAGCTGAATTTTTCACCAATGGGGCGACTACTCATGTTGAATGTTGTAATCATAATTATGACGTAATGGGTCACTTGGTGTGGCAGCCATATTAGAAAAATGGAAAAACTTTGGACCTCTGTATCTCTGAAACGGCACAAAGGAAAAAATTGAAACTTGGCACGTAGCAAGAACTTCTCATGGGGGATGCGTGTCATAGGTGCCCTCGTCATGACGTCATAATTACATATGTAGAATGCCACATCCGATCAGTATAAAAAATTTTTTTAGGGCCATCTAGGGATAAAATTGTCGACAGAAAAAAAATTCATTATGTCATCGGTTACGTGATTCAGCAGCCATGTTGTTTTTTTTTTTTAAAACCTTCAAAAGTCTTCTTCTTTGAAGTGGCTGAACATATCGAGGCAAAACTTTACACATATGACCACCTGTCCATGAGGAAAAAAAGTTCACACATATGATAGAGGTCACATGGTTTGCAGCCATATTACCCTAAATCTGATTTAAAAAAATACACCAATCAAAAGAAGTCCTGGCGAGAGTCTGTAATCTCTGATTGCTCTTTTTCTTGTTGCATTTGTGTCTGTTTGTCTGTTTGTTTGTCCACACAGGACGTGGGTATGTCTATTAATTACATGCTATTGAAATGATAATGGTAATGATAAGAGTAATGATAATGATACATAACGATAATGATGATAATAATAATGGTACAAAATGATGATGGTAATTATAATGACACACAATGATAATGATAACAGCACTTAATGGTAATAACAATGATAATGATCATGGTAATAATGATAGATATATTGAACAAACATTTCAAATGGAGCAGCTCGCCTCAATTGGAACATTTAAATTACAACAGATGTGGCAATAAATGTGAATTATTGCTCCAAGCTTGCCGGCTCGATGACAGAAGACACAATTTGCATTTTTGCCGCCACCATCTCCACCACGTTTAGAATTCTGTGTTGGGCACAGGTATCTTGCTCGTATTGATAATGGTCGATAATGATAATGATAGCAAGAGTGAGAATTGCTTTGCAATACATGTCCCCTACCAATACAATGATAACCGGTCCCGATGAATGTTCGGGTGATAAACATTTGTTTGCCTTTAACGCACGCTCCAGTTGATACTGAAACCCAAAATGAAGAAGAAAAACCTATACCCCACCGTATTTGGGTCTATTCAGCAAAATAAAAGGAAAAGCAATTTTCATTTACTGATATCGTTTGTAGACCAGAAACCAATAAAAACAAGGATAATTATATAACAGCGCGATGTCGCCGCACTGTAACAAACTGGAGATAAAAATTGATTTGCTCAAACATATGCGAGAGCCAATACCAGAACCAAAATGAAGAAGAGAACTTCTCTCACCCACCATGTTTCATTTGTTTCTATGTTTTGCCTATTTCGTATTAGAAATAACCCGATGTACATACATGAAGCAAAAACACGCGTACGGCTGATGGGTATGTATAATACATCGTGGATATATACCGAGGATCATTCCAATTGCACTGGGTCATGGACTAACACCCAGGCCTAAGGCCTGAGGCCTGTCAATCTGTGCCGCTTCATGCAATGGCGGCACATGTTGTTATTGGGATGGAGTCAGGCCACCTGTCCATTCAATGGGTGTAAAGCAGTGGGGTGGAGTCAGGGAAGCTGAACAATGACCCATGTATCATATGTCATATTTTCTACGTTAAAAAAAGGGCATAACTGTTAAAAATTGACAAAACGCCCTGAAACTCGAACTTGTTCTGTACATCATAATAAAGCCGTGTACTAAGTTTCAGTTGAATATGTTAAAGGGTATAATAAAAAAAAAGTCTGAAAACCCACAGGTTTGATGGATGGACAGACAGACGCACGGAGAGACGGAGAGCAAACCTATCGTCCCCTCAAGTGAAACCAGTGGGGAACAAATAACAATGATAATGGCAAATAATGATGATAATGATAATGCGTGAAACAGGGCGACGTACTTGCACCCATATTATTTGGGATATTTTTTCGAGCTGTTACTCTCTCACGCTTTTGGGTCTTCAGAAGAGGGAGTTTTCCTTCACGCAAGGTCAGACAGCAAGCGGTTCAACCTGGCTCGACTAAAAGCAGACAGGTTCGCAAGCTCTTCATTAGGGAACTACTTTTTGCAGATAATGCTCCCCGACATCCCACAGCGAAAAGTGTCTCCAGGGGCTCATTGATAGGTTCGCAGCTGCATGAAAATAATTTGGCATGACCATCAGTCTCAAAAAGATGAAGTATGTTAGCACTGGGGCAGTATGTTAGTACCAACCCATCAATTAACATTGGTGGCAATACCTTGGAAGTGGTCCAAAGGCTCACCTATCTGGGATCAACCATCACCAGCAACATGTCAGTCGACACCGAGATAAACAAATGCATCGGGAAGGCATCAGCTGCCATGTCCAGATTGGCAAAATGACGCATTCATAACGAACACCAAGGTTCGAGTGTACCAGGTATGTGTCCTTATAGCACTTTGCTTTATGGCAGAGCGACGTGGATAACGTATGCTATCCAAGAGTGCCAACTTAATGTGTTCCATCTCCGTTGCCTCAGGCGTATTCTTGGTATTATATGGCCGGACTACATCTCTAATGGTCCATAATGACATCCTTGAGCAAGGCAATATCCGAGCATGCAGGGCCGAATTTACCCAAGAGCAACCGGGGCATGTGCCCTGGGTTTCCACGACCCAACACATGCCCCAGGGGCCTCCACGACCCAACACATGACCCAGGGGCCTCCACCACCCAACACATGACCCAGGGGCCTCCACCACCCAACACATGACCCAGGGGCCTCCACCACCCAACACATGCCCCAAGGGCCTCCACCACCCAACACATGCCCCAGGGGCCTCCACCACCCAACACATGCCCCAGGGGCCTCCACCACCCAACACATGCCCCAGGGGCCTCCACTACCCAACACATGCCCCAGGGGCCTCCACCACCCAACATGCCCCAGGGGCCTCCACCACCCAACATGCCCCAGGGGCCTCCACTACCCAACACATGCCCCAGGGGCCTCCACCACCCAACACATGCCCCAGGGGCCTCCACTACCCAACACATGCCCCAGGGGCCTCCACTACCCAACACATGCCCCAGGGGCCTCCATTACCCAACATGCCCCAGGGGCCTCCACTACCCAACACATGCCCCAGGGGCCTCCACCACCAAACACATGCCCCAGGGGCCTACACTACCCACCACATGCCCCAGGGGCCTCCACCACCCAAAGGCTCATCCAAGATTAGGCCAAGCCATTTGCAGAAGCGTTAAACAGTATTCACAAACGTTTAGCCTTCCATTTCATTTTTCCTTTCAGTGTAAAACAAGGATTATCAAATATATATCAAAAGGTTGCAGCCAATAGCAGTCACGGGCCTTGAGAAGGCCATAGCATGTATGGGCCTCAGGACTCAAACAACTTCTTTCCCCAAGCGATAGTGTTGTTTTTGTTGTTGTTGAAGCGATTGTGTTGTTGTTGTTGCTGATGTTGATGTTGATGTGAAGGTAATGTTGAAGTACTATTTATTTTTTCTGGATGTGATCCTGTTCTTGGCGGTGTAGTTGTTGATGTGTTCAAGGTAATGTTGAGGTAATATTTATTTTTCTGGATGTGATCCTTGTGGCGTAACCGAAGGATTACGGGGTGAAAGGCCAGACACCACATAAGTCGAAGCTCCATGTTTATTACCTAGGGAGGCGCACACTGCGCATGTGCGAGGTGGTAGCTTCACCGAACATGACAGCATCCCCCCCCAAATAAAATCTTGCACAACATTATTCCCCCAACAACACTTATACAACAGTGCGAGGTACAAACACAAATTCAACCGCCCCGGGGCCTTGCATGTGCGAGCAGAGCATCGCAAGATGGCTGACTGTTCTTGTGGAACACCGACAGCGGCAGCCTCAAGAGGAGATGGAGAGGAAGGAGGAGGAGCAGGCTCCACCAAACCACCATCGGGCTCGGACTCAGTGGGCTCAGGCACTTGGCTCACAATCAGAACAGACACCAGGGAATCACCCTCAAAGGGCTGAATATAGTTTGGAGGATTGGGGTCACAATGCCTCAGGCGGAGCTGGTCAATATGTTTTCGTACTGTTTGTCCATTGGACAGTTCCACAACAAATAAAGAGTTGCCAATTTGATTTATAACACGACCGGTGAGCCATTTAGATCCACGGCTGGGATTCAGCACAAAAACAGGATCGAACACATTGATGGCACGTGGAACTGAGGTCCTGTCATGGTACCACTTCTGTTTAAACTGGTGATCCGCAACCCTGGACGAATCATTCGGATGAATCAGGTCTAAACATGTCTTTAGCATTCGACCAAACATCATTTCTGTGGGTGTGTGTCCAGTGGTTGTGGGCGGACGTGTCCTAAATATGTAAATAACAAATGTGATAACTTGGTTTGCAGAGAAGAACCGTCGTTTGCCTTTTTGAGACCATTCTTGATCACCTCGACAGCTCTTTCGGCCTGACCATTCGAAGCAGGTTTCAAGGGAGCACTGCGATAGTGCTTGACACCATTTTGTTTCAAGAAATCCTGAAACACGGCGTTGGTGAAACACGAGTTATCACTAACTACACAATCTGGCAAACCACGAGTGGCAAACATGGCAGGTAAACGTTCAACCGTGATTTCGCTAGTACAGGATGATAAGGCTAAACATTCAATCCACTTTGAATGAGCATCGATAACAACCAAAAACATCTTCCCTAAGAATGGACCAGAGTAATTGATGTGAATTCGAGACCATGGTGGTTTGGAAGAGCAGGACCACATGTGAAGCGGTGCCTCAGGTGAGTTCAGGGCAGTGGCCTGACACACGGAGCAAGGACGAACGTAGCTCTCAAGGTTTTCATCTATACCCAGCCACCAAACATAGCTCCTGGCAATTGACTTCATGGTTACAATCCCTGGATGTGATTCATGCAGCTCATCAAGCAGTGATTCATGCAGCTCATCATGTGATTCATGCAGCTCATCACACACCTTGTTTCGACCTTTGGGCAGTACAAGGACCTTGCTGCCCCACAGCAGGCAACCAGAATGTAAAGACAACTCATTTTTATGAGTGAGGTATGGCCTCAACTTGTTGTGGAATTCATAGGGTATAGTTGACCATGTGCCACTGATAAAATGAGTAACTTACAAGTAACGTGTGTCGACGTGTGTCAACGATCGCGTAACGTGCCTACAACTTATGGCCAGCGTATGCGGAACGTGTGCCATACGCTGGCATACGTCGAAAAATTTTCAACATGCTGAAAATTTGTCGACGTACTCTGCGTACTACGACGTATGCCAGCGTGCTTCAGCGTGCACTTAACGTATACAAAACTTACCCATAACGTATTCGACGTGTGCCAGTGTACTCGCCAAATTTTTCATACGTCGGCATACGCTGGCTAAAACGTCAAGGTGTGACAGCGGCTTGACACTTCGATGTCTAGTGCGGTTATGATTTGAATCGTCAAGCCGCAGCTTTTTAATAGGCTACACCACATGATCGTCGGCGATACGCTGCCGCGCGCTATGCATAAGTTAGACTATCGTTGGGCATAGGTTGTGAACGCCGACAACACGCTCAGCATTCGTTGATATAAGTTATCTATATATTATCGAAACGTTCTGTGTACATTACCAATACGTTATGCATACGTCCAACTCGTTAGGAATATGTCCAAAACTGGAAAAAAAAAAACATCAATAGTTCAGCGTACACCAGCGTTTTACATACATTTTGATACCTTGCCATACGCTGGCTAAAACGTCAAGGTGTGACAGGGCCTTAACACATTGTTTGACAATATAACGAGTCGGGTCCACATTTGTCCATTGTTCAATTTGTTTGGAAGTGATTGGAGCATTATGACAGTCAAACACACTCATTGCCATCAAAATTTCTCCCGGTACAGGTACATTACCCATGCTATCTGGTAGTGGTAATCTACTCAAAGCATCAGCAAAGAAATTCTCACTGCCAGACCGATACCTTATGGAATAGTCAAAGGCTGCTAACTTCTCAGCCGAATGCTGAATGCGTGTAGAGGCCTGTGGGTTAATTGTCTTACTCTCATTGAACAGGGATTGCAATGGTTTGTGGTTGGTTACAAGTTCAAATTCTCCACAGAAGAGATACTGATGCATCTTTGTTACACCAAAAATTCATGCGAGAGCTTCTTTTTCAACCATGGAGAAGTTACACTCCGCTGCTGACAAATGCGTGATGCATAGGCTACAGGCCGTAATATACCGTCATTACATTGCTGTTACACAGCCAATGCCATAAGATGAGGCATCACAGTTGAGAACCAGAGGTTTAGCAGTATCGTAGTACACCAACACTTCAGATGAACAAAGTAACCGTTTTGCCTCAGCAAACACCTCACGACACTGCGTACACCATCGCCATTCAACACATTTACGAAGGAGTGTGTGGAAAGGCTCAAGGACGGTGCTCAGATTCGGAAGAAAGTTACAGTAATAGTTCAACATACCCAGGAAAGCTTTGAGCTCGGTGGTGTTCGCAGAAGTCGGAGCATCCTTGATAGTTTCCATCTTGGACGTGCTGGGCCTGATGCCATCAGCACTGACAATACGACTGAGAAATTCCACTTCGGGAAACATAAATCGACATTTGTCACGTTTCACCTTTACACCGGCATCAACAAGACGTTTGAGAACCGCTTCAAGGTGACACAAATGTTCAGCATCATTGCGGCCGGTGATCAACACATCATCTTGAAACACGACTACATTTGGAATTGCTTTCAGCAGATTCTCCATATTGCCTTGAAATATAGCAGCGGCTGATTTGATTCCGAAAGGACAGCGGTTACAAACAAACAACCCCTTGTGAGTGTTACAACATGTATACTTCTTGGAGTCCTCATCAAGCAACATCTGAGTATAAGCAGATTCCAAATCCAGGCGGCTAAACTTCTTTCCACCAGAAAGCGTAGCGAACAAATCATCTGCCTTGGACAGAGGATAATGGTCCTGTTTGGAATACCTGACGATTGTTGTTTTGTAATCACCACAAATCCGAACACAACCAACTGACTTTAATACAGGAACAATTGGACATGCCCAATCACTGAACTCAACAGGACTGACAACACCTTCCATCTGGAAGCGGTCGAGCTCTGCCTCGACCTTTGGACGCATCATGTGAGGTACAGACCTCGCTTTACAAAAGATTGGCTTAGCACTACCATCCACATAGATTTTGGCTTTAACACCTTTAAAAGTGCTGACACCACCTTCAAACACTGAGGGGTATTTGTCAAGAATGGCATTGTGATTAACATCACAAGCCATCAATTTGATCACAGGTCAATCAAGTTTGATGAATTCAAGCCAATTACGCCCAAACAATGTCGGCCCATTTCCCTGAATGATCCACAAGGGGAGTTTCTGTGACACATCAATGTAGGTGACCTTGACCTCCGCACGACCAATCACAGGTATCAGTTCATTGGTGTAAGTTCGCAACTTGGCGTTCACCGGTATGATTACTGGCCTCACTGTCTCCTGGCTAAACAGCCTATTGAAAGTTTCGGAACTCATGATTGCCTGGCTGATCCTTGACTATTCTATAAGGTATCGTCCTGGCAGTCCAGCTCCATCTCCACGGCAATGTCATTCACCCGGACATCCACCACAATGGGTTTGCTTTTATCCGTCAAACTGAGCAAATAATGCTCCTTTGAAGCAGGAGGTATTGCTTCACTACCGGTCACTGACGTGGCCAACCCGATCATGTGGTGATTCGTACCGTGTTGGGATGTCTGGTGACATCTTGCATCGATGGCCAAGTTTCCCACAGTTTTTACAGGAGCAATGTTTGAAATGACACAGGTGGGGTAAGTGCCTGCCCCCACAACGCAAACACGGTTTACCTGTGGGAGAACCCGACGATCCACTGCTCTGCTTTGGCACAGACGAGCTCACATTATGAAACGAGGTGATGTGTTGAGCAGATCTGTGAAATTGAGGATAGCTGGGCTTCACAGCTGATGATGATGAGCTCAGTTTGTTCACATCAATGCATGAACTCGGCTGGGAGTCTCGCTCTCTGCCGCTGATAACACGCAGCTCCTCATCCGTAGTCATGCAGGCAGTTGGGATTGACACAGCTTTAGTCAGATCCACATCGGGAACAACCAACAATTTCCGGAGGATCGTCTCCTCATTGATACTAATGACGAAAACGTCTCAACATCATCTAACGTGGCACCGAATTCACAATGTTCAGCCAATCTGCGAAGGTCAGCAACAAACTCAGACACCGACTGACCTTCCTTCCTCCCATGAGTGTAGAACTTGAACCGGGACACGATTTTCCAGGGTTTCGGCTTGTGGTGTCTGGTCACAATGTCGATCAGTTCATCGAAGGTTTTGTCTTTCGGTTTATCCGGAGTTCCCAGATCCTTCATCAGGGCACATGTTGTTTTGTCACACACTGTGAGCAGAACGGCCCGGCGACGATCAGCATCTCCTGCCGCCGCCACCTTGTTCACGATGAAGTTTTGTCCCAATCGATCAGCAAAGTCTTCCCAGTCCTCGTCCCGCTGGTACTCCACCAGAATCCCTACGGACACCAAAGTGAGCAATGCCGACTTGGCAAAGCACTAAACTTGTCGCCAATTGTGGTGTATCTGAAGGATTGCGGGTGAAAGGCCAGACACCACAGAAGTCGAAGCTCCACGTTTATTGCCAGGGAGGCGCACACTGCACATGCACGTGGCGGAAGCTTCACAGAACATGACAATCCTGTTCTTGGCGGTTGTAGTTGTTGATGTGAAGGTAATGTTGAGGTAATATTTATTTTTCCGGATGCGATCCTGTCTATTGGTGGCAATACTAGCCCAGAAAAAACATTTCTGAAATAAAGTATTTTATCCAATAATTTAACTTGTGGAGCCTGCAACGTTCTTAAGGCAACTATACAGATAGAAAATTGAATAGTGGTGCCACAGAATAAGATATGAGAGTTTCGGGTGCTATCAGTGAAAAAGGTTGAAAACCACTGCTTGACTTCACCGTTCATGGCAGAAAAGTCCTCAATGTGTGCCTCAGGGACTCCACCACCATAAATCCACCACTGCGAGCATGTATGCCACACTGAGCCGGCGTCGTTTACGATGGCTTGGCCATGTGTGTCGTATGGTAGACGGCAGAATCCCAAAAGACGTACTGTACAGTAAGAACGCCACGGGCAAGAGGCCCAAAGGCTGCCCAGTGCTCCACTACAAGAATGTCTGCAGATGTCATATGAAGGTGTGCAATATTGATCTGGAGATGTGGGAGCCAGCTGCCAGTGATCGTGCCAGCTGGCGGTGCACAGTCAAACAGTGACTCAAGAGAAGTGGAACACAACTCGGCAGGAGAAAAGACAGCGGCATAAGCAAAGATCAAGCAGAAAGCCAACTTCAGCGATGACCTTTACCTGCAATATCTGCAACAAAGACTGCCATTCTAGAATTGGGCTCTATAGTCACAGCCGACGCTGTTCCGTCAACCAGCGACCTCATGATGCTTACCCAATATCTCTCGAGATAAGGAGGCAAAGGAATGATGATACATAATGATCATGATAATTATGATGGTCACAATAATAATCTATACCGATAAAAGTCAAAAAAAATTCTACATATATATATATATATATATCTGTATAAATCTCTATAATATCTCGATCTATATACAGTATCTCGATCTCTATATCTCGAGCTCTCTCCAAATCTCGGGGTAAAATACAACTTCATGTGGGGGTAACATAAATTATGTGGCCGAGGCTTCACGTGGGGGTGTGAGTGGCAGCGGGTTGGGGAGGGGGGGCATAAATTCTCTATATAAATGTTTACCGTGTGGCGCCACCTGGTGGTGGTGGTCCTCCGCTTCTCCACCCCCCCCCCCCTCCTCAAAAAATAAAACAGAGGAGCCTATCAAAGCCTGTGATCGTGTGAGACTTTTCTTGTGGGAAGGGACATCAGGATGAACAGAGGACAAAGTGGTGGGGGGGGGAGGAGGGGGAGTGGGATGTGAGGTTGGGGATGTGGAGGGGTTAAAGTACTCCATGCATGGGTAAATTTGCCTTCTCTTCCTTCTCCTTCTCGCCCAAAGTTTTTGGAAATCACGATGACTAATTGATCTGTCAGCGAAGCAATGGGTAGGCTCTGCTCATGGCACATAATGATGATAATAATAATCATAATAATGGCACATAATGAAAGGAAGAATTATAATGGTACATAATGATTATGATGATAATTATGATAATGGTTGATGGTAATAGTGGTGCGTGAGTACGTACATTATTTCTGTTCTTGGCGGTGTTTCCATTGGAATGTGAGTGCATCCATTAATTATGTACATTTGAAACCTGAGTACATACAGTACTGAACATCTATTAATTACTTACTATTGGAATGCGATTTATATCCTTTAATTCGGTACTACACACATTAATTATACACTCATGAAATGTGAGTACTACGTCTATTAAGTACGTTTCATAAGAACGTGTGTGTGTATGTCTATTAATTACATACTATTTATATACGTGTACATCTATTAACTAGAGGGGGAGCACTCGGGAGAGTGCAAAACCTCCGCCGCCATTATTGCTGGGTCACTCAAGTGAACCTTATATCTTATTCATTAAATATGTCAACAGTGCTGACAGAGTTATAGTTCTTTTCTCCAACTTTTTTTTTTTGGGGGGGGGGGGGGGGTTTGGAAATCACTTAAAACATGAAGAAATGCAAAAAAAATAAATCGAAATTTTGTTGAAAAAAAAGTTGCAAAAATTTTTTTTCTCTAACAATTTTTTTTTTGGGGTGGGGGGGGGTTGGAAATCACAAAACATGTAGAAATGGAAAAAAAAAATATTTTTTTCAATTTTTTTTGGGGGGGGTTGGAAATCACTTAAAACATGTAGAAATGCAAAAAAAAATTCTTTTTGGGGGGGGGGGTTGGAAATAACTTAAAACATGAAGAAATGCAAAAAAATAAAAAAATTCTCAAACAATTTTTTTTTGGGGGGGGGGTTGGAAATCACAAAACATGTAGAAATGCAAAAAAAAATAGTTTTCTCTATTTTTTTGGGGGGGGGTTGGAAATCACTTAAAACATGTAGAAATGCAAAAAAAAAATTCTCGAACTATTTTTTTTTGGGGGGGGGGACCAAGTCCAATATTTAATGGCATGATCCTTGGACCATACCTAACCCCCCCCCCCACCAAGTTTCGTCGAAATCCGTCGAGGAGCTTTTCCGTAATACTGTTCACAAACAAACAAACACACAAACACACAAACAAACAAACAAACAAACAGAAAGGGGTGAAAACAGTAACCTCCATCCATCTTCGAAGATGGCGGAGGTTAATTATGTACTGTTTGAATGTGAGTTGGACCAAGAGTATATCTATGAATTACGTCCATTAATTACGCACCTTTTAGACCCCTTTATAATCTTCAGAAAACGTCGACCCTTTTTAGACTTCTTAAGATCCTTCAGGCACTCCGTTCTTCATTGCATGATCCACGAGCCACTGGTGGCCCCTGGTAGCCTAAAGTGCAGCCCCCGACGTGCGGCCGATAATACACGAATGTGAAAATTCCCCCATCATAATCTGCCGTAAATGCTATTAAATTGACCCAATAGTTTCAAATGAGTGTTCCAACATGAAGCATCAAAGTAACATAACTACATCAGGATGTGGTTGCAGTATTCAAACAATTATACTTGCAGCCAAGTTAACCACAATGAAGAAGAGTATGTGGAAGCAGGGCCTAGTGGCAGCCATTATGGAGTCCTGCAGGTGGTGTGGTGGCTCTCACACTGATGTCTTGTTGGCAAAAGTGACCTGCTTCTAAAACAATAGTGAAGATCACTGCTTTAGACCCTTTTAGACACTTTAGACCCCTTTAACTTTTAGAGCCTTTGAGACTTTTTAAGACCCTTATAAGCAATAAAGATCCTTTAGATCTTAAATTACACCCTTTGACCCTTTTGACCTTTTGACACTTTCGATCTCTTTGACCTTTTCAGGCCTATTGACTTTTGCACCTTTAGACCTTTTGATCTTTGCGCCTTTCGACCTTGACACCTTTTCAAACCTTTGTCCTTTCATTTGCAATCAATGACATTTCATTGAGTGACTAAATTTATTTGACACAAAATACACCACATAAAACAAGTCTTGGCAAGGGTCTGCAATGTTTGATTGCTCTTTCTCATTGGTGTTAGTGTTGTTGGTTTTAATGTTTTGTTGCAATCAAAAGCAATTGTTGTACAAAATCAGAAACTTATCTTCAACAATTATCGTCAGCTTCTTTAAGATTTATTTTCAGCTTTTTGATGATGTCATCAATGGTTGATAGTGAAAACTTTGACAGAACTAGAGAGTGCATCATCTCTTGATACCAAGAATATGTAGTTTTCTGTTTTTCATAAGCAATACAATCTAAGTAACCAAAAAGGTGATACTTTATAATCAAACAGCCTGAAAAATTTGCCTTATAAGCAAAAAAGTACAACGTAAATATTTGTAAAAAACATAATGAGAAAGCAAAGTGTTTTTCAAGACTATCACTTATTTTCCATTTTTGGGGACTTCGAACTTCTAGAAAATCAGAGTGAGCCTTTGTCCCCTCGTGTGGGATTGATGAGCATTTTTGTTTTTGCTTCTGGCTCATTGGTTTATTCATTGAAACCAGAGGCATCTTCCTTGGCAATTAATGTACGGGATGGCATCCTCTTCCGAAATTCCCGTTTTGTCGACTTTAAAAAGTACCTGGTGAGGGTAAACTTTCACAAGGGCTTCCAACTTAGACAGACTTAATCACATAAACGTCTCTTTTACTTCATCATATAAACTCAGCACCTTATCCCTCACCATCCTGCTCTTTCACTTCATCATATAAACTCAGCACCTTTGCCATCATTACTGCCTGGTGTAAATGCTTAGTGTGCTGACATATCCTCAATCCAGGAGGTTAAAGGTCTCAATCTTATCCATTAAACTGCTCTGAGATCTCATTCATTTTGTAGCAACTTCAGGAGTCATCGACTGACGAGATACTTTAATTTTTTTTTCTTTGTTCTTTAAAATTGCCCTTACACACAATTCCCATAAAGCAAAATTCACACCCAACAGGTGTGGCACCACCATCTGACTCCATCCACGTTAACGCTTTCTATTTCAGCTCAAGGCTTTGGGCACAATTACCAATATGGTGGTGCACAAAGCAGGAGGACAACAACGCATGTGGCGATTGATTGAGAGTTGACGCGCTCAGATACACACTTTGATTGGCTGCTACCGATGTCAACACTAGCAGTCACGTTTTCGGTCAAGGTTGTGGGTTTAAAATTGTAACTTTCAACTCTCTTCATGGATTTAAATAATGTTCTTTTTATTTTCTAGGTAATTAAAAACTGAATATTTAGTTTGTGCTTAAGCAAATCTCTGCAATGTGGGGTCACATCGTACAGGGTATCACCGTACAAGTGATCAAACGTATCCTATCAGTGGAGAACGAACACAACCATTAAGGCGGTAGGAGTTCAATAGTTTGCAATAACTGCCATAAACGTCATCATATCATATGAAAATGTCCTGTCCTATCCAGACTTGATGAGAGTCAAACACTGGATAAGTGTTCAGACGCATCAGAAGCTTCAGAAAAACTACAAACCCCCATCACTGTGAGTCAGGTGAAGGGTATGGAAGAGACTGGCTTACCCTTTGAAGAAAATTACCTTTGACCACACCGCTGGACAATGTTCAACAGTGAAAGCACTCAAGGGAGGTGTAGGATTTCCATGCCTGCTCGACACAGGTTCAAAGGTCATGACTATTACTGAGTTCTTTAATAAACCCATATGACTCTTTGGCAATGAATTGCCTAATGCCAGTGTATTCTTGACATTGCAGGCTAATGGCTTAAAAAATACCTTAAACTAGATGCTCATAAATGGAAGATGAAGTCTCGAGAGTTTCTTGTTGAGGAATACTTGTGCTTAAAGACGTTCAAGATGACTCTGATTTCATATGGAAAAGGTCCGGTCTTTTTGGTATAAATGTCATCAATCACAATCGCATATTATTTCAACAGAAACTTAGATCTTCTTATCTCACACACATTGGAGCTATCAACCAGCAAAATGGCCCAGACATTGTGACAAGCTGACTTTAGGGGTGAGACTGGAAAAGTAGGCTTTGTGAAGTTGCAAAGTCAGAAAGCTGTCCTGTAACCAGCTGGCATATTCTGACTGTAGCAGATAATGGAAATAGAGGTTCAAAGGGGTCACATGCATACATAATCAATGGAGCCACTGGTGGAGACAGAAAGGAATCTGCCACAGAATGTGTTCCTGATGAGGACTTTCGTGGATGTGAGAAATGGAACATTCCCAGTTCAGTTGAGAAACGTGAGCGAGACTGACGTTTAGGAAACCGAGAAGATGTTGCAGAACACAGTTGTGAATGTCAGGCAAGTCAAATAGACAACGTTGTTCATATAAAGACAGCAGATGTTTCCACGGGAAACCCAGAACAACTGATACCAGTCAAGTTGGACAATTTTAGAGGAACCAAGAGCAGCATTAATAGTGCTACTAAGGAAAGATTGGGATGGGTCTTTCTTAATACTTCATTTTGAATCTTTTTTTTCTACTTCCAGATATCCATACCACTGCCTTGTTGTTTACTATGGATACATATATATCATTGTGTTGTCCTCGTCATTACCTCGGTTGCACTTGCTTTGATTAAATGCTCTGCAATATCCATTATCTCCTGGTTTGTGCCATCTTTTCCCTTCAATCTCAAGTACTGCGAACAACACTCTTGCCAAATGGAGCCTGATGGTGCCAGTGGGTGTCGTGGATTAAATCCGAACCGGGCTGGTCGATGACGGCTGAGTGGCCATAGAAAGCTGATCGTGGCGCCTAACCAGCCGAGAGTATGGTATGGCGCTGTTAGACTAGGTGATGCCATAAAGAATAATAATCTGTACATTTTTATTAGGGTCGAGTCACTGATATGCAGTAAATCATAGTCATGCATATGTGCATCATCGTCCTTTTGAAAGGAATGCTGAACGAACTGTCCTGTGTATTAGCTATTTTGTGTCAATGTTAAAAATTATACTGTGACTGAAGAAAAAAAAATACAGTGCCAATATCCTGGTAGAATTAGCAATGGCAAACATCTGAGTGTTTCTTACCAAAGACATAATTTAGGTTTGGTGGAAAGTAAATCAACCCTGACATAACAGTGTTCTTGAGACGGCTACTTTCTTACGAGCAGTGGAAATGCATGATGTTAACTTTTATACACACACACACACACACACACACACACACACACACACACACACACACACACACACACACACACACACACACACACACACACACACACACACACACACACAACCTCATTTCTTCATGTCTATTCTTCAGCATTATACTTATTTATTGTATAGTATCAGCTATTCATAAAACATATTATAATTTTTTAATTGCTGTAAATGATGTTCACTTCACAACATCCTACATTTAACTTTATTTTAATAACTGTAAACCTTAAAATCGTTGCTTTGAACTGAAATGTATTATTTGTCCACAAAAAATTGAAAATTGCACTATCAAACAAAGCTCACAATCTCCAGACAAAATAGTGTAGAATTAATTTTCAAATGCAATGGAAACGAGATATCTCTGATCACAAAACGATTGTCATGGATAAGCCTCCCCCACAATTAAATGATGGCCATATGTTTTTTTTTTGGACCACAATATGGCCCTTGACCTTCAACATATAGGAATAGAGTGTAAATTAACAAAATGTATCCTCAGCTACAATGTATCCATAAAATTCAGGAAAATCGGAGAAAAATTATTCAAGTTATGATCAAAAAGGTGTTTTTTGTTAATCAGGTCACAATCCGAAAAAAGGTCAAGGACACAAATCAAAAATATCAGATGAACAAATTCGATCCCGGTCCACAATTATGATGCAAGAACATCTTTATTATTTCTTGGAGCATTATATTTTTTCGCATTTTATTTTTTCAGAACGCTATTTGACCTTGACCTTCAACCGAAGGGATATGATGCAAATTAAGCATAAATGTGCCTTGCTCTACCCTATTTAGGGACGGAAATTTCGTTTCGATCAGCCAAATCTTATTCTAGTTATGGTGAAAAATGTTAAAATGTCTATAATTAGGTCATGACCTTAAAATTAGGTCAAGGTTAAAAAAAAACATGCCAACCCTGCATACTTTCTATTCCCATTGTAGATGTAAAATTTCATCTGAAAGTCCCAGCCAGCTCAAAGATAAAGCTCGGACATTGGCAGAAAAAAAACAACAAAAAAAAACAGGACGAAGGAGGGGGAAAAAAACCTCTAAATGGTGGTTTATTACTCCAAGGAGTTTAAGAAACTCTGTCGTACTATTAAAAATTTGGGGCACAAATTGTAGAAACAAACCACAACTGCACAACAGGTATAAGCCTCCCCCAAACCTAGAGTGGGGGGGGGGGTAATAATAAATTATGATAAAAACAACAGCAATGGTATAACAAACAAGAGCGCAAGTGAGCACAATATATGCCCGAAAAAGTCTCTGTGACACACACACACACACACACACACACACACACACACACACACACACACACACACACACACACACACACACACACACACACACACACACACACACACACGCACACACGCACGCAATTATATATTCAAACACGTCAATTTATGAAGAACAAGAAGGTATATACAGAATTGTGCTACTATATGGAAAACAGCATCCTGGTTGCCATGGCAACCACTTTAGATGACGAACATATGTCGCGACACACCGTCTCCACAGTCTGTACCTATGTACCAAATATGAAACGTCAAAGTTGAAAACTTTGGGAGTTAGAGTACGGACGGTAACGAACGGACGGACAGACAGACAGACGGACGACCGGTATCACATAATACACCCCAATATATATATATATATATATATATATATATATATATATATATATATATATATATATATATATATATATATATATATATATATATATATATATCGGGCGTATAAAAAGCATTGTCAAATTATGGAACGATCAAAATTGCAATCAAAAAAAGAGAACAATTCGACAGACAACTATTAAACCCGAAAGCAATCGACTGCCCGGATTTCCCGACCACCCGGATGATCAGCTGGGAACCTTCTTTGAGGTTTTGATCCTTTCAGCCAAGAACCTCTCTAAATGGTGGATCCACAACTGTGGACGTAGATCCGCATTGGCAGATTACCTCCATCAATAGACCCACAACCTCATTTGCATCCAGGCAGTCAGTCAACCGAGCAATGCAACGTCACTAATCAAAAACTTTTCTTGTGAGAGGATTTAATGTATTTTCACATATTCATAACTCTCATCACACATTCCATTCTATGATAATACGTTAAATCATGTACATATTACCTTGAATATAACATGTCCATTGTCCACCACCCAGAATGTACACCCCACATACCTCTGAATCAAACGGTTATTTAAATACCGTAACTGTCATTTTTAAACGAATTTCTACATGCTGCACTGCATCCCTGAGCGACCACAGAAAACATTGTAAAAACATTTAAATTTCATAAAATGTTTTATTATTAATCCTTTTACAATTTTTTTTTATTGAAGTTCACTAATTCTATTTGGTGTCATTTTATAACCTGAAAGAAAACTTGTTTTAATCTGCTAACTGGAGCTCCCTGTGTTAGCATACATCTGACTAGTTACCTCTGCCACCAAAGGTGGACGGAGGCTATGTTTTCACCCCTGTCTGTCTGTGTTTGTTTGTCTGTCTGGGAGCATGATATCTCAAAACGTTATGGACGGATTCAGGCAAAACTTGGTGGACAGGTTAGGTGTGTGACAAGGACGAATTGATTCAATTTTGGTGAAGATCTGGATCTGGGCCTGCATCTGAGAATTTTTTAAATTTCAAAGTGATTCTTCACCATTGGGAGAAAGGTCAAAATTAGGAGACCTAGAATGGCAGGTGACTTGAGGACCTTGATTTCCCACATTCAAGTGGAAAAGCATAGCTCAACATCAACCTCTCGAAATATTGGCTAATGCTGTTGCTTCCAGGCTGCTCCTCAACTCTAAAGCTGCCTCGACTAAAGAGGCTCGGCATGAAGTCCATAAGGAACCCTCCAAGCCATTTAATCATCTCGTCATACATCCTTGCCTTCTTCTCCCTACATCAGGGATAACATTGGCACTGGCCTTTCTTCCACCAAGCAAGGGAAGCAGCAGGAATTGATGACATCGATCCTGAATTCTTGAAGAATTTGGAACCTCACAGACGTAATTAGTTGGCTTCTCTTTTCACAAACATCCATGCAACTGGAGTCATACCATCAACCTGGAGAGCCTAAAGTCATTGCCATCCTTAAGCCAGGAAAACCCGCTGCTGACTCGTTTAGCTATCGGCCCATATCTCTGCTATGTACAACATACAAGTTGTTTGAGCATGTCCTTTTGGCCAGGCTCTCTCCACTGGTAGAGCCCAACCTTCCCAAGAAAGAAAGCTTGCTTCAGACCTCGTAGGAGCTGTGTTGATCAAGTACTTACACTTAACACTCGTATTGAAGCTGGCTACCAATACATGCTCAAAACAGGTGTTGAAGTAATTGACCTTTCATCAAGGTGACATGCTTTCTGCTGAAAGCTGCCAGACTTTTCCAGTGCCAAGCCACAATGCGTGTCCTTTCTTCAATACTTAGGAATTGAAGATATAAGGCTTCACTTGGAGAGCAAACCAGCTCCATAAGGACTCTGAATGATGGTCTTCCTCAAGCGTTTGTCTTAGCTCCGATCCTCTTCAACATATATGTGAGTGACATGCCTTGTACCTACTGCAGAAAATTTGCTGATGCAGATGATATTACCCTTGCTACCCAAGCAATCAACCAAGAACATCTCAGTAGTACCCTGTGGAGCAATACGTTATCCACCGACGCCTCCACCCAAACCCAACTCAAACTACAGTTACCGCTTTCCATCTCAGCAAGTGACTGGCTAACAGCAAACTCCAGGTTTCCTTTTGTGGCAAACCAATAAAGAACAAACCATTCCCCCAAGTACCTTGGAGTCACCCTTGATCACATCATGTTCCACAAACACCTAAAATGGATCACAGAAAAGATCAAGACCAGGGAAAACATCATCGGGAAACTTGTGGGCACGAGCTGGGGATGAAGTATATGCACTCTTCACATTGCTACCATTGCTCTTGTTTACTCTGCAGTGGAATAATGCTCTCCTGTTTGGACAGAGAGCAGCCACACAAAACACTTGGACACTGCACTGAAAACACTGATGTGGATAATCAGCGATACATGAAATCAACACCCATGCAGTGACTCCCAGTCTTGTTTAACATCCCACCCCCTGATGTGTATCGGGAGGCAATAATGCTGAGAGAGTTTGACTGCATCAAAGCCAAACCAGAGTTTCCAATCCATGAAGACCTGCAGAATCTACCAAACATGCGGCTCTTGTTACGGAAACCTTTCTGGGGCTCTGCAAATGTTTTGAGTGATGCGGGGTGTAACACCAAGGACAAGTAGCACAATCTCTGGACAGACAACAACATTGTTAACAAAGAACTGGTGAGTGATCCAATAGAAGAGCCTCCAGGTGTCAACCTCCCCCTGAAACAGTGGTCTGTGATCAACAGGATCCACACTCTCCATGCAAGGACATCACACCACCTCCACAAATGGGATTTCCAAGACAGCCACCCAGATGTGGCTGTGGCCACCCAGATCAGATTCTTCACCACAATATGAATGAGTATCACCTACGGAAATTTGATGAAGGATTTAGGGCAATCCACCTAACAACAGACAGTACTACGAATTGGCTGTCCAACATTGACTTAGATCTTTGAGCTGTACTTTGTCATACACACCATGAGACCATTGAGAGATGGGGCCTAAAATTATACATAGCACGATATTTCAAAAAGTTGAAAATGGATAATGACAAAACTTGGTGGATGAGTTGGGTAGGTGACAAGAGCAATCTGATTAGATTTTGGTTAAGGTCCGGATGCAGATCCTGCCGATCAATGGGATACAAACCATAAACGGTTCAGCCTGGTGGAGGTATGCACTCTATCGAGTGTTGTTCTAGTTTCCTCCTGCAAATGCTTTATCTACTGCGCTGTACAATACAGTTATGAGCTTGTCATGTGTAATGTTTGTGTATAATGTGGAAAAATTACAAGTTGATAAACATTTAGCCTTACCCATGTAATAAATGTTATGGATACTGTTGATTACAGGTTTGGAATTATCAATGATCCAGAATAAGTTTCTTTAATACCAGAATAAAACTTCACCTTTTCATTGTAGTTTTTAAAGCGTTTATAAATCAGTTTCATCGCTTCTGTAATTCTACCTGACAATGGTTTCAAACTGCATTCTCGACTTGTGATGATGAACCTCATCTTACAAGGGTTGTTGTGCAGTTTAGGATCCAGTAATTGAATGGTAATTTATGGTGTTCATCTGGAACTAACAGTCTTCTTGCTTTGGAGTGGTGTTGTATCAAGTATTTGGACTTGTATGGTGTTGTATCATCTATTTCATTCTTCTTCTCCTCTTCTTCCCTTTATAAGGGATGAGGTCTGATAGCACCAAGCTTCTGTCCTGCCTTGACTGTGATACTCCTCCACCTTCCTCTGTCCTCAGCCAAGTCTTTCCACTCTCCAACCAACCCCACCTTATAGAGATCCCTCTTCCCACAATCCTCCCATCTAAACTGTGGTCGACCTCTTTTCCTCCTACCTTGCTCCTTCAATCTATCCACTCTCTTTCCCCATCTGCACCAAGAGTCCAGCCTATCCCAGCCAGCATTTCACCAATCTCCTCATCAAGCTCATCTGCACACCAATCTCCTCACTCAGTTCATCCATCCTCCTTTGCAACTTCTTCACTCCAACAATCCTTCTGACCCAGTTGTTCTTGCAAACCCGTGGCTTGGTTGTTGTCTCTGTCAGTACCACCGTCTCCAGACCATAAAGGTCGGCTGGCATTACACATGACATCAGAACCTTCCCTTTCAATTTTCTTGATATCTTTCTGTCTGCCATTACTCTCTCAACCCTCCACACATTCACACCCACCTGACTACTCCTCCGCACTTCTGCTCTGACTTACCATCCTCGGTCAGTGTTCCTCTCCTGGATATTCACGCCTATCTCCCTGTCTGATCTCCTTCCCCTCTAATCTGATATTCATTTATTTTCTCTGCTGCCTGACCCACATCACTTCAGTCTTCTCCATACTCATCTTCAGCCCATGCTTCCCAAATGGCTCCTTCCACTCTCCCACCTTCCACTTCCTGCATCTCCCACCCACTCTCAACCACAACAGCCAGATCGTCCACATACAGCATCCTCCCCATACTACCCCTCAAGCTCACCTTCCTGCTTATAAGCTCAATCACCATGATAAACATAAGTGGGCTGAGAGAGCTTCCCTGCCTCAAACTGGTGTTCATTCTGAACTCCTCAGACCTCCCAGGACCAACAAAAACTCTTCCCTTTGTTCCCTTGTACAACCCTTCCACCAACCTAACTTCTGCTTCCGACACTCCCATCCTTCTCAGTGTTGCCATCACCATCTCTCTCGGGACAGTAATGTCGGCCTTCTCCAGGTCCACAAATCACAATGCCATCTCACCTTGCACCTCGAACCTCTTCTCCATCAGAGGTCTCAGCATGAATATCCCATCCGTCATCCCCCTACCCTTTCTAAACCCCTGCTGCTCTTCTCTGATCTCAATTTCGACACTCTTCCTTATCCTCCCATCCAGAGTCCTCTCCAACACCTTCATTACTTGACTTTAGAGCATAATCCCTCTTATCTGTACTTCCCCAGATCTTGAATATCGCCATTCACCTTCCATATTAGCACAATTAACCCTATCCTCCACTCCTCAGGAATTGAACCCTCTCTCACAGATATATTCAACAACCTCTTCATTCAACTGACTGACTTCTTCCACTGCAATGATCATCACTGTGCACACCTCATCAATGCCTGGTGCTCTTCCTTTCTTCATCCTCGTCAATGCCATCCACACTTCGTCCTCTGTGATCTCCACCAAATCCACTTTCCCCTCTATGTAACATGGTAGCTTCAGCTCGCTACCTTCTCAGTTCAACAGCTCTTTGAAATGTCCTTCCCACACCTTCAATACTGCCCCTCTCTGTCACTAGACTCCCGCCACTATCCTTAATTACCACACCCATGTTCATGTCCTTACCATATTCATCTCTGTGGTGAGCCAATTTATATATCATCTTCCTCCCACCATCTTCTTCTAACTTGTTGTAAATCTCCTCTTCCATATCATACCTCAACTTCTCCACAGCTCTACTTGCTGCTTTCTTCTTTGACCCGTACAGGTAAAGCAACCCCATATCTGGTTGTCTCTCTCTATCCTTGATCTTCTCGATCCTCTTCCAAACCTCCTCCTTTTCACCAACTGCCTTCACTACCTCATCTGTCCACCATACCTTGTTTCTATCCATCAACGATGCACCCTTTCCTGATGTCCTTCCACACAAAACTTCTGCAATTCCCCTAAATGCGTCTCCATACTTCTTCCCCTTCTCCTCCAAACGTTCTACTTCTTTGCCAAGTTGCTCATACCTAGCCCTCAACCCATCCTTGTACTCAACGATGACGTTTTCCCCAAAACTTCCCCCACCTAATAATCTACCAACTCCTTCTCTTAATTTCCCTTCTTTTCTTCATCCGTACCACAAATACAACAGGCTTGTGCTGGGTGGTTACATGCTCTCCCACCACTGCCTTACAATCCTTAACCCTCCACAACTGTTGGTTCCTGAACACCACCAAATCCAATTCTGTTCTATGTTGTCAACTCCGAGAGGTAATCTTGTGGCTTTCCCGCTTTTGAAAGAATGAACCAGCTATGGCTAAGCCCATTCCTTGCCACCAGCTCTTGACCCTCTCTATTCATGGTTCCCCAAATAAATTTACCAACACATTGCTCTTCCCCAACTCTGCTACTCCCACATGCACGTTAAAGTCCCCCACAATGCACAGCATCACCTCCGGCTCAACCATTCCCATCATTCTCTCCAGTGCATCGCTGAATTCCTGCTTCACCACCCCAGTCCTTCCTGTATGTAGCCCATATACTGACATAACACACCATTTGCTTCGGTCCCACTAACCATTCCATAACTATCCTTCCCTCCATCTTTATGCCTGGTGTTGGCTTAATGGTGTTGGTGCCTGGTGTTGGCTTTGGGATTCCGGTTCTGGGTTTGGAGCGTTGGCAGGTCTCCTTCAGGGCTCTCTGCTGACGATCTCAAAGTTAAGTTTCCGGTCGTTATTTGTCCCATTTTAACTGTTTATTTTCTCACCTACATGTTACTGTGTGTTCCTAGTTGGGTTTTGTTTCAAAAATCGTGCTATTTTGTGAGATTTCGTCGAACTTGTCTTAACGGGTGTTTGAGGCCTACCCTTTGTTCCCCTCGGTGTACGATCGTGTTTATTTGTTTTTTCTCCCCATTAACTTCAATTTCTATCTTCCCGACTTTCCTAACGTCCCCCATCCTCCCCAACTAATCACTCTATTTCTTGTCATAAATATAAAAAACAACAGCAAAAAAAACACTACCTTTCTCCTTGCACACTCACGAGTATCGATTCTTCTTCTTCATTCTCCTCATCTTCTTCCTCCTGCCAGCATGCAATCTTTGTTCTACTGAGCTGACCCTCTCTCGCATTACCTTCACGCTTTCTTCCGATCTACAACCTTCCATTCCCGAATCTTACCTGTTCTTCAAAAATAAATCCAAAAATAATAATCTTGTGTCTTACCTGTAACCATAACCACATGATCTGTTTACACCCCCTGCGTTTACCAATCCAAATTCACCATTCACATCACGATTTTTTCTACAACACTTCCTTGACCTAATCTGTTGAAAACTCTGTCAAATAAAAAATAATAATAATAATAATAATAATAATAATAATAATAATAATAAAGATCTCTTATAATGCTTCATCTTCCTCTTTCACACGTGTGGTACTCTTCACTGTATCATAATGCACTATTCAGCTATTTAAACAGACTGATCTTAATTCGACCTCTCCTTCATTCCTTGCCTAAAAAATCCAAATGTTACAGCGTTTCTTCTCTCCATTCTCTGAATTCGCCTTTATTGCATCCATCAAGAAATGTGTTAAATCGCATCTCTGACCAAAAACTTTAAAAAAAAACCCCAGTTTGCAATGAATGTTCGCTTTCCATCAACCATTCTTTTTTCCAACTTCAGTTCCAATTCACCCCTCTCACCCCTCCCTCTCAAAGCAACCATCCCACTCTTCTCCCTCCAAGCCTCCCTCTCACCTCTCTCAAAAATTCCCCCCTCACCTTTCTCCCACCTTTCATCCCCCTCACTCATCCTTCTCAAAGTTGCCCCCCCCCTCTCATCCACAAAGCTGCCTCCTTCCACTGCCCTCTCATCTCCATCTTTTCACTCCACCTCAAATCCTCAACTGCCTTCTTTCCACTCTCTTGTCCCCCCTCTCCCCCAACACCACAGAGCCTTTTCTCCTCATCCACCCCCTCCTCTACCTATTCTGCAATCCCCCACACTCTTTCAACAACACTCCTTACCCCCCCCCCTTGTCCCTTGTCCTACCCCCTCCTGCCCTCCCTCTTCATTAACAGTGTGGACCTCAAATATCCAGGGCCTTCGCTCAAACCTTTCAGATCTTTCCATACAGGTTGCCACTGACAAACCAGACATAATCTGCCTCACATAAACTTTCCTCCCCCAAGACGTGTCTGACTCCCAAGTATCTCTCCCTGGTTGCTCCCTCCTCCGATATGACAGACCTGAGCCTCGTCCCGGTGGAGGAGTTGCTCTCTTCATCAAAGACTCTAGTCCTCACTCCCCCACATCCCCAGGAATACCTCTGGCTGCGGCTTCCCCTCCACTCCCACCCATGTTTATATGTGAACTGTACCGTCCCCCTAACAGTGATGACTCCATCCACACCTCACTATCCGAAAACATGGACCAACTTCGATCTTCTCATCCAAACTCTCTCTTCCTCATATGTAGCGACTTCAATTGTCATCATGCCAGTTGGCTAGGTGTGGGTAACTCTCTCACCTGTCATGGCACTTCAGCAAAAGCTTTCTGCGACTCATTGGGACTGACTCAATCGGTCAACTTCCCGACCCGGATCTCAACCAATGGTTCTCCATCTCTTCTGGATCTGATTTTGACAAATTTCCCTGAGAATATCTGCTGCTCTTTCTCCGCTCTAATCAGTTCTTCTGACCACGTCCTTGTCAAAGTGGATATCTCTCTGGCTGTCATCAGAGAATCACCTCACCGCCGTCGAGTCTGGCATTTCACTCAAGCCGACTGGCAGGGTCTCCAAGCAGCCATCAAACTTATAGACTGGTATCCTATCACTACTTTCTCAAACATCAACTCATCCTGGGGATTCTTTCAAAGAAACTTGCTCTCCCTCATGCACAGATTTATCCCCTCTCGTCTTCAGTTGGCCAACCCTTCCTCCCGCCCTTGGTTCACTGAAGATTGTGGCGAGGCAGTTGTCCTGAAACAACTTGCCTTTGCCTCATGGAAAGCAAACCCAACTGAGGGCAATCTCAGTTCCTTCTAGAAAGCTCAGAACAAGTGTGTATCTACCCTCAGGAGAGCCAGAAAACAACATCTTTCTAATCTCAAGTCTGATCTCTCAAACCTCTCTCCCTCCTCAAAATCCTGGTGGCGTCTAATGAAATCTGTTTCTGGTGTATGTTCCCCTCCATCCCCTCCCTTACAGCAAATGGCCGCACTGCTGATACTGCAGGTGAAAAGGCTGAATGCCTAAACTCGGTGTTTGCAGCTAAATCTTGTATCCAAAACCGATCGCTTTCTCTACCTACCTTACCCAGACGCACGCAACCGTCCCTGGACTCTGTGTCCTTTTCTCCTGACAACGTGGAGAGCTTGCTGTCAAACCTCGATTCAGATTCTGCAACCGGTCCAGATGGCATCAGCCCACGTGTCTTAAAAACCTGCTCTTCTGCTCTTGCTCACCCTCTCTCTGTTCTATTTACCCTCTCATTTGCTCAAGGTCATCTGCCATCGGCTTGGAAATCAGCAAACATTACTGCCCTGCATAACAAAGGTGCAAAAACAGATCCCTGTAACTAGAGACCAATCAGCCTTCTCCAATCATCAGCAAGGTTATGGAATCCATCATCGCTTCACACATTAAATTATTCCTCTTCTCCAATGGCTTGATTTCCGATCATCAATTTGGTTTCAGACCAGGTCACTCTACCCTGGATATGCTGCTTCTGCTCTCCCAACAATGGATGGAGGACCTCAATGCCAGACAGGAAATCCGAGCCGTATCCCTGGACATATCACGTGCTTTTGACACAGTCTGGCACCCTGCCCTGCTCACCAAACTCTCTTCCTATGGTGTCCAAGGCCATCTCCACTCATGGCTCGCAGACTTCCTCTCCTGTCGCAGTCAACTTCTTCCTCTTCTTCCGCATACTCCAGTTTGGGGTCGCCACAGCGGATCAACCGTCTCCATTTCGCTCTATCCTCCACATTTTCCATTGACACTCCAACCACCCGCATGTCCGCCCTCACCGCGTCCATGAACCTCTTCTTTGGCCTTCCTCTTCTTCTCCTGCCTGGCGGCTCCATCTTCAGCATCCTTCTCCCGATATACTCTGCTTCCCTCCTGTGCACATGTCCAAACCATCTCAATCTCGCCTCTCTCACTTTGTCTCCAAACCGTCCTACCGGCGCAGTCCCTCTAATATACTCATTCCTTATCCTGTCCATCCTCGTCACTCCCAACGAGAATCGCAGCATCTTTAACTCTGCCACCACCAGCTCCGCTTCCTGTCTTTTTGTTAGCGCCACCGTCTCCAAACCATACAACATAGCTGGTCTCACTACCGTCTTGTATACTTTCCCCTTAACTCTTGCAGCTACCCTTCTGTCACAAATCACTCCTGCAACTCTTCTCCAACCACTCCATCATGCCTGCACCCTCTTTTTCACTTCTCTCCCACACTCTCGGTTACTTTGGACAGTTGATCCCAAGTATTTAAACCCATCCACCTTCCCCACCTCAACTCCTTGCAACCGCACCATACCACCACCCTCCCTCTCATTTACGCACATGTACTACGTCTTACTCCTACTGACTATCATTCCCTTCTCCCCAGTGCGTACCTCCACCTCTCAAGGCTCGCCTCAGCCTGCTCCCTACTCTCCCTACAGATCATGATGTCATCCGCGAACATCATGGTCCATGGAGACTCCAGTCTGATCTCGTCCGTCAACCTGTCCATCACCATTGCAAACAGGAAAGGGCTCAGAGTCGATCCTTGGTGCAATCCCACTTTTACCTTAAACCGGTCCGTCATTCCTACCGCACACCTCACCGCTGTCACAATCTCCTCATACATATCCTGCACGATCCTCACATACTTCTCCACCACTCCCGACTTCCTCATACAATGCCACAACTCCTCTCTTGGCACCCTATCATAAGCTTTCTCTAAATCCACAAACACACAATGTAACTCCTTCTGGCCTTCCCTATACATCTCCATCAACATTCTCAAAGCAAACATCACATCAGTGGTGCTCTTTCCTGGCATAAACCCATATTGCTGCTCACAGATCGTCACCTCTCCTCTCAACCGAGGTTCCACTACTCTTTCCCACAACTTCATGGTGTGACTTAACAACTTTATCCCTCTGTAATTTCCACAGCTCTGCACATCACCCTTATTCTTGAAAATCGGAACCAGTACACTTGATCTCCACTCCTCCGGCATCCTCTCACTTTCCAAGACTTTATTAAACAATCTGGTAAACAACCACACTGCCATCTCTCCTAAGCACTTCCATGCCTCCACTGGTATACCATCTGGGCCAACCGCCTTTCCACTTTTCATCCTCTTCATCCTTACTGATCCACCCCACTTCCTGATTCACTATCTCCACCTCTTCCAACCTTCTCTCTCTCTCATTTTCTTCATTCATCAACTCCTCAAAGTACTCCATCCACCTTCTCAACACACTCTCCTCGCTCATCAGCACATTGCCATTTATGTCCTTTATCACCCGAACCTGCAGCACATCCTTCCCAGCTCGGTCCCTCTGTCTTGCCAATCGGTATAAATCCTTTTCCCCTTCTTTTGTATCCAACTTCTCATACAGCTCGTCATATGCCTTTTTATTAGCTTTTGCCACCTCTCTTTTGCCTTTCGCCACCACTCCTTGTCCTCCTGCCTACTTTCTTCATCTCTCTGACTATCCCACTTCTTTTTTGCCAACCCCTTCTTCCTTATACTTTCCTGTACTTCCTCGTTCCACCACCAAGTCTGCTTATCTTCCTTCCTCTATCCAGATGTCACACCAAGTACCTTCCGAGCTATCTCCCTCACCACTTCTGCTGTAGTTGCCCAATCATCTCACCCATCTTTACCACCATCCAACACCTGTCTCGCCTCCTCCATAAATTCCACGCAACTGTCTTCCTCCTTCAGCTTCCACCATCTGGTCCTTGGTTCAGCCCTCACTCTTCTTCAACCACACCTGCAAAATCATCCTACAGACCACCAATTGATGCTGTCGAGCTAACTCTCCCCTGCCACCACCTTACAGTCTCTAATCTCAGTTACAGCCAACAACCCCCTCCTGTCGCAGTCAACGCGTGGCCCTAAATGGAGTTCTTTCATCCCCTCTTCCTGTCCAGGCTGGAGTTCCTCAAGGTAGTGTTCTGGGTCCTGTTCTTTTTCTGGTTTTCATCAATGATCTCTCCGACTCTCTGGAAAATCCTCTATATCTCTTTGCTGATGATTCCACCCTCTGCCATACCATGGGTCATCCCTCAGACCGGCAAGCAGCAGCTTCTTCGCTCACTGCAGATCTGGATAAAATCACAAACTGGTCCAACACGTGGAACATGTCTTTCAATCCGGACAAATCTCACTCTCACTATGTCTCTCCGAAAGGACCGTTTAGAATGCCCCCCCCCCCCACTCCATCCAGTTTCTCAACAATCCTCTGGAAGAAGTCCTTTCTTTCAAGCTTCTGGGTCTCACTATCTGCCATGACCTTTCCTGGGAAAGCCACATTACAAACCTCGCCTCCAAAGCCAGTCGTGAACAGGGAATTCTCCGTCGTGCAACGTCCTTCCTCAGCACACCTGAGCTCTGACCACTTACAAAGCTTTTGTCCGCAGTCTGATGGAGTACTGATCTCCCCTCTGGGCTGGTGCTCCTGCCTCCCACCTTTCTCGGCTTCACACTGTGGAACCAAGGCATTTCGGATCATTGGCATCCCTCGCAATGAGGCTGAGTCTTTGGGCCTCTCACTCAATCACCGCAGGTTCGTCGGTGGTCTTTCTGTCTTCTACCGACTCCTCTCCAGCCTTGCCCCCCTGCTCTCTGCGATTTGTCCCCACCACATTTCCGCAGGGCGCTCTAGGTCCGCCAACAAACTCCTTCTGGTCAAACTACCAAAATCACGAATCACTGCTCACCTTCATTCTTTCATTCCTCTTATTCCCATCTTTGGAATAAACTTCCTCACTCTATTCAATCCCATTCTTCCCTCCAGGCCTTCAAAACAACTGTTCACCACCACCTCTTATCATCCCCCGTCCAAAACCTTGATCTTTTCTACCCCCGATAATCCACCCAAGCCCACCTCCTTCAAATTCCCTGCTTTCCTTCCTAAAAGTTCCTGTCATGTCCATCTTGTATTCCCCATGTTCCCCGTCCCATCCCTCTCCCTTCAACAGATCTCCTAATGTCTCTGTTCCCCACTGTTTTTGTCCTTCCCACTCCTGCCCCTCTTGTCTCATGCCACCCTTGGCTGTGCGTTGTGTGTTAGTTCTCACACGAGCCTCGACAAGGTATTAATAAAAATAAAAATGGTTAGGGTGGTGGGCTTTGGATCCAAAGGTCCCGAGTTCAAATCTCACTCAGCTGTTGAATCAATACCAGGTGGGGTTAACTCGGCCTGTCATCCTTCCGAAGGTCGGCAAAATGAGTGCCAGCATACTGGTATACTGTCGGAGTGGCAACCCATCCAGGATTGTGCCCAATAGTCAAGGAGACTGCTTAAGCAGCACCAACGCTCTGCACAGAGTGTGGTCCCAATCTCCTCCTCCTCCTCCTCCATCTTTCCACTCTGACCACCTGCTTGCTGATTTCTTCTGATACTATTATTCCCACGCCATTACTCCTTCCATCCCCACCCACGTGCAATATCTTGTATCCACCTACCAACCTTCTCACCTGGTCTTCTTTCCATCTGGTCTCCTGCACACACAACCCTTCCAACCTCCTTCTCTGCACCATCAACACCATCTTGACTTCCCTCCTCCCCATTGATTCCACATTCAAACTACCGAGCTGAAACTCGCTTCTGGACTGCTGCCCACCTGACAGAGCCAGTACCATCTTGATCAGTTTGGGACGCTGAGGTCATCATTCAGCAGTGCTGCCCTTGCTGACCTGCAACAGCTCTGAATTATCAAATTTATATTTACTAGTACGTGCCCATACATGCAAAAAAAAAAAATTTAAAACCGCTTGTCAGAAACAACCACACAGGCTGTTCCTTCACTCTCGTGTGCCCGTACGTGCAAACCAAAAAAAAACAAACTTTCAAACAACCACACAGACCGTTCCTTCGCCGTCGTAAACGACGACTGGATTGGGGCATTGTGTTTAAGAAAATCGAGAAAGAAATCAAGAAAGTACAGAAATCAAGAAAGTACAGAAATCGAGAAAGAAAGAATACAGTCAGTCGATAAATCGAGAAAGAATACTGTAAGTCGTCACTATCCGGAAGTTAAGTCCTCACTGTCTGGGAGTTCGCATATCGCAGTTACGATTATTCGCAATTTAGTTTTAATGGCCAATTATTCAATTAGCGCCAATGTATTTTGCCTATTCGCAATGTCATCGCAAGGAAAAACGAGAAGAGAAGAGGGAGAGGGAGAGGAAGAGGGAGAGGGAGAGGAAGAGGGAGAGGGAGAGGGAGAGGGAGAGGGAGAGGGAGAGGACTTTCAAACAAACACACAGGCCATTCCTTCGCTCTCGTAGACGACGACTGGATTGGAGCATTGTGTTTATCTTTTAATGCGCATAAGAAATCGAGAAATTATTAGAATACACCAAGTCATCACTCTCCGGAAGTCCGTACGTTGTAACCCGTAATGGGGAACGCGGCTAAGGTTCTCTTCCCCATCGGCCACGCCTAGGCAGCAACTTGTCCTTTCATTGGTTGGTAAATAAATGGCCATAACTTGGGAAGCACTTGTCCAATTAATATCAAACCTTGAAAAGGCACATCCACAGGGTCCCAGCAATATACCTGGCAAGTTGCAATTAGATCGGACCAGTGGTTGTGGAGAAACAGCGGTCACACACACACACACACACACACACACACACACACACACACACACACACACACACACACACACACACACACACACACACACACACTGCTGTAATTATACATAGATTATTGGATATATATTTACTATTTTATATTTACTAGTACGTGCCCGTACGAGCATGCCTGTACGTGAAAAAAAAAGAAAAAAAAATTTCAAAACGCGAGCCACAAACAATAACCACACAGGCCGTTCCTTCGCTCTCGCGTGCCTGTATGCGCGTGCCCGTACGTGCAATCCCACCCCCCTCAAAAAAAAACTTTCAAACCGCGAGCCAGAAACAACCACACAGGCCGTTCCTTCGCTCTCGCATGCCAGTACGTGCAAACCCACCGCCCCCCCCCCCCCCAAAAAAAAAAAAAATTTTTTTTTCTCAAACAGCGAGCCAGAAACAAGCACACAGGCCGTTCCTTCGCTCTCGTAAACGACGACTGGATTGGGGCAGTGTTTATCTATAAATTCGCATAAGAAATCGAGAAATTATTAGTAGTGCATGCCCGTAGATGCAAACAAAACAAAACAATAAAATTTCAAACAACGTGCCAGAAACATCAACTATCCCTGTGTCGTAAGAGGCGACCAGGGTTGCGTCAGGAAGGGCATCCGGTGTAAAACCTGTGCCCAAATCACGATGCGGATCATACGGATGATCCGCTGTGGCGACCCCTAACAGGAGCAGCCGAAAGAAGTAGTAGTGCCAGAAACAACAACCGCACAAGCCGCTCCTTCGCTCTCACACGCCCGTACGTGCGTGCACGTACCCGTTTCTTTTGTACGACGCCTTGCCTCGCGTTCAATATTGTCTGCCAAGCGAGTAGCTCGTGATTCGTTAGATTCCATTGCACGTGCATGACGAGCAGCTTCGTTCCTTCGCTGTCGTAAACGACGACTGGATTGGGGCATTGTGTTTAGGAAAATCGAGAAAGTACAGAAATCGAGAAAGAAAGAATACAGTAGGTCGATAAATAGAGAAAAAAAAAAATCGAGAAAGGATACAGTAAGTCGTCACGATCCGGAAGTCCGAAAGTTAAGTACTCACTGTCCGGAAGTTCGCATATCGCAGTTACGATTATTCGCAATTTAGTTTTAATGGCCAATTATTCAATTAGCGCCAACGTATTTTGTCTTTTAGCAATGTCATCGCAAGGAAAAACACAAAGAGAAGAGAAGAGAAAAAAAACCTTCGTGCAAAAAAATAATAATAATTACTTCCTGCTTCGGAGCATACCAGCTCACTCTGATATTACCGAAATTTATACACCGTCTAATATGAAAACGATCATAACTTGGGGCATTGTGTTTATCTATAAATGCGCATAGGAAATCGAGAAATTATGAGAAAACACAAAGTCATCACTATCCGGAAGCCCGTACGTTGTAACCCGTAATGGGGATCGTGGCTGAGGTTCACTTCCCCCATCGGCCACGCCTACGCAGTAACGTGTCTTGTCATTGGTTGATAAATAAATGGCCATAACTTGGGAACCGCTTGTCCGATTATAATCAAACCTTGAAAAGGCTCATCCTCAGGTCCCCAGCAATATTCCTGGCAAGTTTCAATTAGATCGGACCAGCGGTTGTCAAGAAACAATGGTCACAGACACACACACACACACACACACAGACACAGACACAGACACAGACACAGACACAGACACACACACACACACACACACACACACACACTGCTGGAATTATCGATAGATGACCGGTAGAAAATGGATTTCAGACATTTTATTTCCATCTTCACTGTTATGCTATTTATAAGCATTTTGATGAGACAGTATGAATCGTACTCAACGCTCCACAGCATTCGCATTCTCTCTCTCTCGCATTCTCTCTCTCGCATTCTCACACTCGCATTCTCACACTCGCTCTCTCTCTCTCTCTCTCTCTCTCTCTCTCTCTCTCTCTCTCTCTCTCTCTCTCTCTCTCTCGCATTCTCTCTCTCTCTCTCTCTCTCTCTCTCTCTCTCTCTCTCTCTCTCTCTCCCCCCCCCCACCATCTTTCACCCCTCCCCCTCCCCTTTAGTATTCCCGTCTGTGAAGCGACGAGTGGTATTTGCTCGTAATCTATCTATAATTCCAGCAATGTGTGTGTGTGCGGCTGTGTGTGGCTGTGTGCGTGTGCATGTGTGTTTGCGTGTGCCTGTGTGCGTGTGTGTGTGTGTGTGTCTGTGTGCGTGTGCCTGTGTGCGTGTGCGTGTGTGTGTCTGTGACCGCTGTTTCTCGACAACCACTGGTCCGATCTAATTGAAACTTGCCAGGTTCTTCTCTTTCTCCGCCACCTCCGAAAATCTACAAACCATCCATCCATCTACACCTGGACCATTGTAGATGAATGGATGGATGGATGGAAGGAAGTTCGCAGAGAGAAAATGCTCTGCTTTATGAACACCACACACACACCATTAGTGCTTGGCTGATATCGGCAATTCTCCAGGAATCGGCATATTGGAGTCAGTGTGATTTCCGATTAGAGTATGTACTGTATACAATCCAAAAAGCTTGAGTATTTTTCACCCTTGTTTTGGGGGAATTTCGAAAAACAAATTATAAAAACAATGTTGCATTTTCGACGTTTCAGGGAGATGTGCATCACCATTAATCTTTAAAAACAGCTGCCAATCGTCATATGACGAGTGGACAAACATTTGGCTCTAATTTAGAAAACACGATAATATGGCAAACGGCTCAGAAATCGGGTGTTATCAAATATATTTTGCTTTGAAACTCACAAAGAGAAACCATAAAACCTTTGTAAATCATGCGCCTCTACCTTGCAGTTGAAGCAACTGCCGACTGTACATCCCTGTACTTTCAATTAGGAAGAAGAACTGTACCGCTATCCACTGTAGGGCACTTGGCAAGTGGCTTAAGCACTCAAGCAAGCACTCCAATGAAATGGTTGATGAGGAATGGCTGTCCAAGCTGTGGCTGCATACCATATAGGATCTCCCTTTAACCTTAAAGCCAGTCTTCAAAGCGCCTGCAGCAGTTAACGAGATTAAATGAATTCATTCAAATAATTACTTTATCCACAAAAGAGTTGCTGTTTAAGGTAGAACAACCCTGTAAATATTGCAAAGTTTAATCGCCCATGAAATAAACATTGCAGATAATCCGCCACGTCGCCTGCTCGTCTGTGCACACATCACGTGGTACATTGGTTCGCGCAAACGTCATAACTTTATTTTAAAACATCCGTTTTCACCAGATTTGCTTTGATTCCCTGTAGAGCATCTCACGCCACTCCGAAAATATAGACACAGATCTGGCAGATGCTATGGCTAAGTCGTCCCTCTGGGGAACAGGGTGCGAGGTCAAGAAGTGAATGCAATAAATCATATTGCTCAACGAAGCAAGTTAATTTTGGTACATTCCTAAATCTTTTGTTTACTCTATATAATTCTCCAAACGGTAGAAAAACATAAGTTGAAATCTTCGGAAATTTCACATTTTCTTGAGCAGATATGGAGAAGGAGTGAACATAGCCAAGCTTGCTTAAAGTAAATAGGTATATCAGCTTAGTTATAAGACTCATTATTTCTTTAAACTATCAGATTTCACTCCATATTTCAACACTTTTTTCATCTGGACAATATCTGATCCTCAAAGCCAAAATAATTTTCGATGATATACTTTAATTAGTCCGTGAGAGTAGATCGTGGAAAATTGGATCATTTAATGTTTGAAATTGCTCCAAGCTACTAATTTGAAAACTATAGCACTTACAAAAGTGATGTAAACAGCGATTCGGAGCTATGATGAATAGGCATTCGATAATTATATGAGTGAGGAAAGTGAAAAAAAAAATTTGTCGTTAAGAAATCATTGTGGCCTGTTCCAAGTCAAGGCATGGTTGAGCAGGCCAAAATACATGGTGGCTTCAGACCCCAACGAGGTAAACCAGGTACGCCTTAAGACCCCAGAGAGTGAAATGGCCGAGGATGGCACCTAATAAAGGATATAATTAAATAAGTCAGTTAATTATCTTCAAAAAGGGTGTTTTAATTAACCCAAACACCAAATTTTCCCTCCGCCACCAAAGGTGAAGGAGGATGTCTTTTCACCCCTTTATATCTCTTTGTTTGTCTGCTTGTTTGTTTGTTTGTGTACAGGATATCTCAAAAAGTTGTGGATGGATCAGGATGAAATTTTGTGGATAGGTTGGGAAGATCCGGATCAGGTTGGGAATTTTGTGGATCAGGTTGGGAACACACACGCACTCCACCGATTGCCCTTCTAGTCATTCATGCATTTCCTTGAAGTTTTCTTAGGATGTATGCAAAGTTTCAGACTGCTAGGTTTTACGGTTTTGGAGTTATGGAGGGGACACACGCACACACACACACACACACACACACACACACACACACACACACACACACACACACACACACACACACACACACACACACACACACACACACATTACTTTAGATTATTGTACAGTAATGGCTATTTATTATCGTTACCTACTTTGTAGGTCTTTGAACGTCCAGTGTGTAAGCCCAATTCTTCAAAAAGTGTTTGAATGTAGAATGTTTGTCAAACAAATGCAATGTTATAATTTCCTTTTTCAATTGGAACAATAACATATTGTGTTTGAAACTGTTTTAAGTTATGATGTGTCTCCAGATTGCTTAAAATTACTTTCAGATAACTGATTCAAACGTTTCTTTTCAAATTAACAATTCTCCTTTATTTTTTCTCTTCCTCCTCCAACCATAAAGCCATTTGTGTGTTTGGTATTCTATGCTAATCAATTTCTTCTCTCATCCATTCACTCAGTCCTATCATCATTTTAAGATTCATTGCTTTCACCAAAACAAAGTATCATTGTATAAAACACACACACACACACACACACACACACACACACACACACACACACACACACACACACACACACACACACACACACACACCATTTTTTCATACAATTGTTCCTCAAAACAATTATAAAATAATTTATTCAGCAGTTACACTTATTCCAAAAGCATTACATTATCATTTAAACGATGTGAAAATGATACTAATTCTGCAACATCCTCTACCTACTGTAACCATTTTAATCATAACGTTGTACACCTAAAGTAAGAACCTGTAGTACCTATTAAGCAGCTGACTGGTTTTCCAACTGCCCTGATCCTCAGCTGGATTTGGAGAGGTACCCTTTCAGCCCAGTTTCAACCATTTCAGGCCAGAACCTCTCGAAACAGTGGGTTCACAACCTTGGTAAGTGGATCTACATCTTATTAGTGAATGAACACACACACTCACGACCGAGACCTATCAGACAGAACCCATATAAATACTGAACAAATTTAATTTTAGAATGCACCTTGTTGACTTTTCCCATCAATCTTCATCAACATAATTCATCAGCCAATGAGTGTTTCAGATTACTTGGTCACCTTTGTCTCTGTAAAATGGGGACTTCGTGGAAGAAGACGATGCTGATGAAATTTATTGAGGAATTATTCTATGTTGCCAAGTATCATTTGTTGTCGGTTGTGGAATATCTGATGCAAAGCAAAGATCGATTTCCTGTGTGGCACAAACACAACAGTCAATATATAAGTGAGAATTTAATAGCATGTAGATGTATCTGTGATATTTATTGAACAGTAATGGCTATTACTAAAACAAAATATTATAATTTAAAGGATTGCTGTAACTCTTTCTCTTGTTCTTCCATAAGTCTTGACTTCTCATACATTTTTTAAAATTCGAATTGTAAACATTGAAATTGTTCCTTTGCCGAAAGTAAAAACCTTAACCTGCAAGCATGTAGTAAAACCTGCAGTACTAGAGCTGATGAGATAGTCCGTGGCATCATAATCATATGGATCATCTATTTCTTACAACGGCACCATGGAAAGAAGAGGGAAGATAAATTGAGAAAATGAAAATTGAGAAAAAGAAGTAGATAATGATTAAAGAGAAAGGAGGTCAGTGGAAAGTGGGAGCAAGTTTTGGAGAAAAGGGAATGAAGTTTGGGAGAAGAAAGGAGTAAGAGGAGGGAAGAGAAAGCACAGCAATATAGCTTCCAGAAGGGGAGGCGAGACATTTGCCATATTTATTGACGTAGTAAATACATGGACCCTTCCTTCAAAATATTTTTTTTCCAAAAGGGTGCTTCAAAATTTGACTTCAACTTTTGTTTATGAAATTAATCTAGATTAATTGTATTTGGGAATTTTGTCTTTATATGAGTGCTGCGACCCAGAAAACATAATGATGTGTTTCCTGCTTTAATTAATATGCTGAAAATCAAAATAACAGCAATTAGTGAGAAATAATAACGGCCACTCGGTAGAGCACATACCTCCGGCCAGGCTGATTAGTTTACGTTCTGTATCCCACTCACTGATAGGCCAGATCTGGATTCAGACCTGAACTAAAATTTAATCATCTTGTTCTTGTCATCTAACCAACAAAATGTTTAGTTCAGGTCACCTGGACCTGAACGAAACATTTTTATATGTGGAATGTCAGAGCCAAAAAGGTCAAAGGAAGCCAAAGTATCCGAGTCCGTGCAGCCATAAAATTGCTCGCAAAAGTTCTCTTTCATGGTGGAAATGAAGTGGATCATTTCACTTGTATTTCTTTATCCGTCTGAACATTCTTTGTTCAGGTAAATTTGTGCGCAACAAGAATTAAGTATGAGAAAATCAATTCTGTAAATAATATATGGGACTGTAAAAAAAAACAAAAAAAACATATGCTACAAAGTAAAACGATTTGTAGTCGGACAGATTCATACCACAAGATTCAAATTGGCACCACAGATTCAAGGGAAATGACGATGATGCTGTGGTTGAAACGTCCCATCTGTGCTTTGTCGTTCTCGTGACACTGACTCATCTGCTCGCTTAAGCCTGGTATTGGCTTAATGGTTAGGGTGGCTGGCTTAAGATCTTGAGTTCAAGATGGTAACCTTGAATTAACACCAGGTGGGTTGCTCAGCTGCCATGCTTCTGAGGTTGGTGAAATGAGTACCAGTGCACTGGCAATCAGGAGCATTGCATCAGCAGCACAGCCGTGCCCCCAGAAAATGATGCAGCCAAGCTGCCACAGGCTGCATACGAAGACATAAATAAATAACTTACCATTGTCGTGGAAATGCTTCCATTAAAGAAGAATTATGTTCCCATGAAAGAAGTGGGAAGGCGCGAGTCGGTGAAAATTGGGGGTGGTGGGGGGAGGGACAGTTAATAAATAATGTAAATTTGTCCATTGGGCAAGCATTTTCCTTGGAAAATCAGAGTTAATCACAGTGTGCAAGGCCTTCACCAACAGCTCATTGGGGTACTCCTCCCTGCTATGTGCTAGTGCTCCAGCATCACATCCGTCTCTCATAGATTCAGTGAAATTTAAAACTTTTTATTATTGGAATCTTCCATGATGAGGCAGAAGCTCAATGTCTGTTGCTCTCACATCCAGACAGATTGCTGGTCTCTCGGTTTTATATCGTCTATCTTGCTCCATATGCTGTCTCAGTCTTCCGATCGTTCGTGTCTACTCCAGGACGCATGCGTTCTTCCAATAATCCCCTCCTGGTCAGGCTTACAAAATCCAGGCTGACTGCACACCTCAACTTTTATTCCTCACTTCTCATGCATATGGAACAACCTTCCAGAGGCTGTTGTCTCACTCTTCCCTCCGGGGCGTCAAGCAAACAGTTCACTACCATCTCTTGTCATCCCCAATTCTGACCCGGGATCTTTTGTGTCCTCATTAGCTCCTTCTCTCTCTCACCCCATCCCAATTCTTGAAAAATATTAGTTGTTGAAAATATTTTCAACATTATTAGGAAGTTGAAAATATTAGGCCTTTGTGCTAGTACCATGACAATGTTGGTTGCTTGTCCCTAATGTTGTCTCTAGCTGTATCTGGGCATGGCAAAATTATACTAAGGAATATGTTTTGGCTGGCTAGCAAATGCAGGGTTCCTTAAGTGCTATAATTTTAGGGTTCAGCATGAACACTCCTTAAGTCGAGGTGCTTCTCATCCATTGTTTCAATTGAGGTTTCCATTATTGAAGAAATCCTTCTGCATCCTTTTTGAGGTCGACTAATTCCTGCAGGGAACCCTTTTGAAGTTATATAATAATTTTGAAAAGGAATTTGCAAGATGTTTTCAGAAGATATTAGCAAATTTTCCTGTGTTTAAAATTTTCTCAATGATACAGGATTTCTGCATCAATGTGTTCTAGAGTATGAAACTACTGAAGTTTGTAAGAAATACTCTCACAGGAAATTAAAAATAGTCTTACAGTTTTGTTTAATTGTTGAAGACAAAATCGAGGCTCATCAAAATAAAGACCAATTACTGCACCATAGTCCCAAGAGAGAAGTCAGACATAACAACATACACATATATACACGTACATATACATACAAACACACACACATATAAACACACAAACACGGATAAATTATGCACTGGGAAGTACTTACAAAAGCTATTTTATTTGAAGTTATAACATTAACTTATAAACAATTTACTGATTTCCCAACTGCCCGGATCATCTGCTGGGCACCGTTTTTCAGAGGTTTCGATCCTTTCAGCCCAGAACCTCTCCAAACGACGGATCCACAACCCCGGTCGCAGGTCCACATCAGTAGATTACTCAACATCAATGGACCTACAACCAAAAGTTGTGTTCAGACAGTCAGTCAACACAGCAATGCAACATCCTTATTCAAACTTATTTAATTGATACTTTTATTTAAAGTATTACTGCATATGAATAACTTTAATGATACATCACTTTATATGATAATATATGAAGCGATAAACACTTTACCTTGTAGACATATCCATTACACAGCACCTCCTTCTAACCATAAACTTAAACTGTCATTCAAATATTAAAACTGTCATTAACAACCGATTTTAACACGCTGCACTGTGTATCCTAGCAACCACCAATACATTAATTTAATGCATATTTGTAATGTATTTTATAAATAATATTCTTTCATTCCATCTTCATCTCAATACCTCTATTACTCATCACCATCTACAAACATACACACATAAATATATGTTTAACTAAGAATATTAATTAAGTAATTTACTTCACTAGAATAATTAATTTATGATTATTCTATCAAATGCAATGCAATAGGAACTTGTTGACATGAAAACCAACCAAACTGAAATAAAAGGTGACGATGGAGTCTAAAGACATTCTTTAGATCTGATCAAACAATCAGCCAAATATCCTCTGTTTAACATGATGGAAAAAACCTTCTCAGCAGGTTCCACAAAATCATCCTTTACTGAGCAAATTCTTGTAAATCTAAGTAGCTGAAATGAAAAGACATTTTCACCCATTTTAATTTGTACATTGCTTCATGGAAAGGTGTACAAGACAACAGGGAAACTGAAATCATCAACTTTATGATATACATTTGTACTAAAACCATTCTGTCCAACTTGAACCAATACATCCAGATAATATGCAACTGACTTGATATTGAGGCATCTAATTCTACCTAAGAATTCTAAAGTAGAATTAATGCTCCAGAAAGTGTTAATACCAGAATTCTTCTCAATTGCTAAACAATATTTCCTGAACTGTTCCATAACAACTTGTAAGCCTGAGTTAACGATAACCAATAACTGTTTGGTGGAACACTGCCTGGCACCCGCTATAAACCTATACTTGTACAGGTTCTTATGAAGCTTAGGAATCCAGAAAAGCCGAGGAATACAAAGATTTGCCTCTTTACATTTAATACCGAAATTATTTACTAAAACTTTCTGAAGCTCAGAGACAATATCTTGGAGTGATTTATGACATGGAACATATGTGCTATTTCCTATACTAGTGAAAATAACCGTATCAACACCTAACTCTCTCAATAAAATCTCTACATAAAACTTTTTGCAAATCACAACAAATTTATTGGCAGCCTTATTCACAGGAGCTATTATGTAGCTATCATGGAGATCCCGAATGTCTTTACCAACACTCGGCTTATTCAACACTGGTTGAGACCAACCTCGTGAAAGCAAGCCCCAATTACTAAAAAAAGCTTCATTCTATTATCCAGGACTTCCACAACTCTGTTAAACCATGCATTAAAACTGTTTACAGATAACTTAAACTTGGTGCACATTTTGTTAACAAAATTGGAGATAGAATCCACAAATGAAGACCTAATGCAGTTCCAAGGTTGAGTTGCTGGTTCCCTGTATTTAGCTCCCATTTTCATCAGATCCCTAATTTCACTAATACTAATTATATTCAAATCCCCAGAAACGACGTGTCCACAAGGACCATACAAAAAAGGGGAAGACGAACATGCACAGTTTCCAAAATGTACTTTACTATATCTATACTGAGTTTTAAGAAATTTACCATAATTGAATAAAGACTGTTTTGAGTGCAGGGATATAGGTGACCCCTAGAGGTATGTGATTCAGTGGTCCATAAGCAAATAGTTGGACACATTTATAATGCCAGTTAAAATTAACAGCATTTTTTTCATGTTGTGTGATAGGTTTGACATGACGAAGCACCACACCATGAACACCTGAGCTCCTCAGTCTTGTGACCGGTCCAAAGGCAGAGCGAGCACTGGATTGGCAGATTTCATGTGTGTCATTGAGGAGAAAATGATTTGGTAATGTCATCCTAGAGTAGTGGTCTTCACTATTTTTTAGAGGGGGGCCACTTTTGCCAATAAGCTATCAGTGTGAGAGCCGCTACACCACCTGCAGGACTCCAAGATGGCTGTTATTCGGCCCCGCCTCCAAGTACTCTTTTCTTTGTTGTTGTTGTGGTTACTGGGTTACAAGCATAATTGTTTGCAGACTGCCATCGACTGATGTAGTGATGTTACTTTTACGCTTCGCATTGGAACACTCATTTGAAACCAATGGGTTAATTTGATAGCATTGATGGCGGATTATGGTGGGGTGTTATCACATTTGTGTATTATTGGCCACACGTCAGGGGCCGCCAGTGGCTCGCGGGCCGCACAATGAAGAACAGGATCCGAGAGGGTTAAAATTCATTTCCTGGGTATATAATCACAAAGTTTGGAGATGCATTTTCCAATAACAGTGAAAAAACTTTGACAATAGTGAAATGACATTATTAAATTGAAGAAGCATGTTGTACATAAAAATCAATTTCTTTCAGTGTCCATACAAACTCATTGGCTTCTTCTTAATCCCCTTACATTCCCTTTCTTTTCTCATTTTTAATGTTCAATTCCTACTCCACCTACCCCAATTCTCAAATTTCAGAAGTAATATGTCCACAGCCTCCAAGAGTTTTCACTCTCTTGTATTCCTTTGTTCCTTCTTTTAATCCAAGAGTTCATGGACAAAAATAGGACCATTGGACCTGTAGTTTATCTAACCAAAATTTGGTAGCATTCTGACTGGTGGGTCGAGAGAAGACGATTTTGGAAGGAATTTGCGGACCACCATTTTGACACACTTTCGGTCAGATGATTGGCATGGCCTCCACAATTTGACATCAAGACCCTGGCCTAATGTTGGAATCCAAATTTGGTAGCATTCTGACTGGTGGATCTGAAGAATAAGTTTTTTGGAGTAATTTACACAATTTTTTCCAAAATTAACAAAGTCGGCCATTTTGACACACATCTGGTCAAGTGATCGAACCGACTTCGGCAATTTAACATCCCAACCCGGGCCTAATGTTGTAACCCAAATTTGGTAGCATTCTGACTGGTGGATCAGGAGATTTTGAAAGGAATTTGCAGGACAACCATTTTGACACACTTCTGGTCATGTGATCAGCATGGCCTCCGCAATTTAACATCAGGACCCTGTCCTAACGTTGCAACCCAAATTTGTTATCATTCTGACTCGTGGGTCTGGACAAGAAGATTTTTGAAGGAATTTACGCAATTTTCCCAAAAATTAACCAAGTCGGCCATTTTGACACACTTCTGGTCACGTGATCAGAATGACTTCGGCAATTTAACATCCCTACCCTGGCCTAATGTTGTAACCCAAATCTGGTAGCATTCTGACTGGTGGATGCGCTCTACTGAGTGCTCTTCTAGTTGTTATCGTAATGCTTTTATAAACAACTAGACGACTCATGAACCCGTTGGGTTCCCGTTGTGACAGCGGTTGATGAAAAAAAAAGAAACAAAAAGACGCAAATTTTTTATATGATTTAGTTTTCAAACTTTAACTTGAAAAAAATTTGAGCATTTACCTCAGGAGTCATCGTTCGGCCAACCGGTATACCAACACATTCTCCATGGTTTGTCATTGCGCTTTATGGATCGTCATACCAAACCTTGGCTGAATCGGGAATTGATTTTTTAATAATTTTGTCATTGCCCGATTTGAACGAAACCTGATACTGCACACCGCAGGCGAATGGTGAGTAAGTGGCCCTAAAATTTTTGCGCTATCGTGTACCATTTTGGCTGTATTTCGGGAACATACATACATGCATATATATATATATATATATATATATATATATATATATATATATATATGAAGATATACAAGATGAGAGTTTTAGTAATATATAGATGGATAGATAGATAGGTCGATGTTTAGGCTCATGGACGATATTTGCAAAAAATTATATTTTGATGTCGTTATTTGAATAAAACCAAAGAAAGTAATGTTTCTTTATTTATAATTTTTAATGGTGTTTATTTATTTATTTATTTATTTTATATGCAAAGTTGCAGCTCGTATTGGAGTATTTGCTCAAAAAACAATTTGCTCAGAAAATGTCAATTCACTGATTTTGTTTGAATTTTTATCAGTGGGTTTTCTGTCAATTTAGACCAGGAAATGAAACAAAGTAAGATACTGGGGAATAGTGCAGAAAAGTAATTCATCTACAAGCCTGCATTCCCGGATTTCAAACATATCAATCATTTTTGAGACGTCTCATATGCCAACATGACATCATATCAACCTTTGAGATGTTTTTCCTACATCCAACCAATCATTTTTACATGGAGACCAAAACCATTCCATTTGGTGAGAGAGGTGAGTGAGAGAGGTGAGTGAGGGAGGTGAGTGAGGGAGGTGAGATAGGTGAGAGACAGAGACAGAGAAAGAGATCCTTTTTAAACCTTAGGCATCAAGCAAGGAAGCAGAACATACTTGTTCTAAAGTCTTTGGTGTAACTTGGTGCCGGTTCTAACCGCCGACCTCCCAGACTGAGTGGATGCTCGAACCACTGCACCACCGAGTCTGGTTATCACGAGTTCATGGAAGCTCCAAGTGGAGGCCAAGAGTAAAGCAGTGTAAACAATTGGACATGGGTTATAATTGCCACATACTAAACAGTAGAAGCAAAAGTTCCACCTTCAAAGAGAAGTAAAAATACATTTTGGCAATTAATTAAATAACTCGAATTATTATTATTAATTCTAATTTTGATGAATTTGAATCGTCTCCGGAAGTTATCCAAAATGTCAAGAATCGAAAGATATATTTTTTATGTTGGAAAGGGGTATGAATTAAGTTTAATGTTAAGTTAGCGTGGTCTGCGTGTTCATGTAGGTAAGATCACTTTCTGTAACCAGGGACCCATTAAAGTGAAGTCCTGTTCTTATGTATGTCATAAGAGGCAGTATAGTTGGCATAGGGATTAGACAGGAAAGTGCAATTCATGCGTGTCCTCCCTGTAAATCCAGGCAAGGCACCAGGTGAGGTAAAGAGAGCAGTGGACATCCTGTGTGTGGCTATAAAATCCTCCCTGCGGCCCACAATATTTCCATGGGTACTGTAATGCAGGCCGGCCTGCATCATGTTATCATGGTATCAGCTGCTTGCCTCATTATTGGTGGCGCACATTACTTCGAGATGGCGGAAGGCATTAATGACCCCGATGACATGACAATAAATATATATTTATATATAGATATATATTACAGTTAAAATAGCAATACTTCTGACTTTTTACTTGCCCTACAGTCAAATTTCACAGTCCAACAAAGCTTGTCCAACTAATGCATGCATGTACTTCAGCCTGAAGGCTGAAGAACATGGTCAACCAAACACATACATCCTAACCCAAAAGGCCAGAATGCAGTCATACAATAACTGGGTTCCACTGGCCTTATTCAGCACGGAGTGGAATCCCCCAAGAGTTGAACTGGCAAGCTTACGTCGTCATCTGAAATAACAAATCGGACCTCTTCGCTGGAACGATGACCGTTAACCCTTGTGCCACACCAGCATTTGCTGCAAGGATTCTGACCAATAGGGGATGCCTGCCATGCATCCATCCTATTTAGGTTTCCATGACACAGTTTATGAGGATGTTTTTTTTTGCAGATGGGAAATAAGATATTACATCTCAAATAACTACTTCTGGCTTTTTAGCTACAGTTAGTGAAAGACATAGAACTTCCCACTGCAAACAAGCAGCGTGTTAGCTGCTGCACTGCTGGCATCGCTGTGTCACTCAGCCAGGACTGCCTACTGAGCAGTGTTGCAGTATCACTCAGCCAACCTTTTCAGCATGAAATGGGGTTGCACTGCACCTTTAAGCCTTGGAAATAAGAGTGGGATTGAAAAGCTGCAGTAAAGCAGTTCCACAAACAGGAGAAAGGGGGAACAAATAGAACTCAAGAGCCTGGTTTTTGGGAGTTTAATCAGGAAGGGAGAACTGGAAGAATATGTGCATCTGGGAGGAGCTGGGGAGGCTAACTGAGATAGCACAGGGAGCGATACTGGAGAGCAGATGGTGAAAAGCAGACACCACTGACCTGCCTGTGATGTGCAGCAGGCCTTCTTATTCAGCTTCATTGTGGAAGATGCCATTAATGTTGAAAGCTTTAAATTCTTCAGATTCCAGGAGAGAAAAATGTATTGATGGGGCACAAGGCCGTAGAGGAGAGCAATACTACATTGAGCTACAGACAAAGGCCATGTAGGCTGTCAAGTGTTCCGTCAGACAAGTTGATAGATCGATAGAGAGCTGCACAGATCGGTTGAATGACTTGCGAAATCACAGGAACTCAACACTTCATGTAACATAGAACTGAAAAAGTTATTTAATCAATAAGGGATAGGAGATGGGTAAGGTAAGGGTAAATATTGTACAGGAAGTTGGCTGCTTTAAGCTGTTCGTCACATCTGTGGCCAGCTGATTGCTGTTCCGATCTGAAAACTATTCTCGAAATGATGATCCCACGTTTAAATTCCAGTTGTGTGTTGAATTTTCTTCCAATGTCCCCCATTGTTATCTTTCACATATAAAGCACATGGATGTCTCAATACCTTTGTTCCACATGTGATATGGAAGGACAAGCCATTACGTGAGTGCAGTCGGAGAATGAGATTTCAAAGTATCTAAAAATTGACTATTCCGATGAAATCAGAGTTTTCTCATATTGTGGTTTACATCAATATTAGACCCGGTTTTGGAAAAAAGGAATTTTGTTCATTCTCTCTTTGAATTGAATTTCACACGCGTCGAAGGCCCATTTAGAGCCTTGGATGAAATCAATAGGACATTGATCCAGGTATGCTAACCACCATAAGAAGCAAAGGAGAAACTGACGTTTTGGCCGTTAACACTTTGGTGGAGCAAAAGAGGCGTTGACCCATTAAACCCCCTCTTTGGCTCCAATGAAGGGTTAACACCCGAAACCTTAGTTTCTGCTTGCTTCCCACGGTGGTTAGCATACCTCAATCAACCTACTGTTGATTCCATCCATTGTTCTACATGTCCGCTGATGCAGATCGACACTCTCCTTCAAGGCGAGTTCTTCGTTCTCCTTTTGAGCCTCGTTCAAGAAGATAAAACATGTTAATTTAAATTTCACTTACTGATTTTTTTCCCCTTCTTGGTATTTTTAGCCGGCATAATAGCTCTTGATTAGCAAGTTCACCTTTGGTCCATAATTACAAGTGTGGCGAAATCCGGTTCGACTAAAACTGCTTCGAAGAGCATGGCATGTGAACATTAAAGATCCCGTGGGATTTTTTGTAAGAGTTTACACCGGTACTGTAACAAAATTACAAATTTCTTTTACCTGCGTTGAATCATGATTTTCTCTTATTAAGTCCTTACTCACAGGTCTATAATAGTCATGGCAGTTTCATTAGGCTTAAACAAATTCTTACAAAAATCCCCAGATTTTCTAGAATATCTGATGCAAATCTATCACGAGAACCTTATCATCAGATATCATAACAATTTTTGCAAGAGAATGGTTCGCCTTCAAATGGAAAATAGATCCCCTGTATTCTTCGCTATAACCTTTGAACACATCTATAACTTTAAAACAGCTCGTCCACAGTAATGTGATCCTAATAAAGATGGTAAGTTATATAAGACTTAACATCACAGCATTTCTGGAACAACTATACCAAACATGCAATTAAACCAATAGGAATACTAGAAGGGCACTTGGAAGAGCGAATACCTCCACCAGGCTGATTAGTTAACATTTTGTATCCCACCTATCCCACCGATGGACTAGATCTGGATTCGGACCTAAACTTAAATTTAATCAGCTTGTTGTCACCTAACCAACTTATCCACCAAGTTTCGTCCGAATCCATCCACAACCTTTTGAGATATTTTGTTCACAAACAAAGAAACGGCAGACAGACGTGGGTGAAAACATAATATCTTGTTTGCACCTTTCGGTGATGGAAATAATTTCTAGAAGTTCCCATTCCTCATCTTGTACTCTTCAGTCCGTGCTCATTAATCGGAAAAAGAGTCAAAGAGATACAGTTACCCGATCGGACAAAGGAACCAAGAGACCTTGATGATCTAAAACACATGGAACACACTTGTTGGTAGTTTTTACTTGTGCATCCGAAAGAAAACAAACAAACGCAAAACGTGTAATATCACAAACAAAAGTATTCCATTTAGATTAACACTTCAAGCCATTACATTGCAGGAAATAAAGACAAAGCATCTTCTCAAACCTGATAACAGTAGGATCTTCAGTAAGAGGAAGGATCACAAATTGCTGAACCTGAAAAAAACGTTTGCCTATTGTGGGCTAGCATGTTGAGACATGATTGGTCATTCAGCACCAGTGTAGTGGACACACAGCCAAAGGGAAGAAGCATTTACAATCTGCCATCCTGCTGTACATGGAGTCACTTTTACCAATGTCAATGCACTTGATGAGATCTCTTATGGATTCTCTATTTAAGGTACCCAAATGGGGACAAATCAAAGCTACATATAGTGCTGGGTGGTTGTTTTAGTTCCGAACATTCCTGAAATTTTGACAGGATTACAGAGAATGTGTCAATGAGAAACATGTTAACCAATAAATACACTGCCAATGTAATTATATCAAACGCTGGCCAGGTCGAGCAGCTTAAACTGCACGTTCTGTGCATGTCCGCCTTTAGTGCAGCATTGCATGAATTTCACATTGGACGCCATTTCAATCAATTCATTCAGGTAAACCTCAAAAACTATGAAATTCCATATGTACAATAAAACTGCACAAGTCTACAAAACAACAGTGTTTTTCACAGCATAAATATAATGATGCTTCAAAGCAGGGCTAACTTCGACCAACGTCGTTGGCTCTTTCACGGAGCCAGCCTGTTCGGTCTGCCCACAACCGTTAGCCACGGCCTCGACGGGGATAAAGCATGAATGATACATTCAACGTTTTGATGCAACCTTTTGGTCCTTTTCAAACCACTGTTGTGACCATAATTATATTATATGTACAGATTCAACTGGAGTTGGTTGTGGGCTATTGAGATGCATGCACACAATGTTGTTCCAAGATGCTTGAATCGAGTGCAGGAATATATAAACACATCCATGCTGTTAGAAAGGCCTGGGTTATCATTATAACAGTGACAAACGTTGGCAAACAAAGTAAATAGGTCATATCAATAAATTATAATCAATTGTCTGCTGATGTCACAATGCCTGTTACTCAGCAATCAAATGTTACTCAGCAATCAAATGTTACTCAGCAATCAAATGTTACTCAGCAATCAAATGTTACTCAGCAATCAAATGTTACTCAGCAATCAAATGTTACTCAGCAATCAAATGCTACTCAGCAATCAAATGCTACTCAGCAATCAAATGTTACTCAGCAATCAAATGTTACTCAGCAATCAAATGCTACTCAGCAATCAAATGCTACTCAGCAATCAAATGCTACTCAGCAATCAAATGCTACTCAGCAATCAAATGTTACTCAGCAATCAAATGCTACTCAGAAATCAAATGTTACTCAGCAATCAAATGTTACTCAGCAATCAAATGTTACTCAGCAATCAAATGCTACTCATCAATCAAATGCTACTCAGCAATCAAATGCTACTCAGCAATCAAATGTTACTCAGCAATCAAATGCTACTCAGCAATCAAATGCTACTCAGCAATCAAATGTTACTCAGCAATCAAATGTTACTCAGCAATCAAATGCTACTCAACAATCAAATGTTACTCAGCAATTTTCGGATGAAAAAAAAAAAAACTCCGTCTGTTTTTGTGAAGAAATCCTTTTGTGTTGACGGACCTGAATAAAACTCCTCTAACTAGATAAATCAGGTAAATACTCACCGGTTGTGGGAGCTTTGCAAAGGTAAAGGTGGGCGAATATAAAGACAGTAAGTAAAACCTGCTGGAGAAAGGTGTTGTCTTTGGATTACATATGACGGTTCACACAAGATAATAGAGCATATATTTGACATCGATATTTCATATCAATTTAGGGTAAAGAAAGGGAAGAAATTACAAACAAACAATTACAAAGCAGTTGTTCATGGTGAAGACAAATTACCAACAAGAGTACTACCTACTGAAGGGAGTGTTTGGATGTGTTTAAAAATATATAGATATATAAACCCATCAACAACTGAGGCCTTCCTTGCATAGCACTGGGAGCAGGGGCCCAAGAGCAGCGGTTGATGGAAGGTGACAAATTGTTTGGTCTGCGATGTTGGTGGTAAATTTTGTGATCAGTCTCCTTGTGTCTGAATAAAGAAGCTGCAAGTATACTGAAAGTTCATGGTGGAGGAAGTGGCTGCTCATTAGGAAAAGGGTGGAACATAAGGCTTAGCGTCGAGTCCAGTGGGGGTAGCTTAGTTTGGAATGGTCTGGCTCGGCATTGCCACTGCTCATGGGAATGGAGCCGAGCGGCAGCGTGGGATCTGCTGTTCATGCTGAACACCTGTTACTTGGTTTCCGCTTGCCTGCCTCCTTTCCCTATTCCCTAGCCAGCCCGGGTCCGACCCCCTGTCCCATTCTTCTCCGGAAATCCACTGGGGCTTTCCAAAGCGAGGGTTAGATTTGGATGAGATTGGGAAAAAAATCCAATTGCTGTGGAATGGGGAATAGAATGAAGAGCCATAGGGGAGAAATAGGGAAGGCAAGAGAACTCACACCTTGGTGGCCGCTTCCTCCAAACAGGGCCGATGTGAGCCAATCACACGTGGCTGTAACTTCAGAGATGCTCGTTTCCATGGGCCAAGTAGAGCGGCAGGTTGAGCATCATCAGGAAGCCAGCGTTCTTCTGAATCCAAGACAGCAACTATGCCCAGTGCAACAGGGAAATGGCTATCGTAGGAGTAAGCTGGTTTGATTTTTGCAAGGACTTCAGCTACCAGCTCCTGACAGGTGATTACACTGCTCACCTCCAACTGATCCGGCAAGAATTGATGAAAAAAAAAAACATGGAGACAATGATTAATATTAAATTAATGAATTCATATTATTATGCTTGAGGATGTTTTCTTTTGACTCGGAAGCATGACGATGCTAATACGTATTTCCGTGAGATTAGGACAAAAAGAGAATAACAATTAACACCGTCTGGGATTGTAGTCTGGAGATACAACATATGAGACAAGTGCTCAAAGTGGTATCCCAATTATTCAACTATCCTGTGATAAAATATTATATTAGAGCATGAAAGTTGTAAAATAACTACTTGCAATTAAGAGAGCCCAATAATATAATTGTGTCGGCACACTGAAAAAAAAGCAAAGTTTTAAGTAAGGAATAAAGATAATATCTAAATGAGATGATTGCATTGAAAATAGTGATTTACCTGCACAGTGGTCCCATCACTCTCTTGTCCACACCCTGCAACTTGCACACTAATGTACCACGTGTCTGAGCATTCATCTGAGCTAGTCGGGTCATGATGCACAGCCTCGTGCAAATCTGAGTCTTTTCTGGGATTTTTTTTGTCAACAGTGGCTCCCCTTCTTCCCTCACTCCCGTTGCTTTCTACAGATTCTTTGCCTGCATGGTGACGAGCAGGCCTTGCCTGGTCCCGTGTAATTGGCTCAGTTTCGGAAGTAAGTCTCAAACTCTTGTGGTATGATCTCTCAAGCTCAGCTAGCCGCAGTTCTGAAAGGAGTTGCTCCAAAGGACGAACATTCTCTCCAGGGCTCGATGAGCATTCTCCTGACCACGCAGTGCGACAGTGATGCGGCGATTGGCTAAAAGAAGCATCATGAGAAGCGACACAAAGCACATCAGGAACCGAGGGGTCCTGCAGGCCATCCGTGATCTTGTCTCGGCCACTACTGCTTGCGCTTCCAGCTGTTTGTATGCAAATGAGGTCCAGTTCTCTTGGGCTTTGAGCGCAGCTGGATTCGTAATCACTGTCTGCTGGTAAGAAGACTTCTGATAGACCCTCTTCATCAGATGTTCCTTGCAGATCTGAGGGCAGGAGTGCGGTATGATGAGACACCAACAGGTAATTATTTTGAGAACGAGTAAAAAAAGAAAGATTTATAACTGGAATAAAAACCAATTTAAGTGCATGGCCGAAAGCAATGGCATTTCAGCACTAAATGTGATTTCATGAGTTGAAAATTTTCGAGGAAATGAAATGAGTCATTAAAGAGCCGCAAACATTGCTATTGCCAGAAAAACCATGCGCCTTCGAGTGGAATCTATTTGCATGAGAAAATTGCATGTGCTTCTGAAAAAGGAAGAAAAAAAGAAAAAACATATAACAAGAAAATTTCAGAATGTATGACACAAAACAAAAGTGATAGAATGAGAAAACTAGAAGGGCACTCGGTAGAGCGCATACCTCCGCCACGTAATGCCTGATCCACGACAACGTATCAGGTCCAATACATTTTTAAACGAGAAGGGCACTCGGTAGAGCGCATACCTCCACCACATAATGCCTGATCCACGACAACGTATCAGGTCCAATACATTTTAAAACTAGAATGGGCACTCGGTAGAGCACATACCTTCGCCTCCGCTACTTTTTTGTTCTTGGCATGAGAGTGGGGGGAACAGAACAGTGAACATTTTGGTGTTGGTTTCATGCAAATCGGTTTTGATTTGACCGTGTTATGACAAAAACCGCATATTTTGAAAGGTCGTGACCCCACTGACCTTTGACCCTCAACCGCTAACAAGGGTAATGGCGTAATCGTGTCATGTCACCCATCACAAGATTGGGCAATGAATTCTGAACATTTTGGCATCGGTTGCATGCCAATTAGATCAAAATTGACCGCGCTATGGTAAAAATACGAATTTGACCTTTCCGTGACCTTGACCATGACCATTGACCCGATCACTCCCAAAATCTAATCAAATGTTCCTTGGATAATAACCCATCATCCCACCAAATTTCAAGCGATTTGGTTTAATACTTTCTGAGTTATGCGAATAACAAACAAACACACACACACACACACACACACACACACACACACATATTCACAAATTAATAAATAAATAAATACACAGCGACCAATACATAACCTTTCGCAGAATGCGAAGGTAACTAGAAGGGCACTTGGTAGAGCGCATACCTCCACCACATAATGCCTGATCCATGAGAACATATCAGGCCCAATACATTTTTGAAATATATATCGGGTTTTTTTGGCCCAATCTCTCAATGGTGAAGAATCAATTTAAATCTTCAAATTAGATCATTCTCATATCCAGATCCGGATTTGGATCTTCACCAAAATCAAATCAATTTGTCGTGGTCACACACCCAACGTGTCCACCCAGTTTCATCCAAATCCGTTCACAACTTTTTGAGATATCCTGCACACAGACAGACAGACAAACAAACAGACAAACAAACAGACAGAGAGGGGTGAAAACATAACCTCCTTCACCTTCGGTGGCAGAGGTAAAGAACAAAAAAGGTTGGAAAGAAAGACAACATGAAAATTAACGAGCAAAGTAGAAGTGGGAATTGTTTGTATCAAAGCGCATTAATACATGATTGTGTAAATTGAGATTCCACCGTTGAAAGTGTTCCGGCGAAGGAGATCGGGAGAAAGCAATGAGGATGCCAGGAAGTCTGTATGTGAAGAGCTGGACAGCATTGGATCGGGCTGTAGTGAAGCACAGGGGGCTGCAAGAAGCATTCGGAGTGGAAGTCCAGCACCAGCCTGTTTAAAGCGTCCATGCTGCAACACGGTCATGATCCATCTTCTCTCACGCCACAGCTCTTCTGCTTGCTGAAGCAACATGCCGCACAACATTTACTGATGCATACAAAACTACATGCCGAGATGCAATGGCTGATCATATTCGTGGTATCATCTCCAGTTAGATAGTAAATATTGCTGGAGCAACATGCAAATGCTAAAGGTGTGTTTTGACCTGGAACAGTCTGCATGAGGTAAGGTAGTGTATCAGATGCCGAAGTCAAACATGGAATTTGGTAGATAGTCAACATTCCCAAAGGCCTGCGTTTTGCAAAAATCGACCTCGAGTCTTTAATTCCCATAAGCTAATAAAGATGAGACAGCCAGCTTAACATGTTTCACGTGAAGAATAGAGTGCACCCTCGTCTGGCACAGAATCAGATTGCAGTTTTAATTGGATATGATTGATGGTACTTCATTCTGAACTGCGCATTGTTTGTGCAGCAAATTATAGTGATTGCATCATCTTACGTGACACCATGGTATTTAACAACATACTTTACCATGACACTTATTTCTACACACCTCACCTTTACCACCATTGCATTACTTGGTCTATTACGGATGGTTGAGGATTTCTCACTTCTGGTTCTCTTCGCTTCTGATTGGTAAATCCAATTTGACATCAATCGACAATTTTCTCAAAATGATCCCTCCTGCAATGTAGAGTCAAACAATAAATGGAGGCCGAGCAATTTTATTTATTTATTTTTAAAGATTTTAAAGCTTGTGGCTGTCTTTGTGGTGATTCCTAAAGCAGAGCTTGCAAGATAATTACCTCCACCGAAAGTGAATGGAGGTTATGTCTTCACCCTGTCTGTTTGTCTGACTTTGTGCAGGATATCTCAAAAAAGTTGTGCACGGATTCGGATGAAATTTGGTGGGAAGGTTGGGTGTGACAAGGACGAATTGTTTATATTTTTGGTGAAGACCCGCATCCAGACACTAAAAATTTTAAAGTGATTCTTCACCATTGAGAGATGGGGCCCAAAAATGATAGATAGCATAATATCTCAAAAAGTTGTGCACGGATTCGGACAAAACTTTGTGGACATGTTGGGTGTGTGACAAAAGAAAGAATTGATTCAATTTTGGGGAAGATCCAGTTACGGATCTTGACACGGGAACATTTCAAATATATCAAGTGATTTCACAATTGAGAGATGGGGCCAGAAACGATATACAGTATATATATATATATATATATATATATATATATATATATATATATATATATATATATATATATATATATATATATATATATATATATATGTATATCATGATATTTCAAAAAGTTGCGGACGGGTTATGACAAAACTTGGTGGATGAGTTGCGTAGTCGATTTTGGTTCAGGTCCGGATGCAGATCCAGGTGATCAGTGGGTATACGCTCTCACGTTGTAGTTAATTTTGCTCCAGAGCTCTGGCCTTGATGTCAAGGTGCATGTGGTATTGTTCGGGCAAGCTTTACCATACATTTTTATCTTCGGTCTAAAGTACATGCATTTAGTTATTTGTTCATCATGTTTGACCTTGTCGTGTTTTTTTCTTTTTGATAAAAAGCTATTTCTTACGGAGACCTTTAATTTTCTCATAATAAATGTTCTCTCGGAGAGAAACACCCATGCAAAACAGAAGCTGCAACATGCTGGTTTGAACACTGCTCCGTTCGAGGTATAATTTTTTGGAGAGATCACTTATCCACGATAATGGAAGACTGTTCCTTGTCGTGTCTCGGAATGTGACACCAGAGTGAACCTTACTCGAGCATTTCAGGTAATACCTCATCATTGGTGCACTCCTCCCTACTCGACCATACACAACATATTACTCCATGACAAGTCAGGCAACTTGCCTGCATGAAGTCCAACATGCTCTGGTGCTTCAGGCGCGCAGCCGCGAGCTCGCTGTCAGAGAAGGCCTCACGCAAGGCCTGTTGTGCCAGCAGGAACTCAAGGTCAAGCAGGACGGAGAGACGGCAGTAGCGCACCATGAACTCCAGCTCATAGGTGTGTAGATGAACTGGAGAAATTCCAACCAGAATGCAAGAAGCAGGAGAGAGAGAGAGAGAGAGAGAGAGAGAGAGAGAGAGAGAGAGAGAGAGAGAGAGAGAGAGAGAGAGAGAGAGAGAGAGAGAGAGAGAGAGAGAGAGAGAGAGAGAGAGAGAGAGAGAGAGAGAGAGAGAGAGAGAGAGAAAAAAAAAAAAAAAAAAAAAAAAAAAAGACACAACAGTGATTATTTCACTTTATGGGTATTGTAGTCACAACATACATGTGAATATCAATCTTCTGCAGCTGCCTGGGCTCCAGCACAATAACACTATTTGCTTTGTAAATGGAGCAGAAAATAATGGGGTCTGGTAACGCAATCAGAGTGAAGCTTTGTAAATGTTATTGTTATGAAATTTTTTTATTATCATCACTTAATAATGTTATGTCTACTAATGCCCAGCATTGTTGATTTGAAACAATATAGCAATTGCATTGTTAGAAAAACTGAAAAACAAAGGAAAGTTTTATGAAATTACTCCTACTACCCCCCTGAGTGTTATCGTGGCCTTAGTGTAAGTTACCTATGAAACATCACAATATGTTAACCTTACGTAGTTAAGTTGGCAGTGAGCATGTCCCCAAGCTGTTTCATCCTGGTTTTGAAAACTTCGCACAGACGAATCTATAAGCTTGGTGTTGGCTTCGCGGTTAGGGTGGCTGGCTTAAGATCCTAGGGTCCTGAGTTTGACTCCTCGTTTTTTACCATTGAATGAACACCGGGTGGGGTTGACTCAGCCTGTTATCTTTCCGAGGTTGGCAAAATGAGTACCAGTGTGCTGGTACCAGGGGTACCGCATCAGCGGCATGGCTGTGCCCCCAGAAAAAGTTGCACCAGCAGCCACAGGCTGCACATGAAATGAATGAACAGGTGAATCTGACAAAAACTGCAAGCTGGTAGAGTGCCATCCGGCTTGGGGGATAAGCTTGAAAGTTGCACAGCATCTCTTAAGGACAACCCGGTGCTTAAAGCTGACTGTCTCACATGTAGTCATGTGACTAAATGTCTCACATATAGTCATGTGACTAATAACAAAACCCCAGTAACATTTTTCACCAATAGCGTAGTTATGCAGACAGTAATAATGAAACTGCCACATGAATGTTTATGAAAATTGGATGCAGATGTTAGGTAAACAATACAAAAAGTTCATAGTATTGATTAAGTTCGATAAATAAGACAAGCATATGGTATAGACATGAATGTATAAAATGGCTTTAACCTCTGTCCAAGTTTCTTTGTGTGACTGACACCAATGGTTATATGAGGTCGAACTTTGGTGGAGTAGCAAAACATTATGGATTGTTGGAAAAGGTGCTGTGAGAACTGTTGAATTAATAATATAATTCATGAAAAGAAGAGGATAAAATTAAAAAAAGGGCTGGAAAGACAGCTCAGAGATGGCATTCTGACCTTTCAGCTGTCTAGTCTGGGTTCAATTCCCAACCTGACGATGAACTGTCACCCTGGTGTTGCACCAATGAGTTCACCATATATCATACGGGATGTTAAGTTTGGAACCGGTCTGCCAACTTTAACTGTTCGTGGACGTTAAAGATACCAAGGTGTCTTTCACGATGAGTATGCGAATAGATTTGCACTCAGGCAAAATTCCAAAGTCCTACCATGACTATCACCAGATAGGCAAAGGCAAACCACTCAGTGCAATCCTAGCCAGAAGACTACTTCATCAGAACTGAACCTGCCCTCTGACAGATGACAAAACAACTCCTCACGCAGGAGGGAGGACTGCACCGAGGATGCACCTTGGTCCTTGAGCCCAGCCTGTTGTGAGCATACAGACATCTATTCCCATTCACAAACGAGAGAGTTCATGGAACATCTTACCCTGCACTGTCTTGAGAAACAAGGACATGGACGAGGTCTTCGAGTCACAAATTTGATTGGTCGTGATGACGTAAAATGCCATGATATTTTGTCCAAGTACTACAAAACGGAAGGGTTTTGAAAGTGGCAAGAAGACGATTTATGTTCTGCGGTATTCAAGTGCATACATCAATTCAAAAAAAGTTTTTGTCAGAAGTTTACTGCTGTTGATGCAGCGTCTTTCACACCACCTAATTTAACACGTTACATTAGTTATTCGTGCCTGTTGTTTGTTTCCTTCATGATGTTCTTAAAAAAAAAAACAGAAAATTCCCTGTTTGGAATGATTTTCAATTTTGTATGACTGCCAGACAGGTGGACAAAGTAAAATAATTATCTCACTCCTCTCTGTGCATGTACAATCAGGACAAATTCGGAGCCAAAGTACTGCTAAACTGCAGGTTCATTTTGCGATTCATGTTCCAATTCGTGATCAAAATATAACATTCAATTGAATTGAATTGAAGTTGTTCCTCGATCATAAACTGACGTTTGTAGACAGACAGTCAGACAGACAGTCAGGCAGACAGAAATAAGTGAACCAATTGCTTCGCCTTGCTTTTCGCTTTGAGTGTGCATGGTAATAACTCCAAGTTATAGTGTATAATTCTACATCTCGTTGACAGACCGGCAGCACAACCCTTGACTCTGCTGACTTGAAAGGGATGGGAAACTGTGATTACACTTTACTTAGAACATATCTTAAATGCGGACAAATCTCTCATGGCAGACAGATTAGTGGCCTTTCTGTTTTTTAACCGTGTCTTTTTTGATGTTTCTCCCACTGCTCTTTAATCTCCATAGGTCACACGCATTTTGTGCAACCCCCTCCTAATAAAACTCCAGGCTTCACTTCATGCCTCTACTCTATTGTTCCTCCTAATTTCCCAATTTGTTTCAATGTTTTCCAGAGTACCCTCCAGGGCTTCAAGTTGCCAGTGAAACACTACCTCAGATCATCCTCCATACCTACCTGTTATCTTTTCTATCCTCATTAAGCAGTACTTCCCTGCTGTTCCCCTTTCCTCTACCCATGTATTTACAGGTTTCTACATTTCCTTACTTCTTCTCTATCTTCCTCCTGTTTGTTCATCCCCCCCGTTGCATTCACCTACAATACCACTGCCCACTTTATTTTCAGTGCTTTGCATCTGTTCATTCCAGTGTGTAAGAATGAATCATGATTGAGACACTTCCGTTTGTTCTTTCACACAATACTTAAGAAACTCTGTACCTCCGTAACAGGTATTTTGTCCATGGAGGTAATTACTCAAGCTCGGCATCACCCTTGAGTGAGATTAAAACAAAATATTCCACATCCATATATGATGTGGAGTTAAGGCCTCGTTTGAAAAATGTGCTGAAGACGAATATGCTCAAAAGTGCTTATTTTTCCACATTATTTCATTTCGAGTTTTTATTTTTTTTCAAACTTTGTTGATTTTATGAACAAAGCTCTTTCCAGTGAATGGTACATATGCAGACCTTGTACACATATTTTCTTAGAATTGATGACTTTTTCCCATGGTGATGCATTAAACTGTTGCCATTGACCTATACATTAAATAATCCACTCTGAATTCCAGCTGTGGCTGATTGCAGTGATGCTAAACAACATATAAATGTATGGTTTGGTGAAATCCAGTCATTGCTTATGATAGTTCATTGCAAACAGAATATGTGGCAAATGGAAAAAGGCAAAAAGCCATGGTATACATACATTTTTTGGAATACACTTCAGGAATACATCGTCCTACCAACTACTGCAGAAAAGTAAGCTACACACTCACTCACCACATTTTCAAAATTATTTCTTATTTATAAAAATTTAAGTGGATGTCAGATGTATTGGATGATTCAGATACAATAACCAATACTGTCGGAACCTGCTATTCACAGATTCGCAATTCGCGGACCTCGCGTATTCGCAGTTTATCAAATGTGACATGCTTCGACATTTGTGGCCCTGTGTTTCACATATTTGTGGTTTTGTTTCGTGTTTTCGTGATTTTTCGCAGGTGTATTTGTGGGATTTATGATTTTCCCTTATGAATCATAAACAGCTGGGAACCTATCCCCCCCTTTGTCCATCGAAATAATGCCCCGACATTCACAGATTCGACATTTGCGGGCATTTTTCAGGAACGTATCCCCCACGAATAGCGGGGTCCAACAGTATTCTAAAATACCACGCAGTTAGTACAATAGACTTAATGTTGTAGACCACAGATCAACTGTCAAGGCTTCTGTGCCATAACACCTATAGTTATACAAGGAACTTCAACACAGGAGGAAGCCATTAGGCCCATCAATCCTGCGCAATCATACCAATGTCTTAGTACTCCCTCATCCCCAATTCTTTGAGATACCGACCCAACGGATTCCATGCATTCACCACTCTGAGTGAAAGACCTGTACCTTACTACCCTTCCATCTGTCCTCTTCTATACTCTTAAACTCCACCCCATTGTCCTTTGTGGAATCACTTTCATCACTCTACGCTGAACACTCTTTATAGCAGCAATGTCTTTCCTCAGATGTGGTGACCACAACTGTCCACAATATTCTCAATGAGGCTTCCATAAATTTCTATACATTGTTAACACTACCTCTTTTGATATATAATTTGTCCCCAAATGAATACAATCAAAAATCCTGTTAGCTTTCCCAATGGCTGTCTGGCACTGTGCTGTGAGCTTACCCCCTGTGTCTATTATCACCCCCATTTTCTCCTCTGTCACATGCTCCAAGACTGCCCCTTGCATTATATAATCCCTATTTTTATTATTCTTCCAAACTCCAACACCTTACATTTCCTTGTGTTGAACTGTATCCACGAATCTTATGCCCAGTCCATTAAAGTATCCAGAGTTTCCAGAAACTGAACCCCCCACCCCGCTCCTCCCACCCACAACCCCTTCTTCTCTCTGCTGACAACCTTACCTGCATATTATCTGCAAATTTGGAAAGCCTTCTCTTAACTTCACTGTTCAAAGGCATTGATGAAAATTATGAATAATAAGTCCTAGAACTGATCCCTGGGGTGCCCCATCACTTACAACTTCCCAGTCACATATCCTCCTGTTTACAGTCACACTTAGCTTCTAAACACTAAGCCAGTTTTTAATCCAGTTGGCAACTGTACTAGCCACTCCACAAGCCCTCACCTTATCATTTGCCAACAGTGGTACCTTATCAAAAGTTTTTGGAAAGTTTAGAGACACTACATTCACTGCACTTCTCTAATAGACCCAGTCATGTGTTGTTTTGCTTAGAACAAGCAAAAACACACTCTCGTTGATGAAAAACATGCGTTTCTGCATTGGAATAGTGATTTGGAACAAAAAAAACAGGTTCAGATCAAGATAATATGCCTGGTGTTGGCTTAATGGTTCGGGTGGTGGGCTTGGGATCCTAAGGTCCTGAGTTCAAATCCTGCTCGGCTGTTGAATTAATACCAGGTGGGGTTGACTCAGGCTGTCATCCTTCTGAGGTCAGCAAAATGAGTACCGGCTTGCTGGGATGATTGAGCCATTTGAGTATCCTGTGAAAGAGTGGTGACCCGTCCAGGTTTGTGTCCCATAGCCCAGGAGACTGCTTTGGCAGCACCGATGCTTTGTAGAGAGTATGGTCCCAATGGATGGATGGATAATAAACTACCTCATAGGACTCCAACAAATTTATCAAATATGATCACCCCTTCGTAAGTCTATGTTGCCTGCCATAAATTCGTTTGAAATTACTCAAATGGTTCCCTATCCATTGCATAATAAATGATTGTACAACCTTTCCTACACCTGAAGCAAAACTCACAGGTTTCTCATTCCCTAATTCTTCTATGGACCCTTTCTTAAATAACGGTGTTACATTTGCTACTCTCCAAAATTCTGGTAGCTGTCCCGACTTCAACGAGCTGTTAAAGACATCGATTTTAGCGTGGAAGAAAAGACGTCCGAGACGTTCGGATTCCGAGTCAATCCTTTAGCAAACCGCCATGGTCAAACTCCGCAAACCCCTGCTGGGAAACCCCATTAAACCAAAGCCAAAGCATATTCATGTATTATGAAACCAAAGGCAGATGATGCTGCTACAGATTAACATCACGCTTATCAGGCTCTCCCACCTCCATTAATACTTTAGGATGCTCATCATCTGGCACCCGGTGCCCTGTCATCCCATTGTTTGCCGAGCTATTTCTTCACTTCCTCTCCTCCGACCTGAGTCTCCTCAAGAAGCCCTTGCACTTTCAGCTACTGGAAGTTCCCCTGACTGCTTTCACGTAAATATAGAAGCAATTTTATTCTTTAATAAGCCTGCCATCTCACCATCGTCATCCACCAATTGTCCGCTTCTATCCATTAAGGGGCACACATTTGTCTTAACCTTTTGCTTACACCTTGCATATATATTTAAAGAATGTCTTGCTGTTTTGTGAAATAATTTTGGCCTTCCAAGCGGTCCATTTCATATTCGCATTGAGCTTTCCGAGTGATTTTCTCCAACTGCCTCTGTTTACGTCTCGACTGGTGTGAGTTGGAGTCTAGTTCAGTTACACCCTTCACAATTGCTCCTTGAAGGTTGCCCATTTCTCTGATGCAGACTGTCCACATATTAGCTTTTCCTAATCCAGACTACCTAACTACTCATACCTTCACAGTTTCTCTTCCCGAAATATAACGGCCTTACTCTACTATCCCGAACTCCACATCTCAACAATATAGTCGCACACATTATGTTGTGGTCACTTGTCACCAGATGTTCTCCAAACCCAACTCAACCATGTTGGGATCATTGTTTAAAAAGAGATCGAACACAGCATACCCCACACCCTGCTGTCGTGGGCTTTTCTACAAACGGACTTAACAAGCAATCCTGGAATAGATTTAGAAAATCCTCCTCGGCTCTGTTCTTTTGCCATTCCTGGACCCAATCTATCCCTGGCAAATTTAAATCCCTCACAATCAACACCCTACCCTTTCCACAGGCCTTTCTGAACTCTTCATGAACCCTTGTTTCTGGCTCTTCCCTCATACCAGGAGTACTATAAACACGTCCTACAAGTATCTTACTATTCCTACACTGATGTCTATTCTTACACTGATGATGTTGAAAGAAGGAACCACGAGACGCGTTCAGATTTAGCACTTATTCAATCGGCAAAACTGAAAACCTACAAAAAGCTGTTTCTCTTTTTGACATACATGTGTTGGTTGCTACGGATGCCATCTTGCTTGCTGAGGAAGGATTCATGAGAGAGGTCACAAGTGCTCAAATCATAATCTCCATATAACCTATAGCATTATAAACCAGTTTTATCCATCAAAATCCATCAGCTTTCCAATATTGGAAAACAATCGATTGTGATTGACCCGTGCCAGCCATTTTAGATCCACAAATTTGGAGGAGCCTGATGCATCGATGATGTATTTGAAGTTAAACATAAACCAGTTAATTATGAATGGCTTTTTCTTATCCTGGTTCCGGAGAAGAAGATTTCTCAAATCTATTATTGAGAACATTATAAATCAACGAAGGCCGCCAAGCCTTTCGACTTGTCAGATTTGTTAAAGGATAGGCACATGACCTGATGATGCAATGATCCTGTGAAATTTTAAAAGTTATCGGTGTTGTGGTGTCTCAGAAATATGAGTGATAGAATTTAGTTGAAAAATACATTATCCAGGTAAGTTTGCAGCTTTCAGCTTGGAAGCTGAATTGTATGTCCAATAGAATCAAATCAGAATTGCAGCATGAATTTGGATTACAATTGTAATATTGTAGACTGGTCTACAATATGTTTACTTTTCTTATTATTGTGAGTCTTAAAGTATTTTCGATAATCATCGGCCATTGGAACACCGAGATATGATTCGCCTCTCTCCCTCTTAATAGCATGTAACAAAAGGGTCCAAGATGTTCATGAAGCATATTCAGCACAGAGAGGGAAAAAGAAATGAAAAAAATGCAGTGGCAATATCAACTGTGACACCGTAAACAGCACTCGACGTGCAGGAGTGAAAGCAACAGCCTTAAAAGGACATGTTTCGTTGCGTTTCGAAGCTCCATGAGGAATCAAAGACTGAAAATGCAGGCCGGGTGCCATCTTCAGGTCATGGCTTGCCTGAACTAACGCTGCTCAACGCTCTTCATGCACACGACGGAGCAAAGAAACATTGAGCTAGGAAGAAGCAACAGCTTCAAACACATGACGGAGCATTCGATACTGGTGCACAAGTGATGTCGCTTCATCTGAACCTTCAATAAAAATTTCCTTCGGTGTTTGAGGCAGCCATGTATGTAGCTTTTCACAACAAACATTCATCACATGAACATTGTACAAAAGGTTTGAATCCATATGGCGTGTGGATTGAGACGACTCATTGTTGATGGGTGCTCGAAATGTAGGTGAGAAGACAAAAGGAAATGGTGTATTTGTGTGCGTGTGTGTATGTATGTATGTATGTATATATATATATATATATATATATATATATATATATATATATATATATATATATATATATATATATATATATATATGTATTAGTGGAGCATGTTTACAGACTGCAAGCAAATACTCAGGAGCATCCTACTTGTATACATAATAAATATAAGCATTATATATTTGATGATGTGGATTGTGAGAGTTTTACTGTATATATTTTATGAGGTAGATTATGAATGCTAAAAATAAATTATGAAGTGGATTGCAAAAATGAAGTGGATTTTACGTTCTGCAAAAAGTAAAATAACTCAAGTAAATCAAGCATTAGTGATTAGAGTGAGCTCTTCATTTAAAAGTTTACAGCGATAGTAATTTTAACATAAGTACAGCAAAAAGTTATAAAAAGAAGAGAACATATGATG
>NC_140968.1:67262134-67419634 GCF_056783735.1 Eptatretus burgeri
AGCTATACGTTTCTGTTCCAGTTCCAACAACTCCTCATTAGTCAATTCCTCAGGAACCACCTCTAGGAGCTCCGCAATGTCATCCTCATCCACACCCAGGTTAAAGTTGTTTGCCATCTCAACAACAGCCTTGTTGATATTTGCAACCTCCTCATCCTTGGCAAATCATTTGAAGTCATGGACGAACCTCTTCAGTGTCTTCTTCCAGACACCATTCATACACTCCTTGGTGACATCACCCCAAGCCCAAGCAAGGTTCTTGATGCAGTCATAGATGTTATAATCCTTCCAGAATTGCATCAGTGTCTTCTCAGTGTCTTCCTCAGTTGCAGCAATAGCCTGGGCAAAGGTCGTCCTCAGGTAGTAGGCCTTAACAGCTGCCATAACTCCTTGATCCATTGGTTGAATCAAAGAGGTGGTGTTTGGAGGGAGAAACACCACTTTGATATTGGGATGTAAATCACCAATAAAAGGAGGATGTCCAGGAGCATTATCAATAATATGCAAAATCTTGAAAGGTATGTTATTCTCCAAACAGTACTTCTCCATTTCGCTGGCATAGCAATTCAGGAGGGCATCTTGGAAGAGGAGCTGGGTCATCCATGACTTCATATTGCTCCTGTAGTACACTGGCAGTGTGTGCTTATTGATATGCTTGAAGGCCCTGGGTGTTCTCACTGTGCCAGATCACAAAGGGTTTCAATTTGTAGCCTGCAACATTGCTCCCAAGCAAGACTGTTATCTTGTCCTTAAAGGCCTTGAAACCTGGCATTGACTTGGCCTCCTTATGGATAAAAGTCCTTTCAGGCATCCGCTTCCAGAATAGGGAGGTTTCATCCATATTGAAGATTTGCTCTGGCAAGTAATTTTCCTCCACAATCAGCTTATCTGGAGTTTCCAAAAATTCTTCGGCAGGCTTCACATCAGCACTCGCAGACTCACCACTCACTTTCACATTATGTAATGAATAACGATTCTTGAATCGTTTAAACCACCCAGAGCTAGCAGTCAATTCAACATCATAGTCGGGTCCAGCCTTTTCTTTCAACATCGCAAACAAACTTTTTGCTTCGGCCGTGATCGCCATGGTGCTGAGAGGGATATGCTTCCGTGTCTGGTCTTCAATCCAGGTCATTAGAAGTTTCTCCATATCTGATATAGGCCCTTCTCGAATTTTTGTTAGTCTCGTTGCTTTCAATGAAGCAGATCCTTTAACAGCTTCGGTCACCTTGTTCTTGTTCTTCAAGATCGTAGCGATGGTGGAATGGGACATGGCTGACTGGCGAGCAATAACCATCACTGATTTTCCACCTTCGTAGTCCTTAATCACTTGTAATTTTGTTTCCAGGTCAATCACTCGACGTGGCCTCTTACTGGCAATATCAGCAGTGGATTTTGTATGCTTAAAGGTCCCCTGACATGCAAAATAAACTATATATATATATATATATATATATATATATATATATATATATATATATATATATATATATATATATATATATATATATATACTTGACCTTCCTAGTGAAGAAATCACCCATGTTTTTTATTAAAAATCAAAAATGGGATAATTAGAGCAATATTTCGATCATTTCTGGAGCTTTTCATAACTTGCTATGCCCCGCCCCTAAAAAAAAGTTGACTTCAGCAAATCGCAGCGTTGACGTCACATACAGAAACTCGCACAGAGTGGATTGACTCGAGATCTCGAGTCTAGACCAGCGTTTCTCAACCTTTTTACCCTTGTGGAACCCTTGAAATAGTTTTCATGTCTCAAGGAACCCCTGCATAAAAATTATTATATACCATTATTAATATCTAGCTCTTTTATATTTTTATCGTAGTTCACGTGGTAAATATAATATATTTTTTTCGGATACCTGGTTTAAGGAAAAAATGACCCCCTTTTTGTCAAATTTATTGGCAATGAAAAAAAAACATACTGCTCGTTTACGAGACCTCACACCGAGGTTTTAATTCACAAAAAAAACTTTTTTAAATTAAACAAAAAAACACACCTCATGTTACTTGATCAACAAAACTTAAACAAATAGAGCTGAAGCAATAAAGGTAAACAGAAGAACGAACCTTGAGAGAGAGAGAGACACTGACTTCACGCTAGGAAGCACAGAGAAGATAGATGGACACCGTGCATGCGTCCCGTACTTGAGTCAGTCACTCAATGATGCACGAATCCACCGTGTACAGGACGTCCACTAACCAGTGAGGGCGGGTTCACACTGGCACCATATAGACATCGTTAAATACATTCCCTATGGTTGTTATAATTGTAAATAATATAAGAGGTTGAAGCCTCTATTATAATAACCAAGGAGTTTCCAACAATATGCCGTACGTGTATAGTAAAATTACGAATATTAAGTCAAACAAAAACTACTCAAAAAAACATTCGCCTATTTATTACTGTTTCTCGCGGAACCCCTAACGACCTCTTGCGGAACCCTAGGGTTCCGGGGAACCCCGGTTGAGAAACACTGGTCGAGACTAGTCCGATAAATCGGTCATCCGTCCGACTAGGCCGATAAATCCGACGTCCGTCCGACTAGGCCGATAAATCCGTCGTCCGTCCGACTAGGCCGATAAATCCGTCGTCCGTCCGACTAGGCCGATAAATCCGTCGTCCGACCGACGAGTCCGATAAATCCGTCGTCCGTCCGACTAGGCCGATAAATCCGACGTCCGTCTGACGAGGCCGATAAATCCGTCGTCCGTCCGACGAGTCCGATAAATCCGTCGTCCGTCCGACTAGGCCGATAAATCCGTCGTCCGTCCAACTAGGCCGATAAATCCGACGCCCGTCCGACTAGGCCGATAAATCCGTCGTCCATCCAACTAGGCCGACAAATCCGACGTCCGTCCGACTCGGCCGATAAATCTGTTGTCCGTCCAACTAGGCCGATAAATCCGTCGTCCGTCCAACTAGGCTGATAAATCCGACGTCCGTCCGACTAGGCCGATAAATCCGTCGTCCGTCCGACGAGTCCGATAAATCCATCGTCCGTCCGACTCGGCCGATAAATCCGTCGTCCGTCCGACAAGGCCGATAAATCCGTTGTCCGTCCAACTAGGCCGATAAATCCGTCGTCTGTCCGACTAGGCTGATAAATCTGACGTGCTGTAGCTTTTATTTATTATTCTCTTTTTTTCGTTGTTTTCTACTGGTGCTACATGACGACAGTAGGAATAAAATAAATAAAAATGCAACAGAACGTCAGATTTATCGGACTACTCTAAACAATTGTGTCACAAAGTGTGTTCTGCACACAAGTTTTCATCGTATCTGGACAGCGAGATTGCTTCGTTTTATGCGCGGAGAGATACGGCCGATGACATGGGCTGGCCTTGCTTGTGATTAATTCGCCGCGGAGCAACATGTCCGCTGCGCTGCGCTGTTGACGTCACCTCACTAAAATATTTCTGATACCGAGCAGTATGCAAGTCGAATTTACATTATTGAATTACAAATAGGATTTCGTCTAACCAGTTGTTATTTCCGAGTCTTCCTTCGATGTCCTCCCTATCGTCATGAACTCCGGGAATTTCATCGCCATTTTTCTCTGCTTGTCCTGCTTCGGGCTCGAACTGCTAAGGCCATACTTCATTTAAAGTTGCCTGAACTTCACCTCCCGTGACTATGTTATCCCACAATTCTCCATGTGATTCAGACCAAAATCCTTCATTTCTCTCACACTCACCGTCGTTACCAGACAAGTGAAAGTCCATGCCATCTATTATTCAAAAGCAAATGTTCGATTTTTTGAAAGCAGAAATGAACGAAGCGATTGAGTCAACCAATCAAATGTGGAAACACACAGGAAGCCAATAGAATCACATAGACCACCAACCCGAGTAATTAACGTGCAGCCTTTGACATACTGTACGTGACGTCATGTGGGTTACGCCCCTTTCAGGAGAATTTTTAGGGGCATTCCCGAAGAGGTTTGTTTTTTTAATTTTACATTTTACAGAACGAGTATTGTGAAAAAACATTGTCAGATTTGAAATCACGATGAAAAACTCCTCTTGGACATATATAAATGAAATTTATGTACTTTTGGGTGTCGGGGACCTTTAAGGTTCATGATAAACAAAACAACACGAGATTAAATCAAGCACACGGAAAAATGATGCAATCAAGAGACTCCGTAAACATGAGATGTACAGTAGAACAATGCTGCTGACACGGCATGCTGCTTTGCAGTAAACCTTTTTTATAAGTAGAAAGAGTACACTCTAAAATAACGATAAAAAGTGGAGTATAGTAAATACATAAACCAGTAACATCGTTGTTTATTATCATGATCAAGTATTATGTACTGTAAATAATTGTATGTGCTATTTTTATACTACTGGCAGCGCTACGTCAGCTACATCACTCGGCGATAGGAATTTTTCATTATAATGGATGCTGGCAGATTCGTCGTACATGCGATCACCGTCGTGTATGCGATTATGGGATCACCGTCGTATATGCGATCGGCCGTTGCCCGAAACATCGTTATGCGGCGCATGACACTATATATATATATATATATATATATATATATATATATATATATATATATATATATATATATATATATATATATATATATATATATATATATATATATATATATATATGTATATATAGCCTGGTGTTGGCGCAGTGGTTAGGGCAGCGGCTTGGGATCCAAAAGTTCCCGAGTTCAAGCCCCGTTGGGCCACTGAATTAATACACCAGGGGGTTGACTCAGCCTGTCATCCTTCCGAGGTCGGCGAAATGAGTTCCAGTGTACTGGGCCGGTGTATACCCCGGTTAAAATAGGTGTACCATATCCCTGTGTCGTAAGAGGCGACCAGGGTTGCGTCAGGAAGGGCATCCGGCGTAAAACATGTGCCAAATCACTATGCGGATCATACGGATGATCCGCTGTGGCGACCCCAAACGGGAGCAGCCGAAAGAAGAAGAAGAGATACATACACATATATATATATATATATATATATATATATATATATATATATATATATATATATATATATATATATATATATATATATATATTTGTGGGCCGGGGTCGGAGGCGAGAACGACCGTTAGGTGGGGAAGTTTACGCCTTCTCCCACCAGACTCCCCGGAATTTATAGGCCGTCCCTCCGGATAACTCCGAAGCCGGCGGGTCAATTAATCGACTGTGAAACGCCAATATCTCGACCGCGTGGCGTCAGGTAAATTGGCCAGATCCAATATACCTAAGTAACCACGCAGTCTTGGCTACCGGGGATTCACGCCCTTGGAACGTCTGGCCGAACCGGATCACTCTATCAGCTACAGAAGAGTATCAACTTCCACCTACCAACTCCGGCTCGGATACAGTGGAGCGGGCCTGCCCAGGACGTTCGGCTACGATTAACGGATTATCGGGGATGAAACCCTGTCTGAACTCAGATCCGGAACATGCTGGACCAAATAAAGAAAGGACGGAAACGAGCTGGGAACATTTCTAATAATTTATATACAGAAAATAAAAGACAAGAGAAGCGAGACTTCACGCGAGTATTCAATGCAAGTATTTACAATGGGCAAAAACACTTATGCAGGTCTACTTACAAGACAGACCCAACACAATTAGACACACACAAATGAAAAGAAAACCCAAGGTTCTTTATTCGACCCTCCAGCCGAGGAGTGAGATGAGCTGGGGGTCAGAGTTCGGTGGGTACCTGACCGTCGGAGGGAGGGCGTGCTCCGCGATGCGGCACCTGACAAAGGTCGTTGGTCCAATCCCCAGTCGCACGTGGGGGACTCGAGGCTCGTGGCAGAGTTTTGGCGGTGAATAATTGGGGTCCACGGAAGGGGGGGGGTCAGGGTCGCTCTGTCCTTCCTTGTGGAGGGCCAGCAGAGACACGTTCGCCGCCTCGATGGCCCTCTGCTCAACCCTCGTGACAGCAAAAACCCCTTCGTACAGCAACGTAGACCTCCTGTGACCACTCTTCTAATCGCCCCTTGAAAACCACCCCTTCGTTACAGCAAGAACCCTTAAGAACCTCTCATGCAACCCACCAACAACGCCTCAGAGTGTCTCTGGAATTTATGGACCTCCCTGTCACACCTTGACGATTTAGCCAGCAATGGCAACGTATAAAAATGTATGTAAAACGTTGGCGTACGCTGAAGTTTTGAGGTTTTTAAAAAAAAGTTTTGGTCGTATTCATAACGTGTTGGCCGTATGCATAACATATTAGTAACAGGCACAGAACGTTTCGTTGTATTATAGATAACTTATACCAAGAATGCTTAGCCTGTTGTCGGCGTTCACAACCTATGCCCAACGATAGGTTAACTTAGTCGTAGCGCGCTGCACGTATCGCCGACGAACTCGTGGCGTTCTCTGTTAAAAACCTGCCGTTCGCCTATTTAAATCATAACCGCCTGAAAATTGGAAGTGTCAACATCGCGGTCACACCTTGACGCTTTAGCCAGCGTATGCCGACCTATGAAAAATGTGTGTAAAATGCTGGCACACGTCGAATACGGTATGGGTAAGTTGTGTATACGTTAGGAGCATGCTGAAAAACGAGGAAGTACGCTGTCATATTCCGTGGTACATCTAGTACGTCGTGAAATTTCAAGCATGCTGAAAATTTTACGACGTACTCCACGTATGGCTCACCAGTTCCGCATAAGCTGGGAATAAGTTCTCTGCACGCTCCGCGATCGTTGCCACACGTCGGACACACGTTACTTGTAAGTTACTCATTAGTCGAAACACGTCGAGGTAATGTTTAGCATACCCGAAACTTAATTTTTTACCGATGAGTAACGTTTAGGAAGCACGCTACACGAACGTTGTTCACACTTCGCAACACGTTACTTGAAAAAGACGTAGACATATTTGACGTCTTCAGGACGACAACAGAACTTAATGAACGCGTTTCATAAGAGGGGTGGGAGAGGGAAGGACAAAACAGAGGTGAACAAAGACATGAGGAAATATATGGAAGGGAGAGGGATGGGGCGGAGTACACGGGGTAAACAAGATGGACACTGCAGGGACTTTCAGGTCTTTACATGACAGGGACTTTCAAGAAGGAAAGCAGGGAATATGAAGGAGGTGGGTTTGGGGTGAGTAAACAGGGGTAGAAAATATCATGGTTTTGGATGTGGGAAGGTAAGAGATGGTGGTGAACAGCTGTTTTGAAGACCTGGAGGGAAGATTGGGATTGAACAGAGTGTGAGAGTTTGTTCCAAAGGCAGGAAAAAAGGAGGAATGAAAGACTGAAGGTGAGCAGTGATTCTTGATTTTGGTAGTTTTACCAGAAGGGGGTTGCTGGTGGACCTTCAGTGCCCTAAGGAAATATGGGGGAGGGGAGATATTGCAGAGCAAAGCGGGGGGGGGGGGGCGAGGCCAGAGAGGAGACAGCAGAAAGCAGAAAGACCACCGACCTGCCTGTGGTGAGAGACCCAAATACTCAGCCTCATCTTGAGAGATACCAATGATCCTAAATGCCTTGGTTTCCACAGCATGAAGCCAATAAAGGTGAGAGTTGGTAGCACTAGCCCATAGGAAAGAGCAGTACTCCATCAGGCTGTGGATGAAAGCTTTGTATGTGGTCACAAGTTCAAGTGTACCAAGGAAGGACTTTGCACGGAGGATGCCCAGTTGGTGACTGACTTTGGAAGCCAGCTTGCAAATGTGGCTTTCCCAGGAAAGATCATGGCAGATAGTGGGACCCAGAAGCTTAACAGAAAGGACTTCTTCAAGAGGATTGTTGAGAAAGTAGATGGGGTTTTTTTTCCAGACTGCCCTTTCAGAGAGACATCGTGAGAGTGTGAAATTTGTCAGGGTTGAATGACATGTTTCAAGTGCTGGACCAGCTTGTGATTTTATCCAGATCTGCAGAGTGAAGAAGCTGCTGCTTGCCGAGCTCAGTGATGACAAATGGTACGGCAGAGGGTGGAGTCATCAGCAAAGAGATATAAAGGGTTTTCCAGAGCTCATTGATGAAAACGTAGAGAGTCGTAGAGCTCATTGATGAAAACGAGAAAAAGAACAGGGCCCAGAATACTGCCTTGAGGAACTCCAGCTTGGACAGGAAGAGGGGATGAGACAACTCCATTAAGGGCCACATGTTGACTGCTACAGGAGAGGATGTCTGTGAGCCATGAGTGGATGTGGCCTTGGATACCAAAGGAAGAGAGTTTGGTGAGCAGGACAGGGTGTCAGACCATGTCAAAAGCAAGCAATATGTCTTGGGAGATGGCTCTGATTTCATGTCTGGCATTGAGGACCTCCATCCATTGTTGGGTGAGCAGAAGCAGCATATTCAGGATAGAGTGACCTGGTCTGAATCCAAATTGATGATCGGAAATCAAGCCATTGGAGAAGAGGTAAGATTTAATGTCTGAAGCGATGATGGATTCCAAAACCTTGCTGATGATTGGGAGAAGTCTGATTGGTCTGTAGTTGTAAGGATCTGTTTTTGCACCTTTTATTTGCAGAGTAGAAATGTTTGCTGATTTCCAAGCAGATAGCAGATGATCTTGAGCAAATGAGAGGGTGAATAGAACAGAGAGAGGGTGAACAAGAGCAGCAGAGCAGGTTTTTAGGGAAAGTGGACTGATGCTGTCTGGACTGGTTGCAGAATCTGAGTCAAGGTTTGACAGCAAGCTCTCCACCTTGTCAGGAGAAAAGGACATAGAGTCCAGGAACTGCTTGGTGCAACTTGGTAAGGTGGTACAGAAAGCGATGGGGTTGAGACAATATTTAGAAGCAAACACGAAGTTTAGGTATTCAGCCTTTTCACGTGCAGTGTCAGCTGAGAGGCCATTTCAGGTAAGGGAGGGGATGGAGGGAGAACAGACACCAGAAACTGACTTAACTTGACACCACCAGGATTTGGAAGAGGGAGACAGGTTTGAGAGTTCAGACTTGAGATGAGAAAGATATTGTTTTCTGGCTCTCCTGAGGGTAGACACACACTTGTTCTAAGCTTTGTGGAAGGAACTGAGATTACCTTCAGTTGGATTTGCCTTCCATGAGGCGAAGGCAAGTTGTTTCAGGAAATTTCCTCACCACAAGCTTCAATTTATCAATGGTGGAAGGAAGGGTATGACAACTGAAGATGAGAGGGGATAAATCTGTGGTTTGATAATGTGGTATGAGAATAAGGGATAGGATGGAGATTGAGAATGGGTGTTTGAGAATGTGGTTCAAGTACGTCGTATGAGAATGATGGTAAGGACGGAGCATGGGGTTGGAAAGTATGGGGTATGGGGTTCGAGTATGGGGTTGGAAAGTGAGGAAGAGCACAATTGGGATAGTTCTAACTACATTTACAATACATCTTTCCCTTCCACTGATACAAGGGGAGAGGTAATCTAACTAAACAAAAAATATGAGTGAGACATCGATACTCCAGGGTTTATTTATGTGTTTGATGAACTCCTCAGGGTCTTCCAAAACCGCAAATATATATATATATATATATATATATATATATATATATATATATATATATATATATATATATATATATATATATATATATATATTGCATAAACAGGGTGTCACATAAGTCGATAACCCCCTTTTGCTGGGCTGCAGATCGCGGAATATTTGATAAAAACATGTTTCTGGCATCAAAATTGAGCTTGATCATTAGAATAGAGATGGCACTGATGACCCTGTTCATTTGGCACTTAAAAACAAAAAGAAAAAAAAAGAATCCTTCAAGATGCAGTAAAGAATGATCTTATCTTGAAATTAACTTCATGCTTGTTGGCATCTGATCAATAACAGTGTATAATTCACCATGACATATCAAAGCTCCAAATACCATACAACATACAACACGAGGACTCAGGCAGCCAACTCTTTTATAAATCATGAAGGCACAACTACTCTCAGCCAGAATTGGCAATTGCAAAATAATTATCACTCATGTACCTCATCAATTATCCCTTGTTGTGATTCGTATTTTGTAATTGTTCACAATATTTGGCCTCTTGTCCCGAACAGCTGCATACGAATGGGACAGCTCGTCAACTTATGGGACAGCTCATCAATAATATAGCGTACTAATGGTATGTTGTTCCAATAACATGGCCATTGCAAAAAGCTTCAACAAAGAAGACAACAGAACTCTTTTTAAATTCACAGTGATGCTGAATTGAGGTTACACATGATATCCACATATAAATTAAAGAAAAAAATAACTCAAACAACCTCAGTGAAAGAAACTATACATCTGCTGAAGAAGCGAACACATACACACGTTCACCAAGTCTTGGACGCTTCAGAAGAAAGGTTTCTGTGCTGAGAACAAAAATCCCCCAAAAATAGCTGACTGCTTTGACAAAGTACTTTGAAGAGGATGGAATATATATCTTCTTCTTCTTTCAGCTGCTCCCGTTAGGGGTCGCCACAGCGGATCATCTGTATGATCCGCATAGTGCTTTGGCACATGTTTTACGCCGGATGCCCTTCCTGACGCAACCCTGGTCGCCTCTTACGACACAGGGATATGGTACACCTATTTTAACCGGGGTATACACCGGCCCAGTACACTGGCACTCATTTTGCCGACCTCGGAAGGATGACAGGCTGAGTCAACCTCTGGTGTGTATTAATTCAAGCGGCCAACTTGAACTCAGGACCTTTTGGATCCCAAGCCGCTGCCCTAACCACTACGCCAACACCAGGCTTATATATATATATATATATATATATATATATATATATATATATATATATATATATATATATATATATATATATATATATATATATATATATATATATATATATATATATATATATATATATATATATATATATATATATACAGCTCTGGAAAAAAGGGACCACTCCAAAAAAAATTTAAATCAGCATCTCTGCATGTATGGCAGCCATTCCATTCCAGTGCCTGTTGAATTCCAACACAGGCACACCTCATTCTACTTAGTGAGGTACTGATTCGGTGATCACCTGAACCGAATCATATTTAACAAGGAAAAGTATAAAAACCACTGCTGTGGTCATCACTATCCTCTTGCAATAGGACCAGCTGGATGGCAAAAACAGTGCGAGTAGTATCTCAAAAGTAATTGGAATCAAAAAAATAACTATTGACCATGCCAAAAGAGTTGAAAAGAAAAGTTTTGAGTGAGGAAAAGAAGGGTTCAATTCTGGCTTTACTGGCAGAGGGATACAGTGAGCGTCACGTTGCTTCCATCCTTAAAATTTCAAAGACGGCGGTTCATAAGAACAAGGTCAAGCAGCAGACATTGGGGACAACAAAGCTACAGACTGGCAGAGGGCGAAGACGACTTTCCACTGACCGGGATGACCGCCAACTCATTCGAAAGTCACTCAACAACCGTAGGATGACATCAAGTGACCTACAAAAACAATGGCAAACGGCAGCTGGGGTGACGTGCACGGGGAGGACGGTTCGAAACAGGCTCCTCGGGGCAGGGCTGAAGTCATGCAAAGCTAGAAAAAAAGCCCTTCATCAATGAGAAGCAAAGAAGAGCCAGGCTGAGGTTTGCAAAAGACCATAAGGATTGGACCGTAGAGGACTGGAGTAAGGTCATCTTCTCTGATGAGTCCAATTTTCAGCTTTGCCCAACACCTGGTCGTTTAATGGTGAGAGGGAGACCTGGAGAGGCCTACAAGCCACAGTGTCTCGCACCCACTCTGCAATTTGGTGGAGGATCAGTGATGATCTGGGGGTGCTTCAGCAAGGCTGGAATCGGACAGATTTGTCTTTGTGAAGGACTCATGAATCAAGCCACGTACAAGGTTGTCCTGGAAGAACACTTGCTTCCTTCTGCTCTGACAATGTTCCCCAACTCTGAGGATTGGTTTTTCCAGCAGGACAATGCTCCATGCCACACAGCCAGGTCAATCAAGGTGTGGATGGAGGACCATCAGATCAAGACCCTGTCATGGCCAGCCCAATCTCCAGGCCTGAACCCCATTGAAAACCTCTGTAATGTGATCAAGAGTAAGATGGATGGTCACAAGCCATAAAACAAAGCTGAGCTGCTTGAATTTTTGCGCCAGGAGTGGCATAAAGTCACCCAACAGCAATGTGAAAGACTGGTGGAGGAGAGCATGCCAAGACGCATGAAAGCTGTGATTGAAAATCAGGGTTAGTCCACAAAATATTGATTTCTAAATTATTCCTAAGTTAAAACATTAGTATTGTGTTGTTTAAAATGAGTATGAACTTGTTTTGCTTGTATTATTTGAGGTCTGAAAACACTGAATCTTTGTTGTTATTTTGACCAGTTGTCATTTTCTGCAAATAAATGCTCTAAATGACAATATTTTTATTCGGAATTTGGGAGAAATGTTGTCAGTAGTTTATAGAATAAAACAAAAATGTTCATTTTACTCAAACACATACCTATAAATAGTAAAACCAGAAAAACAAAATTTTGCAGTGGTCTCTTAATTTTTTCCAGAGCTGTACATATATATATATATATATATATATATATATATATATATATATATATATATATATATATATATATATATATATATATATATACATATATATATACACATATATATATACATATATATACATATATATACATATATATACATATATATACATATATATATATATCTCTCTATTATAGTACCAAGCTTGCACACTAAAGACTCGGCTCACCGTCACACGATCCCTATGAAATTGCTGTGGCACTTAGCAGACATGCCGACAATGTTTGGGAAGTCTGGGCGTTCCATAGTACCACTTGCATTTTGCACAATGCGTATTTTTGTCATTCCCCGTGTACGGTCTGTCGTCTGCTACCAGCTATGTTGTGCTGCTATCCCGTGCATGTGCACGGGTATCGCTAGTATATATGTATTTGTATATGTATATGTACATGTACATGCATGTAAATGTATGTATGTACTGTATATATATATATATATATATATATATATATATATATATATATATATATATATATATATATATATATATATATATATATATATATCTTATACTAATAAATGTGTGTGTCTCCTCCATAACTCCAAAACCATGCAATTTAGCAGCCTGAAACTTTGCATGCAAACGAAGAAAACTCCAAAGAAGTACATGAGTCAAAATGCTGTGTTTGGGTTAATTAAAACACCCCTTTTGAAAATAATTAACGGCCTTATTTAATTATATCCATTATCAGGCGCATCCTCAGTCACCGCTCTCTATAGGGTCTTAAGACATGTTCTCGGGTAACCTCGCTGGGGTCTGAAGCCGCCATGATTTTTGGCCTGCTCAACTTGGAACAGGCCACAACAATTTCTTCCCGATAAAGTTGTTTTAATCACTTTCCTCACTCATATTATCGAAGGCCTGTTCATCATAGCTACAAATTGCTGTGTACATCGCTTTTGTAAGCACTACAGTTTTCAAATTTGGAGCTTGGAGATATTTCATACATAATATGATATGATTTTCCACGATCTACTCTCACGGACGAATTGAAGTATATCCTCAAAATATTATTTCAGCTTTCAGGATCCGATATCGTCCGGACAAAATAAGCATCAAAATCTGTTGTGAAATCTGATAATTTAAAGAAATAGTGAGTCTTATAACTAAGCCAATATGCTTATTTACTTTAAGCAAGCAAGGTTATGTTCCCCCCTTCTCCATATATACACAAGAAAATGTGAAATTTCAAAAGCATAAAACTTATCTTTTTCTACTGTTTGGAGAATTATATTGAGTGAACAAAAAATTTAGGAACGTGCCAAAATTCACTAGCTTCATTGAGCTATATGATTCAATGCATTCACTGATAGACTTCGTGGCCCATCTACCAGAGGGACTGCTTATCCATCATGTCTGTCAGATGTGTGTCTATATTTTCAGAAGTTTCGCGAGTTGCTCTTCAGGAAATCAAAGCAAATATGGTGAAATATGGACGTTTAAAAATAAATTTATAAGGTTTACGTAGACCGCGAAGGCAACATGGTGGATTATCTGCAATGTTTATTTCACGGGCGATTAAACTTTGCAGTGTCTCCAGGGTTGTTGTATGTTAAATAGCAACGCTTTTGTGGATAAAGTCATTATGTGAACTAATTCATTGAATTTCTTGAACTGCAGCGGGCACGGTGAAAACAGCCTGGCCAGCCGTTCCTTATCAACCATTTAATTGGAGTATTTGCTTGAGTGCTGAAGCCACTTGCCAAGCACCATACAGTCGATAGCGCAACATCATTCTGAGAGAATCGTTCACTCACTGTGGATGCTTTTGCCGCACCACGTCATCCTGAGTGAGTGGTTCATGCTCCATCATTCTGAGTGAGTTGTGAAATAACACTCAATTTCCGAGCCGTTTTCCATATTAACGTGCTTTCTAAATTACTGATCCAAAAAGTTTTTTTATCCACCCGTCACATGCAGCTGTGTATGAATATTAACGTTTGTGAACATCTCCCTGAAACATCTATAAAAATGCAACGTTGTTTTTCAGTGAAAGCTACTCAAGGTTTTTGGGTTGTATACAGTGCGTACTGTCGGCAGTAATCAAACTGACTCCAATCCACCAATTCTCAAAAAATTGCCGATGTCGGCCAATAACTAGTGAGAGAGAGAGAGAGAGAGAGAGAGAGAGAGAGAGAGAGAGAGAGAGAGAGAGAGAGAGAGAGAGAGAGAGAGAGAGAGAGAGAGAGAGAGAGAGAGAGAGAGAGAGAGAGAGAGAGAGAGAGAGAGAGAGAGAGAGAGAGAGAGAGAGAGAGAGAGAGAGAGAGAGAGAGAGAGAGAGAGAGAGAGAGAGAGAGAGAGAGAGAGAGAGAGAGAGAGAGAGAGAGAGAGAGAGAGAGAGAGAGAGAGAGAGAGAGAGAGAGAGAGAGAGAGAGAGAGAGAGAGAGAGAGAGAGAGAGAGAGAGAGAGAGAGAGAGAGAGAGAGAGAGAGAGAGAGAGAGAGAGAGAGAGAGAGAATGCATAACATATTCTCTCTGCTAGCTCCCCCACCCCAACCTCTCTCTCTCTCTCTCTCTCTCTCTCTCTCTCTCTCTCTCTCTCTCTCTCTCTCTCTCTCTCTCTCTCCATATCCGGATGGTGGTTATGTCTGGACAGTGTTTGGCTCTGAACGTGTCCAGATAGGAGTTTGTCTCGGACGTGTCCGGGTGGCGTTTATGTCTGGAACTGGAGTTTGTCTGCAGACGCGCCCAGGCGGTGTTTATGTCTGGATGGTAGTTTCTCTATGGATGCATATGGGTGGTGTTTATGTCCGGACAGGAGTTTGTCTCCGGACGCGTCTGGGCAGTGTTTGTCTCTGCACACATCGGGGTGTTATTTATTTCCGGACACTTCGGGGCGATGTTGATCTCCAGATGCATCTGGGTAATGTTTGTCTCTGGACGCGTCGGGGCAGTGTTTGTCTCTGAAAACGTTGGGGTAGTGCTGATGTCCGGACGCATCTGGGTGATGTTTATCTCTGGACGCGTTGGAGCGGTGCTTGTCTCTGAATGCATCGGGGCAGTGCTTGTCTCCGGACATGTCAAGGGTGGTGTTTGTCTCCGGACGCATTGGGGTGGCGCTTGGCTCTGGACGTGTCGGGCGGCGTTTGTCTCCAGATGCGTCATGGTGGCGTTTGTCTCCGGACGCGTTGGGCAGTGTTTGTGTCTGGCCACGTCTAGGCGGTGTTTGTCTTTGGACTGTATTTTTCGTATGACTGGTAGAAAATGTATTTCAGACATTATTTTGTTTCCATCTTTCGAGTTATTCTCTGCAGAATCAGTTTTCATGAAAGAGTATGAATCGTAATTAGCGCTCCACCACACATCTGCCTTCCCTTCCTCTCACTTCACAGTCTTCCCTTCCCCCACCCCTCCTCACTCCCACACCCCTCCTCGCTCCCCTCTCTCTCCTCTATTTTTTCCCCTCCATCTCTTCACTCTCCCCCCTCTCTTTCTCTCCCCCCCCCCCCACTTCAATATACCCGTTAGTGAAGCGACGGTTGGTATTCGCTAATATATATATATATATATATATATATATATATATATATATATATATATATATATATATATATACATATACATATACATATACATACTGACCAGAGGTGTGACATGACAATGCACATGCTGACACATCACCTCCAAATTAGGATGGCATCCATGTAACGCTCAAGTCTTTGAAGACTGAGATTTGATTTATGCCCTTATGGTCAAAAATAAATGAAAGCAGAACCACCGATCCAGATATTGACCTTGTTGAGGCTCATCAGGATGACATACTACCAAAATGCATATTCGTGACTGTACTTAGCTTGTTAATAAAAAAATGGAAAAATGGAACCCTTTATCAAACGAAAAAAAAATGGAAAAATTTGGGATTTGTGCCCTTGCCAAAATATAGTTGCAATGTCTTAGTTGCATAATAGTGCTGTGTCCTGTTTGTGATAATTGTTCATTGTTATTATGAAAACCTTGTTTGCGTTCGTTAGAATGGAGGCATCTCCTCCTGCCATTGGGCAATTTGGAACAATAGGGAGCCGTTCGGAAGTGCGGGCTTTCAGCGAATCACCACTGTTATTCGGGGCCATGACCAACATTTATGGCGTGTTGGGGCCGCAAGTAAATCGCTTCGTGAACACGGTTTTGTACACCTCGTGCACGAAACAACACACACACTTACACATAAAAGTACTACTATTAAACTGCCTCAATTATTCCCACCTTCTTGTGTTGTTCAGCTGGGTGAGAATGTTTTTGGCCAAAGTATTTCACGAGCTGGATGGCAAGACCTGACATTCCACTGAAAGTGACAGGAATTTGGAATTTCACCAGGATGCTGACAACAACTCACGTACTCTCCATGAAGGACACAAGTGGGATCTTTAACATTCATCAGCTAAGCTGATGCCGACAGATGGGATACACAGTTTAACATCCATCCGAGGGATGGCACACACGATGACACCTCGCTCTGCCTGTGAAACACCGGGATGACAGTTTATAGCTGGGCTGAGGTTTGAACCCAGGTTCGACAGGTCAGAGGCGGGTGTCCGTTCTTCTCGGCTATCGTACCATGAGGTGTGTGTATGTGTGTTTGCGCGTATGTATTCATGTGTGCGTGCGTGTGTACATCCGTACATGCAATGTTTATACTTTGTGCATATGCTACATATAATTGGATATAATTATGAAAACAGAGGACTAATTGATTATGGAATAGAAACTAGAAAGGCACTCGGAAGAGCACATACCCCTGCCATGTAATGCCTGATCCACGAGAACATATAGAGCCCAATACATTTTTGAAACATCATGATATATGTCATTTTTGGCCCTATCCTCAATGGTGAAGAATCACTTTTAGAAATTAAATAATTCTCGTATTCAGATCCGGATTCAGATCTTCACCAAAATCGAATCAATTCGTCCTTACGACACACCCAACGTGTCTGCCAAGTTTCGTCCAAATCCGTCGACAACTTTTTGAGACATCATGCAATATATCATTTTTGGCCCCGTCTCTCAATGGTGAAGAATCACTTTAAAAATTCAAGTAGCCGGATCCGGATCTGAATCTTCACCAAAATCTAATCAATTGGTCCTTGTCACACACCCAACCTGTCCACAAAATTGCATCCAGATCCATCTACAACTTGTTGAGATTTCCTGCACACAGAGAGAGAGACAGACAAACAGACAGAGAGGGGTGAAAACATCACCTTCACCTTCGGTGGTGGAGGTAATAACACGTGATTGGATCACATCCCATTTTGTAAAATGAAATGCTGCATAGTGCAATCCTGTGTTGATCTCACACACTGTCATTGGCTGTCAAGCAATCACAAAGTATCACACCTGCGGGACTCTAAAAATATAGGCGGCGACATCATTGTGGTGTGGCAATGTGTTGTGAACACAATGGCTCCTGCGGAGGAGAGAGTACATGACAAGCATATCGATGCGATTCCATCACATATCCCAAAATTCTATCTTGTACAGTACCTCCAAATTATTTCCAACAGTGCACATATATCGCATGTTTTGAAAGAAGTTAATTAACTTGGTTGTTTGACAGACTTTGTTATATCAATGTCAAATATACCAAAGTGGAGTCGGGTGGAGAAAGATGCATCACCAGCTTCCATGGAGGATTGTGTAAAAGGTGCAGTGAGCAATCTCAAATGAAAAATGTCCAGTAAGCTGAACAAAATGACCTAGGGGTTTGTATATCCACATGGATGGCATCTTTCCCCACATTTCCCAAAAGGATAATTTTTTCCCACCTTGATTCTATATCTTTTTTACAGTAATAGCTGGGCTACGCATTTAACTACCATGCCCTTATTGGCTTATTCACCTGAAATAACCCTGATAATGATTCCATTCGCCCTTCCACATAAATGAATAGCTCTTAACCAATGCAGATGTTGTGCCAGCTGTGATTGTTTTGCATTGTAATTAATGTTATTGAAAGGAGTGCGTTTATTATAAGTAAAAGCAAAAAAAACAGAAAGGCTGAGGAATCTTTGTAATGTGGTATCCACAGATATTTTTTTTCACAAACTCAGCAGTAACAGTGATGGTTACTAATGTATGGAGGCACAAGGAGGCATGGGTGTTGCTGTCTGAACATGGCATTCAGCCCAGGGTGTCCTGGCGCTGGGCTGGCTGGCAGCATGCCTGCTGGCGACTTGCCATGTGATGAGCGGGCTGCCCAAGGGAGGGTGGCTCTCCGTGTGAATTGCCCGGTGGTGCCTCGAACCCACGCACCCCTCAAATGGAATGCCCGCTGGGTGGGTGCGCCGCTGTAACGGGCATCCTCGTGAGAATTTGCCTGCGGAATTCACGCCTTGCTGTGGCACGTGATCGCTGTCGGCTATGAAGATTGTGGCTGTCAGGACTGAAAGAAACGGTGCTGTTTTTGGCATGAGCAACCCATGTTAGATTTGTTTGCTTTTTAATTCAAAACACCCATTACTCTTGCCAAAGCCAGCCTCGAATGATCCACTTGGAGCCGTGTTAAATGGGATAAAAAATTCCAAGGAATATTCCAAAACATTGCAAACGCACAACCCAAAGATGAATTCAGTAGCAACACTAACATAAGACTGAAAAGCTAGTGACTGTGCTTTGCCTTCCCATTAAAGTATAATGGTCTGAATATATATATTTTTTGATGTGGCGACTCTCAGCAGGATGATTCTCCTGTGACTTTTATGTCCAGCATTTCAAAAAAAATCCATCAGTCAATGATTTTCCTGTAAATGCAGCACATTTGATTGAAGGATAGCTATTACACCGGGTTAATTACATTTAAATGTCACTTCTGTTCCAGACTTCAGCCCCCTACAACAAGCCATGCGGGGTTGTATCACATCTGTGGTATTAGGCAACTTAGCTGATTCACATATTCTTGGCGGTCTCATTTTTGAAGGATGGAACTTCAAATTTTGTTCACCACAGTGGATCATTAAGAGAATCAATAAACTACCTGCCTTTGAATTATGAGAAAAAAGGTGTTGCATCCATGATAGTTATGCTCTGCCCCAGATATGAGAGGTGAAAGGCATACCTAACTCAAAGACTTGTAGTGGGAGGGAGACCAGTCCAGAGACTGGTTTAAAAGTGCTGCCTTGGCCTGGAGCGACACAGACGTCATCAGAAGGTGGCAGCAACAGCAGGAAGGAGATTCCATTGCCAAACTCTACGAGGTCCTGAGTATGCAACCGGAAGTCTGCAGCCTGCATCGAGTCAGACAGGAGCACACGTCCAATAAATATTGTGTTGATGATAATTGTTAACATTACATTAAAGCTGTTATTAACTTGATGCAATTGGAAGAACAAAAAACAACCACACAAATGGCACGAGGAGTGAAGAAAAGAAAAGGGAAGCTAAAAAGGAACAAGAGATAAGAAGACACTGACAAAAACATCATGACAGAAATTTACATATATTGAGCAGAAAGACAAAAATACCTGCTCCAGTGGGACATGTAGCTGATGCAGCAGAGACAAAACGGCTACGTGTATCTCACGCAGAAAAATGCTCTCGGTGGTGTGTACGTCTCCTTCAGTTGCTCCGAAAACCTGTTCCAAACTTCCCACACGTCCAAGCGTCTCCCATTCTTCCCTGGAGAACCATGGGACCATCTTAAAGTCACAAGGCTCACTGTATATAATTCTTCAACATTAACTAAAGATGGTGATAACACGATAAGTCTACGCACCGAGAGAGGTGTCCATTGTCCCTCACTTTCGTGTGGCAAAGTACATTAGGCAGGGTCTGTGGGACAAGGATCTTGATCTGATCGACAGAACTGCAAAGCTTGAGGAAACCAAGATAAAGACCTGGAGCAAGCACCTGCTGCTGAGCTTTCTGAAAATCAATCTTCTCCTGCAAAGCGATAATTGTTTCGGTTGGACCTAAAGTCAAACTGAGTATAGAGCATTTGGCAGAAAATTTTTTCCCCTTCCATTTAAAAACAATCTATAACAAAATAACACAAACGCATCCCTGGTAATGAAAGGTGTTTCGGTCAAATGTAAAATGACACGAAGAAATGGAAGTAATCACAAAAGCAGAAAAAGACAATTATACCATGTAATACATTTATATCCAGCTGGACACAAGGAGATGACAACATATTACGCAGCAAAATAAAAACACAAATGGCAATCTAAAGACAGATGGCCAACCACATTTAACAGCCGAGTGGAATCGATTATAAGTACCAACATTAGTGGGGGTAGGAGGTGGGGGGCACATACAAGAAACGAGCCCTGAGAGAGTCTGTGGTGGTGTAGAGCTCAGCACGAGTACATCCAAATCCTGCCAATCAACTCAGCCAGGTTAACTGGCTACTTGTAACTTACTTACCTAGGTAGCCAGGCTACCTAGCCAGGTTACTTGTAACTGTCTTATCTTATGACCTTTAAGTATTTATCTAATTATATATTTTGTTTACTGATAGACTGCACTTGTTTACACTGCACTTCCTTGCAAACGACTCCACATGTCAATCACTCTGTGAGTAAACAAATCCCTGTCTCATTTCACTTTCTCTCACTTTTTCCTCCTCTTGAAGCTCCACCACTACACTCTTATTCCTAACCACCATCTCAAATATATATATATATATATATATATATATATATATATATATATATATATATATATATATATATATATATATTTGCATCCACTAGCCTGTTGATCTCCTTTAATACTTTGAAAACTTATATTGTTGTCAAGGTATTAAAAATACTTTTGTAGAAATAAATTTGCAGGTTAATAATTAATTGTATTGAAAAAATAAAAATGAAACCCATGCAGAGACACGGTTACAAGTTTGAAGTGTGTTGGGGTTGAAGCCAGAACAGCAGTAAGTTGGATAAGAACTGGCTTGTGATGTCCGAGTTAAAACACCCAAATTCAGGGGTGTGTGTTTACTCCATTGGGACGAGAACCCAGGTGAATGTAAGCCCCATGCGCAGTCTTACTGTGGTGTCGTTGTTCTTCAAAGGTCCAGGAATCTGCACCCCTCTTGCTGGTTTAAGTGTCACCAGTAACTAACACTTTGTTACATTTTGTTGTTCGAACTGTGAGCCTTTTTTTTTAACCCCCTCCCCTCCACCCTCCTACCTTTGGTCCTCTTCAGCTCCTAATTCTGATACAGGGATTCACACACTGTCTATGTTGACCGAAGTTAATTACAGAAAGGAGCTGCCGATATTGTATGCCATGTTGTCCAACTTCCATTTATGTTTCAGTGTTCATATTCCTGTGTAGAGACTTAGATTAAAGTGAAATTCTATTTGTGATTACTTGTTGCATTAGAGTGAAGAGATAGTAATCGGTGTGTCCTTCACTAATGATACATGTTTACATCCACAAAAAATATACACTGAAGGTGTACAAAAACTTTCACTCCAATGTGCCAGGTGAGTCCAAAGTTGGAGAATATATAGCTGGTGGACACTAACCATTATGCCGCCAGACTCAGTGGCATAACCGTTATAGCGTCTGCTCTTTATTGTCTAGGAGATGGATGGTTGAACCCCATACTTAAAAAATGGTACATACTATTTCCTTGCTTGATGCTCAGCATAAAAACAGGATAGAGTACAGACAATCAACCCTCCGTTGGAAATCACAGTACAGGCTTAATGAGCCAAATGACCTTCTCCTGCATTGAAGTTCCTTCTAAGGGAATCCATATTATAATACTGTACTTCGAAATGTAGCTTTGCATTGTTCATTTCCTGATTCTGATGTACCATACTCTGTTACGGAGCATCAGTTATGCCGAAGCAGTTTCTTGGTAAGAGTTATACTGGCTGCTTTGCCATTGCCTTCCCAGTAGTATTTAGAGTGGGAATTTGGAATTTGGTCATGGTGCCAGTGATAGCTCACTGACTCTTCACGAAGGATGCCGAAGGATATATAATGTCCACCAAATAATGCCAGCAGACTGGGCACCCAGTTTAACATCCATCTGAGGGATGGTGCACACATTGACAAAGCACCCTGCCTGCAAGACACCGGGATGACAGTTTATAGCTGGGTCAGGATTCCAACCCAGTCTATACAGCATAGGAGGAGAGTGTTCATACCTCCAGGCCATCAGCCAATATTTCTATACACACTGCTGACAAAAGTCTGAGACAATTTGCATTTTCTTCCATGATGCATAAGGAAGCAACTTTTGTTTTCATTGCAAACACACCTTTTATGAAAAAGGAAATCTTACTCAAATAATCAAATGTATACACAATATACCTTGATTTAAAGTAATAGCAGGAATGTCTACCCTTTCCCTCAAAACCGTTGAAATTTTTTGAGATGCCTTGAAATAATTTTGTTATAAACTCTTGTGGAATGGTTGGTGTTCCACGACTTTTTCAAGACCGAACAAAGATCATCTAAGTTGCTGGGAATGTTTTAAATTTTTTTTGTTGTTGTCCAAATAGTCCCATAAAGCTTCAATGATAATGATATCTGGCCTTTGAGAGGGGGGGGGGGCATTCCATGCATTGAATGACTCCAACTTCCTCTTTCTTTTACAAATAAGTTTCTATTATTCCAGCTGAGTGTTTTGGATCATTAACTTGCTGTAAGATGAAGCCTTAACCAACAAGTCTTGCACCACTGGGGATAGTATGGTGGATTAAAACTTGTTTGTACCTTGCTGCAGTCGATACATCACAATATACCATCTTGTTTCAGTAATATTCCAACTCCACTCATCCACAATCTTGAATTGAACCTCCTCCATGCTTAATTGTTGGCTTCAAGCAAGGCTCTTTATAAGTTTCAGTTATTCATCATCGCACATCCTGACTTCAATTAGATCCAAACAACTCAAACTTTGACTCACCTGTCCAAATAACTTTTGACCATTGCTCCATAATCCAATTTTTGTATTCTTGTGCATATTTCAACCTTTTAGTCTTTTTCCCCTTTCTTAACTTTTCCCCTTTCTTAGTCTCAAAAAAGTTTGAAATTCCTGCCGAACAAAAAACGACTCCTGCGAACAATTGACGACGCTTCCGAACCCCCGCGCATGTTTGGCGAACTTTTGGAGCCTAAAATACGAATGTTGGACTTTGCCATTTTTTCGACATTCACATCCTTCGCGAACCGTTTGCATGTCCCGTGAAAACTCACCTTTAAGGATATCATCTACAAGTATTACTCATCATTGTTATGAGTCAGAAAGCTTTGCAGGTTTTCCAGTTTTGGATTTGGCAATTACAGATGATGTTTCTCCATGCTTGCCGATTGTGCTTCAGATATCAACACGTTGAAAAGAGTGGGGCGAACTATTTCACTCAATGTTTTTCCTTCTTTGTGCAGGTACACTATTCGATGGCGATCTACCACTGAAATGTTAGCCATTTTGTTTTCAGCTAGCAATTAATCCTAACAGATCTGTATTCTGCAGTTCGAAAAGTGGGCTTTTAGCTTCATGGACGTGTAGAGAAGAACACCTGATGTTGATGATGAGGAACACCTGACAATGAGTCATCATTTAGATTTGATTGGGAAATGTGATGGATTAGCTACAACACATCATATTAGCTACTCACGTGTTGTTTACTTTGAGTTGTGATCCCAAGTTTTTGAAGATTCTGATAAATGTAAATTAAAGATTGCTAAATGACAAGTTTGGTTTCTTCTCACCCAAACTAAGCTGTATTCACAACAGTTGACGTTGTTATAATAGTAGAAAACACTAGTGGAGGCTTTGTAAATTGTTGATGCTCAAAACATCCATATATTGGAACTCCTAAATGCGTCTAAGGCCTTTGCACAGCCGTGTACGCAGTATACATTCTAAATTAATTACAAGTTTTGAAAGTCAAATTTAAAACACTGATGCAACAAACTCGGAAGTGCAGCATCGACCAAAATGTCACAATAACAAACCTTCCGAAAGCACATGCTGCTTTGCAATATGAGGAAAAGATTCATATGAAGTTTGGGAAGGTATATGGTCTTTTCAGGTTCGGGTGGTTGATGTAATTTTTTTGGTGAATATAGTGATGCTTGCATGAACAGATATATTAGGTTCATATGAGAAGGTCTTTTGGACCACCAAGGCTCTGGTTTATCATTCCTCGAGGGTGGAGGCAAAGCGGGGGCAGTAACCTGGAGTGTGATGAGCAGGACATCAAGAGCAGTAGGGTCTTCCAGGCCGGACAGTGATTTGCGCTGGCTCTGCAGTTTGCTTGCCGGCAGCCATCTCAGGTTGAGCGACGAATTTACAGAGTCGGCATATCGCAGTGTCACAAAAAGCCCATTGCCTTGACGGTCCTTCAGTGGCTCAAGGTAAGGCTGGCCCAGGTCCTGCGTGCCAAGTAGATGCTACGGAAACATTGTCATCATGCTGTGAGGAAATGTGTTCAAGAAGTACTCAGCACCAAGTGGTATCTCAAAATGATGCTTTGCCTTTCACATATAAACTCTCATCAAAGTCTGCTCCATAACTTCAAACTGTGGAACTGTTGGAACAAAATAGGTCAATCAATATGTGGCCATATACAAGAAACCAAAACTATTTTATATATATTTTTTTTCCCATATGACCAAACATTTTGGTAAAAATCTATCGAATCAAGACCAATGAAAGAGGGAAAGTAACCAGGGATTACAAACTATCTGAACGATCAGTAAAAACATTTTCAAATGGTGAAACGGTCAATTAAATGCCCATACACTATTATCGTAGCCGATAGGCTATACATTTCTCAGATAATGTTAAAAAGCAGAACTAAAAGTTTTTTACAATCAGAAAAATCCCCTGGAGCAGAGCTTCACCAACGCTCTTCATCGTCAAACCTGATTGTGTGGTGTACTATTTACAAAGGTAGTATGGAAGGGTTGTCCTTTTTGAAACACTGCAACCTGCAAGTGAGAGGTTTGGCTTAGGAAGCATTAATGAGGGTAATAAATATCGTGGTATTGAAAGGTAAGGATTGGGTGGTGATAATGTGGTGCACCACATGCTTGAAGCCCTGGAGATAAGAACAGCATTGCACAGCCTCTGGAAGGTGGTTCCACGTCGAAGTGAGGAACAAAAGAGTTGATATGTGCAGTCAATCCAGATTTTGAAAATTTGACGAGGAACAGCCTGGAGTTGTTGGGAGGGTCGGAGGGCTGAGAGAGCAGAGGCAGCAACATTGGAGAACATGTGGGGGAAAAAAATGACCTGCCTGGATGTGAAAAGAGTCAACTTTGTGCTTTGGCCTTATTGCAGGAGATTCCAATAATATTGAGAGCTTCAGACTGCGCAAATCCAGGAGAGACAGATATACTTTCATCATGATAGAGCCACACACCATATAGCCCAAGTGTCGACAAATTGTCGGCAACGACCCTTCTTTGATCACATCATCTTTTGATTTGATGACATTTCATCGCCTGTGAGATCTACGGATCGAACCTTCTCAGATTACTTTCTGTGATACGTTTTGAAAGACGAGGTGGGCCAAAAAAGTCTCAGCATTGCAGAAAGTTGAGGATAACATTTCTGTAGAAGTAGCCAATATACTGTAAGCATCGAATTGCCATCATGTGTGAAATGGCTATCCATAATTCCAAAAGAAACATTAATGTTAAGACATTTCTTCTGAAGAAGCTTGGTCGTGGCTTCACGGTTAAGGTGGTTAATTTAAATCTTAAGGTCCTGAGTTCAAGCCCTAGTTTGCTAAAATAATACCAGGTGGGTTGACTCAGCCTCCATCTGAAGTTGATTATATTATCAGCTGACTGGAAGTGAGCCAGTTCAATATCCTTTGTTGGAGTGGTGACCCATTAAGAATTGTGCCCTCCAGCCAATTAAACTGACTCGGCATCTTTGTGCATCTCACCATGTGAGGAGGACCATCCGTCATCAATCCATTTCTTCTGAGGGAGACTATTTGAAGGACTTCTATTATTTTTTATTATACAGAGTCAAGGCTCGTGGAGAGGCAAGAATGCAGAATTAACCAGGACAGTAGGAAGAGGGGACAGGGGAATGAACACACAATAGCAGGCTTGTGGGACAAAATAGCTCAGGGAGATGTGGAGGGATAAGGGACATCAGGAAGAATGAGAGCAATTGGAGGACACAGAGGGTGAACAAGGTGGTCACAGTCACAAACTCTCAATGTTGTTTTTGTTGTTTCAAATGCGGTCTGTGGCTGCTGGTTGCATCATTTTCTGGAAGTGTGGCTGGGCTGCTGATGCAGTTACCATAAGCTAGTACTCATTTTGCCGAACTCGAAAGGATGACAGGCTGAGTCAACGCCACCTGGTATTATTTCAGTGGCATGAAGGGGGCTCAAACTCAATCCCTTAATATTTTAAGCCAGCCACCTTAACCATATTAGATCTGTGACTCAGGTCAGGCAAGATTGTCAGGTCAGGCCAGATTAGATCTGTGACTTGCTGCAAGTACCATGAAAACCTGCACTAACATGTTTCATGGTCGGGTTGTCGGCGACTAAACCGTCTCCCCCAGCAGGTTTCCTGGTGAAGAGGGTGTATGATATGGACACACAGCAGGATTAAAATCAAAACCTGTCAAAGGGCAGAGGAGCTCCTTCTGAGCCAACGGCCATCCAAATCTAGTGCCCAATTGTTTCTACGGACATCCTCCTGCAGTTGGATTACTTTTTTTTAGGAGGCTGGTGGCAGGATTTGCACTGAAGCCAATGTAAAACCCTTCACTCCACAAAACACAAGAAAAATGCAAAGAAAATTGAAAACCCACCCATGGGAGTACCTCTTGTGCAGCTGCTCATCGCAGGGCAGCTCACCTGATGATGGGATTGGGGCAAAGCCTTCGGGATGCCCACTCTTTGATGATAGGAGGAAAGCTACGGGGTAACCTTCCCAGGTCAGATTGCGGTAGTGTGTGTCGGGGTGGTGCTGAGGTGTTGTCCACCAGACAGCGGTCTCCTTGGGTTAACCAGAGGTGGTCTGTTTGGGTGGGTGCCTGGAATGTCCTATCCCTAAGAGAGGATAATCACCTGTGTCTGTTATCTACCGGAGTGCTCAGTTCCTCAATACTGAAAACAGGATTGCTGTAACAACTCTGAAGTTGCAGCTTAAATCCGGGTGAATGGTACCATCCCAGCCGAGGCTGGATGTTGGCAAGCTCAAGGATGATCGGGGAGCTGAGGAGTTTGCGAACAGGCTGAGTGGGGATTTTGGGGATCTGGGTGCTTTGAGAAATCCTGAAGTGTTGTTAAGTGCCTTCAAGACCACCATCCTTGATGTTACCGGTGGATGTCTTGGAACTCACCGCAGGCTGAAGAAGAAATTTGTTTCTCAAGGGAGACTGGATACCATTGACCAGAGTCGCAGGGCCAGGCTGAATGGCAGAGTTGAGCTGTTTAGGGAACTGAGGCGTAAAACTGTACGTGTGCTGAGTGTGGACAAGGAGGCCTATGTATGAGGAATCTGTGAGGGGGTAGAGCATCACCTGTGGTGAAGTGATTCTCGTACAACTTACAGGGGCATTTGAGCACTGCGTTCCTGCAAGCCCGTCCCTTGGTGAACTGCAGTTGGAGTGGAGGGTGTTGGGCTCTTGACAGAGGAGTCCGAAGTGAAGGCCCGCTGAGCCAGTTACTTTGAGCGGCTCTACCAGACTGATCCACCAGCTGTTGAGTTGGATGTCAGGGGTGCTACTATTCCTATTGCTGACCCTCAAATCAACTGTGATCCACCTTCGTTTGTGGAAACACAGGTTGCAATAAACCGTTCGAAATGGGGTAAAGGTCCTGGGATTTGTGGCATCCATGCCATACTTCTCAAGGCTGGTGGAAATGCTGCACTCATGTCATTGCATGCAATTCTGTGTTCTGCCTGGAACACGGGCATCATCCCAACTGACTGTAAGAGGGGCCTTGTTGTCACTCTCTGGAAAGGGAAGGGTGATCTCCAGGATGGCAACAACAACTGAGGAGTGACACTGCTCTCAGTGCCGAGCAAGGTCTTTGCTTGGATAATTCTTGATGGGGTTTACCACCATCTGCTTGAGCACCAGCACCCAGAACAGTCAATCTGATCAATCTGATGTCTGAACTATACTCTGGAATTGAGAGTGCTGTGAGATGTGGTGATACCATCTCCGACTTATTTCCAGTTGCTACTGGGGTTTGGCGGGGTGTGTACTGGCCCCCACACTTTTCAGTGCTTGTATGGACTGGATTCTGGGGAGGATGTCAGAGAGACCAAGCTGCGGTGCATTGTTTGAGAATGTCAAGATCTTTGACCATGATTTCGCAGATGATGTAGTCATCTTTGCGGTGACTCTGGATATCCTTTTTGGCACCCTCGAAGTGCTGAATGAGGACTCTGAGCCACTGGGATAATGGGTTTCCTGGGTCAAAACTAACATCCAGGCTTTCATTGACATATTGGATGCTGCTATCTTGTTTGTACCTGTTTGTGGCGAGGATGTTGAGGTCACGAAGAGATTCACTTACATTGGCAGTGATATTCATCTCTCTGCTGGCTGTGAGCGAGAGGTTAATTGATGTCTGGTTCAAGCCTGGGGAGTCATGGATTCACTGGATCATTGGGTGTGGCATTGTCAGTACCTGTGCAGGAGGACGAAAGTCCGAGTCTTCAGGTCCTTGATGCTTCCAGTCTTGCTCTATGGATGTGAGACTTGGACTCTGACCAGGGATCTGAGATGGAGACTTAATTCCTTTGGTACCAGGTGTTTTTGGAGAATCCTTGGCTATTGCTGATCGGACTTTGTGTCCAATGAGTGGTTGCTGAGAGAGACTCAAATGAGATTTGTTACCTGCATAGTCGGTGAGCGTCAGCTGCGGCTGTATGGACATGTGATTCATTTTCCCTTCACTGATCCTGCTCACCAGATTCTCTCAGCGAGGAAGCCTCGCTCCTCACGAGGGAGCCATTGGAGGAGGCCAATGGGCCGAGCACATGCTTTGTGGTTGCAGCAGGTTGATTGGCATCTCAAGGAGATGGGGATGAGCCAGGCATCTGCCTGGAGGATGGCCAGACGGAGGCCCCTGGAGTCACCAGCGGAAAATGGACACAGCAACATGCTGCGCCGACGCATGCTCCCATATCTGACCTGAGCTGATCGTAACGACAAAGCCAACACCATTCTTACAAATTTCCAATCACAGAAGTGGAAAGAAAAACTGAAAACCCAGTTAAATGTGGGCTTGATGAGGGTTCTTGAGGGTAGAAAAGATCATGGGCGTGGATGGGAGATAACCTGAGACATCCCAAAATTAATCCAAAATCCAAAGATGTGAGATGATATGTGCTGTTATGGCTTGAATTGGTTGAAACCCAAAATGTTTCTGCTGTCCCTACATTTCTAGGGAGACGATTCCATGCTTTAACTCTTCCATGAGTGAAATATGCCAACCATACTATCCTCATAAATCTCCTATTCTTCATTCTGAAGATGTAGCCCCTGGTCCTGCCTCTGTCATTTCTGCTGAAGAACTGTTCTGCACTTATTTTCTCAAGTCGATACTATTAATTATTTTAAATCTCTCCATCCGATCCTCTCATAATCGCCTCTTCTATCATATCCCCAAGTAATAACAGTCGCTTTTTCAATGCCTTTTGTGCCTTTGATCGTATGTACCCATTGCAAAACCATCAGCCAACAGATGGGCATTCTATGAAATTTAGTGTCGTTAAAATAACATTTTATGGTGTCGTACTGACTTTGTGGGTACTGAATTGTCATTAGTATGGTGTCACACAATGATGGTTGATGTGTGATACCATTGGCGTTATTTTGCACAGAGTAAAAAGTCAGCATCACACAACCATTTGTAAATTCCGTTCTTTTAGGCATGTTGACCAGGAAGGTTATGAATGAAGGATTTCCGCAGGCCAGGCGACCGCGTGATTACTTCTTTTAAGTTTTGGAGGCTGCCTGAATGCAGTTTTCAATGTTTGTATCTGCATTGTTGTCCATCGTGACTGTCCTGCCAATATATTTAAAGGGGAACCCAAACGTTCAGACCACATTGATGCTAATCTACCCGTTGATACCCTACAAAATAGATATGATATGTCTTTTTTTTTTTTTTTTTTTTTTTTTTTTGTATACCTTGGTCGAGGCTCGTATGAGAGCTAACACACAACTCACAGCAAGGAGGCATGAGACAAGAGGGGCGGGAGTGGAAGGGACAAAACAGTGGGGAACAGACACATTAGGTGAACTGTGGAAGGGAGTGGGATGGGGATGGGACGGGGAACATGGCGAGGGGAAGATGGACATTAAAGGGACTTTCAGGAAGGAAAGCAGGAGAATTGAAGGAAGTGGGCTTGGGTGGATTATCGGGGGTAGAAAAGATCGAGGATTTGGATGGGGGAAGATAAGAGGTGGTGGTGAACAGCTGTTTTGAAAGCCTGAAGGGAAGAATGGGAAAGAATAGAGTGAGGAAGTTTATTCCAAAGGCGGGAAAAAGAGGAATGAAAGAGTGAAGATGAGCAGTGATTCGTGATTTTGGTAGTTTTACCAGAAGGGGTTGTTACGGACCTTGAGCGCCCTGTGGAAATGTGGTTGGGACAAATCGCAGAGAGAGCAGGGGGGCAAGGCTGGAGAGGAGTCGGTAGAAGACAGAAAGACCACCGACCAACCTGCGGTGATTGAGTGAGAGGCCCAAAGACTCAGCTTCATTGCGGGAGATGCCAATGATCTTAAAAGCCCTGGTTTCCCGACAGCGTGAAGTCGAGAAAGGTGGGGAGGCAGGAGCACCAGCCCAGAGGGGAGAGCAGTACTCCATCAGGCTACGGACAAAAGCTTTGTAAGTGGTCAGGAGCTCAAGAGGGCCGAGGAAGGACTTTGCACGACGGAGGATTCCCAGTCGGCGAATGGCTTTTGAGGCAAGGTTGGAAATGTGACTTTCCCAGGAAAGGTCAAGGGAGATAGTGAGACTCAGAACCTTGAAACAAAAGACTTCTTCCAGACGATTGTTCACAAAGTGGATGGCTGGGGCCCGGTTCTAAACGGTCCTTTCGAACACACATAGTGAGAGTGTGAGATTTGTCTGGATTGAAAGACATGTTCCACGTGTTGGACCAGTTTGTGATTTTATCCAGATCTGCAGTGAGCGAAGAAGCTGCTGCTTGCCGGTCTGAGGGATGACAGATGGTACGGCAGAGGGTTGAGTCATCGGGAAAGAGAAATAGAGGATTTTCCAGAGAGGCCGAGGGATCATTGATGAAAACCAGAACAAGAACAGGGCCCAGAACGCTACCTTGAGGAACTCCAGCCTGCACAGGAAGAGGGGATGAAAGAACTCCATTTAGGGCCACACGTTGACTGCGACAGGAGAGGAAGTCTGCGAGCCATGAGTGGAGATGGCCTTGAATACCATGGGCAGAGAGTTTGGTGAGTAGGGCAGGGTGCCAGACTGTGTCAAAAGCACGTGATATGTCCAGGGATACGGCTCGGATTTCCTGTCTGGCATTGAGGACCTCCATCCATTGATGGGAGAGCAGTAGCAGCATATCTAGGGTAGAGTGACCTTTGTCTGAAACCAAATTGATGATTGGAAATCAAGCCATTGGAGAAGAGGAAGGATTTCATGTCTGGAAGCGATGATGGATTCCATAACCTTGCTGATGATTGGGAGAAGGTTTATTGCTCTATAGTTTCAGGGATCTGTTTTTGCACCTTTTTTATTCTGGGCAGTGAGGTTAGGAGATTTCCAAGCAGATGGCAGATGACCTTGGAAATTTGAGAGGGTGAATAGAACAGAGAGAGTGTGAGCAAGAGCAGAAGAGCAGACTTTGAGGACACCTGGCTGATGCCGTCTGGACCGCTTGCAGAATCTGACTCGAGGTTTGAAAGCAAGCTCTCCACCTTGTCAGGAGAAAAGGATACAGAGTCCAGGGACAGTTGGGTGCGACTGGGTAAAGTGGGTAGAGATAGTGATGGGTTTGGGACACAAGATTTAGCTGCAAACACCGAGTTTAGACATTCAGCTTTATCACGTGTGGAATCAGCAGTGCGGCCATTTGAGGTAAGGGAGGGGATGGAGGGGGAACATACACCAGAAACAGATTTGATTAAACGCCACCAGGATTTTGAGGAGGGAGAGAGGTTTGAGAGTTCAGACTTGAGATGAGAAAGATGTTGTTTTCTGGCTCTCCTGAGGGTAGCTACACACTTGTTCCGAGCTTTGTGGAAAGAACTGAGATTGCTCTCAGTTGGGTTTGCTTCATGAGGCAAAGGCAAGTTGTTTCAGGACAACTGCCTCGCCACAAGCTTCAGTAAACCAAGGGCGGGAGGAAGGGTAAGACAACTGAACACGAGAGGGGATAAATCTGTGCATGAGGGAGAGCAAGTTTCTTTGAAAGAATTCCCAGGATGAGTTGATGTTTGAGAAAGTAGTGATAGGAGACCAGTCTGTAAGTTTGATGGCTGCTCGGAGACCCTGCCAGTCGGCTTGAGTGAAATGCCAGACTCGACGGCGGTGAGGTGGTTCTCTGATAACAGCCAGAGAGATGTCCACTTTAATAAGGACGTGGTCAGAAGAACCAATTGGAGCGAAGGAAGAGCAGCAGATATTGTCAGGGAAATTTGTCAAAATCAGATCCAGAAGAGATGGAGTACCATTGGTTGAGATCCGGGTCGGGAAGTTGACCGATTGAGTCAGTCCCAATGAGTCACAGAAAGCTTTTGCTGATGTCCCATGGCAGGTGAGAGAGGTACCCACACCTAGCCAACTGGCGTGATGACAATTGAAGTCGCCACATAAGAGGAAGAGAGAGTTTGGATGAGAAGATAGAAGAAGGTCCATGTTTTCGGAGAGTGAGGTGTAGATGGAGTCATCACAGTTCGGTGGACGGTACAGTACACATATAAACATGAGGTGGGAGTGGAGGGGAAGCCGAAGCCAGAGGTATTCCTGGGGGTGTGGGGGAGTGAGAGCAGTGCAGGGAGAGTGAGGAATAGAGTCTTTGATGAAGAGAGCAACACCTCCACCAGGACGAGGCTCAGGTCTGTCATACCGTAAGAGGGAGTAACCAGGGAGAGATACTTGGGAGTCAGACACGTCTTGGGAGAGGAAAGTTTCTGTTAGGCAGATAATGTCTGGTTTGTCAGTGGCAACCTGCATGGAAAGATCTGAAAGGTTTGAGCGAAGGCCCCGGATATTTGAGGTCCACACTTTTAATGAAGAGGTAGGGGAGGAGGCTTTTGGTGCAGGAGGTGGAGGGGCGGGGGAGGGTCGGACGAGGGACGAGGGGGGAGGTAAGGAGGGTTGCTGAAGGAGTGTGGGGTATTGCAGAATAGCGAGGGGAGGGGGCCGAATAATGAGGAGGAGAAAAGGCTCTGTGGTGCTGTGAGAGAGGGGGGACAAGAGACAAGGAAGATGGCAGTTGAGGATTTGAGGAGGTGGAGTGAAGAGATGGAGGTGAGAGGGCAGTGGAGGGAGGCAGGTTGGTGGATGAGAGGGGGGCAACTTAGAGAAGGAAGAGTGAGGGGGATTAAAGGTGGGAGAAAGGTGAGGGGGAATTTTTGAAAGAGGTGAGAGGGAGGCTTGGAGGGAGAAGAGTGGGATGGTTGCTTTGAGAGTGAGAGTGAGGGGTGAGGGGGGTGAGTTGGCACTGAAGTTGGAAAAAAAGAATGGTTGATGGAAAGCGAGCATCCATGGCAAACTGTGGTTTTTAAAAGTTTTAGGTCAGAGATACGATTTAACACAATTCGTGATGGATGCAATGAAGGCGAATTCAGAGCATGGAGAGAAGAAGCGCTGTAATAGTTGGATTTTTTAGGCAAGGAATGAAGGAGAGGTCGAAATGAGAGCAGTCTGTTAAAATAGCAGAAGAGTAGTGCATTGTGAAACAGTAAAGAGTACCACATGTGTGAGAGAGGAAGATGAAGCATTATAAGATCGTTTTTGTTGTTAATATTAATGTATGAGAGAGTTCAACAGATTAGGTCATGGAAGTGTAAAAAAAAAAAAAAGAAATCGAGGAAGACGAGGAGGAAGTTAAGAGGAAGAAGTAGCAGAATCGGGAGAAGGTTGTTGTTGTTGGGTTTTTTTTTTTTTATTTTATTTTATTTTTTTTTTTTTTTTTTTTTTTTTTTGAGATAAGAAAGAGATTAGTTGGGAGAATGGGGGATATTTGGAAAGTGGGGAGGATGAAAATTGAAGTTAATGCGGAGGATAGAAATTGAAGGTAATGGGGAGAAAAAACAAACAAACAAAAAAAAAAAACGATCGAACACCAAGTGGAACCGGTAGGCCTCAAGCCTAGGACTAGGCCTCAAACACCAGGTGAGAACGTCGACAATAAATACTCACAAAATAGCACGATTTTTGAAACAAAACCGAACTAGGAACACACATTAACATGTAGGTGAGAAAATTAAACAGTTAAAACGGGACAAATAACAACCGGAACTTAACTTTGAGAATGTCAGCAGGGAGCCCCGAAGGAGACCTCTTGCCGCTCAAAACCGGAACCGGAACCGGAAGTCTTTTCTGATTTCTGAATTATAAAGTGGATAAATTTGTGATTAAAGGTCAAAATCTTCTTCCCTTTCTTCTTCTTCTTCTTCTTCTTCTTCTTCTTCTTCTTCTTCTTCTTCTACTTCTTCAGATTAGCCGTGATGGCCAACATGGAAGTAGACCACCATATCTGTACTGTGTACGGGTTACATCGCCGTACATTTTAACTCAAACGGTGAATTATTTTCGGTTTTCCCCAAATATTCCGAGTCGATGTGTCGTTGGTGCTTGTATAATAATACAAACCGAGATGGTTTCATGCTACACCAGTGGCCGAAAGACCCTAAGTTTGCCAGAAATTTAACGAGGTTTGTCTGAAATACCCGCATGTGGATCAGGCCAAGAAAATGTTTGCTTTTGAGCTCGGAACATATTACAGAGCACTGTTATGAAACAACAGAGATGGCGAGATCTTGTGGTTATCTGCCACAATTGAGAGGGGATGCCATCCCCATGATGAAGCAGAAGAAAAAGTTGTCGCTCTCAACTATAACACCATCTCTACCCAGCTAACTGCACATGTACACGGACGATTTCAGTGGTGAACCAAATACCTGTTGCAATTGTCTGGCAGTTACCACAACAGCACCTGAAAATAATTATCTATTATATAACAACACAAATTTCTACAAATAAAATGAACCTCCATCTATTTATAGTGGAGAAAAAGTATATTTATGTATATATGTCAGAATGTATGTACAGTATGTATGAATGTATATATGTATGATCTACTCCTCCGAGAGGATTTGACCTAGGACGCCAAAACTTTCAGGGACGTGCCCCCTCCACCATCCTCCTCACAATCATGACCACAATACCCACCATCCCACCCCCCCTCCATCATCTCCTCACAATGCCCATCACCATCCCACACACCGCTCCACCCTCCTCCTCCCCACAATCACTCATCCACTGTGGAGGGAGATCGACATCTCATGGACAAGACGGTGGGACACGGCATGGACAGAAATTGAGTCCAGGGAAAGTATGAAACGGGATGATCCCATAACATACAATAGAGCAGGTTAGTCTGTGATGGTGGGACAAAGCATTCGTCGCCCATTCAACTGTCAGGTGATGCATATTTCTGCTAGAATAATATATAAACCGATTTATCAATCAATGCAACATCGCACACTTATCAACTGTCAATTGAATGGAAAAATCAAACCCCACCGAGCTAAAGTGATCATGTGACCAGCGTTTTCATCTTCAATAACACTTCCGCCTTCTTTCTCTGAATCCCTCGGACGTGGCTCAAAACAATACGGCTCCCCAATTCCCCCAAAAGCGTTTCCATGAATAATTTTGTCTCCAATAGTTCCTTCAAAATCCCACTGATCAGTTTGAACATTCTGAGAACCTTCGGAGTTGCTAATGACGGTGGAATCAGTATCTGAATCCAAGCTCGACATGCACTGTTCCATTATGTAAAGCCGCCGTTTGGATCAATGCGGCTTCAAGGTGTGACGTCACTGGCAAAATCAAACATCGACACTTTAGGGCTTTTTTCAACACTTTCTAATTAAATAGGCAAAAAAAAAAATGAAATTTTTTTCTCTCTTCAAATTCTTCTCTTCTTCCTCTTTCGGCTTGCTCCCGTTAGGGGTCGCCACAGCGGACCAACCGTCTCCATTTCGCTCTATCCTCCACATCTTCCATTGACACTCCAACCACCCGCATGTCCGCCCTCACCGCATCCATGAACCTCTTCTTTGGCCTTCCTCTTCTCCTCCTGCCTGGCGGCTCCATCTTCAACATCCTTCTCCCGATATACTCCGTTTCCCTCCTGTGCACATGTCCAAACCATCTCAATCTCGCCTCTCTCACTTTGTCTCCAAACCGTCCTACCTGCGCTGTCCCTCTAATATACTCATTCCTTATCCTATCCATCCTCGTCACTCCCAACGAGAATCGCAGCATCTTTAACTCTGCCACCTCCAGCTCTGCTTCCTGTCTTTTTGTTAGTGCCACCGCCTCCAAACCATACAACATAGCTGGTCTCATTACCGTCTTGTATACTTTCCCCTTCACTCTTGCAGCTACCCTTCTGTCACAAATCACTCCTGCAACTCTTCTCCACCCACTCCATCCTGCCTGCACTCTCTTTTTCACTTCTCTCCCACACTCTCCGTTACTTTGGACAGTTGATCCCAAGTATTGAAACCAATCCACCTTCCCCACCTCAACTCCTTGCAACTGCACCATACCACCACCCTCCCTCTCATTTACGCACATGTACTCCGTCTTAGTCCTACTGACTAACATTCCCCTTCTCTCCAGTGCGTACCTCCACCTCTCAAGGCTCGATTCAGCCTGCTCCCTACTCTCCCTACAGATCATGATGTCATCCGCGAACATCATAGTCCATGGAGACTCCAGTCTGATCTCGTCCGTCAACCTGTCCATCACCATTGCAAACAGGAAAAGGCTCAGAGTCGATCCTTGGTGCAATCCCACTTTAACCTTAAACCGGTCCGTCATTCCTACCGCACACCTCACCGCTGTCACACTGTCCTCGTACATATCCTGCACGATCCTCACATACTTCTCCACCACTCCCGACTTCCTCATACAATGCCACAACTCCTCTCTTGGCACCCTATCATAAGCTTTCTCTAAATCCACAAACACACAATGTAACTCTTTCTGGCCTTCCCTATACTTCTCCATCAACATTCTCAAAGCAAACATCGCATCAGTGGTGCTCTTTCCTGGCATAAACCCATATTGCTGCTCACAGATCGTCACCACTCCTCTCAACCGAGCTTCCACTACTCTTTCCCACAACTTCATGGTGTGGCTTAACAACTTTATCCCTCTGTAATTTCCACAGCTCTGCACATCACCCTTATTCTTGAAAATCGGAACCAGTACACTTAATCTCCACTCCTCCGGCATCCTCTCACTTTCCAAGACTTTATTAAACAATCTGGTTAACAACCCCACTGCCATCTCTCCTAAGCACTTCCATGCCTCCACTGGTATACCATCTGGGCCAACCGCCTTTCCACTTTTCATCTTCTTCATAGCAGTCCTCACTTCATCCTTACTGATCCACCCCACTTCCAGATTCACTTTCTCCGCCTCTTCCAACCTTCTCTCTCTCTCATTTTCTTCATTCATCAGCTCCTCAAAGTACTCCATCCACCTTCTCAACACACTCTCCTCGCTCGTCAGCACATTCCCATTTGCATCCTTTATCACCCTAACCTGCAGCACATCCTTCCCAGCTCGGTCCCTCTGTCTTGCCAATCGGTATAAATCCTTTTCCCCTTCTTTTGTATCCAACTTCTCATACAACTCGTCATATGCCTTTTCCTTGGCCTTTGCCACCTCTCTTTTTGCTTTTCGACGCCACTCCTTGTACTCCTGCCGATTTTCTTCATCTCTCTGACTATCCCACTTCTTTTTCGCCAACCCCTTCTTCCTTATACTTTCCTGTACTTCCTCATTCCACCACCAAGTCTCCTTATCTTCCTTCCTCTGTCCAGATGTCACACCAAGTACCTTCCTAGCTATCTCCCTCACAACTTCTGCTGTCATTGCCCAATCATCCCACCCATCTTTACCACCATCCAACGCCTGTCTCACCTCCTCCGTAAATTTCACGCAACAGTCTTCCTCCTTCAGCTTCCACCATCTGGTCCTTGGTTCAGCCCTCACTCTCTTCCTCAACCTCACCTCTAAAGTCATCCTGCAGACCACCAAACGATGCTGTCGAGCTACACTCTCCCCTGCCACAACCTTACAGTCACTAATCTCTTTCAGGTTGCATCTCCTACTTAAGATGTGATCCACCTGTGTGCACTTTCCTCCACTCTTGTATGTCACCCTGTGTTCCTCCTTCTTCTTGAAATACGTGTTTAGCACTGCCATTTCCATTCTTTTTGCAAACTCTACCACCATTTGCCCTTCCACATTTCTCTTGTTGAGACCGTACCTCCCCATCACCTCCTCATCCTCTTTATTCCCTTCCCCAACATGTCCATTGAAATCTGCTCCAATCACCACTCTTTCATACTTGGATACACTCTCCACCACTTCATCTAACTCACTCCAGAAATCTTCTTTATATTCCATCTCACACCCCATATGTGGGGCATATGCACTGATGACATTCATCATCACCCGTTCAATTTCCAACTTCACAATCATCACTCGGTCAGACACCCTCCTCACCTCCAATACCCTCTTGACATGATCTTCTTTCAGGATTATCCTGACACCATTTCTCCTCCCATCCACACCATGGTAGAACAGTTTGAAACCACCTCCAATGCTCCTCGCCTTACTCCCCATCCACTTGGTCTCTTGTACACACAGTATGTCCACCTTTCTTCTCTCCATCATATCAGCCAACTCTCGCCCTTTGCCAGTCATCGTCCCAACATTCAGAGTTCCAACTCTCACCTCCACACTTCTACCCTTCCCCCTCTCCCACTGCCTCCGGACTCACCTTCCCCGTCTCCTTCTCCTCCTTTGCCCAGCAGTAGCACAATTTCCACTGGTACCCTGCTGACCACCGGTACCGGTGGCGGTCGTTGGTAACCCGGGCCTCGACCGATCCGGTATGGAAATTCGTTTTGTTGTCCGCATAATGATTTGGCATAGGTTTTTACGCCGGATGCCCTTCCTGACGCAACCCTGGTCGCCTCTTACGACACACAGGGATATGGTACACCTATTCTAACCGGGGCATACACCGGGCCCAGTACAACTGGTGCTCATTTCGCCGACCTCGGAAGGATGGCAGGCTGAGTCAACCCCCTGGTGTTTTCGACTTGGTTTTATATATATATATATATATATATATATATATATATATATATATATATATATATATATATATATATATATATATATATATATATATATATACATATACATACATATATTAATTCAGTGTCCCAACGGGGCTTGAACTCAGGACCTCTTGGGTCCCAAGCCACTGCCCTTACCACTGCGCCAACACCAGGCTCTAATCAGGCTCTCTCTTCAAATTAGAACATATAATTAATGATTCTCAATGGTTTTCAGAAAAAAAAAATTTTTTTGCATTTTTGTTCCCCTTTAAACCGTTTGATTACATTAAATGATGCGTTAACAATGTCGATTTGCAGGTTATTCTGGAGTTGCTGAGAGTGGCTGGTAGAGAATTTTAGTTTGCTGTAGAGAATGGGTGTACACCCTTGCACCGACAAGTTCTGATGCAGTCTGAAGTCCAACAGTTAGGAAAAGTGTAAATAGTGTTGTTGCTAAGAGACACCCTTTTTCACATCGTGGTGAAAAGGACTCAGGTACCATCCCTCCCACTGATATAATTCCAAGATGTAGTTCATGGATCGTGCTAGACATCGGAGATGCATGATTTAAGGACTAGAGAGGTTGCTCTGTTCACTGTGTCAAAAGCTTTAGCGAAATTAATGAAGGCAACGTAGAGCCGTTGTCACTACTCAATGGGCTTTTCTTTCAGCTGCCGCAGGGTGAAAGTCATATCTGCTGTTGAGTATGAGGCTTTCTGGCATTCTGAAAGAATATTTTCAGCCATGTTTTGCAGGCCCACAAGGAGCATCTTCGCTCGGATCTTGGCTGTAAGAGAGAGAAGTACAATGTTCCAATGGTTATTGCGGCAATTCCCTATTTAACTTTCCATAAGCCCCTTTTATACTTATGTGATAGGTTTTTTTTTTTAAATGTAGTTTGAAAGTATATGGGCATCTTTGAATTGTTGTGGAAACCAGCTTGCTTCCCAACAGGTTCCATAAAGTTCGAGTTACCCTTTGCGTAGGGTTTCAATGCCATAAGTCCTGTAATGATACATTACTGTTGGTATTCCATCAAAGCCAGGAGCTTTTCCACTCTTGGTTGATTTAATAGCAGACACAAGTTCTTCCATTGTTAGGGGAGAGGCTAACTCATCCATGACTGGCAGTTGCTCAATGTCATCAACTACCGATTCACTCGCTGTTGATGGATAGTTTAACAGTTCAGAGAAGTACTCCTTCCGTCTCGCCAATATCTGACTTTTTCTGTGACCAGTTATTTATTTATTTATTTATTTATTTATTTATTCATTTATTTTGTAATTATTTTTCACTGCTGTGACTGGGGATCTTCACGGGCCAAATATCTGTTTGGATGCAGCGAATAAGCTTTCAGTTTAGTTCAGATAATTTTAGGATGTCATCGGTCATTTTGTTGCACCACGCATCTTTCATCTCACATACTTTTTCTCTGGAGCTTTGATTTCACGGGGAGAGATCATTCTTCATGGCTTCTGGTTCTGTGGGAGAGTAGATCTTCATGCACTTTTCACCTCTCTTAATATATTGTGACGATTTGTCCATAATTTTCATTAAAATTATTTCTGGAAGACATTCCCATTGATCATTGATATTTTCCTCGTATTGGACCCCAGACATGTAAAATATTGTGCACATGACCCCTAACAGTGTACGAGTCATGAAATTGTGCTTTCCAATTCAATTGCACATATAAAACAGTTAAACCGATGCTAGGAATTCATATTTGAGGCTACATCAGTCGCCTGATGTCAAGGACTTTGTACTTAAAAAATTATCAGAAATGTTAATGAACATTCCGGTCTGACCTGCATGTGTGAGACAGCAAGAAGCAGCTTTTGTCGAGCTTGTAAGGCAGAGGAGGCAGAAAAGGGCAATGCTGTTGCCTGGCGGACCTCGCGAGCCTCACTCCACATGCACGACAGCTGTTGGAAGGACAGGAATACACGTAAAATAACGATGAGTAAAACTGCTTAAGGTACCAGAGGAATTAAAGTGCAATTGTAAGAACAAAAACAATATAGTTACTATGAATGAAATAAGATATAACACAATCACATCCACAGAAAATAGAGACCTTGCAAAACCAAAGGAAGTCTTGCATGAGCGATGTTGAGAACGAGTCATCAATCTCTACGATAGGAATCTGCTCTTCATGAGTGACAAGAATATTGTCACCTTGGTAGAACACAGTCGCCAGGTAGAGGGCCCTGTAACATGGACGGTGTTTGTGTATTACACATCATTCAGAAAAAAAAATGGTTCATTCATAAAATTCAAGAGCTTGTAAGATCAGGTGAATTGTAGTGGCAACCTTTTCAAATTCTTCACAAACTTGCTTGTTGATTGGAAGAGGTGCCGCAGACTTCTCGAAACTGAAGGCTTTCGGCTTGGTCCCTGCACCTTGATCATGTCTACTTTTTAACACAGAAAAACAAGTTCATGTACAATTGAGAATAAATGTCTGAATGCTCCTAAAAAACAAATGAATGGCAAATACTTGTCAAAATGAACAAGATAAATACAAGAGAAAAAGATGCCAATACAAATATACAGTAAAATATTAGAAGGGCACTCAGTAGAATGCGTACCTCCGCCCTGTAATGCCTAATCCAGGAGAACATATCGAGCCCAATACATTATTGAAATATTATGCTATACAGTACTATATCGTTTTAGCCCTATCTCTCAATGGTGAAGAATCACTTAAAAAATTAAATAATTCTCGCATCCAGATGTGGATCTTCACTAAAATCGAATCAAATATTCCTTGTCACACACCCAACATGTCCACAAAATTTCAACCAGATCCACTGAAACTTTTTGAGATATCCTGTACACAGACAACAAACAGACAGAAAGGGGGTGAAAACATAACCTCCTTCACCTTCGGTGGCAGAGGTAATAAATAGCAATAGAAATGAAAAGCAATAACAGGACACATTTTCACAATAAAACCAGATGGACCTCTTTTCTGTCTGGTTGAACATCACTTCCCCAGCCCTCTGCAATTCCGACACTTTGAACGAGTCCCAAGGAACGAGTCTTGAGTCACAATTGTTTTAAATCCATAGAACATTAGTATATGGTCTGGCAGTTTTGATTAGAGGAAGAATACTTACCTTTGAGCTGTCTGGTCTCAGTTTGATTCTTGACCTGGCAATAAATGGTCACACTGACACTTTTATTTGCAGGCCAAGTGATGCAGAGAGAGTGTGCTGTCCTTTTGAGGTACGTTCTTTTACTCCAAAGAAGGGTTATCGCCTGAAATATCATCTTATCCTTGCTTTCCATGGCAGTTATCATACCTCCAATAAATGTTCTCTTGATTTTGATTCTCATTTTGATTCTATTTGATTCTCGGCCTATTAACTACCTATAATCCCAATGTTTCACAGGCAGCACATTACATCAATTAAGTGCACTATCCCTCAAAATAGATGTCAGGTTGGGAACTCATCTGTTACCATTTGCTGTTGTACGTTAAAGACCCAACATTGTCTTTCAACGAAGAGTATGTGAATTTTCAACAGAACCCTGCACAAAGTCCAAATTCCTGCAGTCATGCAATGAAGCTGCCTTTGTGAGGTGCTCAGCAGACCCGGCACAAGACCGAGGACGAAAGGTTACTACACTACCCAGATAATTGGCTGCCACAGTTGGCCAGCCTTGCCACGGGTCTGGGAATAAGTGTGTGAATGAGTGACAGTCTGAGTGAGTGAGAGAGTGTGAGAAAATCCCGAGTCCCACATGTCTTTATAAGAGAGAAATCAAAATAAACATACTCATGGAAAAGCTTATATTGAGAATTATGAAAATTAAGCTAATTATGATAACACTCAAATGGCAGCCATCAAATTGGAATGTACAATAATAAAAAAAAACTACTGCCACAACATTAAAAAGGAAAGCCATAATGAGGTTAAAGAGGAAAAGCATTACAATGGAAAAAGAAAATAAATAAGTCAGTATGTAACGGACAAGCAAACAGAGTTGACGTGACAGGAGATAAGACAACAGAAAGTACAATACAGCATTGAAACTCATTGTGCATTGAGGAGAAAAAAAATAATACAACTCAGTGTGCATGGGGGTCGAGGAGGGGTGGAGGTTTGTGATGTAGAACATGATAAAATCACAACTCTGCATTAACCACTGCTCTCCACATTCACCACGCTCACCGCTCACCCCTTCCACCACCAGGAGGTAAAGCGATTCGAATGGTGGTTGGTATAGACAGCCAGAAACACAGCAATGGCAAAGAAGAAAAATGTTGGATGATAGCTGGATTCCTTATACCTTAAATTGAATGAACTATCAACCTCACCAACAGAGAGGTTGATCAGAGATTCGTCAGTGCAAACAATGTATACCTTGTGAATTGTTTTTTTAGTTCTTAAACTTGTAAATGACTATTTAGCTCGCAAGGTGAAGGATGACATGTCGGTTTGTTAAAATAAGTGATCTTTCACTCAAAAACAATAACACCCCTCTTTCAGTCTGTGAAGGTCACCTTGAATTAGATATAGGCGCAATCGGTTCACCTGAGCGGTATAAAGAGGAGACCTGTGGTTATTTGGATGCATTTGAGATTGACCTTATGTCATGGACGTCGTAATTATTTCCCATTGCAGCTCAGTTTGGCAAATATCTCAAATAAGTCACAGACGGGATCTTCACAAGACATGATGATCAACACTTAAGCCTGCCAAACAATGATGGCATTTGTCCATGAAACTCACAGTTGGTTTTCTTGGAGGGGATGAACATAACTGGATGACCTTCAGCAGTAAAACAAACACACAATGGTGCAAAATCAAAGGCATTTTCCACAAGAATGTCAAACACAATGACAATATTTCCTGTGTTTACTTCTGGTGCATAAAGTTAAACACAAAAAGGAATTGCCCTTTTTTGTGGTTGAGAAGTGGAGAACTCTACTAAACTGTATGACTCACCTGGACTTAAGGGAGCATCAATTGGGCATAAAGCCCTCATGGGTATTGTGAGGAACACAAAAGTAATATTAATGGTTTCTGGTGAATTGCTAGAAATTCACCCACAGCTGAGTGTACAATATTCAATTCAGCATTGATTACAGGATACCGTTCACAGGTTATTCACAGGTGAATGCTACGTGGATGAGGTGAACCCAAGGTAACTCGGGAAAAGCCCCAGAAACACCGAGCCAAATCCCCTGGGATTTCCTTGGAAATTAAAACCTCAATGTATGGCCGGCTTTATACTCAACTCATAAGAGAAGTTTGTAAAACAGCCACGTTCGCAATGCACGTGGTCGGCACTGAAGGACGATGCCATTGCATCTTTCATGTCCACATAAGAGCAAAATTAGATGGAGGCATAATTAGCCCCTTTTTGCCAGAAGTGAAAATAATTTGACTTTCTGCTCCGATACAGGTTTAAAAAAAGTTTCAAAAGAGAAAGGCAAGATAAAGGAAAAACAAAAGGAAATTTAAACAAAAGATTTTGGGATAAAATCGCAAGATTTTCTTCTTACATTATTTGGTAGTGAGATGTGAGAAGCCGTTGTTGATCGAACATCGACGATCGTTTAAACATCTTAAAATATTTAACTCTGAAGACAGATATTACCAAAACAATGTCTCATTCTTTTTATGACTCTGCAGAAAGTTGTGCAAAGTTAAAGAGGGAATTGCGAAAGTAAAATATTGTAAAGTAAAGGAATATATATTTTTTTAAAGTCAAGAAAACTGTAGTGCACAATCATACTTCAGAGAATAATTACCTCCACCACCAAAGGTGGATGGAGGTTATGTTTTCACCCATGTTTGTCTGTTTCTTTGTTTGTTACTTGCGAAAATCAAAGATTTTTCAAGTATATTACGTGTGTTATTCAAGCGTGTGTTATTCTGTTTGTTTGTATGTCTATCGTCTATAAGTCACAATTTTAAACCGATCTTCCCGAAACTTCATCACGTGGTAGAGTTCGTCAGAAGCAAGAAGCCGATTGTTTGAGGTAAAAAGGTCAACATCGGCCAAAGTTCAACAACTTTGTCATATTTCTAAAATCCTCAATTTTCATCCGATTGACGAGAAATTCAAACAGGATTTGCAAATAATGAGGTCACTGAATTCAATCGCCAATTATTTTCGAGGTCAACATAGACCGAATTTCTAAAATTGTCAATTTTCATCTGATTGACTTGAAATTTCAAGAGGATTCTCATATCAGCCTCAATTAATTCAACCACCAATTATTTTTAACGTCAACATAGGCCGAAATATCAACATAGGCCAAAGGTCAACAACTTCATGTGCAATTTCTGAAATCCTCAATTTTCATCCAAATGACTTGAAATTTGAAGAGGATTTACATATCAGGTCAATGAATTCAATTACCAATTATTTTTGAGATCAAAACGTCAACAGAGGCCTGATTTCTAAAATTGAGATAAAGGGACAAAAACTATAAATATCATGACATCTCAAAAACTTGTGGATGAGTTATGACAAAACAAGGTGGATGAGTTGGATAGGTGACAAGAACAAGTGGATTAGATCTTGGTTCAGATCCAGCCCATCAGTGGGATACAAAACGTAAACAGTTCTGCTGGGTGGAAGAATACGCCCTACCGAGTGCCATTCTACTTTGTTCAGTTTTGCCAAGTGTCGCTCCATGAGAGATTTTTCATTTGTCTGCTTGTTTGTATGTTTATCACCTACAGGTCACAATTTGAAACCAATGTTCATGAAACTTCAGCAAATTGGTAGAGTTGGTCACAAGCAAGAAGCCTCTTGATTTTGAGGTCAAAAGGTCAAAATAGGCCAAAGTTCAACAACTTCTGCAAGATTTCTAAAATCTACAATTTTCATCCGATTGACTTGAAATTTGAAGAAGAGTTGCATATTTTGTCATTGAATTCAACACAAATGATTTTTGAGGTCAAGATAGGCCAAAAAAGTCAACATAGACCATAGGTCAACAACTTAGGTGAAGTTTCTAAAATCCTCAATTTTCATCTGATCGACTTGAAATTTGAAGAGGATTTGCAAATTTTGGTCATTGAATTCAATCAACAATTATTTTTAAGGTCAAATTTGTTTTCGGGATTTCACAAGTATCATGCTATGCACTGTCTTTCTTGTTTGTTTGTTTGTTTTCCTGTGACCAGGGTATTTCAAAAAGTTGTGGATGGATTCAGACGAAATTTGTTGGACAGGTTGGGTGTGTAACAGGGATGAATTGATTCGATTTTGGTGAAGATTCAGATACAGATCTGGACACTAGTATTTAAAAAATTTTTTTAGTGATTCTTCACCATTGAGAGATGGGACCAAAATCAATATATAGCACGATATTTCAAAAAGTTGTGGACGAGTTTTGACAAAACTTGGCGAATGTATTGGTTAGGTGAGAAGTAGTCTACTAGCTGATTCGATTTTGGTTCAGCTCTGGATGCAGGTCCAGCCTTTTAGTGGGATATAAAACGTAAATTGTTCAGCTTGGCGGAGGTATACGCTCCACAACATGCTTTTCTAGTTCAAGAAGTGTCTGCTTATTTGTTTACACTCCTGAACTGCTTGGCAGAATGAGTTGAAAACTGGTGGTTGGACTTCTGGTATGCATGGAAATATTTTAGGGGGGGAGGGGGAATTAATTGTCCCAGGGGTTCAAAGTGTGGAAAGGGGAGGTGCGGGACAATTCTCTCTATGTGAATGTGTATGACATAGCACTGCTCTGGTGCGAGGGGATATTACAAGTCAAACTAAAAATACACCATTTCTGGGGAAATGAACCTATCCATAATTCTGGGGGAATTAACCAGTGCATAAGGATGGGTTCTTCGCCAGCAAAGTAAAATTGCTATAAGTTTATGAACACAATCAAAACAGATTGCGACCTCTATAGGAGGCCACAAAAGGCAAAAAATCAGGCATAGTGGATTTGTAACCTATTGCTCAAAGGGAATCACTGTGGAGCTTTAATAATTATTTATCTTAAACTCAAATTTCAGTTGACCTCGAAGAGAGAGAGAGAGAGAGAGAGAGAGAGAGAGAGAGAGAGAGAGAGAGAGAGAGAGATAGAGATAGAGATAGAGATAGAGATAGAGATAGAGATAGAGATAGAGATAGAGATAGAGATAGAGATAGAGATAGAGATAGAGATAGAGATAGAGAGAGAGATTAAAGCAACCAACAATAGCTGAGGCAATATATTATAATGTATATATATACATATATACATATATACAGTACATATACATACACACACACACACACACACACAAACACAAACATACTTGATGATTTGTGCTTAAGAGCTTAAGAGCGAGGATCAAGAAGTTTGAATTATTTCTCTATGCAGCTACCATACATATTTGTTCTATAAATCAAAATGTACATCAGAAGAGAATGATGAAACATAAATCCCAGAAGACCCCTCATAATTAAACATACCCTAATTTACATGGTCTAAACACATGATGTATTTGACACAAAATTAAATATCAATAAAGAACTCTGATGAATTTACTCATTGGTCATTAATTCCTTGTGGATCATATCCTCCAAGGATTCCAATTTTTCTTTTTACTTTTGTCGTAATGATTTTGTGGCTTTTCTTGTCATTGGTCACCATATCTTTGAATTTTATCCTACACTTTTCCTTGCTGCAAAATTTGTTTTTTTAACATTCCAGAGTGTGCCCGAACACATATCTTCAATCATTACTGTTCCAGCCAAAGAAAGGTATAAACTACTAAACATGATACAACAACTCAAAACAGTTTATTTGCTTTCAGAACACGGTCATGTTTTCTAGTACAGACCTGCACATTACTGTCACCTTAGTTGCCTCTCACAAGCCGAGGCACCCACACAGGCTCCGACCAGCGCCCGTCGACTCCGAAACACACACAGCCCCTGTCTACCCCAGAACATGGGCCAGACAAGACCCGTGATTTGTTGGGTAAATATTATAAAGTTAGAATCAATGGAGTCAGTCTCAATTGCAAACTGCAGGCACCACTGAACTTAATGGTGAGAAGAGAGGAGGGTGCAGAGAGCTACGAATGAGAGATGCAGCTTTTTGAGAAAAGCAATAATAAACGTACTCCATATTTGTATATTATAAGTGTATATGTACATATAAATATGGCAACTATGACAGAAGCCAATGTAAGCATAAAACTTTTTGGGCACAATAAGTTACTTTGTGGTTTTGCTGTCTCTCATATTGTTCTGGTACATAAATAAAGTAAAGATTTAACGTGAAAATTTTCAAATAAACAATAAAACAGCACATGAAAGGGTCAGAATGACTTGTAGAACTGGCACTATATCCTAAGTCCAATGCATTAATGAATGGCTTCTTGCTGAAATGATAAATTAATGCCTCATGTTGATTTAGAGTAAGAATCTGCATGCATGATGTCATATCAAATGAATCATGATGTAATTATTAATTTGCCGCAGAATGTAATCTAATCGCCACAGTGTGTCCAGAGACCTGGGGTTGAGGGCCATTATTTTTATTTTGGTGCATATTAGATTGTTATGGTTAACAAGATAGCTCAGAGGTAGCACATTTGCCTTAAAACTGTTTAGTCTGGGTTGAAATCACAATCAGACTATAAACTGTCTTCACAGGCAGGAAGTTCCGTTAGCGAGTACGCCATCGGGTGTATGCCAAGTGACATTCGGGTTCTATCTGCTGAAATCCATTCATGGATGTTAATGATCACACAGTACCTTGAGAAATGCGTAGCCCATTGTGTGCTAGTACCTCATCCAAGTTCTAAATTCCTCACCTATAATCTACAAACTCTGCATCAGTGACATTGCCATGACTCAGTAATAATGGAACCAACAGACCAAGCTGTTAATCCTGGTGATCGTTAAGTTGTAGTCAAATATGCAATTGATAGACTAAATTATTTCAGCTCATTATCCTGGCTTTTTGCACCTCCAACCATATCCATTTATTTAAACTTTTCACTCTTTCCATTCTATCCCGAATCACCCATCCACAGTCACTTCTGCCCACTTATGGTTCTTCTCCACCACTTACTCATTTCATCACATGCTACAAACTCTATAAAACATAAAAGGCCTTTGCCAAATGGTATAACATGTGGGAAACAGGGGGTACATCCCCTCCAAAGCAGCTCCTCTCTGCCTTTGATATTGTGCCAACAATTGGCACTCAATATAATTTGCCAAGAATAACTGCCAGAGCCCCGGGATGTCCCAATGCACCCTGTGTACCAATACCCCTGGTTTCCTCGAATCATTAACAAGCTTTCGAGTTTCTCTCTGTACAGTTTGACATTTGCAAACATTTTGTGTGCCCATATCAGCAAAATCATTTTCTTCTCAGGAATCCTCCATTTTGACCATGGCCTTTTTCTAATCGGCTGCTCTTTCCTCCTTTTGCATGACATTAATCCGTTTCTTTGGGATGTTCATGTTTACCAACCCGATGCTTCAAATGACTCATTATACTCAATTGATTCCCATGTTTAAGAATTCCATGCCTATAATCTTTTCTCTTAAGACTTTCTGATGACATGTATGACTGATTCCTTTTTTCATTCAAAGTGTGAGCGTGTAGGATAAAATCTGTACTTGCTTACTTTGGTGCAGTTCATGTCCATCGTTTAAATTTATTCCTAAGACAGACAGGAGAGTACAGAGGTAGTGCAATTGCCGTTGAGCTGAGTCATTTGGGTTTGATTCCCAACATTTATTGAACCTGTCAGATTGGTGTTCTGCAGGCAGGATGTTGCATCACAAAGTTCACCATCCCTCAGTTGGACGTTAAGCTTGGAGTCTCCTCCGTTCATATTAACTGGTAGATGTTAAAGATCCCATAGTGTCTTTCATGAAATTCCTTTAAAAGGAGCTTCAATGCAGGAGGAGGCTATGAGGACCATCAAAGTCTCTGCTGGTATTGCTAACCTATGGTTCCTTCAGGTCAGGTCAGGTATGGGAGCATGTGCCAGAACAGCGCGTCGCTGCGTCCACTTTCCGCCGGTACTCCGGGGGCCTCCGTCTGGCCATCCCCCAGGCAGATGCCAGGCCCATCCCCATCTCCTTGAGATGATGGTCAACCTGCTGCAACCATGAGGCACGTGGTCGGCCCACTGGCCTCCTCCACTCATGAGACTCCCTCGCTGAGAGAATCTGGTGAGCAGGATCAGCGTCAGGAAAACGAGCCACATGTCCATACAGCCGCAGCTGACGCTCACGGACTATGCAGGTAACAAATCTCATCCGAGTCTCTCTCAGCAACCGCTCGTTGGACACAAAATCCGACCAGCGATAGCCAAGGATTCTCCGAAGAGACCTGGTACCAAAGGAATTAAGTCTCCGTCTCAGATCCTTGGTCAAAGTCCAAGTCTCGCACCCATAGAGCAAGACTGGAAGTACCAAGGACCTGAAGACTCGGACTTTCGTCCTCCCGCACAGGTACCGGCAGCGCCACACCCCATGATCCAGTGAATCCATGACTCCCCAGGCCCGACCCAGACGTCTATTGACCTCCGGCTCACAACCTGCGGAGACATGAATATCACTGCCAAGGTAAGTGAATCTATCCACGACCTCAACATCCTCACCACAAACAGACACAGACAGGACAGCAGCATCCAAGATGTCACCGAAAGCCTGGATCTTTGTTTTGACCCAAGAAATCCGTAATCCCAACGGCTCCGACTCCTCATTCAGCACCTCGAGGGCCCCCAAGAGGATGTCCAAAGTCTCCGCAAAGATGACTGCATCATCTGCAAAATCAAGGTCCGAGATCTTGACATTGCCAAACGATGCACCGCAACTTGATCTCTCCGACATCCTCCCAAGAATCCAGTCCATACAAGTGCTGAAAAGTGTGGGGGCAAGTACACATCCCTGACGAACTCCAGTAACAACTGGAAATAAGTCAGAGGCGGTACCACCACACTTCACAGCACTCTCAGTACCAGAGTAGAGTTCAGACATCAGATCGATCAGTTTCGGTGGCACCCCACGAAGACCAAGAATCCTCCAGAGGACATCCCGATTCACTGAATCGAACGCTTTACAGAGATCAACATAGGCTGCAAGCAGCCCCTGCCGAAACTCTCGTCTGCGTTCAGTGAGGACACGAAGAGCAAGGATACGGTCAATCGTTGACCTCTTTGGTGTAAAGCCTGACTGCTCTGGACGCTGGTGCTCAAGCAGATGGTGGCGAACCCTATCAAGAATTATCCGAGCAAAGACCTTGCCCGGCACTGAGAGCAGCGTCACCCCTCGGTAGTTGTTGCAGTCTTGGCGATCACCCTTCCCTTTCCAGAGAGGGACAACAAGGCCCCTCTTCCAGTCAGTTGGGATGATGCCTGTGTTCCAGGCAGAGCACAAAACTGCATGCAACGACGCGAGTGCAGCATTTCCACCAGCCTTGAGAAGTTCAGCATGGATGCCACAGATCCCTGGAGCTTTGCCCCGTTTCAACTGGTTCACCGCAGCCCGTGTTTCCACAAGCGATGGTGGACCACAGTTGATTCGAGGGTCAGCAACAGGGATTGTAACACCCTTGACGTCCAACTCGACAGCTGGGGGATCAGCCTGGTACAACCGCTCAAAGTAACCGGCCCAGCGGGCCTTCACTTCAGACTCCTCTGTCAAGAGCCTACCACTCTCTGCTCGAACTGCAGTGCTCCGAGGGATGGGCTTGGATGAACATAATGCGCGAATTCCCCTGTAAGCGGGACGAGAATCACCTGTCCACAGGTGATGCTCTACCCCCTCACAGATTCCTCGCACATAGGCCTCCTTGTCCACCCTCAGTGCACGTACAGTTTTACGCCTCAGCTCCCTGAACAGCTCAGCTCTGCCATTCAGCCTGGCCCTGCGACTCTGGTCAATGGTATCCAGTGTCCCTTGAGAGACAAAATTCTTCTTTGCCCTGCGGTGAACTCCAAGGCATCCACCGGCAACATCAAGGACGGTGGTCTTGAAGGTGCTCCACAACTCTTCAGGACCCCCAAAGCACCCAGACCCCCAAGTGTCCACTCAGCCTGTTCGCAAACTCCTCAGCTACTCTCTCATCCCTGAGCTTGGCAACATCCAGCCTAGGCTGGGATGGTACCATTCTCCAGGATTTAAGGTGCAGCTTTAGAGTTGCTACAACAAGCCTGTGGTCAGTATTGAGGAACTGAGCACTCCGGTAGACCCTGCAGTTCTGGATCATCCTCCAACGACCGTCAATGAGGACATGGTCAATCTCCTTTGCCACACCGCCAGCGTTGGAATACCAAGTCCAGCGATGAGCTTGCGGGCGCTGAAACCATGAACCAGCCACCCTAAGTCCATGACTTCTTGCAAAGTCAAGGAACTTAGTGCTATTCTGGTTCATAGTTCCTGACCCATGGGGACCAACACACACCTCATAACCATCCCTATCAGTTCCAGTCGATGCATTGAAATCCCCCAAGACTAGAAGTGTATCTCGTCTGGGGCACTGATCAACCACAGACTCGAGTGTGGCGTAGAATGCATCCTTCACGGTAAGATCACTCGCCTCAGTCGGAGCATAAATAGAGACCAGGGAAATGACACCTAAGGAGTGACGAATCCTTAATCTCATAATACGCTCGTTGACCGGTGTTACCTCAATTATCATTGGGGTCAGCTTATTGGACACAGCTACAGCAACTCCTTGGGTATGGTAACCATCAGAGCGACCAGACCAATAGTAGGTGTAACCACCCACCATTATCTCGCCGCAATCCGGTCTCCGAACCTCAGAGAGAGCTGCAATCCCGATGTCCAAACGCTTGAGCTCAGATGATAACAGAGACAGGTGATCATCCTCTCTTAGGGATAGGACATTCCAGGCACCCACCCGAAGGGACCGCCTCAGGTTAACCCAAGGAGACCGCCGTCTGGTGGACGACACCTCAGCACCACTCCGACACACTCTCCCGCAATCTGACCCAGGGATGTTACCCCGTGGTTTCCCTCCTATCAAAGATTGGGGGTCCCGAAGGCTTTGCCCCAATCCCATCATCCGGTGAGCTGCCCTGCGAAGGGAAGCTGCACAGGAGGTACTCCCACGGAGTGGGTTTTCAGATTTTTTTGCGTTTTTGCGTTTTGCGGAATGAAGCGTTTTACGGTGGCTGGAGTGCAAATCCTGCCACCAACCTCCTAATAAGAAGTAACCCAACTGCAGGAGGACGTCCGCAGACACAGTTGGGCACTAGATATGGATGGCCGTTGGCTCACAAGGAGCTCCTCCGCCCTTTGACAGGTTTTGTTTTTAATCCTGCTGGGTGTCCATATCCAAACACCCTCCTCACCAGAAAACCTGGTGGGGGAGACGGTTTAGTCGCCGACAACCCGACCATGGAACAGGTTAGTACAGGTTTACATGGTACCTGTAGCAGGTCACAGATCGAACCTGACCTGACAAGATTCCTTCTCCATGCTTGGTTCCTTCTCCATGCTTTATCTTTTAAATTCTGAGTAGCAAGTGAGGAACCAGAATGCACCACTTTTAAAGTGCGAAAATGAAAGCAAAAATAATTTAAAATGCAAGTGTCAATTACTATGTGATAAAATAAAAGTTTTTATGGAACATAAAAAAATTAATGCAAACATTTGTATCGAGGCATCCATCCATTGGGACCATACTCTGTGTGCAGAGCGTTGGTGCTGCCGAAGCAGTCTCCTTGGCTATTGGTCACAATCCTGGACGGGTCACCACTCCAACACAGGATACCAGCAAGCTGGAACTCACTTTGCCAATCTCAGAAGGATGACAGGCAGAGTCAACCCCACCTGGTATTAATTTGACAGCCTGTAGGATTTGAACTCAGGATCCTCAGAGCTCAAGCCCACCACCCAAAACCATTAAGATATCAAGGCAAATCATTGTAGAAATCTATACATTTAGAAAAATAATTAGTATTTTTTTTGTATACATTGTCAAGGCTTATATGAGAGCTAACACACAACGCACAACAAAGGGGGCAGAAGACAAGAGGGGTGGGAGAGGGAAGGACAAAACAGTGGGGAACCGAGACATTCAGAGATCTATGAAAGGGAGAGGGATTGGGCAGGGAACACGGGGTATACAAGATGGACACTACAGGGACTTTGAGGAAGGAAAGCAGGGAATTTGAAGGAGGTGGGTTTGGTGTGGATTAACGGGGGTAGAAAAGATCATAGTTTTGAATGGGGGATGATAAGAGGTGGTGGTGAACAGCAGTTTTGAAGGCCTGGAAGGAATAATGGGATTGAAGAGAGTGTGGGAGTTTATTCCAAAGGTGGGAAAAAAGTAGGAATGAAAGCATGAAGGTTACCAGTGATTCGTGATTTTTGTAGTTTTACCAGAAGGGGATTGCTGGCGGACCTTGAGCGCCCTGTGGAAATATAGGGGGGGACATATCGAAGACAGAGCAGGAGGGGTGAGACTGGAGAGGAGAACATAGAAGATAGAAAGACCACTGACCTGCCTGCAGTGAGAGTGAGAGGCCCAAAGACAGCCTCACTGTGGGACATACCAATGATCCGAAATGCCTTGGTTTCCACAGCGTGAAGCTGAGAAAGGTGAGAGGCAGGAGCACCAGCCTATAGGGGAGAGCAGTACTCCATCAGGCTGCGGACAAAAGCTTTGTATGTGGTCAGGAGCTCAGGTGGGCTGAAGAAGGACTTTGCATGATGGAGGATTCCCAGGATTCCAGGAGATTCCCAGGAGGACTGGCTTTGGAAGCTAAGTTGGAAATGTGGCTTTCCCAGGAAAGATCATGACAGAAACTGAGACCCAGAAGCTTGAATGAAAGGACTTATTCCAGATGATTGTTGAGAAAGTAGATGGGGGGGGGGGTCCACACGGTTCTTTCGAAGAGACAGAGTGAGTGTGAGATTTGTCCGGATTGAAAGACATGTTCCACGTGTTGGACCAGTTTGTGATTTTACCCAGATCTGCAGTGAGCAAAGAAGCTGCTGCTTGCTGGGTCTGCAGGATGACAGATGGTCCGGCAGAGGGTGGAGTCATCAGCAAAGAGATAAAGAGGATTTTCCAGAGAGTCGGAGAGATCATTGATGAAAACCAGAAAAAGAACAGGGCCCAGAACACTGTCTTGAGAAACTCCAGCCTGGACATGAACAGGGGATGAGAGAACTCCATTTAGAGCCACGCATTGGCTACGACAGGAGAGGAAGTTTGTGAGCCATGAGTGGAGATGGCCTTTGACACCAGAGGAAGAGCGTTTGGTGAGCAGGGCAGGGTGCCAGACTGTATCAAAAGCACACGATATTTCGAGGGATAAGGCTCTGATTTCATGTCTGGCATTGAGGACCTCGATCCATTGTTGGGAGAGCAGAAGCAGCATCTCCAGGGTGGAGTGACCTGGTCTGAAACCAAATTGATGATCATAAATCAAGCCATTGGAGAAGGGGAAGGATTTAATGTCTGAAGTGATGAAGGATTCCATAACCTTGCTGATGATTGGGAGAAGGCTGATTGGTCTGTAGTTGCAGGGATCTGTTTTTGCACCTTTTTTATGCAGGGCAGTGATGTTTGCTGATTTCCAAGCAGATGGCAGATGACCTTGAGCAAATGAGGGTGAATAGAACAGAGAGAGAGGGTGAGCAAGAGCAGAGGATCAGGTTTTAAGGACAAACTTTAATTTAATTTTGTCTGCAAAATGCAGATGTTCAATGGATCTTGTCTGAGTGGATGCAAACCAAAATGAAAAACCCATTTTAAATCATATACATTGAACATGAGAGTTCATACCAATCATTAATCAAGTGTAGATTATATCGATATTTTATCATGATATTCATAATAGGAGGCATTACAAACAATGATCTTGGATAGAATCATAAAATGCAATGGAAAATATAAATATTTCCTCACATTTATATCTCAGATGTAAATGTTCATCAAGCTTGCTTTAAATCCTCAAATTATTTGCAAGAAAAATTGTCTGAAGCACATCTATACTATAAGGGAGGTCCGTTTGTCTGTGTGTCTGTCCGTGTGTCTGTGTCACCATTTTTCTCAGTGATGGCTGAACAGATCTTCATCAGTGAGTGCCAGAGATTAGTTTAGACAAAAAAAAAGTTTGATTAACTTGGATTTTTTTTCATTTTTAATAATAATCGCTGTATAGTGATGAAGCCTTTTTGATGAATGACAGTTTTAGTTCAGTACACATACGTATAAATAAATACAAAACAATTTCCAGACAATTAAATACAAATAAATCTCTTCCAGAAATGGTCAAAGTTAGTGGTACATCTATGGGTAAAGTACAGTACATTTCTCTATGTGTGAAGTTGATAGACTAGGCAACACCAGGTACCCCTGCCCGTCTTTAACATAAGAAACCACCTATTTCTCAATATATTCCTTTGCTATACGGGTACGCTTGTCCAATCCATGTGGTAGCATCTTGATGCCATCTGCGTTAAAATATTTTGGGATGCGTATGTGACCATTTCGGGGACATGTGACATCTTCATGATTCATAAACTTGATGCCACGCAGATGTTCTTTGAGTGGTCCAGAGATGCGAAAATCACACTGTGACAAGTATATGGAGGATTACTTAGAACCTCCCAGGAAATCTCCACTTGAGTAGTTGTACTGTCATTTGCAGTGTGAAGGCAAGCATTATCGTGTGCAGTAAAGTCACTCCCTGAAATAACGTCCTTGGTTGGTGTCTCTTAAATTCACGTCTCACTTCATTGGTAAACAAGTTACTGTCGTGCCATGCATTGAAGGTTGTCCCACGTTCAAGGAAATTCAACATGAATTAAAATGTTATGGTTGCAAAAACATTATTGCCAAATGCTTTCCAGCGAAAGCTGAGCCTTGAATTTTTGATCAATTACCCTTTCCAGCAAAATGATAGACGAGTTACCTTTTGATCAAACATGGTCAGGTCCTTTACGAGTGACCTTGCCCGACCCGATCAAACTTGAAGTGAGAATGATTGAGTTTCCACACTTCACACACTGGACATCCAATTCTTCTGAAATTTCATATATAGTGACCTGATGATTCTTCAAAATTATCTGTTCAAAACATTCAACATTTGCTTGAGTGACGTCCGTTGGTTTCATATGGAACGCTTAAGATCACTCACCAATCATGGCCATTTTTGAAATCACTACAACATTTAAACACACAACTCTGTATAATACATGGATCACAAATTAGCTTTTTCTTTGAGCCAAATTGATGTCACCATGTACAGCTTGGTGAGGGTAGATACAAAATAATTGCACAAAGTTTCAGCATTGAACTCATATTTTTACAGTTTCTACAATAACAAGTCCATCTCAACACTGAATGACTCTTATAAGTTTCCAAGTTAAATTTTCTGTCAGGGAGCAAGAAGATAAACTACAATGTATTTCCTAAACTCTAATTCTCTTGTATTCTCAAGTCACATAGAAATGTGTATGCCTGGTGTTGGCTTAATGGCGAGAGTGGTGGGCTTGGGATCTTTGGGTCCTGAGTTTCCTGAGTTCAAATCCTGCTTGGCTGTTGAATTAATACCAGGTGGGATTGACTCAGCTTGTCATCCTTCTGAGGTTGGCAAAACGAGTACTACCTTGCTGGTATCCTGTATTGGTGTGTTTACCTGTCCAGAAATGTGCCCAATAGCCCAGGAGACTGCATATGCAGCACCAATGCTCTGCACAGAATATGGTCATTATGGATGGATGGATGGAAATGTCAAGCCAAAACAAGATCCCAAATTCTTGCTGATAGAACCTCCTACTCTGCATCTCACGATTTGTTTGGTTTACATGATGATCTCTTTTTCATCATGGTCTCCTTTGTATACACCTAGAAACCAGAGGCTTGTTTGCATGCAGCCTGCCCCAGCTCTGGCAGCCACCAGCAGCATGTTGGGATGGTTGAAGAAGTTCACAAACAGTGGCTCTTTCAGTGTGCCTTGCCTTGCTGGCCCCCTAGCGCCAACCCCCGAGCCATATCGTCGCCAGCTAAGTGCCGCCGTGCGTACGGTGGTGGCTAATTTTTCAAAATAATGGGTGACTTGCATTCAACAGCCAAAAACACTCAATTTGTTGGGTCAGGTCAACGTGCTCATAATGTTCTACCTCCATAGGGGTTTGTGAAATCAACAGTGGGCTTTCCTGATCACTGTCCTGTCTGTTTACCCAATGAGCTTTCTTGGTATTAACAGGCCCAGTGAACACGCGACTATTTAATCGCTATTCATATATGTACCAGTATTACTCCTTTCAGTCTTACACAATGGCCGTCCTTCATATGGACTGCTGGGACAGCTCTGCCTGAATGAAATAAATCAACAATGAACAGGCAAATAGTCTCAAATATATAAACATATTGTACATACAATCATCAATCATTATTAGTTTCCCAATGAAAGACCATCAGGGAGACTGCTCTCACTGGATTACAACCATGATGTGCTTTTTTGTATATTTCGGACAAATTGATTGCCCTCAGCCATCAAAGTCAGCTTTGTTGGTCCGTCTTTGGCGCAAGCACACGGCCCAGACCCATCACTTTGCACTTTGTACAAAACTTTGTAACTTATAAGGAACTGTGCAATGTTGTCCCATTCCACATAATATAATTCTTCTGACTCAATCTGTCAATAATTTTATCCTGCCTGTCCTGTTTTCAATATCATCATGGTCTATTGTTTTTCATTTCCTCAAAACATTCTCACCACAGTTGACTTCGGAAGGTTTGATGTGATGGAAAAGTCAGTCATATCTGGCACCCAATTACTATTCCACATTGAAGGTCAGTCAGCTCTTGCCTCATGACGTCGATGACAAATAAGTTTCAATACCTGTTGGAATAGCTTCTAAATCACATTGTACTTTGCACTGTGGGAAAATATGCAGGTGCAAATTGGAAGGATTCATTATAGGTTTGAGTGTGCTCTCCCATCATCATGAACAACAAACTCTCAACAAGGCTGCAGCACCATTAAAATGTTTTTGTTTTGAGATGGGGGGGAGGGGAGGGGGTGGAATAACATAATACATAGTGCTGCTTTTTGATCCCGAGTTGCATTTTCGTGTGCATCACAGGTTGCCCTGAGGTGTTGTAGATGTATCCATATAGTTTGGACTGGTGCCACTTGTGCACCAGATAGATTGGGGCAGGTGAATTACCTCAATATGGTTCAGACAGTGGAAAGTGGATAAGGAAAGGGATGTGTGAGGTTGGGGGTATGTATATCATACCTGTGGTAAAATTCCACCAACTTGTGAAAGAAACGTGGTATTTTCTGGCCAATGCTATGAGATGCAGGTGAAGTCAAATGATTTTTATGTGGGAGGTTCAAAAACTTTTATGAGTAAGATACTCACAAAAGTCCAATGATTATGTGAAAAAAAAATATATATATATATATATATTATATAAAACACAGTGTGTATTTGTCTGTCCCCCTTCATAAGGATGATTTAAGAAGGGGTTTAAAGGCCAATCTTTCAACATGACTGTGTTCAACTATTTTTCAGGAAAAAAAACAATCGAAGAACATTTTTCTTAAAAGAATAATTACGTCTCTTCCATTGGAATTGTAGACAGTGACTAAGCACCAGGCCTCAAGCGGGGTGTACAGAAGCGTTTTCAAAAAAATAAAAATAAATACAAGGTGCAGGGTGGTGAAATCCGCTTCAAGTGATGTGCAATGCACACAGAGTAAAACGAGTTCATTCACGTCCGTAGAATGTCTAATAAAGAAAGAAGATGAAAGCACACCTGATGCTAGGTTGAGGCTTCGGGCTTTGGCATGCTCATGAGGCTGTACCGTTAAAATGAAACATCCCAGAAGATAAAGAAAACAGGATCACATTTGTACAAGTAGTGTTTCAAAATAACGCGTTTTCTTGCTACAAAACATCATATCGTCCAGTCTCCTTGAACATTTCGAAATAAATAATTCCAAACCGTCATTTTTGACAGGCTTGTGTATATACATATAATATATATATATATATATATATATATATATATATATATATATATATATATATATATATATATATATATATATATATATATATATATACACAGGGTGGCCTGAAAGTCACTTTACAGTTTACCCCTTCCCCGTGAAGAATTGTTCTTGAACTCTTTTAATATGCAGGTTTTATTGTACAGTACTTACAATAATTAATTTATCATTGTATCTGTATGTGCTCCATCATTCTTCTGAGTCAGTGTTTCGGCATACCATAGCGGGCGAGGGGGCGAGGGCAGAGGGGAAAGGATGGAGGGAAGTGCGAGAAATTTATCAGGGGTAAAGTAACTTTCGGGCTACCCTGGAAAATATATGTACATACATATAGAGAGAGAGAGAGGGGGGGGGAGAGAGAGAGAGAGAGAGAGAGAGAGAGAGAGAGAGAGAGAGAGAGAGAGAGAGAGAGAGAGAGAGAGAGAGAGAGAGAGAGAGAGAGAGAGAGAGAGAGAGAGAGAGAGAGAGAGAGAGAGAGAGAGAGAGAGAGAGAGAGAGAGAGAGAGAGAGAGAGAGAGAGAGAGAGAGAGAGAGAGAGAGAGAGAGAGAGAGAGAGAGAGAGAGAGAGAGAGAGAGAGAGAGAGAGAGAGAGAGAGAGAGAGAGAGAGAGAGAGAGAGAGAGAGAGAGAGAGAGAGAGAGAGAGAGAGAGAGAGAGAGAGAGAGAGAGAGAGAGAGAGAGAGAGAGAGAGAGAGAGAGAGAGAGAGAGAGAGAGAGAGATATATATATATATATATATATATATATATATATATATATATATATATATATATATATATATATATATATATATATATATATATATAGTTACGGTGCCGGGGTCGGCCGCCAACCGACCACTTTGACGGAGCCGCAAGTCGAGTCAGCCCGACTGATCGCCCGAAATATAGATCGCCGCCCAGATAACTCCAAGCGACGGGTCCTTGTACAAGAACCGAAATACGCCAAATCGGCAGATCACGTGGGGTAGGGTCGATTGCCAATCTTCAATGTACCTAAATACCCACGTGATCCAACTGCCGGGATATTCCACCCTTGACGGATCTCGTACGGAAAAAACCGCCGAGGCGAGCCTGTCCCGTGCACGATTCCGAGCGGCTTAATCGCCGAGAACTGTCGGTCCAAATGTCCCCCTTTTACGGTAAACCAACGGCTTTCTAACTACCAACACATGAAATGCTCAGTCAATGAAAGAATCGACGCGACGAGCTGAAAACATTTAACAATTGGGGTATTTATTAATAATAATGGGGAACTAGGGAAGCACGTAAGAGCAGAACTATACCAACTATACCAAATGCGATGTGAACATTTACAGCACACAAAGCACTTAACAATTTCCTACTTATTAGATGGGCCCACGGACACACGTACGCACACACACACACACCCAAGAAATGGTGGCAGAGGCCTTTAATAGCGAGCTCCAGCTCGGAGGACAGGTGAGCTGAAACTCAGAGCCTATCTCGAACCTCTCCACCTCGTGTGGTCTTCAAGTTGTTTGGACCCGGGCTCCAGCGAGAGCGAGCTGGACCCAATCGCCGTGAGCCGCGATCCTTCCTGAGCTCCCGCCAATCCTCCCGCGCTTCTCAACACGTGCTGGTGAGACGAGGCGCCGATCCTTCCTGTTGATGCGTCGCTTCCCTGAGGAACCACCTCCAAGAAGAGGCCGATGAGTCGCACCAAGCCGGGAACCAAAATGGAGAACAAAGAGCTCCACGAACCAAGAAGAAGAAGAAGAAGAAGAAGAAGAAGAAGAAGAAGAAGAAGAAGAAGAAGAAGAAGAAGAAGAAGAAGAAGAAGAAGAAGAAGAAGAAGAAGAAGAAGAAGAAGAAGAAGAAGAAGAAGAAGAAGCCACCATTCGCAGCTCGAGCTGAGCAACCGGCTCAACTTCCTTCCAAAACAAAGCAGCTTGAAGCAAAAAGCTCTCCCGAGCCAAGCAGAAGCCGAAGCTCACTGAACCACCAAAGCAAAAAGCCTCCAAAAAGCTTCCTCCCTAGCCAGGCTGCAGCCGAAGCTCACTGAGCCAGCTGAAGCAAAAAGCTTCCAAAGGCCTCAACCCTAACCCAAGCCAAGCAGGACCCAAAGGTCTGCTGAGCGACAACTCTCTGCCGAAGCAAAAAGCTTACTACTCAAGAACAAAGAAAGGATCTCGTCCTTATCCTTCTCCGCCCTTCCCCCGCTCCCGGCGTGACTCATGACTCCATCCCCCACTCAACCACGGGTGGGAGGGAGTTGTTGACATCAGGAATCATGGGACGGCAGGGTTCTTCTTCCTCTTCGCAGAAGAGGGGGAGGGACGTCTCCATTGTTTCGTTCCCTAACTATTAAATCGATCCGCAGTGCATCCAATCGATTTCTGAACATTTAAACAATGGAAGGTGAGCTATCTCGGGAACAAACACTTATTGACATAGCTGACTAAAGGAACCTGAATGTTGTGTGCAATCGAATTCCCAAATTCATAACAATATATATATATATATATATATATATATATATATATATATATATATATATATATATATATTGTTTACATTGAAATTACATTGAAATATTTATTTATCTACTACTACTTTAACAGCCCTAATTGTTCCTCCCTTTTAGTGGGGTCGACCGAGGCAAGTTTTAGGCTGAAGTCTTTCACGAACCACCTGGCCATGGTTGGCGTTTGACTGCACCTTATTTTGACCAAAAAATCTTCATTCAAAGACAAGATGGGATCATTCATGTCCATCAACTAATGCTAGCAAATGGGACAACTAGGACGGCATCTGTACAAGCGATGGCGCAATTTATGATGCAATGACCTACTTGCAAAGCTGTTAATTTATAGTCAGGTCGGGAATCAAGCTCAGACTAAACAGCTCAAAGTGAAGTGTGCTACCTCTGCATTATCCTGTCAAACTTATTAATAATACTTTTCATCTAGATTTCTAATTTATAGACAGTCAGACCCCTAACTGTTGACAGGAATGTATCCCCCAACATTCATGGGGGATACGCTCCTGAAAAATATCGTGAATGTCGAAACTGCGAATGTTGGGGCATTGTTACAATGGAAAAAATGGGGATAGGTTCGCGGTGGTTCATTATTCAAAAGGAAAAATCAAAAATCCCACAAAAACTGTGAATACACCTGAGAAAAACCACGAATACTTGAAGCACAGGGCTGCGAATGTCGAATCCGTGAATCTCAGGCCATTGTTTCAATGGAAAAAAGGGGAATCGGTTCCCGGCAGTTTGTGATTTTTAAGGAAAAAAAAAAAATTATGAACACAAATTCAGATGATTACAGTTTCATTGCAAATGCTTACAAATAAAAGATCAGCAGCAGGTACTCTTTCCAATTTTTATTGAAGATACAGTATAGTATGATATAACTTTTGATGATGATGATAACAAGGATGATGATCAATGATGATGATGATGATGATTTAAAATCCAGTGAGCTCGGTGGAGTCCTCTGAAGACGACACAGGTAAGGGTGCTTGTGCGTCATGCACCAAAGGAGATACAGGTGAGGGCGCTAAGCCTGGTGTTGGCTTAGTGGTTCAGGTAGCTGGCTTGGGATCTTAGGGTCCTGAGTTTGAGCCCCGCTGGCCACTGAAATAACACCAGGTGTGGTTGACTCATCCTGTCATCCTTCCGAGGTCAGCGAAATGAGTACCAGTGTAATCGTATCGGGGTACAGCATCAGCGGCATAGCCACACCCCAACAAAATGATAGCTACCCGGCAGCCAAGCTGCTATATGCAAGAAGTAGAAGGTGAGGGCGCTGAAGGTATTGAGGTGGAGGCACAGGGACAGGGGCAAAAAATTGGTGATGGCGAGCTGCTTTGATGAGTGCTGCAGGATTGTGTTGCTCTTTGGACAGCAGCAAAACATCAACCAAACCCCTCTTGAACCAGAGGGACCGTTTATTGGGTCGGCATCTTGCAACCTGTCAGGGACTGAACTCATCTCCTGCATTGCCTCAGCCAGGAACTTAACATTCATGTTGGGCCTTGCCACCTCTTCCTTCTTATCACTGCTGCCCTCCTCCTCCTCAATGTCATCCTTAATGATGGTTCCAACTCCTCTTCAGTCAGCTACTCACCATGCGAGGTGATGAGCCACTCCAATTCCATCCATATCGTCGAAGCCTTCCCCTCCCAACTCCCGTGCCAACCCCGGACTTTTTTGCATTTTCTCGGTGTTGTCAGGAAAACCTCTGAAGTTGATTGCCTGTGACTATAGATTATGCCAGTAATACACAGCTGCTTTGTGTTTATTCGCACGGCTAGTGTCGATGGTTGGTTCGAGCTGCTTTATGTTTATGCATGGCTCATGGAAGATGGATTTAGAACTGTGTTTATTCATGGCTGGTGGGAAATATTTTTGCGCTCCCCAAAAAACCACGAACATGTGAAGCACAGAGCCACAGATGTAGAAATATGTCACATTTTGTTCACCGTGAATACATGGGGTCCACGAGTAGCCAAATCACGATTGTCAGGGTCTGACTGTACTTAAATATTGAAAAGAAAAAGGTTCGTGCATCTTGGAAATGTTGAGGGTATCTAGTTTGTTTAACTTTTTAAAATGCATCGCTTGTGAGGAGTGTATCTCAATTTTTTGGGCTGCTCATGTGTGTGAGGGAATATTGTGTAAGAAACTGTGAATGCATCTTGCATGTTGCTTCTGGTGGCTTATTACAAGTGCATTCTGGAAAGTCTACATACATGTTTTTTTTCGAAACAAATCCAATCGTTAAAATTTACACAAACTAAAACAAAAGACAGAAGGCAACCATCTCCTGTCGCCCATTCCTTTGTCTCTCTTTTTTCTTTTTCCGCACCCCTCTTGTCACCCCTTTTCTCACCCCTCTTGTCACCCCTTTTCTCACCCCTCTTGCCCATTTCCACTCCTCATCCCCAACTCTCACTTTCATCATATGCCCAAACTTGGCACTATTTCTCTCCTTTTTCATTTCCCTGCCACCATTGTCATGTAATCCTGAACACCACCACATTCCTCTTCTGCTCTTATACATATGTGAAATCCCATTTTCCTTTTTACCATTGCCTAGTATGATATTCAAATAACTGACCAAATACACCACTGGAGTATCAGGTGGAACCCAAATAGACAAAGTTGGAGTCACCAAGAGGAACCTGGACAGCATTCGGGTTTTCACTGCAACTCCTATAACCTCAAATCCATCCAGGCGCAGCCAAGTGAACCTTATAAAAACTACTTTTAAGTTTCACCTGTTCATACACAAAGAAAAGAAAGAAAGAAAGAAGAGATGGAGGACAAGAAGAAACCACACACACAACAGAAAACAAACAAACACACAAACAAACCAACACACACGCTCACTCATTAATCTTCTTATATAAAGCTGAGTTCATGTCTTTGAGTCATCAGCTCCACCCATTAGCCAGGCCACGCCTTTACCAACCCGCCGCCCAGAAATCGCCGCCATCTTTTTTGCTTCACATAGCTCTGTGGGTCCATAGCTGCCTCTGATGTAAATTTCAACACTGAACAATGCGTCTTCTATCATTAAATAAAGGCACCATTTTGAGGAAACAAAGGTACATTTTGATGACAACTCAAATGAGGTAGCATATTTTGTTCGCAGCGATCGTGGCAGCGGTCTAATATACACAGCCCAATAGAGATACGTTAATTCTCACAATGCAGAAGAAAAAAAAATAGGTCTTTCATTCAAAAAAAAACTTTTGGTTTTAACCAAAGCAAGAAATTACTTTGAAGTACAAATTGTGAAACTCAAACTTATATCAGAGCATTGCTGCTAAAACACATTGACTATTACTTTATCTAATCTTTGGAGTCATTTATATTCCATATTATTGAAAATAATGTATATTTCTCGGTCTTTTTCATAAAGATCATGTATATTTTTCGTTCTTCTTTTCTCGGTCTCGGTCTTGGTCTAAAATCATGAATATTTCTTGGATAACTTATCGATGTTGTTTTTATCACAATTATGGTTTGCGAGAGGTGACAAATGCGGTAGGAGAATAAACTTCTGCGTGGTTTGCTTTTGCATACAGATGAAAATTTCTCAACAAAAACAATGGAAGAAAAAAAGGTAAAACTCGAATGGCACTGGGTAGAGCGCATACCTCTGCCAGACTTAACAGTTTACATTTTGTATCCCACTGATAGGCTGGATCTGAATCCATTCCTGAACCAAAATTGAATGGACTTGTTCTTTTCACCTTACAACTTCATCCACCAAGTTTTATAATACATAACCCATCCATAACTGTTTGAGATATCGTGCGATATAACGGTTTTAGCCTTATCACTTAAACTGCCGCAATGCCAAAATGCCCAAAGTGAGCCTTTTTAAATTCAACAATCATAATGTTGTTTTGTCACAGAGGCAGCATGGCAGGATGTGGCTAAAGAATAATCAGTGACTTTCATGTAATCTCTGCCACAGTGAAATGTATTGACACATTGGATGGTATGAGACTGAATAATGGGGAGTGGTTAAAGTAGGTTGTCCTACCTTGACCACGCCACTGCTTTTGTGCATTCTTCAGCTGTAGAAGTAGTGTGTCAAAAGCTTCCTCCTGGCCACCAGGCCTCAGCATACACCCTTCACTTTGCCACCAACCTGTGGAAAAATCATGTATTGCAGATGTTCAATCTCCCCCAATTAAGACAGAAGTGAATGCATAGAATTCTCAATTATACATGTAAATTGTTATGCTCATGACTAAATAGGAGGCAAATAAACATGGTCACCAAGTTGTAAATACCTATAATTATAAATGAATGCTTAAGAAATTAAAATTTCATTTAATGTTATCTGATCTGATGCCAAATTGTAAGCTCAACATTTCTGGATCTCTATGGAATGCTGGAGGCAGTTAGAGCCAAGTATGCCAAATAAGCAAAAATACTCATTGAAGTAAAATGAAAAATGAAAAATTTGGCTGCTGTGCTGTTTGCTTTCTTGTGAAGGCTAATGCGTGATTTTAGACGTCCACATTGCAAATGGGAGCGCACAGATTTGATCTCACCCATTGAGTTAGTTTTGTCTTATTTGGGGGTTTCTATTTACCAATCAGTGAATCATTGCATTTAATGAGTGGCTTAAAATAATAATCTATATCAGCGATTATATACCTCGATAACAAGGTGTTTATACATTTTGAATGTAATAAATCATGACATTATGAAGAGAATTCCATTATGATCCAGGTTGTGCCCTTGAGTAACTTTTTGTGTCATTTTATGAACTTTACTAAACAATATATCAAGTTTTGGGGAAGTACATCAGATACCATATTATTCTTCTAATTTTAGGGGATTGCTAAATGTTTTGTTGGGTTTGAAGGTAAGTATCGAGCAGAACAATTAAGAAAGATGTCTGACACTCAGTCAGTTTTATTAAAATGCTCATGGGACAAATAGCAAGAGAACAGAAGAATATAAGTTATATAAAAATGCCAACATTTGTACAAATTAACATTTTAATTTATTAATTTTTACAAATTATGCAAACAAAATGTGAGGTTAATAAAAATAGTTATGCAAAATTACTCTTTTACAAGATTCAGAGCTGCCATGACAGTGCAAGTCAAATGAATAACATTATGAACTCAGAAAACAAGCTGTATGTATGATTGAAATGTTTTTTTTATAGGAGTGAATGAAAGCATATAAAAGTGCAAGTTGAAATAGTAGTGCTTGTGTTGAGGCAGCTGGAAAGAGGCAATGAGGCATGTATATGGCGAAAGAGATGCAAGATAGCAAAAAAGCCTTGAACATGAAAGGACAAGCAACCTCAAACCAAAATGGACAGCATACATTTGAATATATATTTAATAAACAGGAATAAATTCCTGTGTAGGGTTACTGTGACAAAATTCAAACTTAACCCAGGACTCAAACTAAAGGACCTTAATACTTACACATTGACATCCCACTGAGCTATTGAGTCTTTCAATCTTCAGAACATTCTCACACTAATACTGCAAGCTTTATAATGGCCGATGTCTTACGTGCCTGCGAGGCAGAGTGTGTGTGTGTGTGTGTGTGTGTGTGTGTGTGTGTGTGTGTGTGTGTGTGTGTGTGTGTGTGTGTGTGTGTGTGTGTGTGTGTGTGTGTGTGTGTGTGTGTGTTATTTATCGGTATATATATATATATATATATATATATATATATATATATATATATATATATATATATATATATATATATATATATATATATATATATGTTGTTGTTCGTCTTTCGGCTGCTCCCGTTAGGGGTCGCCACAGCGGATCATCCGTTATGATCCGCACACTGATTTGACAGAGGTTTTACGCCGGATGCCCTTCCTGACACAACCCTGGTCGCCTCTTATGACACAGGGATAAGGATTGTGTTTCGCCATGATTCCGGGCTGCCCTAAACCCTCTCATAGCGCGGCCCAGTGCAGAACTCCCGTCCTCAAGCGATCCTCCAACCCAAGCCTCCGAGTAGCCGGATTACAGGCGCACGCCACTACGCCCGGTATATATATATTGTTGTGGTTGACGAAATTCGCAAACCACCATTCAGGTCCCGTAGGTGAGATATCTCTGTAAGTATATGTGTAGTTAGGCCCAAACCCGTTGTTTAGAGGGAATAAATGTCATTCATTCGGGCTGCGACCCTTCAGGATAGCCGTTTTTCTTTTACTATCTTTATTTTGGACCAGCCGCCATTACTACCACCACAACCACCACCAACCACGTCTCAACAGCCATCACACAACAACCACCAGCCGCGGCGCCACTTCGCAACAACAGCCACGACCCTTACCGTCACATCTCGCTCTTGCAACCATCGCATCACCGGCATTCCCGCGCCGCTTGTGGGCGCCGATCCTGGACTCGTGCAGGGCGCGCACCGAGCAGCGGGTGCAAAAACACCAGCCTTTCCGAGAAATCGGATCAAGAATCATTCACGCCCACTTTTCCTCTGTCCAATGGGGAGCCAGCTAGAGGTGATGGGTCGAAGGTGAAGGAGCGAAGCCCCGGGGGCTATAAAGGGCCGCGTTCGCTCGCCGAAAAGGCAGTTGAGTTGGAAAGAGTTGAGAGTTTCTGAGAAGAGGAAAGCAGTTGGACGGAGTTGGAGGCAGTTGAGTTGGGAAGAGTTGGCAGTTTAGTTGGAAAGAGTTGAGAGTTTCTGAGAAGAGGAAAGCAGTTGGACGCAGTTGGACGGAGTTGAGAAGAGTGGGAGAGTTGGAGAGTTGTGGCGGCGGCGAAGGCAGTCGAGAGGGCGCTCGTGTCAGAGTCGGGGAGCTGCGGAGAGGGGAGGCCGGTAACGCGACCGAGGTCGCGGTGGAGTCGCTCGTCGCGGGACCCAAGCCAGCGAGATATCCTCATTCCCCCGAGCATCAACAACCCCCTCCTGTTTCCCCCCCCCCACGCAACGATAGTGTGAGAAGGGGGCCCCGTTCCCACCCCATTCCAGGCAGTGCCAGCGAGGCCCGCGGAGTCGGGGCGCCACTGCCATTTTGCGGCTCATCACCAGACGGGTAGGCTCGACGCGGTCTCAGCCCCAGGCCCGTCTGCCCCCCTCATCGTTGAGGGTGGTCCCTTTTTCTTTTGCTTTGAGTATATGTGTTGTCGGCGCCGTCTGTGAAGTAAAACTGTATAAGTGTTGCCGTGTGCTCGGTAGTCGGTCGTAGATCTGCATTGTTACATTTGCTTTTTGTGCAGAATTGTTGTGTTTCTTCTTTTTTTACATTTGCTTTTGGTGTATAATTGTATATGTGTGCTTTCCGTGTGCCGCGGAATAAATGTGCTTTATGTTGAACTATTTCTCCCGTTTCGCTTCGTCATTGAATCTCCATCTTACTTCACGTAAAGGGTTGGTCGTGGGCTAAATACGCCCGATAATTAATCGAACCGTCGAGGTTGACGATAACACCGCTCGGTTATCCCGATAGTACGGAACGGGTCGCTTAAAGTGGCCCGTGTCCGAAGTCGACCTGCGGCGAGGTGCGATCGCCCGGTCTACCCTCCGTGTGGGTACTTAGGTAGGTCGAGTTTGGCGAACAACCCTATCCCACGCGGGGGGGCCGATTGGCACGATCGTGGTGAGGCCGAAAGGCCCACCCGTGACTAGTTCCCGGCGTTAGTCCGAGAGGGTCACGACGGGATTGTCCGTCCGGTGGGCGATGTGCCGCGATTCGAGTTACGTGGCCGCTCGCACGCCGGCGGGCGCGAATCAGCAACACTGTTGTCAGGAGTGGGACACAAACCCATCCCCCTCCTCGCGACACTGGTGTCGGAGAACGGGACAACGGGCTCTCCTGTCTCCAGCTAAATTCACGGGAATCGGTCCAGGGGTGAGAGGAGCGACCCCCGATTCCCTCCAAATTACGAGCGATTCAAATTAACCTTTTACGAGAAATAAGATGGCGTCTCAAGGCGAGCGGGAGCCGGGGGTATTAGAAATGGATTTAGAATGTGTAGAATCCATGGTCCAGGATGAAATCCCCGTGCAGGAAATGTTGGTTGTGCAGGAACACGAACTCGCCCAACTGAACCCAGAGCCCGAAATAGGTGCGGCGGCGGCCGCGGTGTATGACACCTCCCCTCCCCCCCTCCGCCAAAACCTCCCGATTCTTGCCGAATCGGCTCACCCAAGCGCACCCGACATGGCCCAGCTATTCGCCATGCTGGCAAAGATGAATGTGGATGCGTATGAAATGAAAAACGAAATAAAAAGCATGAACAAGAAAATGAACGAAATGGAAACAAACATGAAGGAAGAAATGAAAGAGCTGCGGGGTGAGATGCAGAGCATGGGCCGAAGCCTGCAGGCGGGCATGAAGGCAGTAACCGGGGAGCTCAAAATGGCGACTCCACGTGTGGGAGCGAACGAGCTGGGAGGGTGTGCAACGGCTGTCAGGCCCGCGGTGGAGGCGGGTGACAAAGTAATTCGGGGGACGTGTTGGGCGAGGGTCGTGACGGAAAAAGTGACGGTAACCGAGAGGGAAAAACTAGTTGAGGTGACGGAGACGTGCACGAGGGAGATAACAAGGGAAGAGACGGAAATAATAGTTGAGACAAGGGAGGTAAAGGGTGAAGAGGTGACTGAGTTGGCAGAGACACGGGAGATGGGAACGATAGAGGGAAGACTACACGATGAAGACGGGGATAGAGACGCACACACACACACGGAGGTAGTGGAGGATAATGGGGGTGAGCTCGCGGACTGGGTGGAGACCCAGTGCGAGCAGCGGGATGGCCTCCTCCAGGAACGAGGGGAGGGAGTATGCCCCCTTGAGGCGAGTCACGACCAGGTGGGTTCGGTCGTGCTTTGCGAGGTTGAGGGGACGGGTGCTGTGGACAGGTGCACGGAGAGCTTGGGGGGTATAGAGGCCCCGGAGACACTTGTGGGGACACGAATCCCCAGTGTGGTTGTCCCGGTGTGTGTGGTGTCGAGGTGTGTGTTCACGAGTGTGGCGAAATGCGTGCTGCAACGCACGCATAGCGCGGGTGCAAGCGCGTGTGTGAGTGAGACACCGCGGGCGGGTTCCCCCGCGTGTGTGAGTGAGACACCGCGGGCGAGTGCCCCCGCGTGTGTGAGTGAGGCACGATGTGTGAGTGAGACACCGCGGGCGAGTGCCCCCACGTGTGTGAGTGGTGTAGTGGCAAGTGTGCCAAAGGGCGTGCTTCCCAGCATGCCGTGTGTGGATGAGGCACCGTGTGTGTGTCGCCGTGTGTGTGAGTGAAACGGCCAATATGAGTGAGGCACCGCGGGCGAGTGCCCCCGCGTGTGTGAGTGGTATGGTTTGTGTGAGGGAAATGGCACGAGTGAGTGAAAGGCCGCAAGTGAGTGGAGCCACGTGTGCGAGGGAGGTGGCATGCGTGAGTGAAACGGCCAGTATGAATGGAGCACCACGTGTGAGTGGTATGGGTAGTGTGAGGGAAATGGCATGCGTGAGTGAAACGGCCAGTATGAATGGAGCACCACGTGTGAGTGGTATGGGTAGTGTGAGGAAAATGGCATGCGTAAGTGAGCGGCCGAGTGTGAGAGAGACAGCGTGTGCAAGGTCGCTGTGTGTAAGGGAGATGTCGGTCGGCATGTGTGAACATGCAGCCGCGTCTCCCGGAGTGAGTTTAATGGTGAGGTGTGTTATCGTTGTGACACGCGGGAGTGCGTGTGTTGAATGGAGATGACGACGGCGACAGAGGGACAAAAGCCGGGTAGCGGCTGTAGCTGTTTCGGGGACCGTGCCGGGTTCACCCAGCAGCAAGCGCGAGGTCCATGCTGTGCAACGCACGAGGCCCCCACGTGCTCGCTTGCGAGAGTGAAGTCCCGGTCCGGAAACGAGCGCGGTGAATGTTGCCGATCCCGCGACGGACAAAGTTTAGGCAGGTAAACGAATTTGGACCGGACGGGTTCTCCACGCGATCGTGTGTGTTAGACTCCAACGGGCAAAGCACATGTGTTCGCGTGGGGAACCCCTCGAGACGTGGGGCTTGTGTTTTTTTTTATGCGCACGGTGACGTCATGGCTGCACGCGGGGTTGGAATCCGGCAGGAGGGGTATCCCTGCCGGATGGTACCGTCCAAGGAGGGACGAGGTACACGTGCAGCTGCATGACGTCACGGGCAGGTGCAAAGTGCGCGAGCTGTGAGTTACCGCGCTGGTGCTGCGCAATTAGAAAAAAAAAAAAAGAACAGCAATCCTCACTTTCGGGTGCACAGGATTCCTGGGCAAGGGGTGGAAGACCCCCTTGACCAGGGCACAGGATGGAAACTAGTTAGGGGGAAGGGTTAGCATAGCTAGACCGGCTCCATGGGGCAGGGGTAAGTCCTCATGGGGCTCGTGGAATGGATTAGTTAGAGGGATTGTAGCCAGATGTAGGTTGGGTAAATAATTTTTGGGACATTTGAGAACAGTGACAGACTTGTGAATGTGTAGAGGGGACGTAGTTTCGCTACGTAGTGTTAAAAGGAACGTGCTGTAGTTTAAGGGACGACGTGGGAGCACGAGTTAGTTAGGGGATGCAGATAGAAGGATGGCAGAGTTCAGCGGTGAGTGTGTTGAAGAGTTGGTGAGTGAAGTGGAAGCATGTGCTTGGTGAGTGAGTGAGGCCAGCGGGTCTGTGTGAATGGAGCAAATGGGGACTGCATGGTGCGATGAGTGATTGGGGGGAGGAGTGACTCCCGCCCAAGGGACCCGGGGTCAGTGTAGAGTGAGTTAGGGGGTTAGTTAAATTGAAAAATGGAGGTCGTTTTGTTGTTGGTGTGAATGTAGGCTCGAAACCCATTTGGAGGGGTGCAGGAGCCCTGTTGACGGGCTGGGAGCGTGGCTGCGAAAGGTGAGTATCGCTGAGTGGGTACCCCGGGCACCAGGCTAGTCAGCCGTGGTAGGCCAAGGGCCCATGGGGGGCCGGGATAGCGTAGTGGGCACGGGTGCGCCTGCTTGGTGCGAGGGCCCGGGGCGCCATTAGCCACGTGGGCAGTGTTGTGGGCACGGGTGACCTTCGGAAAGGGGCCCGGGAAGCCAGCCTGCCACGTGTGCGTTTCAGGGGAGGTGCCATGGGGGGCACTCCCCGGTGTTTAGGGAGCTGGTAGGCTCGGAGGCAGTGTAGTGCCCGGGGGTGCCATAGCGGGAGATTCGGCAGAGGGTCGTGCCTGCCAAAGGGAGCCACGCGTCCCAGCCATGAGACCGTGTGAGGGCACGGAGAGAAAATTGGGGGGCGAGGCCCGAAATTGAAAGGACACCAACACAGGCGACGGGAATCTGGGTTGTTAGAACCAATAGTTTAAGCGAGAGGCGCTTGTTGGAAGCCCCGGGGTAGTTTAACAGGTTAATGGTTAGGGTAGATTAGGAAGTGTACCCCTCCGCACCATCCATCCCCTCGCTCTCGTTGTGGGCCGCTGGACCCACTTTGGGTTAGATCGCTGAAGTCTGGGGAGGCCATTCTGAGGCTTGAGTTGGGCCTCGGCACAGGACGCGAGCTCTCCCTTATTCCCCTCCGGGAAGGAAACGTAGGGGTTGGGAGTAGGCTAGGTGACAGGATAGGTTAGCCGAACAAGGACAGTACAGGGGGTTAGCGGACGATTTATAGTGGGGAAGTAAAAATAAAAAAAAAATAAGTTGGGGCTAAATTGGGGTTTGACAAATTAAGGGAGTGGGTATAGACAGTGACAGGCAAAGGCGATAGGTTGGGAGGGAGACCGTAGAGTAGGTCCGAGCCCGCCTTCCGAGTGGCCAGCACCACCGCACTCCCTCCACCAACCTCCACTGAACGGCGAAGGCTGGCCAGCTTCATCGGCAGCTGTTGCTTTGCTGCAAGGCCTGTGCCGGCTGGATCGTCTGCAGCTGCTGTGCTGCAAGGCCTGTGCCGGCCAGATCGTCTGCAGCTGTTTTCTGCAAGGCCTGTGCCGGCCAGTTCATCTGCCGGCTGTGTTTGCTTGCAGCGGCCTTGTTCTGCAGGCTGTGGTTGCCTGATCACCTTTGCCATGCCATGCCCACTGCCCCTGTTCACCAGCCCCCGTTCAAGTTTGCTTTGCCCCCCCCCTGCTCATTTCCATGTGCGCCAGGATCAGAAAGCAACAGTTTGCAAGCTGCGAGAACTGCCCTGTAGGCAGCTACAACACGGGCCTGCAGTGGCGGCCCGTGCACCGTGTTTGCGTCCATCCATTCATTGTGTTCACTGCGTGTGCCACTTGAGCTGGCACGGAGACTGCGTTTGTGCAGCCCATGCACCGTTGTGGTTCACTGCGTTCAGTTCAAAAGGGAAGGCCTTGGACTGCGTGTGAGCAGCCGGCCACGTTCCCTGTCACCTGCATTGTTTGAGCCAGAGACTGCATGCGAGCAGCCTGGCTCCCTGCTAACTGCTTTCTTTTTGCAGAGTTCATTGATCCTGGGCCATGGTTTAGTGTAAAATTTGTAAGTTAAGGTTAAGATGTACTGTACATATGAGTGCGCCCCCGGCATGTCTGTCTTAGCGCCGGCAATTTTATTTAAGTCGTCCGTGTGAGTGGGTTTGTTTCGGTAGTTACTCAGCCCTCAGGTTATTTATTTTGGGGACACGAATACCATGAATGTCGCACTCAGGGATCCGTAGGTAAAATGTACTCGGGGAAAACTACACATGATGGCACACGAAAATTTGACGACTCGGGACGAGTCTGTAAAAAGGGGAGGGGGTAGTGTTGTGGTTGACGAAATTCGCAAACCACCATTCAGGTCCCGTAGGTGAGATATCTCTGTAAGTATATGTGTAGTTAGGCCCAAACCCGTTGTTTAGAGGGAATAAATGTCATTCATTCGGGCTGCGACCCTTCAGGATAGCCGTTTTTCTTTTACTATCTTTATTTTGGACCAGCCGCCATTACTACCACCACAACCACCACCAACCACTTCTCAACAGCCATCACACAACAACCACCAGCCGCGGCGCCGCTTCGCAACAACAGCCACGACCCTTACCGTCACATCTCGCTCTTGCAACCATCGCATCACCGCCATTCCCGCGCTGCTTGTGGGCGCCGATCCTGGACTCGTGCAGGGCGCGCACCGAGCAGCGGGTGCAAAAACACCAGCCTTTCCGAGAAATCGGATCAAGAATCATTCACGCCCACTTTTCCTCTGTCCAATGGGGAGCCAGCTAGAGGTGATGGGTCGATGGTGAAGGAGCGAAGCCCCGGGGGCTATAAAGGGCCGCGTTCGCTCGCCGAAAAGGCAGTTGAGTTGGAAAGAGTTGAGAGTTTCTGAGAAGAAGAAAGCAGTTGGACGGAGTTGGAGGCAGTTGAGTTGGGAAGAGTTGGCAGTTGAGTTGGAAAGAGTTGAGAGTTTCTGAGAAGAGGAAAGCAGTTGGACGCAGTTGGACGGAGTTGAGAAGAGTGGGAGAGTGGGAGAGTTGGAGAGTTGGAGAGTTGTGGCGGCGGCGAAGGCAGTCGAGAGGGCGCTCGTGTCAGAGTCGGGGAGCTGCGGAGAGGGGAGGCCGGTAACGCGACCGAGGTAGCGGTGGAGTCGCTCGTCGCGGGACCCAAGCCAGCGAGATATCCTCATTCCCCCGAGCATCAACAACCCCCTCCTGTTTCCCCCCCCCCCGCGCTGAGATAGTGTGAAAAGGGGGCCCCGTTCCCACCCCATTCCAGGCAGTGCCAGCGAGGCCCGCGGAGTCGGGGCGCCACCGCCATTTTGCGGCTCATCACCAGACGGGTAGGCTCGACGCGGTCTCGGCCCCAGGCCCGTCTGCCCCCCTCATCGTTGAGGGTAGTCCCTTTTTCTTTTGCTTTGAGTATATGTGTTGTCGGCGCCGTCTGTGAAGTAAAACTGTATAAGTGTTGCCGTGTGCTCGGTAGTCGGTAGTAGATCTGCATTGTTACATTTGCTTTTTGTGCAGAATTGTTGTGTTTCTTCTTTTTTTACATTTGCTTTTGGTGTATAATTGTATATGTGTGCTTTCCGTGTGCCGCGGAATAAATGTGCTTTATGTTGAACTATTTCTCCCGTTTCGCTTCGTCATTGAATCTCCATCTTACTTCACGTAAAGGGTTGGTCGTGGGCTAAATACGCCCGATAATTAATCGAACGGTCGAGGTTGACGATAACACCGCTCGGTTATCCCGATAGTACGGAACGGGTCGCTTAAAGTGGCCCGTGTCCGAAGTCGACCTGCGGCGAGGTGCGATCGCCCGGTCTACCCTCCGTGTGGGTACTTAGTTAGGTCGAGTTTGGCGAACAACCCTATCCCACGCGGGGGGCCGATTGGCACGATCGTGGTGAGGCCGAAAGCCCCACCCGTGACTAGTTCCCGGCGTTAGTCCGAGAGGGTCACGGCGGGATTGTCCGTCCGGTGGGCGACGTGCCGCGATTCGAGTTACGTGGCCGCTCGCACGCCGGCGGGCGCGAATCCGCAACAATATATATATATATATATATATATATATATATATATATATATATATATATATATATGTGTATAAGTATATATATATATATATATATATATATATATATATATATATATATATATATATATATATATATATATATATATATATGTACACGTGTGTCTATATGTATATGCACGCATGCACGTTTTGTGCGCACGTTTTGTTTTTCATTACTGTATACCTACTTTTGCAGCCCCCTGTATATGTATTTATATATATATATATATATATATATATATATATATATATATATATATATATATATATATATATATATATATATATATATATATATATATATATATATACACACACACATATATATTTCGACTTTTGAAAAGTGCAAAGGAAAAAAGGAACTGTAACACAATGTATAAAAAAAAATTATTGAAAAATTACCATGTCGATATATAATGAAATGTGGAGAAATCTCCCCTCCCAATATTCACAATTTTCTTCGACCACATTTACTTTTCATGGTGTAATTGAAACCGCAAAAGGATTTCTGATTCAAATTGGAAGCCTTGAATCGAGATAACTGAAGTCAGAAATTCTGCACTGCCTGTCTTGTCCAAGAGACAATTTTGTGTCTCATGCCAAAACGTTTGAGGATGGTTTCTGAACCAGAATTTTCCACTGATTAAGAAAACTGATTTCTTAATTTCCGCAGGTGTTGATTTTTTTATTTTGGTGAAGAACGCCATTTTGTGCTTTTTTTCACCAAAAAAGTCAAAAAATTGTTTTTAATTCAGAATGATCTAAACATCACCACGACACGTGTGTGTAGGGTATTAGAATAAAGCCCATCTCTTTGTTGACATGGATAAACATTAAAAAGACATTAGGAATAGTACATTATGGCTATTGGAGACAATTTTGTCTATAATTTGAGAAAAGACCTACGATTTGCACAATGCATGACATGAATCACCCAACAGGTGTCATATTATCACCATTAACTATGTTTTATTATCCACAAGGAGTGTCATTCTTGAATAACTATTCAAATTGGTTGGATTGTGCAAGCATGAAGACTCAACACAGGAGATAACTTATCACCGTATTGTGCGTGACAACAGCAATTTTGGGAAGATCACCAGGGGCATAAAGGAGACACTCAATCCTTTTGAGGAGAAAACTCAAAATGAAAATCTCTACTGCTTGTCCACTGTGAAGGGACAGCAACATCAGATGAGGTAAAGACTGAGCTTCTACACTGTGTTGAAACCTGAAAGACATATGCCCAGAAGTTCACGAAAGAATGTCTTGCAGATAAATTCAAGCTCACTCTGAAGGACAAGAAAATCAAAGGGTTGCAGGGAACATGAGACCTCTTTGGACGGCTACGATGTGTTGCGTTGACCAGTGATTGGTTTACAGTTATCCTCTTATGCCTGTGCCCTTGACGAGCACATGTAGATGTGTCAATCAACAAAACTCATAAGTGAAATTCATGCATAAATTGGAGGAAATTTTGAAAAGTGGAAAACCACAAAGTTGAGATGCATATGCAGTTGATCTAATGTTTCTTATACATACCCTTGTGAACTTACCCGCAACATTTGGAGGAATCGCAAAAGTTGTACTGAACAGGTTGTTGGACTTCTGAAAGAGTAGACTTTGTATGTGCCAATAAATCAAAGATATTGAGTGGGACATGAGAGGATCAGCATGTACAGATATTGACTTCATCATCTCTAGCCCTGACCAAAAGTTTGGGGTGGATTAACAGGGGTAGAAAAAAAATCGAGGATTTGGATGGGGGACGATAAGAGGTGGTGGTGAACGGCTGTTTTGAAGGCCTGGAGGGAAGAATGAAATTGAACAGAGTGAGGGAGTTTATTCCAAAGGTGGGAAAAAAGAGGAATGAAAGTGAAGGTGAGCAGTGATTTGTGATTTCAGTAGTTTTACCAGAAGGGGGTTGTTGGCTGTCCTTGAGTGCCCTGTGGAAAATGGTGGGGACAAATCGAAGACAGAGCAGGGGGGGGGGGGCGATACCGGAGAGGAGACGGTAGAAGACAGAAAGCCTACCAACCTGCCTGTGGTGAGAGAGTGAGAGGCCCAAAGACTCAGCCTCATCGCGAGAGATGCCAAGGATCCGAAATGCCTTGCTTTCCACAGTGTGAAGCCGAGAAAGGTGGGAGGCAGGAGCACCAGCCCAGAGGGGAGAGCAGTACTCCATCAGGCTGTGGCAAAAGCTTTGTAAGTGGTCAGGAGCTCAGGTGGGCCGAGGAAGGACTTTGCACGATGGAGGATGCCCAGTTGGCAACTGGCTTTGGAGCCCAGTTTGGAAATATGGCTTTCCCAGGAAAGATCATGCCAGACAGTGAGACCCAGAAGCTTGAATGAAAGGACTTCTTCCAGAGGATTGTTGAGAAAGTAGATGGGGGGAGGGGTTCCAAACGGTCCTTTAGGAGAGACAAAGCGAGAGTGTGAGATTTGTCAGAATTGAAAGACATGTTCCACGTGTAGGACCAGTTTGTGATTTTACCCAGATCTGCAGAGAGTGAAAAAGCTGCTGCTTGCCGGTCTGAGGGATGACAGATGGTACTGCAGAGGGTGGAGTCATCAGCAAAGAGATAAAGAGGATTTTCCAGAGCGTCGAAGAGATCATTGATGAAAACCATAAAAAGAACAGGGCCCAGAACGCTGTCTTGAGGAACTCCAGCCTGAACAGGAAGAGGGGATGAAAGAACTCCATTTAGGGCCACACATTGACTGCGACAGAAGAAAAAGTCTGCGAGCCATAAGTGGAGATGGCTTTGGATGCCATAGGAAGAGAATTTGGTGAGCAGGGCCAGACCGTGTCAAAAGCAAGCGCTATGTCTAGGGATATGGCTCTGATTTCATGTCCGGCATTGAGGACCTCCATCCATTGTTGGGAGAGCAGAAGCAGCATATCCAGGGTAGAGTGACCTGGTCTGAAACCAAATTGATGATCGGAAATCAAGCCATTGGAGAAGAGGAAGGATTTAATGTCTGAAGCGATGATGGATTCCACAACCTTGCTGATGATTGGGAGAAGGCTGATTGGTGTGTAGTTGCAGGGATCTGTTTTTGCACCTTTTTTATGCAGGGGGGTAATGTTTGCTGATTTCCAAGCAGATGGCAGATGACCTTGAGCAAATGAGAGGGTGAATAAAACAGACAGAGGGTGAGCAAGAGCAGAAGAGCAGGTTTTTAGGACACGTGGGCTGATGCCGTCTGGACCGGTTGCAGAAGCTGAGTCGAGGTTTGACAGCAAGCTCTCCACCTTGTCAGAAGAAAAGGACACAGAGTCCAGGGACAGTTGGGTGTGACTGGGTAAGGTGGGTACAGAAAGTGATGGGTTTCGGACACAAGATTTAGATGCAAACACTGAGTTTAGGCATTCAGCCTTTGTGTTTCTTTGGGAACATGAGAGGCTAATAAGTCACCAAATAAATTCTTCCATTCATATTTGTCAGCAAAAACACATCGGAAATTGTTCATATTTTGTGAACATTAACCTCTCTAAACACAATGAATATATATATATATATATATATATATATATATATATATATATATATATATATATATATATATATATATCTTCTTCTTCTTTCGGCTGCTCCTGTTAGGGGTCGCCACAGCGGATCATCTGTATGATCCGCATGGTGATTTGGCACATGTTTTACGCCGGATGCCCTTCCTGACGCAACCCTGGTCACCTCTTACGACACAGTGATATGGTACACCTATTTTTACCGGGGTATACACCGGCCCAGTATACTGGTACTCATTTCGCCGACCTCGGAAGGATGACAGGCTGAGTCAACCCCCTGGTGTATTAATTCAGTGGCCCAACGGGGCTTGAACTCAGGACCTTTTGGATCCCAAGCCGCTGCCCTAACCACTGCGCCAACACCAGGCTCATATATATATATATATATATATATATATATATATATATATATATATATATATATATATATATATATATATATATATATATATATATATATATATATACACATATATATATATATATACATATATATATATATATATACACATATATATATATACATATATATACACACACACACACACACACACACACACACACACACACACACACACACACACACACACACACACACACACACACACACACACACACACACACACACACTGGGGAGAACAAGTATTTGATACACTGCCGATTTTGCAGGTTTTCCCACTTACAAAGCACGTAGTGGTCTGTAATTTTTATCATAGGTACACTTCAACTGTGAAAGACGGAATCGAAAACAAAAATCCTGAAAATCACATTGTATGATTTTAAAATAATTAATTTGCATTTTATTGCATGAAATAAGTATTAGTTCACCGACCAACCAGTAAGAATTCCGGCTTTCACAGACCTGTTAGTTTTGTCTTCAAGAAGCCCTCCCATTCTCCACTCATTACCTGTAATAACTGCACCTGTTTGAACTCGTTATCTGCATAAAAGACAGCTGTCCACACTCAATCAATCAGACTCCAACCTCTCCACAATGGGCAAGACCAGAGAGCTGTCTAAGGACATCAGGGACAAAATTGTAAACTTGCACAAGGCTGAGATGGGCTACAGGACAATAGGTAAGCAGCTTGGTGAGAAGGCAACAACTGTTGGCGCAATTATTAGAAAATGGAAGATGTTCAAGATAAGTCAATCTCCCTCGGTCTGGGGCTCCATGCAAGATCTCACCTCGTGGAGCCTCAATGATCATGAGAAAGGTGAGGGATCAGCCCAGAACTACATGGCAGGACCTGGTCAATAACCTGAAGAGAGCTGGGACCACAGTATCAAAGAAAACCATAAGTAACACACTACGCCGTCATGGATTAAAATCCTGCAGTGCCTGCAAGTTCCCTCTGCTCAAGCCAGCGCATGTCCAGGCCCATCTGAAGTTTGCCAATGACCATCTGGATGATCCAGAGGAGGAATGGGAGAAGGTCATGTGGTCTGATGAGACCAAAATAGAGCTTTTTGGTTTAAACTCCACTCGCCATGTTTGGAGGAAGAAGAAGGATGAGTACAACCCCAAGAACACCATCCCAACTGTGAAGCATGGAGGTGGAAACATCATTCTTTGGGGATTCTTTTCTGCAAAGGGGACAGGACGACTGCACCGAATTGAGGGGAGGATGGATGGGGCCATGTATCGCGAGATCTTGGCCAACAACCTCCTTCCCTCAACAAGAGCATTGAAGATGGGGCGTGGCTGGGTCTTCCAGCATGACAATGACCCAAAACACACAGCCAGGGCAACTAAGGAGGGGCTCCGTAAGAAGCATCTCAAGGTCCTGGAGTGGCCTAGCCAGTCTCCAGACCTGAACCCAATAGAAAATCTTTGAGGGAGCTGAAAGTCTGTGTTGCCCTGCGACAGCCCCGAAACCTGAAGAATCTGGAGAAGATCTGTATGGAGGAGTGGGCCAAAATCCCTGCTGCAGTCTGTGCAAACCTGGTGAAGAACTACAGGAAATGTCTGATCTCTGTAATTGCAAACAAAGGTTTCTGTACCAAATATTAAGTTCTGTTTTTCTGATGTATCAAATACTTATTTCATGCAATAAAATGCAAATTAATTATTTAAAAATCATACAATGTGATTTTCAGGATTTTTGTTTTAGGTTCCGTCTTTCACAGTTGAAGTGTACCTATGATAAAAATTACAGACCTCTACGTGCCTTGTAAGTGGGAAAACCTGCAAAATCGGCAGTGTATCAAATACTTGTTCTCCCCACTGTATGTATATGTGTATATCTATATATATATATATATATATATATATATATATATATATATATATATATATATATATATATATATATATATATATATATATATATATATATATATATATATATATATATATATATATATATATATATATATATATATATATAAACGAGCAGGATACCCACTGAACAAGGACAAACTTATCCATTATAGGGAGTCGAGAAAAGAAAGTAATAATAATGTTACATTTACTGAATGCTCAATACAAATGTTTGTAAGCACTTTATTTATGAACTAGCCAGATAACCCGGTTCCACTGGGCTGTTCTAATGGAATTAGTTCCCAATAGAATGTGGAATATTTAGGGAGTTTGCCAGGAATGTCCTCTGAGAGCATAATGGCAGGGACCCGCAGAAATTCTGGAAATGTAAAATGTAACTTCAAGTCATCAACCCAGTTTTTTCTTCTTCAAGTCCTCAACCCCAAGTCCTTCAAGTCCCCTCCCCACCCAAGTCCTCAAACCCCCTCTCCCACTCCCAACCCCAACTCTCTGTCCTCTCTTCCCCCTTTCTTCAAGTCCTCAACCCTCCCCCTCCCCCAACCCTAAGTCATCAACCCATCTACCCCAAAGTCCCAAACCCCTTTCCCAACCCTGTTCCTTTTCTGCCCCCCCACTCCAGCTCTCTGTCCTCCACTCCCCCTTTATTCTTCAAGTACTCAACTCCATCCCCCCCCCCCCTTCCCAACTGGAGGCTCACAACTCCCCCTTTCTTCTTCAACTCTCCCAAACCCAAATTCACATAACAGTCAGTTACTGTTAAGACTGCTCACGTTTCTCGGTGAAGTAAATCAAAGAAAAGGAAATTATTCGTTGGACTGAATTGACTGAATAATTGTGGTTATATTATTGTTTACTTCGGTAGGTGTGGAAACCAACGACACTGAGCCTATTCACCACCAATGTGCACAACAAAAATGCACACAACTTGTAATTGTGTGAATATCGATATTTGTAAACCTCCGCATGCACTGTCTGGCACCAAGATCTCTAAAATGAGGGAACATCCAGCATTATATATGCTGTGGTTACGTCATTAACCCATTCAGACATAATCATGCAACTTGAATTTATATATCGACAAGCGTGGATCGGCTTGTTATGCTCACCTCTCCAAATGCCGTACCAGAGATTGATGTCACAGATTTGCCGTCTTGTCATGATTTCCACCAATCATAATGCAATCATTTATTTTGTACAAATTAATTTGTAATATTGGTGATATTGTATTTATTTGTAATACTAGTACGTGCCCGTAAAAAAAAAATAATAATAATAATAATAAATAAATATTCAAACCGAGAGCAAGAAACAACAACCACACAGGCCGTTTCTTCACTCTCGCGTGCCCGTACGTGCATGGCCCGGAAGTTCGCATATTATTCGCAGTTACGATTATTCGCAATTTACTTTTAATGCCCAAATATTCAATTAGCGCCAACGTATTTTGCCTTTTCGCAATGTCATCGCAAGGAAAAACAAAAAGAGAAGAGAAGAGAGAAAAAAATTACTTCCTGGTTACCAGCTCACTCTGATGTTACCGAAATTTATGCACCGTCTAATATGAAAACGATCATAACTTGGGGCAATGTGTTTATCTATAAATGCGCATAAGAAATCGAGAAATTATTAGAATACACAAAGTCATCACTATCCGGAAGCCCGTACGTTGTAACCCGTAATGGGGAACGAGGCTGAGCTTCCCTTCCCCATCGGCCACGCCCACGCAACAACGTGTCTTGTCATTGGTTTGGTAAATAAATGGCCATAACTTGGGAAGCAATTGTCCGATTAATATCAAACCTTGAAAAGGCACATCCTCAGGTCCCCAGCAATATAGCTGGCAAGTTTCAATTAGGTCGGACCAGTGATTGTCGAGAAACAGCGGTCACACACACACACACACACACACACACACACACACACACACACACACACACACACACACACACACACACACACACACACACACACACACACACACATTGCTGGAATTATAGATAGATAAATATGTCCAAGTGGCCGAGAACTCTAAATGATCAAGGGTCAAAGCAGTCTAATCTGTCTGAAGGGGATCAGGGTCTAAGGTTTTCAGGTATAAGGTGTCTAAAGGGCCTTAGACCCTTTACAGACACCTTAGACACTTTAGACCTGTAGACCTTTACAAACTTTAGACCCCTTTAAACACACACCACACGAACATCAAAAGAGTCATCTTGCAATATACAGACTACACTTTTTTGGCAAGTAATGTGCAAACTCTATCCACCCAGAAGGTGGGTACTCTGTGAGTTACAACATAAAATTGTACATCATCAGCATACATCATATATTTGAACACCTTGATGAGCATTGATGATGTTGCTCAGAGTGCCAGTGTACAGGAGAAAATCAAGAGGTGCAATAACAGATCGCTGTGGTGCAATCGGGGCCAAGGAAATGATTCAGAAAGGACACCATTGACAATGATCACTTACTTATAATACTGTACTCCAGGCAGGAGACAAGATACTCCAAGGTCACTCACCAACACCATAGTTCCAATGAAAGTGTTGTATCATAATGGTGTGATCTCTTGTGTCAAATGCTGCTGAATATTCTAACAAGACTAGCACAGCTTCAACACCTTTATCAACAGCCAGCAAGAGATCGTCGGAACACTCAGCAACTCTGTTTCTGTCAAATGCTACTGGTGACAGGCAGATTGTGTCTTGAGGAACAGACTATTACCTTGAAGATAAGTTCCTCGTTGAGCCACCACAATCCTTTGTAATATTTTGGCATTGAACGACTGGTTGGCAATGGGCCTGTCGTGCTTAAGGTCATTACAGTCCAATTGTGATTTCTTCAAGAAAGGCAACGCATACGATGTTTTGCATACATCAGGGACAATACCAGACTTCAGGGAAAGACTCACAAGTTGGATAATGAGCGGAATGAGCTCTTTTATCAGCCATGTGGGAACTGGGTCCAATTGGCATGATTTCTATACACTTTCTTGATCACCTTCTGTACTCCATCTTTGGAGACAGGTAAAAGTCAGTGAAATTGCTATTACAAGATGGTGGGAGATCGACACAGCTCTGTGTATGATAATAACTATCAAAAATGGTTGCAATTTTGTGAATCTCCTCTTAAAGTAACTTTCCAAAATCATTCACCGACTCCTTGTCAGAATCATAATCTGTCAAATTTGGCTGGACATTGGACAGGAACGATTCTACACAAACTGGATAAGGTATTTTGTGTCACATTGTGCTATTTTAGTTTTTCGATATTGGGACTTTGATTTCGTTACTTTGACTTTGTCATTGTAAAACTTACACTGTTCTTTTTAACGTCATCTATCGATGTTTACACCTGAATTTTACATTCTACGAGTGTACATTAAACAATCCATTTTTTTTTCGCTTTGCTTCTGAAACCTCTTCTGTACACCATGGAACGTTTGGTCTGAATGAGACAACTGTTGACTTGTCTAGAGCAAGTTTATCCAACAGCTCTTGTTGTACATTGTTATTATATATCGCCAAATCTGAAGCATTTGTGGCTGTCGACAACATAACAGAATATTGCCCTTGAAGCGATTCAAATCGATGTCATGCAGCTTCCAGCATGTAACCCGTTCATTAGATGGTGCAGGATGGGTGACGTTAAGGGGACTCAGAACTGCTTTGTGTTCTGATGGTAGCCCATGTATGAAGTCTATGCCAAACACTGTAGATCGATCTTTTGGGTGATCAGAAGATCAAGCCTATGCCCGGCCTGATGAATAGATTCTCTGACATGTTGATGAAGACTGGCTATGTCCTACATGTCGACAATGGTCAAAGCTTCTTTATCGGTTTCATCGTCAACATGGTTGTTAAAATCCCCAATCAGAACTGGATGATTTTTAACAACTGACACCTTCCAACACAGGAGAAAAATCTTGTACAAACAGACAAAGTGAATTTGTTCATCGTCAACAGGGGGTGGCCTGAAGATGCCATGAATCCTGAAAACGAGAGATGGCAAAATGCGCACTGTCAGATTTATTAATTGGTTGATAGATGGCTGCAAATTTGATGTTGTCATTGATAAATTTGAACAGATAAGTGATGAGTAATGCAAGCCACCACCATCATGAGGCTGATGATATTCATGTAAAACTTAGTGGTTTGGCATGGTTGATTTGATATCAGCATTGAAGTGGTTATCGCTAGAATTATCCCTGAGCCATGATTCAGTTACGATGAGGACAGTCTAATAATTACCATGAATCAGGTCACAAATCACACTACCTTTGTTGTTCAGAGACTGAGCATTTCAATATCCGATGTGAACTTGCAAATAAATCGAAAATTTAGATTTGACTTCTGGGTGTTCACATACAGTAATCCTTGTGTTAGATGAAATAGGTTTACGTTCACCTTTCGTTGTGCCTTTCTGTTCTAGCAAAGAATCAAAAAACCACTGTGACTAAATTGGGAATATTAAACTTACCCCTCAGTCTACCTCCCCGATATCCATGCCTTGTTGTGATTGTGATGTTCCAGTTGTTCGACAGAAGCCGTTCATCACAAACGAAAGGACTGCAATGACCAGCCCAGATTACATCGTTTCTGATGTTCTTAAAAGCTCATCATGTCAATAGGTATGGCAAAAGATCATACAAACAGGCCCGGTGTTAACAATACAAAAGCTCTGCAAACACTCTCAAAGCAACGACGTGAATGCCATGAGGCAAACTGCACACTTTTGTAATTCAAGGTGAAAAAATATTAACTTATACTGAAAATAGACATCAAAACACAGACAGAATGTGCTCAGGAAAATTCTCTTTATCTCTTTGTTGACGACTAAACCATCTGCTGTGACATCCCCCATCCTTCAGGTAGGCAGGCAGCAGCCTCTTACCTCTCTTCAGATCTTGATAGACTCACAAGCTGATCAAACACTTGGAATATGTCTTTCAATCTTGACATATATATCTATATCTCTATCTCTATCTCTATCTCTATCTCTATCTCTATCTCTATCTCTATCTCTATCTCTATCTCTATCTCTATCTCTATCTCTCTCTCTCTCTCTCTCTCTCTCTCTCTCTCTCTCTCTCTCTCTCTCTCTCTCTCTCTCTCTCTCTCAGGACTAAGGCAAATCCTCTTATTGACTTTCTTAACGATCCTCTTGAAGAATCTCTTCATGTCTCTAATACCCACAGATCTCCTCATGTCTCTGTTACACACTGTTTTTTAACCTTCCCTCTCCCATCCCTCTTGTCTCCTGCTCCCCTTGTTGTAGGTTTCTGTGTGTTAGCTTTCATACGAGCCTCGACAGTGAATACAAAAAAAAAAGTTCAGTCATTCAAACTCCTGTGTCTCACTAACAGCTGCGATCCACAACTGCTTGCATGTGGTCAGCGAGCTAGTATGCCATACAGAATACCCCAAATTGTCAATGCAGGAAAACACATAATCGGGGATAGTGTGAATAATCTTGACGAAATCCAGATTCAAGGTATGAAATCAACTTCGGGTTTAATGAGATGTAAAAATGTTATGGTTCTGTTGGACAACGTTGTCAAACTGTTCTTAAGACTACATGGAACACGTTATTAAAGTCGGATATTTGGAGATGCTATATTAAAGTTATTTGGTGTGTGGACTCACTAACCAATTGACACACACACACACACACACACACACACACACACACACACACACACACACACACACACACACACACCAATACTCTCTCCCATCCTTTGGGAATGGGTGAGGCAAACTATGTATCACAATAAAGCAGCAGATTGCAACTTCAACTAATTTACCAATACGTAATTTCTGTGGAGGAAGAGCCTTGTCATGCTCATGGTTAGCCAAAAAGCATACATGTCACATGCAGTATGTTTTTCACAGAAGACAAGACATGGTTTCCTCCACATAAATCATGCATTGCCAAATTCGTTGAAATTAGATCTGCTGCTTTAAAAAAAAAAAAAATTCACATAAGGACGTTAAGTGATAAATTTGATAATCACCACATCATGTAATTCTCAGCTTTAGAAATTTGAGTTTCGTTTAACTTTGCTGAGTCTCAATCAGAAGCTGAATTGCATTTTCCTTGTATACTCCATTACCCCTAATAATAATCTTCTCAAAATGGTATACTTACATTCATCTATAAAATGCTTGCACAGAATGAAATCAATTCCCAAGTTTTTGCCCAATAACATGGAAAGGCTGAGATGGAAAAGGCAATCGAGACTGAAGATGGAGATGTAGCTGAGGTGAGCATGAGAGGTGTTGGTGTGTGGCAGAAGCCGGTACTTTACACCCACTTGAGGGGATCGCGGAGCATGGTGCAGAAGCTTGTGGGAGTCCCCAGCCCTTCATGTTGTAGGCGCTCACTCTGACGAAGTATGCAGTGCCCTGTGGGACCAGGGAGTTCTGTGAAGCTCACCTGATAATTGATCCCAGTGGATTTCTGGATGGGAAACCATCAGGATTCCTAAACATTATGAATCTCCCCCTAGCCATACCCTTTATTTCATGCACCAAATTAATTTTTTTTACGATTATTGCTTAAAGAACCTGACGTATAGTGTCAGAAACCTTATAAAACAGCTTTAATCAAAGGCCCCTTGGCTCCCTGTGAAGTGTGCCATCGTACTCAGCATTACTATGGGGACAGAAAATAAACAATGCTGTTATTAAATGCACAAATAAAAATTAACTTCACAAAAATATTACATCCTACATGGTATATGTGCTTTTGCGAATGGAGAAATTGTACAAGAAACAAGCATTGGATAAAACAAATCAACCACACTATAACTCCATGAATACCATATCAACTCAAAATATAATAACATTCTGATGAAGACATTTTTTGATTGATTGTTTTTCTTTTAAATACGAGGAATCAAAGTGTCTGCTGGTAATCAGTGCAGCTTATGTTTTGTTTTGTTTTCTGAACCATCCTTGGAATTTCACGACAGATGTTATAATTGTTAAAAGCCATGTCAAAAAGAATACATAGCGCCCATTATTTATGCGGTGGAGATTGAAACAACCATCAGCATGCTGTGAAAACATCAGAAAACTATCAAGGAAAATCATGCTGTGCCAAGGAAATGAAATTATTGTGATATACTACTGTCTGAATGCAAGGCTCCCTTGGTGTGTGCAGACAAGTTATGATACTAACAACATAGTGCTGTAGTATCATCTGTGTAATGGTGCAATGAGAAAAAACAACAAGGACGAAGGCCCGCGCAGGATTGCCGAAGGTAGGCGCTGCAGGAACGAGCTAGGCCCAGGCCTCACAATATTTTTCTCGAGTCCTCTCAACTATGTAAATGCCACTAAAGCACATTAGCACATGTGAAAGGCACAACAGTTTATGCGTCCAATCAGCTCGCTGAAATTACCGATCGTGTCTCGGACACTGGGGCCAGGCTGTGGTAAAAGCAACAGTAAGGCTATGTGTTCCCTTCCCAAACAACTTAGAGCGCCTCAGGCTATTATTGACTGCAAGCTCCCCGGGCAGCAGGAGAGGTCAGACTGAGCGAGTGATGTAAACACAGCTCCCCTGTATTTTGCTTAACCTCTGACCAGTTGTTAGTGAGACACGACGCGAGTGCTTACAAGCTTGCCTTGACTGCGGCCTGTTCGAAATAGCGGAGCTTTAAAATACGTTAATACTCCCTTCACGTAAGCATGACACTGCCAGGTAGATTGGTTGTGAAACCAAATTATTTGGCCTCGATTCAAGGGCTATGCTCTGTGAATACAGCGATTCCCTAAATGGCATTAATCGTGCACTTATGGTCAAGTCATTAGGCCTCATTGGTGAAAGAAAAAAGCCGAAAAAGTGAGAAAAGGAAGAAAACTGCGGCTTTATGTAGGTATGGGTGTAAACAAGTCATCGGAATGTCAGGTTTGTTTTCATGTGAGAAGCCTCTGTAATTGCCGGCGACTGAGGCTCTATCCTAAAATTCCATCTATCGATATTTTCAGCACTAATAAATCCCACCGTGCCGAGACAGTGGTGTGCTGTGTATCGGACGCTGAGCCTGTTTATGTTGTACAGTCAAGCCATTTTTCACAGAAAGTCTGGGACAAAAGGCCCTTTGAAATGGCTCCTAATTTCTGCATCCACGCGTCTGGTCATGGCTCAGTACAGAGGCGGCTCGAGGAGGGGCACCAGAAGGACAAGTTGGCGGGTTTGCCAAGGTCGTGATAGGAGACGTGGGCCGTGGCCATCGTGGGCTAATCTTACCGGAGTGAGGCCTTGAATAGAGAAGCTCTTAACTCTGCAGTCATCCAAAATGGCTTCACCGGTAAGGGGCTTGAAAGACTTATAGCAACTCCACTGCACTACACAGGAGAAACATACAGCAATCAATACAGAAACAAAAGCAATACTTCATCATTGCACTTGTGATAGCTCTTTTGTAGAATGCGCAATTGGCGAGATCACTTGAACATGAGGTTAAGAACTCGAACGTGAGTTCCAAGTGATGTATTTTGTTAAAAATAATGAAATGCCTTGATGTTTCAGGGATGTGTTTCAGTGACCTACAGAGCTGCATGAGCACAGGCAAGGCAAACAAGCAAAGTAAACATTCTGTATAACACGATTATTTGCTTCGACTCTCAAATCGATTTATTAAATGTGGCAATGAAGGATGGCAAAAATGTTTTTGCGACAATGCATGATGTCATTAAAGGTGCACTGTGACGATTTTTTTAGTACATGAAGAAGTCCAAAAAAATCCAGATTTAGTGATGATGTCACACGTGAAACCAAAACTGAAAATAGATTGAAGCAGCAAGCCAGGAGCATCATGGTATTTTGTAAGTTTAAAATATTCTCATGTTACGTATTTCACTCTGCATAAATACAATGTTTCTTATGAAATCACTCGTTCACTTTGTTTCGTTTCTTGTGCAGTGTTAAAAACAAATTCATAGCATATTAATTTAAAAGTTATTGTCACACAATTATTTCACTTTACAATATAATAATAATAATAATAACAAATAATACTAATAATAATCATCATCATCATCATCATCAATGGACTTGACAGAGCGAAGGTGTTGCTGAAGCAGTCTCTTAGCAAGGATTATGCTGGGTGGTTTGCTATATTTCCTCCTCAGCAGTCAGTTGGGGCAGAAATTTGTAAATTTGTTCAGTGACAACAGTAACTCACTAACTCTTCACGAAAGACACCCTGGAATCTTTAAAGTTCACCAATGAACAATGCTGGTAGATGGGTCATCCCAAGGGACGGCACACACATTAATGAATCACCCTGCTTGTAAAAGGTGTTTACTATTACCAACACCAGGTAATCTATGATAGATGCAAATTTTAGAGCCATTTCAATCCTCTCGTAGATGTCAAACATCGCCCTCTGTTGGATGACTCAACAAAGTTTAGCATAAACATACATACAAACATACATGGGGAGCATGCACCACAGCGTATCGCTGCATCCACTTTCCACCGGTATGGGCCTCCGTACTCCAGAGGCCTCCGTATGGCTACCCCCCAGGCAGATGCTAGCCCATCCCCATCTCTAAGGGATAAGACATTCCAGGCACTCACCGAAAGGGACCGCCTCAGGTTAACCTGAGGAGACAGTCATCTTGTGGACGACACCTCAGCACCACCCCAACACACACCTCAGTGTGTTTTGCGGAATTAAGTGTTTTGTGATGGCAGAAGTGCAAATCTTGCCACCAACCTCGAGGGAAGGTAACCAACTGCAGGACGTCCACAGATGCAGTTGACACCAGATATGGATGGCCGTTGGCGTCCTTTGGCAAGTTTTGTATTTAATCCTGCTGGGTGTCTATATCCATACACCCTGCACACCAGGGGAACCTGGTCGGGGGAGCCAGTTTAGTCGCCGACACTCGACTAAGAAAAAGTTAGTGCGGGTTTACATGTTACCCGTAGCAAGTCACACATCTGATGTGGCCTGACCTGACAATCAGGTTCCGAATTATGTAGATCTGACCTTTCCAAATTAACTTTTTTATTTATAACTGAAGAGATCAAACTAAACACTGTTGTAGTTGAAGGAGGTTACATGGCAGGAATACCTGCAAAAAACATGTACAAATCAAAATTCACTGGTTGAAAAAGTATTTAGGCCCTTAGGTAAAGCATCCACTGTTTTGTTGCTGAATATCACATGTCTTTGATCCACACCCACATACCCTTTTCAGAAAATAATTTTGATTTCCCATCCATAACACACCCATCAGCAACATTCCAGCCCATCACCCACCAGATCACGCATCTCATCGAGACCACGGAATCCCCTGTTTCCGTGCGTGATTGCCGACAATACACCAGAAATTATGTCGCCCGCCAGGAGCTTGACTATATGTTATAACATGGGATCATCAGACCATCGTCCAGCAGTTGGGCTTCAACGCTACACATGGTACCCAAAAATATACTCGTGGATTGGTGTCCTTGTGGAGAATACCGGTCCTTAAACAGTGTGACTATTTAAAACCGTTACCCCCATTCCACACGTTCAGGATTTTACTGCTTCACTCCAGGGCGCTATAATCTTCTCCAAGGTTGACCTCATTCATGCATACCAGCAGATGTTCTTGTGGATCCAGATGACATAACAAATACAGCAGTCATCACAACATTTGACCTGTTTGAATTCCTTCGAATGTCGTTCGGCCAATGCAAATGCCACTCAAACCTTTCAACATTTTATTGATCAGGTGATCGGGGAATTACACTTCTACGATATGTATATGGATGATATTATAATCACCAGCACAAATGCAGTAAAACATCAGGAATACCTACACGTCCTCTTCACCCTTTTGCAAGACTTAGGCAGCAGCATTATTCCAACAAAGCGCATATTCGGTGTTCTGGAGTTGAATTTCCTCAGCCACTGTGCGAACTGCTCAGGGATCCGTCCACTTAAGGAGAAGGTGCAGATTATTCGGGATTTCCCGTTACTGTCATCTCAACATCAACTGCAAGAGTTTTTGGGCTTCGTCAACGTTTACCATCAATTTATTCCAATCCGATGGTCGGAGCCAACCATGTCAACCTTCCACATCATCAAGGATGCAATGGACAATGCCTCACTCCTGATTCATCCAAAATCAGAGGCACCAACATGCCTGCTGGTAGATGTATCTGAGGTTGGGGTGGGTTCAGCCCTTCACCAGTTCATTCATGCCGACTGGCATCCACTGGCCTTCTTCTCTAAAACATTGAAACCAACAGCACAAGTACAGCGCCTTCAATTGGGAATTACTCACTGTGTACCTCACCATCAAACACTTCTGCCACTTCTTAGAGGCCAGACCATTCTCTGTCCTGACTGGCCACAAACCTTTAACTTTAGCTCTATCCACCCATTCGGACTACACCGGTAGCTGACATCATCGCACCAACCATCGTCAGGGCCTTTGTCCACATTTGGATCGTACATTTTGGCTTTCCATCAACAATCACTACAGATTGTGGTAGCCAGTTCGAATTGGCTCTATTTCGCGAGCTGTCTGAACTCTTGAGTGTGTGAACCACCATTCCAAATCCAGCAGCAAATGGTATGGGGAGAATTTCCACTGCCAACTCAAGTTTTCCCTGAAAGTGCATGACAACTCCATGCACTGGACGGATGACATACTTGTGGTCCTGCTTGGTGCATGAGCTGCTCTAAAATATGACATCGGATGCTCTACTGCAGAGGTCATGAACAGTGCACTGCTTAGCCTCCAATGATAATTTTTCACACCGTCCTATGACACCTTGTCCGAATCCACCAACGAAACCAGCCAACTGCATTCAGCCATGCAGGGCCTCCAGGAAACATTGACACATACGCCTTCATCACGCCCAGTTTTTATTCCCCAAGAATTCTCTACAAACACCCACACAATCGTACAGCATGATGTTGTCCAGAAACCCTTGCAGCAACTTTATGACGGATCTTACAAAGTTCGACAATTCTCCGATAAAACATTGGACAATCTTATTTCCGATAAGATAAGACAGTTCTGCAATTCTTCATACTCGATTTTAATGGTGGTTGTGATACAGTCTCCATGGATTGCTTGAAGTCAGCTTTTCTTGACCCAGCACAAGAGCCGACCCTCCCACTGACCAAGGAGTTGACACCTACTGCAACGATACCTTTACCACCACCGTATAAAACTCACTCTGGGCGTCATGTTCACTTCCCAGCACAATATTTGGAAGAGTGCATTTTGCTTGTTGTCCATTTTTCCTTGCTATGACTTTTATTGTTTTTACATGGACAGTCCACGTCTCTTCTCCGACATCCTACACCATATTGTGTTTTGTTTGTACCTTCCGCTTGATGAACGCATTAGGAGGGGGGAGTAGTGTCGTGGCATAATTTTGCCTTCATATCCACACAGGGCCAGAAAGAATGATCATACAATAACTGGGTCCATTAGCAATCTTGTGATAGCAACTTTTATTTCCCGTAAAAAGGTAAAAAAAAAGTCAAACATTATAGCAAAGCTATGGACATGCACCTTTGGCACAGGTTCAATCGAACACACGCATTGTAACCCAAATTGCCAGAATGCTTGGTCATACAATAACCTGGATCCACTCTTATGGTTAAAGCCTTTTTATACAAAAAAGGTTAAAAAAATATCTGAATTTACACATGTACCACAGCCTAAAGGCTGAAATACATGGTGAATCAAACATTTGCATTCTAACCAGAAAGGCTGGAATGCATAGTCATGCAATAACCTGTGTCACCTCCTCAGAAGGAGTGAATTCCCCTCAAAAGTTGAGCTTGCAAACTATACCATATGGTATAACAATCAAATAGTACTTCACTCAATAGTGCCTATGAACCCTTGTCTCACACGAGCAGTTGGTGCTGATTGTTTGTAGTGGGTGGTTCTGTCTTTTACAGGCTACGTACGCTCACTGCAGACTGCACAGCTTAAGTCAGAAGTACGTTTTAACTGAAAATGTTATTTTCTGGCTGACTAAATCCCTGTAAACAGTGTAATGGATGCCGAAATAGGGCACCCACTCTTGGTCAGAATCCTTGCAGCAAGACAGGACTTCGGAAATGACGTAATGCACCCCAGAATGCTCGGGAGCATGCACAGAAACCCCTAGAAACAGCGGTGTTTATGGCACCTCAATGTATATTGTGTGTGCGAGATATGGATTGTAACATAAAATTGCTCACAAAACTAAGAAAAGAAGCCGAAAATACTTTAAAAGTACTTGAGAGAAAGGGGTGTGACTCTGCACAGAAAAAAAGAGTTGGAGACCTATCTCAGCTCACCAAAAAGGCAGCACCCATATTTCACACTCTCAAGGATGTGGCACGGCGCAAGGCCCGAGTGGACAGGTGTGTGCCACAGAAACCCCGGATGGATCGTGACCAGTGAATGGACTTTCATCCATCGGTGAGTTTAGCAGGTAGGTAGAATGCCCAGCCATGATGTTGTGTGATGGCACAGGAAAAAAATTTGAGGGCCAGGCCCTAAATTGATGAAGCACCAATGTGCGAGACGACAGGAAAATTTGTTGCATACAAACTCTATAGGGGGTGTAATTGCAAAAGAAGAAATGGAGTTTTGTGATGTTAGGTTTGGATGGGGATGTTCCCCTTTGGTACCATTGTTGTGTGATTGCGGCCGATGGATAACAGGGTAGGATAATTGGATTTTGAGTGGACCCATTGTGTCCCAAATTTTTAGTAGGGGTATGTCCATCCCCCATTGGGCTACTCCGTTGACGAGCCTTGTGGTGTCACGCCACCTAATTTATTTGACACTGTGCAACTGTGTTGATTTCCACTCAGGAGATTGGGTTAGTTAGAGGGATCAAATGACCCAGGAGGGAGAGATTAGATAGCAGGGCTCAGAGGGTTAGAGTTAGTTGTATGTGTTTAGTTTCAAAAGTTCGGAAATTTAGCGTAAGGCTGTCCGTGTGAGTCAGTTAGCTGAGTTATGCAACGCATTAGGTTTATTATTTTTGGGACATATATTTGAAATGTCACACTCAGGGACATGTAGGTAAGTTGTTTCAGAGGGAAGCAACACCTACACGTCACATGAATGCCTAACGACTCGGGTTGAATCTAGTAAAAGGGAGGGGGGTCGTGTTGTGGTTCTATGAAGCTGGCACTACTCCAAAGCAATGCTATCCAACATATAGTAATCATATATAATCCAACATATATAATCCCAAGCTAGTTGTCACATTAGTATTTATTTTTTTAGCCCTTCCATAGGTCTCGTGGGTAAATGGGACAAGATGAGTTGCATAAGGCTTTTAGTTAGGTCTTCAATCCCTTTTTCATATTTTTGTCTATTCATTTTACTTTACACACAAACCCCGCCATACATACATGCATGCACGCCAGATCAGTGACACTACCGAAGGAGGCGCAGGAATGACGAATATCACCGCAGCCTCATTTGCATAAGCACGCCGTTTCCCTGTTCAAACGGCGTATCACTAACCAACAACTCACTTCAGACCTTTACCACACACCACATAACTACATTGCTCACCGTGATCACTACAAATGCCTTCCAATAATCCCCACAACAACCTATGCCCGACTTCTTCACCACAAATGCCACAAACGTGACCAACCACTTCAACCTCATCACCACAATCGCCTCAACCGCTTTCAATGCTTCAAGTACTTTACCGCAGATGACACAGCGTTTCTCCCACCTCACTATAACCGCTGTAACTGCCATCAACTCCCTGGATGCTCACAACAGTTATTGGGATTGCTGGGGAATGGGGAACATATCGGGTGCCTGCGAGCCAGAATACTTTGGTGTGTTACTTGAAGTGCAAATATGTGCTGGGGCTCGTTCACGTCTGGATAGTTCTGGAACTCCTCTGACTAACAGCATTCGGATGGAGTCCAGGGAATGTTTGTGGCCGGAGAGTATTTGTTATGTCATCTGCTCGCTGCATAGAAACAGGCTGACCTGGTTGATAACACTGCAAACTTTTGCCTTGTGCCTATCAGCTGATCCCGTAGTTGAATTGCCAAATGTCTCACCCTCCCATTTTTGGAAGTCAAATGAGTACAAGAGGGATTGCTTTGGAATTCTAGTTAGTGGAGTTCATTTGAATGCCTCAGTGAATCATTGAATGTTCTTCCTCAGTATATACAAAATTAAAGATTCTCTTTTGTATGGTGATCCATCGTGTGGAAATAGAGTTCTTTTCCACCACGTGACAGAGTCTGCAAGAAACTGAGGCCATTTTCGGCTCTGGAGTCTGGTGGGGCGGGGCTACTTTTCAGGGTGGAGTCTACACACCAATGGGGATCTGTTGAAACGTCTACAGAGCCTTTTGGTCCACTTTATGGTTCCTCTTCCGCCTGGGCTCTATAAAGAGAGAGTGAATCAGCCTCTCTTTTGTCCTGTGTCCTGGTCTCTTTTCATCCTGGGTCTTTCTTCCTTTGGCCAGAGTCTTCCCAAACTGAGTGCCGTTGTCTTGCGAACGAGAGCCAAGCTGAAAGGGCAGCACTGAATAGATGCCTGGTCATTGCTGGGTCGATGCCGGGGCATCACTAGGTCATCGGCTGTTGGCTCCCATAATTAAATACATCTTCAGGCTCTTATACACTCACATGAAGTCTATCCTCTCACACGTTCTTTTCTTTCCTTTGTTTCTCCAATTCCCCACTGCACCACATTTTACACCTCCCACTCATGCACTGAAGACACCCCAGTTTTCTTCCCTCTTTCCCCCTCCTAAGTGATTGGGTTGTGTGGAGGAAATAATTCTATTAATGTATTCTAAATTGTAATTGTGCTGGTGTTTTATAAATTTAATTTTTATGCTATAAGTCGAAGTCGAATGTCAGTGTTCCTTCCCTTTGGCCAAGAGTCTTTGCCCTAAATGTTGATAAAAATTGTCTTGTTATGGAACAATGTGACCTGGGCTGATAACAGCAAACTTTTGCTGTAATTACATCATGTGCTTCTCACCGAGAAGACACGTACTGCAGTTAGAGTTAACAGCCCCCACCGCTCTCCCATGAAAAGCATATAAATGCCCTGAAATGTAATCTTGTTTTTAGTGCAAGCACGTGAGGATGTATACCATCTCAGTGGGTTGTACTCCAAGAGAGGGCAAGCACGTGTGGATGTATACCATCTCAGTGGGTTGTACTCCAAGAGAGTGCAAGCACGTGTGGATTTATACCATCTCAGTGGGTTGTACTCCAAGAGAGTGCAAGCACGTGTGGATTTATACCATCTCAGTGGGTTGTACTCCAAGAGAGTGCAAGCACGTGTGGATGTATACCATCTCAGTGGGTTGTACTCCAAGAGAGTGCAAGCATGTGAGGATGTATACCATCTCAGTGGGTTGTACTCCAAGAGAGTGCAAGCACGTGAGGATGTATACCATCTCAGTGGGTTGTACTCCAAGAGAGTGCAAGCACGTGTAGATTTATACCATCTCAGTGGGTTGTACTCCAAGAGAGTGCAAGCACGTGAGGATGTATACCATCTCAGTGGGTTGTACTCCAAGAGAGTGCAAGCACGTGAGGATGTATACCATCTCAGTGGGTTGTACTCCAAGAGAGTGCAAGCACGTGTGGATGTATACCTCCACAGTGGGTTGTACTCCTTGTTACTTAATTTGCTATCAAGTATAATAAAACTCTCTGATGTAATGTACATTCATGTTGTGGAAAATGAATTAATCGGTGTCTTTGATTTGAGTCGGTTAAACAGTGTTTTTGAAATGTAAGAGAAATGAAATAGAACCAGTTAAAGTTCCACAACAACATTGAGGAATTCTAAACGATCACAACGAGGCTTCAGAAGTCAACAATCAGGCCGAAAAAAAATCCTCAACAGTTGCATAGGTCTGTTGACCGCGCAAGGCACAACGAGTTCGCTGACACCTCAACTGTTTCTCTCTCTCTCTCCCTCTATAGCTAGCTCTAATTTTCTCGGGTGTGTGTCTAATGGCGTCTGTAACGTGTATAATATAAGTTAAGATTGTAGAAGTTCATATTGGGTTAACTCTGTTCTGTGTCCTCTTTTTGTACATTGCAGTTCTTTTGCTGCGCCCAAGAATCCTTGCTTTCCCTGCCGTACACTTGTGAATAAACCCCTTTACTGTGCCACATGACCCTTCCTAGCCGGTGATTGCAAATAAATTGCTTATGATAGAAATGAACCCAGCCCGTTTCATCTTTTCCTTCATTGGTCTAGCATGGTCCGCACATGAGCTTAGGCAGGGAGTTCTACCCCAATAATCTGTTACAAGCCGGTGTGTACTTGGCAGCTCTGCTCGGCTGCACCTGATAGGGTAAGTTTAACGCAAATATGCACCCAGGGCACATGAATTGTTCAGAGTGACAACAGTAACTCACTCTTCATGAAAGACACCCTGGAATCTTTAAAGTTCACCAATGAACAATGCTGGCAGATGGGTCATCTGGATTAACGTTCTCCCAAGGGGCGGCACACACATTAATGAAAGGTGTTTACTCTTACCAACACCAGGTAATCTATCATAGATGCAAATTTTAGAGCCATTTCAATTCCCCTTAAAGAAATGGTGGTTGTGAAGCAATCCCTCAAGTTGTGAAGTTGTGAATAATCAAAAGTTGTGAAGCAAAGTGAAGTGAAGATAGACCCCTCTTGGCACAGACGTCCACACGTGATATATCATGCAAGGTAATGTAGCCCTGTATGATTGGCTGTATCAACAGGCGTTTGTTGTTGACTAGCAATCCGCCGATGCACAGAGTTATCATCAGTGCCTGGCGGCCTCAGGACCGGCTGTTCATGAGGAACCCGGGTGCTTCCCAGTCAGCTTGCTTCCCAGTCTTGTGGTCAGCGTCAAACCCTGAGTATGCAACAATATATATGTATGCATGTATGTATATATATATATATATATATATATATATATATATATATATATATATATATATATATATATATATATATATATATACATATAAAAAACTAGCATGGTATGCTTATACATTGTAAGCAATAACGAATCGTGCTTCCCCGTTGTCTCAGGTTGCTCACCTGCATTTGATTTTTCCCTTCGCATTCTGCGAAAGGTTATGTTTTGGTCGACGTGTATTTATTTATTTATTTATTTATTTATTTATTTATTTGTAATCTTGTGATTCGTATAACTCAAAAAGTATTAAACCGAATTGCATGAAATTTGGTGGGATGATTGGTTATTAGCCAGGAAGCATTCGATTAGATTTTGGGATCGTTCGGGTCAAAGGTCAAGGTCACGAAAAGGTCAAAATCGTCTTTTTACGATAACACGGTCAATTTTTATTCAATTTGCATGCAACTAACGCCAAAATGTTCAGAATTCAATGCCTCATCTTGTGATATGCAATATGACACAATGACGCCCATACTCTTGTTACCGGTTAGGGGTCAAAGGTCAGGGGGGTCACGACCTTGAAAAATATGCGGTTTTTGTCATAACGCGGTCAATTCTTGTCCGCTTTACATGAACCCAGCACCAAAATGTTCAGAATTTAATGCCCAATCTTGTGACAATGACGTCATAACACATGTCACCAGTTGGGGTAAAATGTCGGGGGGGGGGGTCACGCCCTTGAAAAATATGCGGTTTTCGGCATAACTCAGTCAATTCTTATTCGATTTGCATGAAACCAGCATCAAACCATTTCCCCACACTCATACCAAGAACAAAAAAGTAGTGGTGGCGAAGGTATGCACTCTATGAGTGCCCGTTCTAGTTCATTTATGTTTTTTCATTTATTTATATTTTCATTTACGGATGCTTTCCAAAGGTTTTTTTTTTATTTCTCCTGGTGTATTGGCTACGATGTCCATCAGCACGCAAAATTTTGGCTTCCTCCATCACCCGGAAGGCACCGATCTTTAATATCAGTCAGTGTGTCAGCGAATCAATGAGTGAGTGAGTGAGTCAGTCAGTGGTTAGAATGAGCTTTATATATTACTTGCGGGGTATGCTTACACATTGTGTATAGCATACAAAATGTGCTTCCCCATTGTCTCGGGTCGCTCACCTTCAATTGATTTTTCATTTATTTATTTTCATTTTTTTTCATTTATTAATATTTTAATTGACGGATGCTTTCCGACATTTCTGTGATTTTTCCTGGTGTATCAGCTTCGATGCCCATTGGTACACAAAATTATTGTGCTTCCAAATTATCTCGGGTCGCTCACCTGCATTTTTTTCATTTACATATTTTTAATTTTTTCTTCATATATTTGTATTTAAATTTATGGATGTTGTGCGACGACATTTATCAACCCCCTGGGAGGATAAAGCACATTCACATAAGATTAAAACTAGTTGTGCCACAGTATTCTGTTTCGCAACTAGGTAATATTGTGTACATAGGGAATAGATGTGTCGTGTGAATGAAAGTTAAATGAAGTTAATGTTCTTTCCTTCTATGACATTTTCATCCTGAACCATTTCTCGCAAAACACACACAAACTCGCATCAAGATGTCCCATCTTTCCTTTAGCAGAGAAATTGTGGAGAACTTCGCTCAAGCTCAACGGAGGCTTCAGATGGAAGCCATCCATCAAGTCTGACAGATGGGCACTAATCTTCAAGCTCCCTCCCATTTTCCAAAAAGTAATCCTTGCAAGGGCCTGTTCCACCAAACAGGCACCATTGTTAGTTCGAAAGATGGGAACACACCAATCCCCGCCAAGGGGAGCCCTGACCAACCCCACAAGTCCTGCGCCAATGAGGGGTCATGAAACCGAGGGATGAGGGAGGGGGCGGAGGAATAAAGGAAGGAATGCACAGAGCTTACAGTCAGAATTTGGGGTACAGAGAGAATTCGGGGTTCATAATCAAAATTCTGGGTTCATAGAATTTGGGGTACATAAAAGAGTACTTTTCCTTTCACTCCACCTCTTCCACATGGACATAAATCTTTCTCCGAAGCTTTTTCTTCACTCTTCCAACTTTCTTTCTTTCATTTATTGACATTCTTCCTATCTTTCTGACTCCATTATTTTCTTCTGGACTTTCTGTGGCTTTCACCCTCACACAGATGCACACCTGTAAGTCTGGCGTGACCACCTGTAACCTGGTTGTCCCCATACTACCACAGAGCCACTGCCTCACCTCACAACACGGCACGAGATTCCCGCCAGTCACACAGTCCATCGTGTTCGACCGGAGAACATACAACTCCCACATGACCGGAGCACTGACAGAGCGGAGGAAGGAGACCAGGAGGGAGTGCACAGTAGGTGAACTTGAACCACCGAGCAGTGGCCGATTGCAGCTTCAACCATGGTTGCAAAAGGTGCATTGGGGAGTATAAAAGACCCCACACTACTGTATTTTCATGCAAATACCCCACCTCTGAGTAAGATTAAAAAAGGTTATCGAGGAAAATTTCAGCCACGTATAACCCGCACATGGGTATACCCCGCAAGCCAGCTTTCCTTTACACATGAGCAGAGGGGGGGGGGAAGGGGCGAGGGGGGGGTGAGCAGTTACCAAGTTTTTTGTAGAGCGCTCACTAAGTGGCTGAAGCACCAAAGCAAGCAATCCATTCAAAACCGTTAATAAGGAATGGCTTTGCAAGCGCCAGCTTGCTGCTTGGTGACTGAACACACCCCTGGAGATATGCAATGTCTGTGTTTCCAGCAGCCAACACGGCTTTGTTGTCAATGGCCAATGAACGACTCTTTTCACATTAAACTGTGGCAAATTGCCAATTGACATTAAAATGAATATCTTGAGAAAGTTGTAATAATTAAAGTTTAATTTACCGATGCGAACAGAAACCAATTGCTCATGCATTAGGAATGTATAAATACCCTGTATATAAATGAGTGGGTCTTGGTTTTTCATTTATATGTTGACTGCTTTTGACATTTGCACGTGGTACATGATTGAGAGCCTCATTGGTATGCATCTCTGTCTGCGCTGTCACTGATGATTCACCAATAAACGATGAAACCAGTCTGGCAGCTGAGGGGGTGTACAGCATTGGGATTCTCATGTATGTGTTGTCATAATGTCTTCACTCGTACTAGCTGTGAAGACATTCACTATTTGTGAATGTCTTTACAGCTGTAGAGGAACTCTGAGAAAGGTTTGAAACAGCAAAAGGGCTTGCCTTGTGTAGCCTTTCGTGGTTGCTTTATGCAGCTTTCTTTGGCTTGAAGAGTATGGGAGGAGACAATGTGTGTGTGTGTGTGTGTGTGTGTGTGTGTGTGTGTGTGTGTGTGTGTGTGTGTGTGTGTGTGTGTGTGTGTGTGTGTGTGTGTGTGTGTGTGTGTGTGTGTGTGTGTGTGTGAGTGAATGACAAGCGGGTTGCTCGGACCCGCCACTTGACCTCCGACCCTGAAGGCGACAAACCACAGATAACTCCACAACCCCAAGGGGTTGCTGAGCAACTGCAGACACCAGTTGAGGCAACAGAATCCAGCACGATCCTCGTGCGTCGTACCCAGTTATCACGTGAGCTCACTTCGTGGTCCCAAATGGGGAACTGCACTTCTAACTTCCCACCCTGTCTACTTATTATGCATGGCCAAGCGAAACCATAGGTGCGAGGTCGGCTATCTAGTGGAGTAAATTAATGGGATAGAACTTCTCGTCTTTTACATGCTATGTCTAACCGATGAAAGAAAGACACAATTGAGCAGGTTTGGAAACAAATCTTGTGTTGATTTTTACAAAAGGCACATGTTTACAGGCACGTATTTACAAGTGTATTGATTGCAGTGTCACATAAGAAACAGTCTTAACCCAGAAAGAAGAAGTCGGGGCGTGTTGGCAACCCCTTCCTCAACCGTATGTGAGCAGGCTTGGTCCCTGTGGTTCTCAACGAGGTGTCAATGCAAGTGAGTGAGTGAGAGATGCAGGTGGGAGGTGCGCTGTCATGCAGTATAGCGTGGTGCTTAGCTCTGAAAAGAACTGTTCGGGGATGACTATCGAGTTAAGAACCATTGCAGTGGTTGTACCCCCCCCCCCAATGTAACTTTGGGGCCAAATATTCCCCATTCTTCCCTGCTGCCCGTATTTATCAGGGCAGCGCAGTCATGATCAGAGTGCCGATCGGTCCACATGGACCGGCCATTTCCCTCTTCTCTTCTATTCTCTTTTCTCTCTCGATGTTTCTCTCTCTATCTTTGTTGTGACTCTGGCTTCGTGAAGACAGGGATACACCATCCTGGATGTGGGGGATCTCTGGGTCACTCCTGGGAGATCAATTGGCTGTCTCCGTGCGGCGAGCTTGTTCGAGAGAACTGTCTGGATCTATGCAACAACAACAACTGTTGGGGGGACTTGTGTCGTTCGTGATGCCCCACAACAGGCAAGTCTTGCAGTTTATGCGCTGAAAGATGCAAGGTTATATCGTGCATGTTCAAAAGACGTGTAGGAAATCAGTTCTACCGGGATTTGGTCAGTACCCGTTCTGGTTGGCATTTTGGGGAGCACCGCACATCACGCCCTCGCATTCTGCTCGGTAACGCTCGGCGCCCTTGCATTCTGCTCGGTAGTGCCTTGCTCTCTGCTCGGAAGTGCCTGCTCCCCACTTGGAGCTTTCCCATTCCGCTTGGTGCTCCGGAAGTCCGGTCAACTCGGTCAGGTGTTCTACCCCCCCATGCCCCCCTCCCTCCGTACTGGACTGCGCCAGATCTGTACATCAACTCCATTCCAACCATTCTGTCCTGGGTTTTTATTGTTCCTTTTCGGTGTCGCCAATCATGTCCACTTTTGGCAACTGACCCAATTGGCTGAGGCACACTGCGATCCAGTGGCTGGGATTGGTTGAGGGGGGTGGGGCGGTGGTGGGGGAGGGAGGGGTGGTGTTCCAGAAAGAACCTCTTGATCCGCTTTGGCTGGGATTAAAGAGTGCAAATTGCTAATTGCCATTGTAATTTCGCTTTGATGCTAAATAATTATTAATTATAAATAATGATGTGCAAATTTCAAGTCAGGTGCTAAGTAGTCTTTTGAAACTGAGAGGCATAGTGGTGGTATGGAGAGGGGAGGGTTGCTGTGGTTTTTCTATACAGGGCGAGTAAGGGTGAATCGACATTCACAATCCCATGTTTTTAAGTGAAACAATAATAGTATCTTGTGTTTTAGCCAGTACAATGCTTTCTTTTCAGTCAGCAGTTTGAACAACAGCAGATTGTGTTGGTATAAAGACCCACATTAATAGTGGTAAAAGCTAAAAGAAAGACGAAACAAAGATTCAAAATGTTCAAATTTTGTATGTATGGCCACAATTTGCCTGTAAATGAGTTATGACTGATAGTGTATGCACGCATGTAAAAAAACACACACACACACACACACACACACACACACACACACACACACACACACCGTGTTTTTCATAAAACTGTTCCTCACAACAATTCAAATAATTTAATGAACAATAATGGCTAAAATAGTTGTTTGCCTAAAACCTAAAATGAGAACTTCAGTAACTTGTCAGCAAGTGACAGATTTTTTCACTGCCCGGATAATCAGCTGCTCTCCGTTCTTCATTGTGGTTTAGACCCTTTCACCCAGGATCAGTAATAAATGACCTCAGCTGTGTTCAGACAGTCAATCTGGCAATACAATCTCATTAAAAATAAAATTTGTTGTGGAGCTTGACACCAACCTGTTTACCTTCATTGCATGAGGATTTAATATAATATAATATATTCATAATGCTTATCGCCATTCCATGTTGTAATAATATGTATACCATCTTCCATTACCAGTGATTAAATACACACCTGAAACCTTGCAGATTACATGGACATAACCTAGCACACCCATTTTGCTTAACACTGAATCGAACTGTTATTCTAATATGAAGAATTGTCATTTTAACTGATTTCTCTTGTACTCCACTGTGCCCTCCAGCAACCACGGAAAATGTGTTAAAATGAATTTATCTGGATGTTTCTTCAATTTGTAAGAAGCAGTATAGTGTATTTTCCACTAAAACAGAAAGACAAAAAAAACCACACACACACACACACACACACACACACACACACACACACACACACACACAGTCACACACATTGTTTGGCAACTCAAGGTAAAGAATGAGCTAGTCACAATTTTATCTCTACTTCCTTGGACTGCCATCATTTATTGTACTGTCTGTTGCATCAGGCTGTTCGTCCTAGAGGTACGTACACGCACCTCTCAACTGTCTCTCCTGGGTTCAAATCTGAGCCCAGCTACAAACTGTCATTCCAGGAGTTTCACAGGCAGTGTGATTCATAAATATGTGTGCCATCCCTCGGTTGGACGGTAAACTGGGTATCCCATTTACCGGCATTAGTTGGTGGACCTGAAAGATCCCACAATGTCCTTCGTGAAGAGTGGGTGAGCTATCACCAGCACCATGAACAAATTCCAAATTTCTGCCCTAAACTACAGAGGGCACTGCATCAGCGGCATAGCCATGCCCTCAGCCAATGATGCCACCCGCAGCCTTGTGCTGCATAAAAAAGAGAAGTGGCTGTTTGTGCGTAACCAAATAATTCTAGTAATCGAAAACAACATTTTGTTAAGTACAGATGATAGATTACCCACAGGAAATTATCAGAAAATCCTTGAAAAAATAAAAATAAAAAAAAATAAAAAGTGGATATGAGGCAAAAAAAATTGTCACAAAAAGCAAAAACGGTATTTTCTCTAACATTTGGCTCACCATGCAATTTGGCATTAAGCACGAATAGAAATTATTCCAGAGATCGTTGGAAACCTGCAGGTTGCTTTTGTCTGCCACTCTAGAGATTGTGTTCAATTGTCAACCATCAGCCATTTCATGCACTCTAAACATAATACTTCATATTTGCAAAGTTGTAATGGTGTTTTTTTTAGTTTTCACAGGAACTTGCAGGGAATGGAAATATTCAAAGGACAATATTAATTTCACAAAAAAAACATTGATTACCTCAAGAACTGCTGATGCATATTCCTTTCAGAGTTGTCATTTGTGTGATAATACCCATAAGCTAGTTTTCTGTTGTCGATCGAAGGTCTCCAGAATACAGAGGCCACAGAATGACAGCTCGGGTAATTATGGATGTTGAATGAGAATTCTATCCAAATATTTTCTCAAAAAACAGAAAAATCCCACAGAAATTTGTCCTTGTGAAAAAGAGAATTGTTGGGCAAAAGAAACTAGTTTATCGGTTTCTCACTGATGACAATTCAGAGCAATTTTCAGGAAAAGGTCCTGCAGTACATCTTTAGTTACACTGCTGAGTAATAGCTGACTGCAGCAAATCTTAATGTGATGCTGAAGCTTTTAAAAATTAAATGTTTTTGGAAAGGCATTATACTTTTGACTTCATAGTCAAAAGTATAATTAAATTACTCATGTATAAACTGTAATTTGACAAACCTAGAACTTAAAACTACCATTTTCTTCAATCGTTCAGAAATAACCAAAGGTTGTGAAAATTTGCCAGATTCTTTATTTGTTGCATGAGTTAAGCTATTTATTCTCACCTTCCAGGGCGTGATAAATTAGCAGGTTTAAACGTGTAAGAAAAGTCACAGGTCCTTCTGATAGGATTTTCAACTCTCTTGGTTATAACCTCACAAAAGTTATACATGAAAGTTTTGAATTCCATTATTAACCCAAATTTTTAATGAAATATATAACAGGATTTTAAATCTGGAATAAGTTTGTAGAGACACAGAAGAACGTTGTTTCCTTTATGAAGCAAACTAAGAAGAGACCTTTATATTTCCAAGAAGAGACCTTTTTATCTGTTTAACAGGCTCCATCAAGACTGAACCAAATACAATGGTGGACAATTATAAATAGAAATGTAATTTAATTGTGACAAGTCCACACCTTTGTACTTGGTCACCATGGCCGAATTCATGCTCATTGGTTCTTCATATGATGCAGACAAGGTGCTGCTTCCAACCACAGAAAGACATACATTGGTTGGCACCTCTGGAGGACCTGGAGAGGAGAAGGGGCAGAAAAAGAGAGAGAAGACATGACAGAGATGGGGAGAGAGGGAGAGAGAGAGGGAGGTAGGGGGATATAAACAGGGAGATGGAGAAGGGAGAGAGGGAGAGAGATGAGGGTGGGGGGGGCATTAGAGAGTGACAATTAGTATTTGAAACACTTTCAGTAGTAATGTAAAGACTCAAAGGAAAACAGTGGTCAGATGAAAGAGAGCCAATGTTAATGGGTGTTTACTTTACCAGCATGCTGGAAACCAGCCTGCATGCGGCGGAGCAGCCTCAAACGCCACTCCCACGTGTGCAGCTGCCGCTCCGTGTCTTCTTCAGGTGAACCGGATTCAGAGCCTGCATGCACAGCAGCCATCTCTGTTGCACGTCGTGCAGCTTCGCTTGCCAGTGCTTCAAGATGACATGCTCGGCCCTCTGTGGTCATGACTGAAACATGGCAATGGAAAAAAAACCCATCATGTTAGGTACTACAGTATTTCGTTACGCACTAGCTTTTGTGACTGCTTTCCAAAAACAAAACAAAATCAGGCTGAAGTAGATATAGTTTGTATTTTAGACAGCGTAGAGCAGGAATATCAGAAATGGTTGCCAAGCAGTCATTAAGACAGTCTACCCTGCTTTGAAATTGGCTTCAGTTTTTCATTGGTGGCATCAAGCTATCCAGTTGGCTCGGTTGATATACTCTACACTCTCCATCAAAATATCTTGTTTGTGTCTAAGATAAAGGTACACAATTAATCTGTTTGCTGCTTTGCAATTCACTTGTGGACTTGTGTCAGCAACATGGGCAGAACATCACGTTTGCAAATGAAAATAAGTATTACTGGCAAACTACTCTGTCGTCCAATTAATGTAAACTTTGTGAAACAAGAAAACCGATTGATGCACTTGTCTACATCATGACTACTTGGTTTGACATCTGCTCCTGAATGTTTTATCTTGTAACAATTATGTGCTAGAAGGTTTATATTTAAATAACAATCTGTTGATCTATACCTACAAAAGGCAAAATTTGCCCCCCCCCCCCTCTCTCTCTTTGTATGTGTAATATGCATGGCAACATCTTTTAAGTTAAAAACTCCAAACTCGGGGTACAAATCCAACTTTATGTCGGGGTAACATCGACTATGTGGCGGCGGCCTCACGCGGGGGTGTGGGAGCAGGGGTAGGGCCATAAATTCTCTATGTAAATGTGTACCGTGTAGCACCACCTGGTGGGGGCAGAGGGTATTACAATTCTTCGTCCTGAGATGTTGCATCACTCTAGTATTTATTATGTACAGTTTTGTGCGCATTTTCCCAAGAAACCAACTTTGACACAGATGTCTGTAAGATACTTAAACAGAGCTCTTTGTTACTCAATTGTGAAGTTAATGATTTTCACTCAAATTACAAAACAGCTCTTAAGAAAATGCCCACTAACCCTTACATTTTAATGTTACAGTGACTCAACCTGTTCCTTATGATGTCGATGATGTAACCAAAATTAGTCCTGATTTACTTATTATGGTCATAAAAGCTTGTACATACTGTATGTATATATATATATATATATATATATATATATATATATATATGTATACATATATATATATATATATATATATATATATATATATATATACATATATATATATATATATATATATATATATATATATATATATATACATACATATATATATTGTTGCGAATTCGCACCCGCCGGCGTGCGAGCGGCCACGTAACTCGAATCGCGGCACGTCGCCCACCGGACGGACAATTCCGTCGTGACCCTCTCAAACTAACGCCGGGAACTAGTCACGGGTGGGCCTTTCAGCCTCACCACGATCGTGCCAATCGGCCCCCCGCGTGGGATAGGGTTGCTCGCCAAATTCGACCTACCTAAGTACCCACACGGAGGGTAGACCGGGCGATCGCACCTCGCCGCAGGTCGACTTCGGACACGGGCCACTTTAAGCGACCCATTCCGTACTATCGGGATAACCGAGCGGTGTTATCGTCAACCTTGACGGTTCCGATTAATTATCGGGCGTATTTAGCCCACTACCAACCCTTTACGTGAAGTAAGATGGAGATTCAATTAAAGAAAAGACGAAGCGAAACGGGAAAAACAGTTCAACATAATTCACATTTATTCCGCCGCACACGGAAAACACATATACAATTACAACAATTATGCACCAAAAGCAAATGTAACAAAAGGAACACAACAATGCAGATCTACTACCGACTACGCGAGCACACGGCAACACTTACACAGTTTTACTTTACAGACAGCACTGACAACACATATATTCAAAAGCAAAAGAAAAGGGCCACCCTCAACGACAAGGGGGCAGACGGGCCTGTGGGCCGAGACCGCGTGGAGCCTACCCGTCTTGTGATGAGCCGCAAAATGTCGCGGCGGTGCCCCGACTCCACGCTCCTCCGTGGGTTTCGTTGGCACTGCTTGGAATGGGGTGGGAACGGGGCCCCCTTTCCGCACTATCTCAGCGCGGGGGGGGGGGGTGGGAACAGGGGGGGTTGTTGATGCTCTGGGGAAAGAGGATAGCTGGCTTACTTGGGTCCCGCGACGAGCGACTCCACTGTGACCTCGACCGCGTTCCCAGCTTCCCCTCTCTGCAGCTCCCCGACAGACTCCGAACCCCGACAGACCGACTCTCCTCCAGACCCGTCTTGACTGCTGCTGCCACACTTCGCCGCCGCCACACCTCTCCAACTCGCCCGAGCCCGAAACAGAAACTGACTGAATTCGCCCCGCGCTCGGCGCTTTATAGTACGGCAGGAGAATCCATATGCAAATTTCCGGATCGGGATGAGCTCGGGGGCGGAGCCACGCTCGCCCATTGGATGGAGGAAAAGTGGGCGTGAACCTCCCCTGATCCTCGAATTTGCATATATCGATTCTACTCCGACGCGCCTGGAGGCAGGGCCAAATCTCCCCGCGCTTAATGATTGGAGGGGTCGGAAGTGGGCGTGTATCATTCCTGATCCGACTTTTCCTCGGAAAGGCCGCTTTTTGCACCCGCGGCTCAGCACGTGTCCCGCACGAGGCCAGGACAGCCTGACGCTCGGTGCCCACAAGCGGTGCGGGAATGGCGGTAGAAAGAGGAGAGGTGAAGGTGGTGGAGGGTCTAAAGTGGCGGTCCCTGGCCATGGTGATGCTTGGAATGGCGGTGATGCGATGGTTGCGAGAGCGAGTTGCGAAGGTAAAGCTCGTGGCTGTTGGCGTTGTTGTTGTTGTGAAGCGGAGTTGCGGTTGGTGGTTGTTGTGTGATGGCGGTTGAGATGTGGTTGGTTCAAAATAAAGATAGAACAGAAAAACGGCTATCTTAAAGGGTAGCAGCCCGAATGAATCACATTTATTCCCTCTAAACAACGGGATTGGGGCTAACTACACATGTACTTACAGAGATATCTCACCTACGGGACCTGAATGGTGGTTTGTGAATTTCCTCAACCACAACAATATATATATATATATATATATATATATATATATATATATATATATATATATATATATATATATATATATATATATATATATATATATATATATATATATAATGTCATGCAAACACATTAGGATAAAGGAGTGTGTTTGAGATTGTGTTTACACAGGTATTCATAGACAATCGAGAAATTAACACAAAATGTGAATTGAGACTGTCGCCATTTTCTCAGATGGGAATGACAAATAGGCCAACCCATGCCCATACTAGTTGATTAGGGGACATAGTATCTTATTCTTGTGGATGGTAGCTTGGCTGCCAAGTAGCTATCATTTTGATGGGATACGACTATGCCGCTGATGCTGTGCCTCATACCATTACCCTGGTACTCATTTTGCCAACCTCGGAAGGGTAACAGGCTGAGTCAACCCCACCTGGTGTTAATTCAGTGGCCAATGGGGCTCAAACTCAGGACCCTAATATCCCAAGCCATCCACCCTCAACCACTAAGCCAACACCAGGCTGGGACATGGTATAAACGTTTGGTATTCACCAAGTATTTAACCAAGCTTGTTTGGAGAGTGAAGGATGCATTTATATGCCACAGTGAATATCTCATTTAAAAAAGGTATTTCATTTGAAATGGCTTCGCTTTCGGTCCTGACAGCCTGTCAGAATGATCACTGGTCATCACTTGTGTCAAATAACTTGAACATCTCGTTCATTATTCATATCAATACCCACTGCTTTTGTTCATTTTTACAATGAATACTGAAAGTTACAATCTACACATTGTGATTATGTATGCAAATAATTTTGGAATTTTGACCCACCCCATTTGCTCCATGCTGCCCTATTCCCTGCCCATTCTTACCGATATCACCTCTAAACGTTATTTTTGTTGTTGTTGTTCCCACTATTTTTCATCTCCCATATCCACACGTTTCTCTTCTATCCTTATATTCCATTGTCGTTGTTTTCTCAATAATATTATTCCTGATTAGCCTTCTTCTCCACCATGTTCTCTCTCTCATCTTGTATGATATAACATATAGTATGATATAACAACTATATTGGTGGATCCATGAATGTATCTGTGCTTGTGTGTAAAGGAATAGGATGAGTGCCAAAGTGCCAGGTCTCACAGTGTGGGCTTTCCCTCGCGCCAGCATTCAGCAGCGCTCTCGCCAGAGGCAAGTTGTTTGTCATGATGGCCACATCAAGTGGGGTGAGACCCTCGCTGTTGGGCGTGTTGAAGTCCAGATCTTCCGCTGAATGGCGGCTTAACAAAAGTTGCACCATCTCCAGGTCCTGCAGTTCAACAGCCTCAAATAGAGCTTCACTCGATGAAATGTTCTGTAATTGAGGAATTTGTTACCAGGTTGGAGGGAAGTTAAAAAGGGAGGGACTTTGTACTCAAGTTAAACAAATTCTCACAACAGCAGATCAACATCATTTTTCTCCCAACTCCCTCTCGATCCCCAGCATTCTTTGTGAGTAAAGTGGAAATAACTAACAATTACTACATAACAGCATCATACATAACAATACTGGTTGCCACCAATATTATTAAGAAGAATATAATCCAAACTCTATTACAAGGAGTTACAAAGAACTTCAATGCAGGAAGAGGAAATTAGGCCCATCAAGCCTGCACAATCCTACTAATATCCAAATACCCCATATCCCTACAGCTATTAGATACCTATGTAACTCATATTTAAATCTATCTCCTGTTTCTGCTCTCACTACCTTTACATATGGAGACCATTCCATGCATTTACTACTCTATGAATGAAAGACTATTACAAGGTCATACAGAAAAGGTCCTACAGCCTTACTCTGAATGAAAAAGGTCTTACAGCCTGACTATCATCCTAACTCTCCTCCTTACTCTGAAACTGAACAGTCATACAGGACCTACAGTTCTGAAACATATTATTATTATGAATATTATGGTAATCATAATAATCATGTTGCTACAAAGATAATATTCCTATGACATTGCCACTATATTGATCATCGCCCTATTTTAAAAGGTGCTCCTAAATATTATGATGATTGCAAAAATTACAGTTGTCAGTTTATGAATGGTGAAGAGAGTGATTTGACAATATACAAAATTATTAATCCTGAATTAATTAGTTTATACTTAATAGGAGGTTTGCTCTTTCCTTGTGAGTGATAATGGCAAGTATATGATGCAGTCATAAAAGGTTTGTACAAACATTTTTTGTGTCAAGGATAAGGTATAAAAACCTTGAAAAGGAGAGATAGTGAAAGCAGGACAGAAAGATAATAAATAAATAAATAAACAAATGAATAAATAAATGCATAAACTCTGCAAAGGATGAGTTTAATAAATGCTGGAAGAATGCAGGAAAATTTTCCAAAGATAAAACTGAAGAAATGAAAAGCAGAAAGTCTACTTTGCACTGGTTTGAAACCCGTACGGTAGAAGATTTCCGCTGGCGGTCGCCATGGCTCACTGGCAGATTATCCTCCAGCGAAGAACTGCTGCTGCGGAATTTTCCCGAGAGGTTGCGGTAGAGGCGCTTGGCGGCGCTGGGCGATGCTGGACCTCCTCCGCCCATACTTCCTGTGCTGGACATGCGCCCACGCCCCGGGGAGCCACGCACTTGCTGACTCATCCTCGAAGCACAGGACCTGCCAAAGGCCGAGGCGCACAGCCACAAAAGGGGTCGTGAACCAGAACAGACATATCAACAAACCGAATAATACGATTGATGGAAGTTTTTTTGCCATTCATAATAATCACAGTAAAATTATGTGATTATTATTATGAGTTTTAAAAATAATTTACTATAGTTATTGCAAAAAAATGCCAATAGGTGTCATCCACTTCACATATGCTTTAGAAGTAATTATCTTATTTGCATAATAATAAAGGTTGTAGTTCATTTTCAGACATTTCATTTCAGAAGTTTAATGAAAACAGTTTCATCCCAATAAAATGCGATTAAAACATTTGATTGATTCATGTTGTTGCTACAGGCGGACAAAGGTTGTGATTATATGCATAAGGAGGAGATCGAATAGTTAACATTCGTATTGAGTTGGTGGTTACAATCCCAGCAGTAACATTAACCCCAAACCCTGACTCGGTTATTGGTGCCTGCTTATTCAGTGTCACCACAGGAACTAGTATACTAACTTAACACATTATTTTTTATCATTGATATGATAAATAAATGAAACTGCATGCACTGCTTTGTAATATAGGGCACTGAGTATGAGGGTACATGCCATTCTATACTGCAATTTATTCATTTGAAATCCGATTTCATCCTCAGGGCAACACAATGGCTGCATTCAACAAGAAAAAACAATCATTGTGAATTGGCAAGGAGAAAAATGTTGCTTGCTGAATTCAGGAGAGGACAGATGTTAATTGTAGAGGGATGAAAATTTTGTGCACATTGACATTACTGTATTCTCTATCATCATTCCACAGTACTGGCCCCTCATGCCCTCTTTTTTATAAATTAAAACAAAAACCATGAAGGGGTCTTTTAAGTCCAAAACAAGTTATGGAAGGTATAAACAAGGACGACTTTGATGGCATAATATTGGTAGCAATGGTTCATCTTCAGCACAGTTCATTTGTATACATCTTAACAGTAAACAAAGCTTCAACAGGCTCTTTTGAAATTATGGCCCACCAATCTTAACGATCAGGCTTGGCACAAGGCTTTTGATTTCCTAACCTATGGGAAGTAATGCACAACGGGAAGACAGTTACTGAGAACAGTGAAGGATCCACCTGGTCGTGAAGAAAGACACGACTGGAACCAATCTCATAGCTTCGTCTAGTTCCGTAAGATCACTTTGTAACTGCATCATTTCTAAAGTAAAACGTCTTCTCTCCATCAGCTGCATCTCAAAACGTAGCCTATGTAAACCAGGAAGCAATCTGATAGTGCTGCAATGAACCTCTTCCATGACAGCTATGTCCTTCCTCATTTATGGAAACAAAACTACACAGTAATCAAGGTGAGGCCTTACTAAAATATTCCACAGTGTTAACACCATTACCTGAGATTTGTCACCTATTCCCTTAAAAATGCAACCTAAAATCCTACTTGCTTTTTCTAGCGCTGCCTGACTGCACTGACTGCTTAAACCCTGCATTAACAACCACTCTGAGATCCTTCTATGTAACATGCTCCACATGTAACTTCCCATTGCATTACGTAGTCCCTATTTATATTATTGCTGCCCATGCCCACCACCTGACATTTCTCAATATTGAATGGAATCTGCCATTTAACTACCCTTACTATGAGAACATCTACATTTTCTTTAAATTGTTCACCCCACTCTTTGCAACATGCCTGGTGTTGGCTTAAGATCTTAGGATCTTGAGTTCAAGACACTGTTGTTCTGTTGAAATAACACCAGGTTGGTTGACTCAGCCTGTCATCGTTCTGAGGTTGGCAAAAATGGGGTAATAAACCATTTGAGTGTCCTGTGTTGGAGCGGTGACCTGTTCAGGATTGTATGTACTCCTTTGCCAATGAAACTGCCTCGGAAGCTCCTTTGTGCCTCACGGTGTGAAAGAAATGATTATTTTTTTATTATTATCACTTTGCAACCAAAGTCACCTCAAAGCTTGGTTTCATCTGCGAATTTTGAAAGCACATTCTTAACTCCGCCGTCCAAATCGCTGAAATAAGTCACAAAAAATAATGGTCCAAGTATTGATCTCTGTGGCACACCACTATGTAATTTTCCATGCAAGACATACTCTGATTGACAACCACTGTTTGCTTTGTATCTGTCAGCCATCGTCTCTATCATCTGATTCCGAATCAATGCTTCCAATACTTTCTTCATGATTGATGTTAAGCCAACTGGTTTATAATTTCCGATGTCTCCCTTGCTCCTTCCTAAATATTGGTGTTACTTTTACTACTCTCCAATCCTCTGGTATCTGTCTTGACCACAGCGAGCTATTAAAGACATCTGCTACTATCCCACTTATCTGCTCTGGTACTCCTGCAACATGTTCAGATGCACATTATCTGGCCCTGCAGCTTTATCTTCTCTTAACATTGTTTTGCAATCGAATAAAGAATTGTAATAACTACATAGATGCATGTCAGCAGTACTGGCTGTTCTGATTCATTGTTTAAATATGGCTGCAAAGCATGTCCCAGGAAACCTACCAAGTAAATTGCAATAGTGCTTAAAAAGATACTCGTTGGCTCACTTCCTGAAGCTATTCCGAAAGATTAATTGCCTAAATCATTCGAGCAGAGCTTTTATGGAAAGATTCTCTTTTTCACTTGGAAAGATAGCTTACTTTGATAACTTTGTGTTACTTTACACAATACTGCTACTTCTAAGTCTTCCAATTTGATTATCTGAATATCATTTCCTCACATATATCAGATAACGTTGCACTGTAATCTTGCTAACTATTCCTGAGAAGAAAATTGAGAGACAAATCTATCATATCGTATAACTGGATTTGGTAGTTGAAATAAAAGTACAGCCAGGCTGGGCACAAGCATTAACACTAATGGTAATACTGTATTGTACTATTTCTGCAATGCTGACAATGCTTCCGGTGTCACTGCAACATTCAGTAGGGACAGTTATTCCACAAGGGATATCCCACCAAAACGATGGCTTCTTTGATGTTTCTTTAAATGACATTTGTTTAGAGGTAGATAAATGCATAGTTTGAGTAAGTACCTGGTAAATATCTGGAACATGATGAGATGTGACATTATTACAAAAATATTGTCTCGATTATTGGCAATAAACAAATCACTCTTCCTCACTTCTCGCTGAACTAAATAACCAAATGATGTAATGATCTATTTTTCATTTGATTGGAGCGAGTCATTGTATATTAATTTATAAACAAAATAAAGAATGTTGAAAAAATGGTTATAAAAGGTGACACAAGGAACTTTGAAGGAGGAGGAAGTCATTGGAGACATGAAGTTTATGCTCCATGAAAACCACATTAATTTAATTTAATTAATAGTATATCAACTTAAATTCACTGGAATAAAATGTAAGGCCTAAGGAACGACCTCACATTAATCATGCATCGTGTGCTCATATCGGATAGTTCATTTTTACTTGTAACAAAGACTTCATGTTTCATTTATGTTGTCCTGTTTTTTGGCTGGTGGAAGGTGGTGTGTGCAGTAGTGATAGCGAGAGTAAGGGTGTCATGTGATCTGCCCTGCCTGTCTAAACCAGCGAGGGCCAGGCAAGGTAAGATAAAGAAACCCCTGAGAGGGTAATTAATATGAGGTCGTCCCAGCACACAGCAGCATGATAAAGTTCGCTCCCTACCTCCGACGCGTGGCAGAGCACGTAGAACATGGTTAGCAGCTTCATTGGTGCACATTTATGCCTATGACGTTACTGATGATTCGCCAACAAGGGATGAAACTGGTCTGATGGCTGAGGGGGTGGGTAACATTGAGATTCTCATTTATGTGCTACTTGTGAATATCTGCAGCTGCAGAGGAACCCAAGTATAGTTGGAAACAGCAAAGGGCTTACCTTGTGTAGCTTCTCTCGGTTGCTTTATGCAGCTTTCTTTGGCTGTAAGGGCATGGGAATTAATTATACAAATCCTAGTCACCTGGAGAAATTGATGAGGTGAGAGATGATTGGTTATTCCCTCCAATTTACATATTTGCGAGTGACAGACCTGATTGGGTCTTGATACTTGTATGCATGAACGTGTGTGTGTAATATATATATATATATATATATATATATATATATATATATATATATATATATATATATATATATATATATATATATATATATATATATATATATATACACACACACACATATATATGCATGCATGTATAGTGAATGTCGCCATGTTCGGATAACTCCAGACAGACCGGCGAGTCGTTAAGCGACCATGATAGCCAGTCATCCCTGTAACTTCTTACCAGCCCTCACATCTAGAGCTGTGTTACTGTAGAGTTGAAGTTCCTGGTACAAGTGAGTGTCGGGCCAGTAGTCACATGACAGATTTTATTAATTGGCTGAGTGGAACCAAGTTGGGTGACTGTCATCTTATTTGTGGACTAACCTCTGGATCAATTTCGTTTAGAAAACCCCCCCATCCACTTTCTCAACAATCCTCTGGAAGAAGTCTTTTCTTTCAAGCTTCTGGGTCTCACTATCTGCCATGACCTTTCCTGGGAAAGTCCTCCGTCGTGCAAACTGGGAATCCTCCGTCGTGCAAAGTCCTTCCTCGGCCCTCTTGCGCTCCTGACCACTTACAAAGCTTTTGTCCGTAGCCTGATGGAGTACTGCTCTCCCCTCTGGGCTGGTGCTCCTGCCTCCCACCTTTCTCAGCTTCACGCTGTCGAAACCAGGGCATTTAAGATCATCGGCATCTCCTGCAATGAAGCTGAGTCTTTGGGCCTCTCACTCAATCACCGCAGGTTGGTCGGTGGTCTTTCTGTCTTCTACCGACTCCTCTCCAGCCTTGCTCCCCCTGCTCTCTCTGCGATTTGTCCCCACCACATTTCCACAGGGCGCTCAAGGTCCGCCAACGACCCCCTTCTGGTAAAACTACCAAAATCACGAATCACTGCTCATCTTCACTCTCTCATTCCTCTTTTTTCCCGCCTTTGGAATAAACTTCCTCACTCTATTCTTTCCCATTCTTCCCTCCAGGCTTTCAAAACAGCTGTTCACCACCACCTCTTATCTTCCCCCATCCAAATCCTCGATCTTTTCTACCCCCGATAATCCACCCAAGCCCACTTCCTTCAATTCCCCTGCTTTCCTTCCTGAAAGTCCCTGTAATGTCCATCTTCTCTTCGCCATGTTCCCCGTCCCATCCCCATCTCTCTCCCTTCCACAGTTCACCTAATGTGTCTGTTCCCCACTGTTTTATCCCTTCCACTCCCACCCCTCTTGTCTCATGCCCCCTTTGCTGTGAGTTGTGTGTTAGCTCTCATACGAGCCTCGACAAAGTATACAAAAAAAAAAAAAATTGGATCACCTCAGCTGCCATATACCATGGACACGATGTGAACAGGACGAGGCAGGAGACAAGTTTGGTTTCATAAATGTCTTACAATTAACAAAGCACAAGCCAAGTCAATCTATCTAAATTACCCACAACACATGCACTCGTGACCCATGGGTATCGCATATGTAGACAGTCAACTTAACATTTTAATATATGGGCCCACAGACATCCGACAAATAAGCGAGAGAGAGGGGGGGAGAGAGAGAGAGAGAGAGAGAGAGAGAGAGAGAGAGAGAGAGAGAGAGAGAGAGAGAGAGAGAGAGAGAGAGAGAGAGAGAGAGAGAGAGAGAGAGAGAGAGAGAGAGAGAGAGAGAGAGAGAGAGAGAGAGAGAGAGAGAGAGAGAGAGAGAGAGAGAGAGAGAGAGAGAGAGAGAGAGAGAGAGAGAGAGAGAGAGAGAGAGAGAGAGAGAGAGAGAGAGAGAGAGAGAGAGAGAGAGAGAGAGAGAGAGAGAGAGAGAGAGAGAGAGAGAGAGAGAGAGAGAGAGAGAGAGAGAGAGAGAGAGAGAGAGAGAGAGAGAGAGAGAGAGAGAGAGAGAGAGAGAGAGAGAGAGAGAGAGACAGAGAGAGAGACAGAGAGAGAGACAGAGACAGAATAACGAGTTGGGGTAGATGGTCGGACCTTGGATATCGGTGACAGCTCACGAAGGGTCGTGTGACCCTTCATTCTCCTCTCTGGTACACGCCAGCTGGTTTCAGTGTGGCCTGTTGCAAATTGCAGAGAAATAATGGCAGACGTGGCAGGGCAAGTTGATGGCAGAAAGCAGAGACAGCTCTTCCAGATGGACAAACAGCAGCGAGTGAGCAAACATGTTAATGTCAATCCAGACTGACCCTTACCCAAGAGAAGATGATGACGAGATCGTGCAGATCGACCCGACTCTCCTCCCTGATGACAAAGTGCGAACAGCAACATCCAAGACTGTTAAAATTCATGCTCGCTGGCCTTATATTTCTCTCTCTCTCTCTGTGGTAACCCAACCTGTTTTTCCTTCTTGGTCCGCAAATATACATGTCGCCACAATCTCATTGGGAGATGTTTCTCAGGCATATTTGTTCTCTCACCTGACCGATAGGCCACACACAGTGGGCCTTGCGGACCTTTCCCATGAATTAGTCCTGTTTTTTTGGCATATATCATTTCGCTCTGAATGTGATGTGCGTTGTGTGTTAGCCCTCATACGAGCCTCGACAAGGTATACAAACAAAAAGAAAAAAGGCTCGTCGTATAAGAGCAAACACACAGAATGTACAACAAAAAGAGCAGGAGACAAGAGGGGCGGGAGAGGGAAGCACAAAACATTGGGGAACAGAGACATTAGGAGATCTGTGGAAGGGAGAGGGATGGAGGAGGGTACATGGAGTAAACAAGATGGACACTACAGGGACTTTCAGGAAGGAAAGCAAGGAATTTGAAGGAGGTAGGTTTGTTTGGGGTGGATTAAAGAGGGTAGAAAAGATTGAGGTTTTGGATGGGGGAAGATAAGAGATGGTGGTGAACAGCTGTTTTGATGACCTGAAGGCAAGAATGGGATTGAAGAGAGTGTGGAAGTTTGTTCCAGAGGTGTGAAAAACGAGGAATGAAAGAGTGAAGGTGAGCAGTGATTCTTGATTTTGGTAGTTTCACCAGAAGGGGGTTGCTGGCAGACCTTGAGTGCCTGCAGAAATATGGGGGGTGAGGGGGGAGGGACAGATCACAGACAGAGCAGTGGGGGGGGCAAGGCTGGAGAGGAGATGGTAGAAGACAGAGAGACCACCAGCCTGCCTGCGGTGAGAGAGTGAGAGACCCAATAACTCAGCTTCATCGCGAGAGACACCAATGACCTTAAATACCTTGTTTTCCACAGCGTGAAGCCAAGAAAGGTGTTAGGTGGGAGCACCAGCCCAGAGTTGAGAGCAGTACTCCATCAGGCTGTGGATGAAAGCTTTGTACGTGGTCAGGAGCTCAGGTATGCCAAGGAAGGACTTTGCACAATGGAGGATGCCAAGTCGGTGACTGGCTTTGGAGGCCAGCTTGGTTTGAAAATGTGTTGCTCTGAAGAACCCCAAAAAGGGTGAAAATAGTTGGTTGCTTCACTGTTCTTTCTTCTTCTTGGTGACAGCATTTGATCTTGGCATCTTTGTGCTGCAAGAGTCCCTTCTGGGGCTGCAGTCATGACTATCGTCATGGTGTCTGGTTAGGTTGGAGAACCGAATCAATAATATATATTGTTGTAGTATTCGCGCTCGCCCGCCGTGCGAACGACTGCGTTTCACCAATAGCAGCCGGTTCGCCCATCGAACAGACAATCCAGTCGTGACTTTCTGCAATGGCGTCAGAAACCAGTCACGGATGGGTTTTCAATCCCACCACAACCTTGTCCGTACCCTACCCACGCTACAGGGTCCGATCGCCAAATCTTCAATTTACCTAATTATTCGCGCAGGTAGGTTACCGAGAGGTTGTACCTCAACGGGACCGCTTGGAAACGAGTCGCTTAAGCAGCTCGCTTCCTTTTGGGATAACCGAGCGGGGTAATATCGCGCAGTCCCGTTGGACCCGATCACTTTACCGGCTATTTAAAAGCCAACTAATATTCCGCAATACAAGATGGCATTTCAATTGGGAGCATGGACGCAACGAACAGGTTTACATTTAAACCAGCACATTTATTTACTCTATGTGTGCAGGAACAATCATGCAGTCATTCAAAAACACCAACATGCACGTATACAGAACAAGCAATGAATGCGGCACGGCACGTGGGCAAGACAAAGCGGAACAACCGTCTATAAGTAATTATTAATGTACAGTCACACAGTTTTACTTACGGTACTCGGCGCCACAACATTCATTTGAAAGAAAAGCAGGAAAAAGACTCCCATCAAAGGCAATGGGGTCAGACTGGACCTCTTGGGTCTTTATGGCGTGGGACTTGGCAGACCGAACGAGTCCCACGAGACCGTTGCAGGTTACCTGCACCCTCGTGGTGTCTGGCCTGGGCGACCCGCGACGTCCCGTCCCCACAGCAGCTGGCGTAGCTGCGGTCGAGCTCGGGCCTTCCGTGTGGCAGACGAGCTCTCTCCGGTTCTCTCCAAACAAACGCGCTTGGGCGACCCACGATGCTCCTTCCCCACGGCAGCTAGCGTAGCCGCGGTCGAGCTCGGGCCTTGCCAAGCGGCCGGGTGATTCGGTCTCAGTCGGCAACTCGTTTGAGAGGAACGAATGGGTCTTTCCTCTCTTAGAGTTGATGCTCTGTAAGAACCCGTCCGTCCCTCAGTGATGCTCGAACTGCGCCGAAGCCCGATCACCTCGGACCGCCTGTCGCTAGCTGGCGAGCTCTCTCCGGCTCTCTCCACACGAACGCGCGGTTCCGCACGACACAGCAGGCAAGGCTGTGCCTCCAGCTCGCGTCTCCTTCGCGACGCCCAGACTCTCCACCGACTGCAAGCTCCAAGCTCCCGACTCTGCCACGAGCCCAGACGTCCACGCAGCTCCTTGGCTTCTGGCTGCCTCCCGACTCCCCGACCTCTCCAGACTGACTCAGACCGACCCACCGATCAACTACTACCGATCAACTCGACGCGACCCAACTCGAACACGAGCTTGTCGCTCTGCTCGTCCTTTTATAGGGCTGCTGAGACGTGGTTTGGCCTTCGATCCTCGACCTCTGACCTCTGCGCAGAAAGTGGAGGTGCGCGAGATCACCAAGCCTCTCGATCCGACGAGCAAACGTCCCCCGTCGGCGTGCAGCGAGCCGCTCGATGCGGACTCGCCGCGGCTGGCGCAAAGATGGCGTCGTTTCGGAGACGAAGTTGAGGCGATGTTTGTGGTGTGGAGATGTTGACGGTTGCTGGCGAAGTGGTGAGGATGGCGTGGTTTGGTGAGAGGCAGGTGTGGTTGTGGTGGTGGAAGGCGGTTGGTCTGAAGCGGTTGTTGAGAGCGATGTTAGTGGTGGGGGTGGTTGTTGTGAAGCGGTTGTTGAGAAAGATGTTGGTGGTGGATGTAGTTAATCCAAAATAACGATAGTAAAGAATAACGGCTAACTCAAAGATCACAGCCCCGTTAACATGAATAGTTCCCTTTAAACAACAGTGGGGAAATCTATCTGGACACGGACTTATCGGCCTAACTGATCTAGGGACCTTTATGGTGTTCTTTCAATTTCCACAGCCATAACAATATATATATATATATATATATATATATATATATATATATATATATATATATATATATATATATATATATATATATATATATATATATATACAGATTGTACATGTTTGCCATATATATATATATATATATATATATATATATATATATATATATATATATATATATATATATACATATATATATACATATATATATATATATATATATATATATATATATACATATACATATATACATACATACATGCATACATACATACATACACTTAGTGTACAAAACATGCTTAACACCTGCTCTTTCCATGAAATAGACAAATCAGGTGAATCCAGGTGAAAGCTATGATCTCTTATTGATTGCACTTGTTAAATTAGTTTTAATCTGTGCAGATGAAGGGGAGGAGACAGGTTAACAAAGGATTTTTAAGCCTTGAGATGATTGAGACATGGATTGTACATGTGTGCCATTCAGAGGGTGAATGGTAAGACAAAAGATTTAAGTGCCTTTGAATGGGTTATGGTAGTCAGTGCCAGACGCACCAGTTTGAGTGTATCAAGAACTGCACCGCTGCTGGGATTTTCATGCTCAACAGTTTCCCGCATGCATCAAGAATGCTCCACCACCCAAAGGACTTGCAGCCAATGGCAGACCAGTGATCAGATAAGAAACGATTCATTGATGAAAGAGGCCAGAGGAGGCTGACACAAATTGTGCAGAGCAACAGGACGGCCTATGGGCTACAGTTCATCAACTGACAGTCCAGTACAACATTGGTGCCTGAAGACCCAGAAAAGCATGCACAACTCGTCATACCTTGACACAGATGGGGGTATGGCAGTCGATGACCACACAGAGTTCCACTTGTTTCAGCAAAAAACAAGAACCTGCGGTTGCAGTGGGCTAAGGAATGAAAATACTGACACTGGAGGATTGGAAAAACTCTGCCTGGTCTGATGAATCCTGGTTCCTGCTGTTTCACACTGATGAGAGGACGAGGGTATGGAGAAAGCCAAATGAGCACATGCATCCATCATACCGAGTGTCAACATTTCAGGCTGGTGGGGGTGGTGTGATGCGATGGGGAGTGTTTTCATGTCACACATTGAGCCCTTTGATTAAAGTGGAGCAACGTTTGAATGCTACAGGATATCTGAACATCATTGCCAATTGTCAGGTCAGATCAGATCTGTGACTTGCTACAGGTATCATGTAAACCTGTATTCACCTGTTTCATGGTGACAAAACCATCTGCCCCACCAGGTTTTCTGGTGAGGAGGGTATATGAATGTAGACAACCAGCATGATTAAAAACAAAACCTGTCAAAAGGTGGAGGGGCTCCTTTTCAGCCAATGGCCATCCATATCGAGTGTCCAACTATGTCTGTGGACATCCTCCTGCAGTTTGGTTACTTTTTATGAGGAGGTTGGTGGCAGGATTTACAATGTAGCCACCGTAAAACACCTCATTCCGTAAGACATACTAAAAGCAAAAATAAATCTGAAAACAGACTCCATGGGAGTACCTCCTGTACAGCTGCCCTGCAGAGGGCAGCTCACCAAATGACGGGATTGGGGCAAAGCCTTCGGGACCCTCACTCCTTGATGACAGGAGGAAAACCACGGGGTATCCTTCCTGGGTCAGATTGAGGTAGTGTGTGTCAGGATGGTGCTGAGGTGTCATCCACCAGACAGTGGCCTCCTTGGGTTAACCTGAGGCAGTCCCTTCAGGTGGGTGCCTGGATTGTCCTATCCTAAAGAGAGGATGATCACCTGTCTCTGTTATCATCTGAGCTCAAGTGTTTGGACATCGGTATTGTGGCACTCTCGAAGGTTCGGAGACCAGATTGCGGCGAGATCATGGCGGGTGGTTACACCTACTATTGGTCTGGTCGCTCTGATAGTTACCATGCCAAAGGAGTTGCTGTAGCTGTGTCAAATAAGCTGACTCCAATGATAATTGAGGTAACACCGGTCAACGAGCGTATTATGAGACTAAGGATTCGTCACTCCCTCGGTGTCATTTCCCTGGTCTCTGTATATGCTCCGACTTTGTTGAGTGATCTCACCTTGAATTACGCATTCTATGCCACGCTAGAGTCTGTGATTGATCGGTGCCCCAGGCAAGATACTCTTCATGTCTTGGGGATTTCAATGCATCAGCTGGGATGATTATGCATCAGGGATGATGACGAGCAATGTGTTGGACTGGATAGGGATGGTTATGAGAGACCCAATAGGGATGGTTATGATACTTATGAGATGGGTCTGGTCCCCATGGTCAACTGGTCAACTGATAGGGATGTTGGTCCCAATGGTCAAATGATAGGGATAGTTATGAGACATGTCTTCATCCCCATGGGTCTGAAACTGTGAACCAGAGGAGCTCTAAGTTCCTTGACTTTGCAAGATGTCATGGACTTCGGGTGGCTGGTTCATGCTTTCAGCACCCACAGGCTCATCACTGGATTTAGTATTCCAATGCTGGTGGTGTGGCAAAGAAGATTGACCATGTGCTCGTTGATGGAAGGATGATCCAGAACTGCAGGGTCTACCGGAGTGCTCAGTGCCTCAATACCGACCACAGGATTGTTGCAGCAACTCTGAAGTTGCAGCATAAATCTGGGACCATGGTACTATCCAAGCCTGAATGTTGGCAAGGTCAAGGATGAGAGGGTAGCTGAGGAGTTTGCGAACAGGCTGAGTGTGGATTTGGGGCTGTCTGGGTGCTTTGGGGAATCCTGAAGAGTTGTGGAATGCCTTCAAGACTACTGTCCTTGATGTTGCCAGTGGATGTCTTGGAACTCACTCTGGGGCGAAGACCAGAGTGTCAGGACCAGGCTGAATGGCAGAGATGAGCTGTTCAGGGAGGTGAGGCATAAAACTGTACGTGTGCTAAGGGTGGACAAGGAGACCTCTGTGTCAGGAATCTATGAGGGGGTCGAGCATCACCTGTGGTCAAGTGATTCTCATCGTGCTTACAGGGGAAGTAGCACATTGCATTCCTTCAAACCTGTCCCTCGGTGTACTGCAGTAAGAGTGGAGGGTGGTGGGCTCTTGACAGAGCAGTCCGAAGAGAAGGCCCGCTGGGCCGGTTACATTGAGCAGCTGCACCAGACTGATCCACCAGCTGTTTAGTTGGAGGTCAGTGGTGTAACTATCCCTCTTGCTGACACTCCAATCAATTTTGATCCACCTTCGTTTGTGGAAACAGGCTGCAGTGAACCAGTCGAAATGAGGTAAAGCTCCAGGGATCTGTGGCATCCATGCTGAACTTGTCAAGGCTTGTGGAAATGCTGTACTCATGTTGTTGCATGCAATTCTATGCTCTGCCTGGAACACAGGCATCATGCCAACTGACTGGAAGAGAGGCCTTGTTTTCCCAAGGTGTAAAGGGAAGGGCGATTGCCAGGACTGCAACAACTACCGAGGTGTGAAGCTGCTCTCAGTGCCGGGCAAGGTTTTTGCTCGGATAATTCTTGATAGGGTTCGCCACCATCCGCTTGAGCACCAGCGTCCAGAGCAGTCAGGCTTTACTCCAAAGAGGTCAACGATTGACCATATCCTTGCTCTTCGGGTCCTCACCAAACGCAGATGAAAGTTTCGGAGGGGGCTGCTTGCAGCCTATGTTGATCTCCGTGAAGCATTTGATTCAGTAAATCGGGATGCCCTCTGGAGTATTCTTGTTCTTCGTGGGATGCCACCAAAACTGATCAATCTGATGTCTGAACTACACTCTGGTACTGAGAATGCTGTGAGATGTGGTGATACCAACTCTGACTTATTTTCAGTTATTACTGGAGTTTGTCAGGGGTGTGTACTGGCCCCTACACTTTTCACGGCTTGTATAGTCTAGATTCTAGGGAGGATGTTGGAGAGATCAAGCTGTGACATTCATGTCTCAGCTGGTTGTTAGCCAGAGGTCAATACACATCTGTGTCGGGCCTGGGGAGTCATGGATTCACTGGATCATGGGGTGTGGTGCTGCCTGTCCCTGTGTGGGAGGAAGAAATTCCGAGTTTTCAGGTCCTTGGTGGTTTCAGGTCCTTTCCAGGTCCTTGGTCCTTGGTGCTTCCAGTCTTGTTCTGCAGATGTGAGAGTTGGACTCTGACCAGGGATCTGAGATGGTGACTTAATTCCTTTGGTACCAGGTCTCTTCGGAGTATCCTCTGCTATCGTTGGTCGGACTTTGTGTCCAATGAGCGGTTGCTGAGTGAGACTCAAATGAGATTTGTTACCTGCATAGTCTGTGAGCATCAGCTGTGGCTGTCTGGACATGTGGCTCGTTTTCCTGACGCTGATCCTGCTCACCAGATTCTCTCAGTGAGGGATCCTCATGAGTTGAGGCCAATGGGCTGACCACGCACCTCGTGGTTGCAGCAGGTTGATCGGCATCTCAAGGAGATACGGATGGGCCAGGCATCTGCTTGGGGAATGGCCAGACAGAGGCCCCTGGAGTAGCGGCGGAAAGTGGACACAGAGACACGCTGCTCCGGTGCATGCTCCTCTCCCTAACCTGACCTGACCTGACATTGCCAATCAGGTACATCCCTTCATGACAGCAGTGTATCCATCTGCGAATGGATTTCTTCAGCAGGATAATGCCCCATGGCACAAAGCTAGGATTGTCCATAAATGGTTCCATGAACATCACAGTGAATTCATTTTACTGCAGTGACCTGCCCAGTCAGCAGATCTCAATCCAATCGAGCATCTGTGGGATGAGATGGACAAGCTATTAGCAGTCGAGATCCACTACCAGCCAACTTCACACAACTGTGGGAAGCATTGGAGTCAACATGGGCCAACATCCCTGTGGAATGCTTTCGACACCTTATGGAGTCCATGCCCTGACAAAATGAGACTGTTCTGATGGAAAAGGGGGTGCATCTCAATATTAGAAAGGTTTTCCTAATGTTTTGTACACTGAGTGTGTGTACATATATATTGAATGTCAGTCCATCTGTCCGTCTCCTCGATAACTCCTAAACCATGACACCTCGTGGCCCCAATCTTTGCATGCATGCGAAGGGAACTTCAAGGTGGTGCATGATTTAAAATGGAGTGTTTGGGGGGTAATTTAAACACCCCTTATGAAGATAATTTAGAGGGTGCTCAACAACAACAACAACAACAACAACAACAACAACAACAAAACACAACAGCCTTTGGAATCACTCAAAAATGTTTATTACAAGCAGAATTATGGCCAAAATAGTGTAAAACAAGTCAAATTGGCAGCCATATTGGATTTATGCAAATGAGGCATTCTTCCTTTGTGTTCCAGACCTATGCACATGTATTGTTCACACATAATAAAACATTCTGGACTTTCAAATCACTCAAAAATGTTGATTAGAAGTAGAATTATGGCCAAAATAGTGAAAACAAACCCAGTCAGATCAAATATCGTTGAGTCAATCTTGGATTTATGCAAATTAGTAATGACGTACTCATATGCCAGTGTGGGTGGCATCATGGATTTTATGACTTCTGGGGACCCTACTGAAGAGAAAAATACAAATATAGCAGCTTTTGGTACTGTTGGTTGCACTCCATGATTTTTGTTGGTCTCGTTTGCAGTACTATTAATGGTGCCATAACCTTCTTCTGGAAAGTCAGTCCCCCTCCACCCCCCCTCCACCAACTCCTTCCCGATCCACCCTTCTGAAAATTCACATCCATGTTACAAATTTAGAGTGCGCAATGCAAAACGAATATACAAGTGTGATTACAAACGTTGTTTCCCATTGAAACTTGTAGAGATGTTTGACTTTTTAAAATGTAGTTTGCAACAAGTGTCACATGTTTTACCCAGCAGTAGATGAGTTTGTTGATGCCATTAGAATGAAATTAGTAATGTTTTTAGCTTTGAAACCCTTTGAAAAATCCCTTTGCAAAGGTTTAGAAGAGGCTGTAAAAGTGCTATTTGCATGGCTGCCCTTAAAATGATAAGTTATTGACTTGACATGATTCGCCAATTTAAGTCCATTGGAGGATAAAAGCCTCCCTTAACATGATCCATATTTTCTATTCTACACAATTTGGGGGCAATGGACTCCATCTCCCAATCTGACCTATTATCATTCTTTCGATTTCCAGTGTGTATTTATTGATGTACTGTACATCGAATTTTCTGTTCTTCATGCGATATGTCCAGCTGTTCCATTTCTAATTTTTGATTGAGACCAATATACCATTGAACTTTGTTATTTGTCTAATCTATTGGCTTCTCTTGTTGCGATACTGAGACATCTTTCCATAGTAGTACTGCAGCATAGAAAACCAATTGTTCAAATTTGCATAAAAGCACCAAAATTGGTACACATGTAGAATAATGTATTCCGAACAATTATTGATATGGAGCCACCCGAGATTTTGCCTTGGTCAGCTTTTGCCTTGGTCAAAAATCTATAATTGTTCGGAATACATTATTCTACATGTGTACCAATTTTGGTGCTTTTATGCAAATTTGAACAATTGATCTGAAATATCAGACTACACTGCTGGACCATAGCTATTTGCATGGTGATCAATTTTTGTTCCCATTTGTTTGAAAGAGACAATGGTTTCACTGCCAAACATTATTGCTGGTATAATGCAGATTGCAAATATTTTCTCAAGTACAAGGGCAGTTTTCTTTTCATGACATAATAATTTTCCAAATGCTACTTATCCTGCCTCTAAATTATTTTCACCTCTAAATTGATCCCAAATAATTGTTTTTCTGAGTTGGCCTAAGTAAATATAAACGCTAGTTTCTTCAATTTCCCAATGAACAATGCGAATTTCTTGCATTGCAGTTGAACATCATTTTTGAGTTCATTATATTCCTTTTCCTCCAACACTCAGATTGTCAAAATTTATATCTTAATTCCATCATGATTTTCAGTTCTTCAGCATTATTTGAAATTAAATCAATGTCATCTGTGAACCATAGGCGGTGGAGTCTTTCTTCATCGACATTTGTTCCTGTTTCCACAATTTAGCTCTTGTTCCACTCTTTGGTGTGCAGTGACCCAAGTGAGATCATGTCTTCCTGTCTGACACTTCTTTTGTTCTGGATGTTGCCACTATTCTGATGCAGTTTCAAGGTCACTGCCCCCACCATTTTAAACCTTGCTTATTGTTTAATATACTGAAACACAAAAGAAACTTAACACCTTTTAAACCTTCAAATATCAACAATAACACTGCGTGTAGTAAATGTGTGAACTTATTTGTGGACAATAGTGTCCTCACTGTCAGACAAAACGGTCACGGATGGTCACTTGAACCTTCAATGGTCACTTCATAGCACAGCTGTTGAACAGCCGTTTTGACTGTCAGTGATTAGCCAAGGGATACGGGATGATTTTAATGAGCTGCAGGTGATGTCTTGATATTGGCTTTAAAAAGGCCAGTGCAAATGGGCATTTCAATCAACATGCCACGATTGTCAAGGGATCAACGGCAGTGTGCCTTGGGCATACTGCCAGGCGGATTGAGCTACCGTGAGGTGGCACGTCGCCTTGGCTGTTCACACCAGACGATATCGGCCCTGGTAGACAGAGACACCCTCCACAACTCTGCAGATGACAGACCTCGATCAGGGAAGCCAAGAGTCACCACTGCAAGGCAGGACAGGCAGATGGTCCTAAGTCAGATGGCTTCAGACATTGAGGATTGAGTGGGACAGAATCCAGCAGCAATCCATCCAAAGACTGGTAGGCAGTATGCGCCGACGATGCACTGGCTGTATCCAAAACAATGGTGGCCACACACGCTATTGAAAGGGGACTGACATTGCACCCTGTGCTGTTCTGTACTGCAGAACAAACTTATGAGATGGTGTATCTTGGTCAAAAACTTGACATGTCATCAATAAAATGCCAATGTTTCAATTAGCAATTGTTGGTTTGTTTTATTTTGAACTGTTACAATTTTATTACATTTCAAACAAGTGGTCAGTTTCTTTTGCATTTCAGTATATATTTATGTATCTGGAATTAAGGTTTATCGATGTAGATTGCAGAGTTTGTATGACAGCATTTGTTTCAACATTGTAAAAGCCTTTGTCATAATCAAATAAATGGGAGGCACAAGGGAGATGTATGTTTTCTTAATTTTTCCACAAGCTTATTGATTGTTTGTAGGTGATCCGTCATTGAATATCTGCTTCTAAAACCTGCTTTCTTGTGTGGTTCGTTGTCCTGTTCAATTGTGATTCAGTTGTTGATAGTTTTCTATAGCAATGGAACTCCACTGCCATGCAATGCGTTGTATGTACTAATGATTCCAAAACTATAACAGCTGCATTCTCAGTTTGTGCCAACAGCAGCAGGGTCAGTCTTGCTGGGAATTTTTAAGAGTAGGAACCAGACTGAGATAGTTCCCTCGCCAACCCACATTGGAAAGTGTGGCGTGTTTGCCAAAGCCCCTCAACATGACATGTCACAGTCTAACTATATGTTAACCTTTTCTTCAAACTTTCCAATTAGTTTTCTTGTCCAATGCATTGGCAGCCCTAAATTATCAAACAAGAAAATCAATGGCAGGTAATTGTATGGCAAAGAAATCTTCTTTAGTTCTCCTGTCGTTTCTCTGCAAAATTGAAGATTTCAAAATTACCTTTCATCGCACTTCAGCCGTGAGTCTTATGGAACACACAAAGGCCAACAAGAAAATAATCAGTTCATTTCCGATAACAACTGCAGATCAAATTTTCTCAAAATGCTTTTGAAAGCATAATGAGATAGTTGAGTTCCAGAAGCATCTCGCATGACACTAAGTGGTGGCAACCACAATTGTGTGACAATTTACTGAGCCAATTCATTACCCACAGGACGCATTTTACAAACCATTACACATTGCTATATCTAGCTTGTTTGTTGTATCTGAGTCTGAAAAAATTTCGGATGGATGATCAAAAATATTTTGAGCAGTCGTCTGTCCATTGGAATGTCATACATTAATTTAGGAAGATTTAAAAGGAACAAGTCTGAAGACGACGATGGTTCATGAGCGGTATTTGACGATGTAGATTGTTTCAGAAGTCAAGGATGAGACAATGTGATCATGTTTGACCAAGTTATAAAAATGATCAACATGATGTGGTACGAGTGACAGGTTATTAGCTGCAAAATGTCGAAAACCCAGTTTCGTTCAACAACTTTCAAAATTTGACGTTTGCATAACCTTTAAAGGTTCCAAAACAATGTTGTGGACATTAAAATAAGGAAGCAGGATACGTGCTATAGCTTAATGGAGTTAGTTCGTCGAAGAAGGTCGAAAACCCGATTCGATTCCCACAACTTTGAAAATTTGACCTTTGTGAACTTTAAAGGTCAAGGATTATGACCTTTGGTGCAAAACTTCCTCTGGAACATTCCAGGAACAATATAACGTCATATAGGCTATATGGCATTTCACACTCCTCGGATTATCCATACTTTGATGAAATCAGCGTAAAAACAAACTTGAAGGGGGTGCCACGGGCAAGGTGTTCGAGATAGAGAAAAATGGTTTCGAGACTTTAGGTGGGGAATGACCTCAAGATTATGCATAAAAAATATTGTCATCCGAGCTCTCAAAGTTTGGGCGGTCGTCTGATTTTTATGTCAAAATTCGAAATTTTCTGAGTTCATGACCTTGGGACTAAAATGAAAAATCGAGTTCCGTGGGGCTATGCAGGTGCCATTGGGCTAACCAAATACCGAAAACCCCTGCCAGATTCGACAAACCCCTCGGAGAAGATGGATTTTTATGTCAAAATCGCAATTTTCTAAGTTCATGACCTTGTGACCTTGACCTTGGGACTAAAATGAAAATTCGAGCTCCGTGGGGCTATGCAGGTACCATTGGGCTAACCAAACACCGAAAACCCCTGCCAGATTCGACAAACCCCTCGGAGAAGATGGATTTTTATGTCAAAATCGCAATTTTCTAAGTTCGTGACCTTGTGACCTTGACTTTGGGACGAAAATGAAAAATCGAGCTCCGTGGGGCTATGCAGGTGCCATTGGGCTAAGCAAATACCGAAAACCCCTGCCAGATTCGACAAACCCCCTAGGAGAAGATGCAAATTGAAATCGGCTACCCCCTAAAAACACAATTCGCAATTTTCTAAGTTTGTGACCTTGTGGCCTTGACCTTGGGACAAAAATGAAAAATCGAGCTCCGTGGGGCTATGCAGGTGCCATTGGGCTAACCAAATACCGAAACCCGTCAGATTCGACAAAACCCCCTAAAACTGCATTTTTTTTGAAAAAAGATGATGCAAATTTCATAACTTGACGTTTCTCCTCCATAGAAGATGCAAATTGAAACAGGCTATCCCCTAACAACACGTGTTTTTTGGGCGTGGCTCCGCCCATAATGGGCGGACCACGCCCATTTTCAGGAAAATACAACTAGATAATGATATAAACCTTCCACCAAAATTTCATCAGGATCGGATCAAAACTCATGGAGCTATGCTCGGGACAGACAGACAGACAGACAGACACACACACAACAATAACGAATATAGTGGTCACTTATATTTTTCGTGAAAATATTTTCTCGTGAACCAATTATATTTTTCATGAAAATATTTTCTCGTGAACCAAAAACATCAAAGTCATGTTCCCTTTGTATTATTGTTTGCATGTTTATGAGAAAGCTGAAAAGCAGGACACCGAGGTGGTTTCTTTTGACAACCAGTCATTTTCTTTTTCATCCTCTTGTCGTTTATTTGTTATTTATTTTAATCATTTTGTTCCTCACTCTGATTTCACTTCGAACCCTTTGTGCCATCATTTGTTTAGGAAGTCTTATATGCATGTAACCTACCAGTGTTGGCAAGTTGTACAATTGCTTCAGTATGAACTGGAGCAGCTGAAGGAGACAGGACTTTATACATTAGAACGGACATCATTACAATGGCATTTGATTGAGATGTTTAAGATAATGAAGGGTGTGGACAAGATAAGTGCAGAATAATTATTCAGCAGAATAGACAGTGATAGGACTAGGGGCCAGAGCCTGAAAGTAAAGCAGAGGAGAATTATAACAGTAATAAGGCAGAGGTCTTTCAGTCTGAGAGTAGTTGCAATGGTCTCCCAAGAAAGGTAGTGGCAGCAGAACCAGGAAATAAGTTTAAATTGGGATTATATAGGTACCCAGAGGCATTGGAGATCGAAGATTACAGGTATATTGGCAGGACTTGTAGGTAGCTTGTGTGTGAATGTGTGATGGTTTCTCGGGTTGGTGTAGCGCAGGCATGATGAGCCGAATGGCCTCCTCATGCACCAAAGTTCCTTGCATATATATCCTTGTATATACATACATACATATATACATACATACATACATACATACATACATACATAACTGTTAGCTCCACTACAAATATTGTGTTAGCAAATAAGAAAATAAAATTTACTTTTCTGTGTGTTTATACATATTCAAGAGAGGTTTTGTGCTAATCACATGATAACTTTACTTATGATTGTAGCAGGATAAAACATTGTGCATGAAAAATAACGAGGCAATATAACTTGCAAGTTGCAGAGAATTGATGTAATTCTATAGTTTTTGAAAAATAGAGAGCATAATTGTTAATCTTTGCCAAACATCTCAGACTGACATATTTGCTTAACACCTTTGGTCAATCTGTTTTGAAGTTGTTCTGGCTGAGAGGTTTGGCAAAGATTGACAATCAGTTTCTTATTAAAGTTGTTCAGGCAGGTGATATTGTTTGGTAGCTACGTTACATTCGTTGTCTGGGAATTATGATTGCAGATAATAGGAACATTTCAGCCATGGTGCTGTCAAAGGCAGGGTAAAATGTGGTCTCTGGCAAAGTGTAACCACGAAGATGTTCATGTTCATAGAAATGATAATGCATGTAGCACTGCATATTCTAATGATAATTACTGTCCTATAAGTGGCAAAACAAATTCTCCAATAAACTAACCTTAAAACCTTTGACATGACTGAATGTCCAAAAAATGGATTCATTATAAAAACATGCATTTTAGTAAAAAAAACAAACATGAACATGAAACTAATGATAGATACTATGTTCATGAAGCTTTCATTTCAATAATAGCAGTTTGGTCACATGTCAAATGCAGTTCAGTACTCCCACTATACCCACCAGTCAAAGCTGATGGAGCGCTGTCTACTGGAATCGTTTGTGGCACTTAATGATGTTGTTGACCCATCTTCCTCACCAGCTGATCGTTCTCTCTGATTGAGCCGTTGTGTAAGCCGAGCCAGGCTGCCCTCGAACCTGACATGGGGACAGAATAGTGATTTGGAAACCTTGAAATAATCCACGAAACCTCAAACCAGAATAAAGAACTTAGTGAAGTACAAAATTGCATTAAATGTCCAATCCATCTTTGCTAGGTCCGTCTAAAAAGTAACGGGACTGAGCCTGCTGTGTGCTCCACTGACACGACTTGAATGAACGGGTTGCGTCACAGTCTTTCGAAACATTCCAACAATATATATGATTGGTGATGGTTGACTGTGCTCATTGTGTGATTTTTTTACAGGTCGTGCTTTGAACGTTGTCTCGTCCGAGTCGTTGCGCGATGAGACATGAGCAGAGAGCCAATCTGAAGTTTCTTGCCAAGCTTGGTAAAACACCTTCCGAATCCTTCGCAATGCTGCAGCAAGTCTACGGGGAAGAAACGATGTCACGTACACGTGCATTTGAATGGCACAAGAGGTTCAAAGAGGGACGGAAGGAGGTTGAAGACGATCCACGGTCTGCAAGACCTTCAAGGAGCAGAACGGCAGACAACATCGAGCATGTGAAGCAGATTGTGTGCGCATATCATCGACTCACAGTGCGGATGATTGCTGTGGAACTTTCCATCAACAAGGACACTGTCTGGAGCATCATCACTGAAAATCTCGAAATACGCAAGGTGTGTGCAAAGATGGTTCCCAAGCTGCTGTTGTTCGAGGACCAGAAACAGCAAAGAGTCAATGTCTGTCAAGACATTATCGAGCACCTCGAGGACGATACAAACCTGCTCGGGAGAGTCATCACTGGCGATGAATCGTGGATATTTGAATATGATCCCAAGACCAAACGGCAGAGTCATCAGTAGAAAAGTCCGGCATCACCAAGACCAAAGAAAGCAAGGATGTCAAAGTCGAAGGTCAAGGTGATGCTCATCGCGTTTTTTGACATCAAGAGCAACGTCCATTTTGAGTTTCTACCACAGGGTCAAACAGTGAATCAATGCGTGTGCAAGGAGATCCTCCGGCACCTCATGAGATCAGTCCAGGACAAGAGGAGGGATCTGTGGGAGAACAATGCCTGGGTGCTCCACCATGACAACGCCCCTGCTCACAGTGCCCTGAGCATCTGACAGTTTCTGGTGGAGAGGAATGTGCCAACTCTGGAGCAACCCGTGTATTCACCAGACTTGGCCCCTTGTGATTTTTTTCCTATTCCCCAAGCTGAAGGGGGTGATCATGGGGACTCGATTTCCTGATGTGGAGGCCATCAAAATGGCCATGATGAAGGAGCTCCGGAGGAATCCAGAAGAAGCCTTCCAGGGGTGCATTGAAGCGTGGAAGAAGAGGATGGACAAGTGGGTGAGACTGGAGGGAAACTATTTTGAAGGGGACAAGTTGTGATTTCAACATATTTTTTGGAATAAAATTTCTGTGAAGTCAGTCCCATTACTTTTTAGATGGACCATATATAAATATATATATATATATATATATATATATATATATATATATATATATATATATATATAAATATATATAAATATATATATTTATATATATATATACATATATATATATATATGTATATAAATATATACTGTATATATATGTATATAAATATATACTGTATATATATGTATATCTATTGTTACAGATTTCAGAATCCGGTCTGATGAATGCATCCACACATCCAGGTCCTCAGACAGTTATTTCCTTAAATGGATGTTCAGATTAGCCCCATCCCCATGTCTAATGAGATTTTAAATGTGATGCATTGAGAAGGGTGAAGAATGGATCCCTTTTCTTATGGGAAGCCTTTTTCTTTACGACAGACACGTTCACACAAATTTATTTTGCGAGCTCTGACGCGCGCCCTTATTTCTCCTCAGCAACGTTCTTTTGCGAGCTCTGACGCGCGCCCTTATTTTTCCTCAGCAACGTTCTTTCGCGAGCTTCGATGCCCGCCTTTTTTTGGAGGGCATGGGTTGTCATGGTAACTGTGCGCAAGTGGGGCGTGGTGAGCTCAGGGCAGACTGTGCCCACCGAGACGGCCTGCCGATATAAAACGAATTGGAGGTCCGTTCGGAGGAGAGAGAAATAAGAGCAGAGAGGAAAAGGAAGAGAAAGAAAGCCAGAGAGGAAAAGGAGTAGAAGAAAGCGAGAGGGCAAGCAAGCCAAAAAGAAAGCGAAAGAAGTAAGCACGAGAAGCGAGCAAGAAGCGGGTGTAAGCGTGCAAAAGAGGAGAAGAAAGCGAGCGTGTGGTGCACATATGGGTGTCTGACCAGTGCCAACAACGAGACAATTCGTCCTTCCCAGTGCTTGAGCAAGCGAGCGTGTGGTGTGCATGTTTGTGTGAGCAGCGCCGACGGTGAGTGAGGCACGGGTCGGTCACCAACAAGTGAAGCGCGCATCAGTCACCGATGGACCGTGTGGGTCACTGGACGTCACCAGTTTTGTGAAGTGTGAGGAACTACCGGTGTCGCAGCACCAGGATCTAAACCCACGCCAGACGATCTCGGTGCCCTCCCAGACATCGACTGGTGTTCAAGGCTGTTTGCGAGAGGGTGCACGGCAAGGCTGGGTGCTGGTGACGGACGTGACACGCTCGCACACATTTCAGGACGTTTTCACTTCATGGACGAATACTCTGTGGTGATCGAGACGATTCTTCTGCCTCCCCCCACCCCGAATGATCTGTTGGGTACCCTTGTCTGTGTTTAGCTGTAAGTCAACCCCCGATAAGCATCTGCTCTTTGTCTCTTTCCTGGCATTTTCATTGATTTTGCTTTGAAATTTATTCTTTATTTACCTCAGAAAACAAAAAGTTCTTTTTATTTTTTTTATTTTATTATTAATAAATTATTTATTGACTTCCAACCTGTCCGTGTTTGTCCTTTCCTTCCATTGGCCTAGCATTGTTCGAACCGAGATAGACTGAGAGGTAATTACCACAGCTTTGACCAAAAATCGTCGGCACGCACCAGCGGTTAAAATTCTCAGCCGCCCGAATTAAAATCAAATCGAGATAACATTGGTGCTTTGACGATGGCGTGCTCCTCCCTCAGGTGATCACGTGACTTATAGTTAACTGGGTGGCATTCGTGGTTTTAAAACAACCCATCATACCACAACGTTAATTGTGAGCGGTGGCTCCAGGTCCGGTTCTACCGAGGACAACCGGGGATTAATCCCCCTGAGTGACAAGCTGGTGTCTCGGTAACCGTGGCTGCAACAATGTATATATATATATATATATATATATATATATATATATATATATATATATATATATATATATATATATATATATATATATATATATATATATATATATATATATATATATATATATATATATACCGTGGTGCCCCCAGAATCCGAACGCCCCATTGTTTGAACAAATTGGAATCCGAACAATTTTTTCGATAAAATTTTGCCCTAAAAACCGAACACATTTTCGAAAACCGAACACAACGTGGTGTTCATGTTTACTCACGTGCGTCTCCCCCACCTGTTTGACCCGCATCTTCGCGCTTTGTTCATTCAGTTCGTCGGTGGAAGTACTCGTGAAAGCATCTCTCATGTGTCGATCGCTACTTTACCTCGTGTTTTCACCTTGATTTATGCATTTATTTTTTTCAATGATCACCCTTGTGCATTCATTTTTTTTCTATGATCACCCTTGTGCATTCACCATGGTACCCAAGAAGAGCAGTGAAGCAAATAGGAATAAGAGGAAGTCCGTGAGAACGACAATTGAGTTGAAGAAAGAACTTATCGCTAAGCATGAGAGCGGTACGTGTGTGTCTGATCTCGCTGCCATGTTCGAGCTGCCGAAATCGACCGTGTGTAGGATTCTGAAAAATAAAGAAGCGATAAAAGCGCGAAAAACCCGCCGTGAAGCGAACTCATTCAATGAACCCTCTGACGAATCGGCTTTCACGAACGCGACGTTTTTTCGCGAGCATGGTAGTGACGTCATGCTGCGTCACCCAAGCGCTTCACCTCTTGATTATCTCCGTGGAACTGTGCGGTGAAAACGGCACGTTTGTGTCTCCACAGAGTGTACTGGGATATAAAACACCATTTGGTGCTTCATGGTTAATTACATATATTATATGTAATTAATATATATATATATATATATATATATATATATATATGGTTAAAATGTATACACACACACACACACACACACACACACACACACACACACACACACACACACACACACACACACACACACACACACACACACACACACACACACACACACACACACACACACACACACACACACACACACACACACACACACACACACACACACACACACACACACTGTTACGAATCCGCGCCCGCCGGCGTGTGAACTGCCGCTTTCCACCAATAGTAGCAGCTCGCTCACCGACAGACAATTCAGTCGTGACCTTCCGGAGCAACGCCGGAATCCTGTCACGGGTGGGTCTTCAACCCCACCACGGCCTAGCCAATTTTCTACCCGCGCAGGATAAGGTCAATCGCCGAATCTCGATATACCTAAGTACCCGCGCGGATAGCTAACAGGGAGACCGTACCTCAGCGCAGGTCGGCTTGGGACACGAACCGCTTAAGCGGTCCGTTCCGTTCTGCAGTGATAACCGAGCGGGTATTATCGCCCGACCTCGCCGGATCCGATTCTATTTAACGGGTGTTTAAAACCCAGCTATTTATTCCGCGATGCAAGATGGCATTTCCAATAGGGTGAAAGGAGGATGCGACAAATGGGGAACATTCACACAAAGCACATTTATTATAATGAAACACGTATGCAATGATGCAATGGAACAATCATGCACGTATATAGAAAAGCATACACGGGACTGGGACAGAGACACGAGCAAGGCAAACAAAAGCAAGGGAAAGCACTACGACCGATTATTCTTATTATTTCACAGGCACTTAACAGGTTTACTTATGGACACAGCGCCACATCATTCACACAAAAGAAGAGAAAAGACCACCCCCACAGACAGGGGGTTCAGACTGGGCCCGTGGGCCTTTATGGCGTGGGACTTGGCTGACCGAATGGGTCCCACGAGACCAACCCTGGTTACCTGCACCCTCGTGGTGCGACGGTCGGCGAGCTCTCTCCGGCACTCTCCGCTCGTGCGCGCCTCAACCCTGGACCACCGCACACAACCCTCATGACTTGGCACCCAGAGGGAAGGCACCCGGATCTCGAACACCACGGAGCAGCAGCGATCCCCAATGCCACGAAGAGACGAAGCTCCCCCGAAGAGACAATACGACTCGACGACCAACAACCAACGAACCTGGCGTCTCGTGCGCCCTTTTATTCCCCAGGTTCCAACGCCTGACTCCTCCCGTTTTCGGCTCCGCCCCTCTCCAGCTCCTGCGGGAAGCTTCGAGAAAAGGGGCGTGCCCTTTCGTCCCCCTCCCCACACGTCACCCGGGGGGCGAGAGAAATCATTCTTGGCTCAGGTCAAAGGAAATCATTCCCCCAAAAAGAGGCCCCTCCTTTACATGACCTCTGACCTTTGACCCGCATCGCACTTCCCCCACACCAAAGCGCGGGAAAACAGGCGGGAAAATCAGCGCACCATCGGAACTCCTCTGGTTTCCTTCGCGTTGCGCTGGCTTTCGCAGATGCTATTCGTTGGTGCATGGGATTGTGGTGTGGTTGCTTGTAGTTGTGGAGTGGCTGGTGGTTGGCGTTGTGGTTGCGAAGGTGGTTAGGTGATTGATGGGGTGGAGAAGGTGGTGAGGCGATGTTGGTGGTTGGGGGTAAAGTGGTTTGTTTAAAGAGAGCGTGGTTTGTTGAGAGGGGCGTGTGGTTGTGGTGGAGGGGTTGTGGTGGAGGTTGCTGTGAAGCGGTTGTTGAGAGCGACGTTGGTGGTGGTGGTTCGGTTGTGGTTGATGGTTGAGGCGATCGTGGTTGTTGTGATGGTTGGCGTTGTGGTTAAGGTGGTTGTTGTAATGGTGGTTGAGATGTGGTTGGTCCAAAATAATGATAGAAAAAGAAAAACACTACCTCAGAGGATCACAGCCCTGTGACACGAATAATTCCAATTAAACAACGGTGGGGAAATCTAACTGAACACAGACTTATCGATGTAACTGAACTACGGATCTTTATGGTGTTCTGTGAATTTCCTTGGGATGAAACACACGGTGCACGGGACTGCATTGGCAGCCCGTGCACCGTGTTATCCATCCATCCATCACCATGTGCGCCAGAATCATCGCGCGTGCTGCAGGGACTGCCCTATAGGCAGCCGCATCACGGGACTGCATTGGCAGCCCGTGCACCGTGTGTTCCATCCATCCATCCATCCATCCATCCGTTCATTGCTTGTGTTTGCTTGCGTCAGTGTCCATTCAGTGTTCTGCAGGGACTGCCTTGCAGGCAGCTGCACACGGAGACTGCATTTGTGCAGCCCGTGCACCGTTTTGTGTTCACTGGGCTCATTTCAAGGGGGAGCCCTAAGACTGCATTGGGCAGCCGGCCACAATCCCTGTTCAAACCTGCAATTGTTTCACGAGCCAGAGACTGCGTGTGAGTAGCCTGGCTCCTTGTTTCACAAAATGGCCTGTGGGATGACATTGCTGTGTGTTTTTCTTTTCCCACAGAGTCCATCAGTCCTGGGCCATGGTTTAGTGTAAAATTATAAGTTAAGGTTGAAGTTAAGGGTAAATTGTAAATGAGTTGCGCCCCCTGCATGTTTGTCGTAGCGCCGGCAATTTCTTTAAGTCGTCTATATGAGTGGGTTTGTTGAGTTAGTTACTCAGCCCGTAGGTTATTTATTTTTGGGACACGAATACACTAAATGTCGCACTCAGGGATCCGAAGTAAAACGTACTAGGGGAAACTTACACATGATGGCACACGAAAATTCGACGACTCGGGACGAGTCTGTAAAAAGGGGAGGGGGTAGTGTTACGGTTGTGGAAATTCGCAGAAAACCATATACAGTGGGACCCGCTTAATAGAATCACTTTGGGCCGGACAAATTTGATTCTAATAAGCGGGTGATTCTAATATCCGAGTTCACCAGAGTTGTGGAGTATCAAGCGGATCAAATGTCGAGTACACATACGGAGACAAATACTCAGCATTTAGTTTGATTTATATGACACACTTGCTCAAAACAATGTAACTTACTACTGAAAATAAAACAATTGTTGCCTGCTTTAATGAGTCTGTGGCAATGGCGGTGACCTCCTTGTCAAGTTTGCGCAGGAAGGCCATGTCACTGAACCCATGTGATAGCAAACCAAGCCTGATCGTCTTAGCTGCAGACATCATTTCCTTGATGGTCGGGACAGAGATCTCCTCTTCCTCCTCTTCCTCCACTTTAGTGTCGGCGTCATAGTCTGCGTCAGTAGCAATTCCCATTTCGCGTTGGACTGCCGAAACGATGGCTTCGTCTGTGACATCATCGTCTGTGGTTTGGAGAGTGGCGTCCATGTTGACGAAGTCCTGCCATTGGTCGGGATCCATTTGAAGAGGGTTGGCTAACTCGTCGTCGTCATTGCTCTCGACCCTTTCGCCTTCGCTTGCCGCTCCGATGAAAATTCCTCCTTTGCGCCAGCAGTTCAATATGCCGGTAGTCTTCACATCATTCCATGCTGCGTCCGTAAACAGTATAGCGTCGAGGATCGTTATCTTTTTCGCCAAGTCACTCGCTGTCATTGCTCCATCCTCGTTGTCAATCTCAGTGAGCACTTTTCGTAGCATGGCACGGCGGTAATGAGCTTTGAATGAACGGATAATTCCCTGATCTAACGGTTGAAGAACAGAGGTTGTGTTCGGCGGGAGAAATGCCACAGTAATGTTTGACAGTTGAAGTGATTGGGGATGTGCCGGACAGTTGTCGATGAGAAGCAACGCTTTCTGGTCATGACGCCGAAGCTCGCGATTCCACTCATCGAGCCATTCAGTGAAGAGGAAACCTGTAATCCATGCGGAGGAATTGGCTCTGTAGCGAACTGGAATTGTTTTGAGGCCTTTGAAACACCGTGGATTCTTGCTTTTACCAATACCGAAAGGAGGACGCTTAGCACCAGTCATCGAGCAGCAAAAAAGCACCGTGATTCTTTCCTTTGGCTTTTTCCCACCGCAGTGCTGATCTCCCTTGAAGAGGAACGTTCCTTCTGGTAAGGCCCGAAAATACAACCCGGTTTCGTCAGCATTCCAGATCTCATCAGCTGTGAAGCCTTCTACGAGATCCGGAAACACGTGGTCCAGCCATTGTTGTTTCCCTCCTATGTCAGCCGACGCTGCCTCTCCGTGAAGTTTCTTGTGGACGATTCCATGTCTTTTCTTGAACCCGTCAATCCAGCCGTTTGTCGCACTGAACTTCTTGTTGTTGAACTTTTCCGCGAACTGAGCCGCTTTCTCGCGCATCAGAGGTCCAGAAAGCGGTGCTTCCTTTTCTCTAGAAGTTTGAATCCACTTGACCATTGCTGATTCGACATCGGGTGCGTTGCCGCTTCGCTTGCGTTTCTGAGAAGAAGACGAATCCACTTGACCTTTCAGAATAGCCTCTCGATCTTTCAGAATCTTGCATAGGATCGGCTGGTTAATTTCCAACTTGTCTGCAGCTTCTCGTTGGCTCATTCTGGGCAAAGTGTCATAGTCCCTCAGGATTTGTGCTTTATCAATGTTTGAACGATCCGTCCGCTTTCGTTTTCTGTCCATCGTGGAAATGACGACACGCCTAGTGCTTAGACTGCAGCTGTCAGCCGTCTGCCTATCTGTACAATGACTACCGAAATCACTGTAGTGGCATAGCGTTATTTTTAGCGTGACGTCAGCCGCCTGGTGGCAAAAGTTGGAACTGTGCGGCCAGTAGGCGCTGAACTATCGAAGTGGATGGCCAGCAGCTGATTCTATTAAGCGGGTTTTTGATTCTAATAAACGGGAAAAATTGTGTACATTTAGATACAATGGAATCGGTCTCAATGATTTTGATTCTATAATACGGGTGATTCTATTAACCGTGATTCTATTAAGCGGGTCCCACTGTAGGTTCTTAGTTCAGTTATATCGCTAAGTGTGTGTTCAGTGAGATTTCCCCACCGTTGTTTAATGGTTATTATTCGTGTGGACAGGGCTGTGATCTTTGAGTTAGCTGTTATTCTTTGCTATCGTTATTTTGAACCAACCACACCACCAACCACCTTTCTACAAGCACCCAACCACACCACCCTCACGACCACCGCCCCACGCCAACCACGCCACCATTACAACAACCACACCACCAATCACCTTCTCCACACCCACGCTACAACCCTCTCCGCATCGAAAACCGTCTCTGCCATGGAGAAAGAAGGCGGCGTTCTGATAACGCACGGATTTTTCGTCTTACTTTCCCGCGCTTTGGGATGGGGGAGGGGCGAGTGGAGGGAGAATAGAGAAGTGCTACCATCATGATTGCTACGAAAAACCCCGACCCATGAGGGAAACGCCCCTCTTCTGGAAGTTTCCCGCAGGAGCTGGAAGGAGGGCGGGGCGAGAAAGGAGGGGAAATAAAAGCGAGCACTGAACACAGTGAGGTGTGTGCGTGTGTCGTAAGAGGCTGAGCTGCGTGGAGAGAACCGAGTTTTTGTCAGGGTTCGGAGTGTGTCTGTCGGGGTTCGGAGAGTGGAGAAGCCAAGGAGCTGTGTGGAGGTCTGGGCTCGTGTCAGAGTCGGGAGCTTGGAACAGTCAGTCGGTGGAGGTCCGGGCGTCGCGAAGGAGATGCAGGCTGGAGGCGCAGCCCTGCTGTGTCGCGCGAACCTGCACGTTCGTGTGGGGAGAGCCGGAGAGAGCTCGCCTGTCATGTGGAAGGCCCGAGCTCAACTGTGGCTATGCTAGCTGCCGTGGGGACGGGACGTCGCGACTCGCCCCATCAAGGCACCACGAGGGTGCAGGTAACCTGCAACGGTCTCGTGGGGCCCTTTCGGTCACCAAAGCCCCACGTTATAAAGGCCCACGGGCCCAGTCTGACTCCCTTGTCTCTGAGGGGCTCTTTCTTGCTTTTCTTTTGAATGAATGTTGTGGCGCCGTGTCCCGCTAAGTAGAAACTGTTAAGTGTACATTGATAACTAATAGACGGTGGTAACTCTTGGTCCTTGCTCATGTTTTGTGCCCGTCCCGTGCATTGCTTGTTTGGTTGCATGACTGCATGTGTGTTTTTGCATACTTGCATGGCTGTATATGTGCATGTGTGTAAATAAATGTGCTTAGTTGAATGTGAACCCGTTCGTCATGTCATTTTCCCATATTGAACCGCCGTATTGCATTTCGGAATGGTAGTTGGTTTTTGAATACCGATAAAAGAATTGGGTCCGGCGAGGTCTGGCGATAATACCCCGCTCGGTTATCCCAGAACCGAACGAACCACTTAAGCGGTTTGTGTCCAAGCAGGCCTTCGCCGAGGTATGGTCGCTCGGTAGGTTACCCACGCGAATACTTAGGTATATCGATATTCGGCGATTGACCCTGTCGTGCTCGGGTAGAATACGGACTCGGCCGTGGTGGCGTTAAGAACCCACCGTGACTGGTTTCTGGCGTTGTTCCAGAAAGTCGCGACTGAATTGCTCGTCTGGTGGGCGTGCGGCTGCTATTAGTGAAAAGCGGTCGTTCGAACGCTGAGCGGGCGGTAAATTATATGTGTGTGTATATATATATATATATTGTTGTGGTTACCAAATTCGCAAACCACCATTCAGGTCCCTTAGGTGAGGTATCTCGGTAAGTATATGTGTAGTTAGGCCCAAACCCGTTGTCTAGAGGGAATAAATGTTATTCATGCGTGCTGCGACTCTTCAGGATAGCCGTTTTTCTTTTACTATCTTTATTTTGGACCAACCGCCATTGTTACCACCACCAACCACAACATCAACCACCCACCGCAGCGCCGCTTCACGTCACACCTCGCAACCGTCGCATCGCCACCGTTCTTGCGCCGCTTGTGGGTACCGGTGTTGGACTCGTGCAGGGCGCGCGCCGAACAGCGTGTACAAAACCACGGATTTTCCACTTCAAAAACGGATCAAAAACGACACACGCCCACTTTTGTTCCGTCCAATCGGTGAGCGAGGAGCGATTTGGCCCCGCCTCCAGGGCGTTGGAGGGCGATCGCTATATGCAAATTTATGGATCAAAATGCATTCACGCCCACTTTTTCTCGGGCCAATGGGGAGCGAGGTGAAAGGTCGAAGGCAGGGGGTCAAAGATGAGAGAGCGAAGCCACGGGGCTTATATAAGCGACCGCGTTCGTCAGTCAAAGAATAGAGAGTTAAGACTTCGCGGGCGGTGGAGTTGGGAAGAAGAAGCAAGAAGGAGTTGGTCGTCGTCGTGTGCGTTGGAGTCGGAACGGAGGGGACGGAGCTGTGGAGAGGCGGCGAGGGCAGACGAGGGGGTGCTCGCGTCGTGCAGGGGGCTGCACACCAGGGAGGCCGACGGCGCGACCTGGCCGAGGTGGAGACGCTCGTCGCGGGACTCGAGACAGAGTGGAAATCCTTTCCCCCGAGCATCAGCAACCCCCTCCTGTTTCCCCCCACGCTGAGATAGTGCGACCAAGGGGGCCCCTTTCCCACCCCCTACCAGACACTGCCCGCGAGGCCCGCGGAGTTGAGGCACCATCGCCGCTCCGCGTCTCATCACCAGACGGGTAGGCGCGACCCGGTCTCGGCCTCAGGCCCGCCTCATCCTTGAGGGTTCTCTATTCTTTTCCTTGGTTTTGGGTATGTGTTGTCGGCGCCGTCTGTGAAGTAAAATTGTATAAGTGTTGCCGTGTGCTCGCGTAATCGGTATTAGATCTGCATTGTCGCATTTGCTTTTTGTGTAAAATTGCATTGTGTTTCTTCTTCTTTTCTATGTGCTTTTGGTGGAATTGTATATGTGCGCTTTCCGTTCATCGCGAATAAATGTGCTTTGTGTTGAACTGTTTCCCGCTTCGCTTCGTCATTTCTTTCATTGAATCCTCATCTTGCTTCACGTAAAGGGTTGGTAGTGGGCTGAATACGCCCGATAATTAATCGAACCGTCGAGGCCGACGATAACACCGCTCGGTTATCCCGATAGTACGGAACGGGTCGCTTAAGTGACCCGTGTCCGAAGTCGACCTGCGGCGAGGTGCGATCGCCCGGTCTACCCTCCGTGTGGGTACTTAGGTAGGTCGAATTTGGCGAGCAACCCTATCCCACGCGGGGGCTGATTGTCTCGATCGCGGTGAGACCGAAAGGTCCACCCGTGACTGGTTCCCGGCGTTAGTCCGAGAGGGTCACGACTGGATTGTCCGTCCGGTGGGCGACGTGCCGCGATTCGAGTTACGTGGCCGTCAGCACGCCGGCGGGCGCGAATCCGCAACACTGGTGTGAGGTCGTGCGATACAAATCCATTGCCCTCCTCGCGGCACTGGTATCGGAGAACAGGAAAACGGGCTCTCCTGTCTCCAATTAAATTCACGGGAATCGGTCCAGGGGTGAGAGAAGCGACCCCCGATTCCCTCCAAATTACGAGCGAGCGAAATTAACCCTTTAAGAGAAGCAAGATGGCGTCTCAAGGCGAGCGGGAGCCGGGGGTATTAGAAATGGATGTAGAATGTGTAGAATCCATGGCCCAGGATGGAATGCCCGTGCAGGAACATGAACTCGTCCAACTGAACCCAGAGCCCGAAATGGGTGCGGCAGCGGCCGCGGTGTATGACACCTCCCCCCCCCCCTCTCCACCAAAACCCTTCCCCAACCCTTGCCGAAACGGCTCAGCTGAGTGCATCCGACATAGCCCAGCTATGCACCATGCTGGCGGAAATGACAGCGAAAATGGATGCAAACGCAAATGAAATTATAAACGAAATGAAAAGCATGAACGAAAAGATCGATGCGAGTACACAGCAAATGAAGGAAGAAACGAAAAAGCTGCGGGGTGAGACGCAGAACATGGGCCGATGCCTGCAGGCGGGCATGAAGGCCGTGACCAGGGAGATAGGAATGGCGACTCCACGTGTGGAAGCAAACGAGCTGGAAGGGGGTGCAACGGCTGACAGGCCCGCGGTGGAGGCGGGTAAAAAAATAATTCGGGGGGCGTGTTGGGCGAGGGTCGTGACAGAGGAATCGACGGTGACCAAGAGGGAAAAATTAAATGGGGAGACCAAAACATGTGAGACGAGACACGAGGTGACGACAGAAACTTATAAATGTATAGAGACACGGGAGACAGAAAAAATAGAGGAGAGACAACACGATGAAGACGGGGAAAGTGACGCGCACACACACACGGAGGTAGTGGAGGATAGTGAGGTTGAGCTCGCGGAGCGTGTAGGGACCCAGTGCGAGCACCTGGATGGCCTCCTCCAGGAACGAGGGGAGGGACTCTGCCCCCTTGAGGCGAGTCACGACCAGGTGAGTTCGGTCGTGCTTTGCGAGGTTGAGGGGACGAGTGCTGCGAACGGGTGCACGGAGAGCTTGGGGGGTATAGAGGCCCCGGAGACCCTTGTGGGGACACGAATCCCCAGTGTGGTTGTCCCTGTGTGTGTGGAGCAAGGTGTGAGTGCGTCCCCGTGTGTGGAAGCGACCCCGTGTGTGAGCGGTGTGGTGGCGATGGTGCCGGAGTGTGTGCTTCCCAGCACGCCGAGTGTGGATGAGGAACCGCGGTTGAGTTCCCCCGCGTGTGTGAGTGAGGCACCGCGGGTGAGTGCCCCCGCGTGTGTGAGTGAGGCACCGCGGGTGAGTTCCCCCGCGTGTGTGAGTGAGGCACGGAGTATGGATGAGACACCGCGGTTGAGTTCCCCCGCGTGTGTGGATGAGGCACCGCGGTTGAGTGCCCCCGCGTGTGTGAGTAGTATGGTTTGTGTGAGTAGTGAGGCACGCGTGAGTGAACGGCCGTATGCAAGGGAGACCGTGTGTGTGAGAGAGCGGTATGTGAGGGAGATGTCGGTTGGCATGCGGGAGCACGCAGCCGCGTCTCCCGGTGTGAATGTGATGGAGTGGAGTGTGTGCGTCGTAACACGCAGGTGTGCGTGGGTTGAATGGCGACGACGAAGGCGACAGAAGAAAGAAAGCCGAGTAGCGGCTGGAGTTGTTTTGGGGACCGTGCCGGGTTCACCCAGCAGTGAGCACGCGGTTCGTGCTGTGCAACGCACGAGACCGCCACGTGCTCGCTTGCGAGAGTGAAGTCCCGGTCCGGAAACGCACGCGGTGGATTTGCCGATCCCGCGGACGGACAAAGTTTAGGCAGGTAAATGGATTTGGACCGGACGGGTTCTCCACGCGATCGTGTGTGTTAAGCTCCAACGGGCAAAGCACATGTGTTCGCGTGGGGAACCCCTCGAGACGTGGGGCTTGTGTTTTTTTTTTTATGCGCACGGTGACGCCATGGCTGCACGTGGGGTTGGAATCCGGCAGGAGGGGTATCTCTGCCGGATGGCACCGTCCAAGGAGGGACGAGGAACACGTGCAGCTGCATGACGTCACGGGCAGTTGCGGGTGTAAAGTGCGCGAGTTGCCGCGCAGGTGCTGCGCATGAAAAAGAAAAAAAAAACAAGCCTCACTTTCGGGTGCACAGGATTCCTGGGCAAGGGGTGGAAGACTCCCTTGATCTGGGCACAGGATGGAAACTAGTTAGGGGGAAGGGTCAGCTTAGTTAGACCGACTTCATGGGGCAGGGGTAAGTCCTCATGGAGTCCGTGGAATGGATTAGTTAGAGGGATTGTAGCCAGATTTAGGTTGGGAAATAAAATGATTTATTTGGAGACAGTGACAGACTTTGGATGTGTAGAGGGGACGTAGCTCAGCTACGTAGTGTTAAAAGGAACGTGCTACTAGTTTAAGGGACGACGTGGGAGCACGAGTGAGTTAGGGGGTGCCGATAGAAGGATGGCAGAGTTCAGTGGTGTGTGTGTTGAAGAGTTGGTGAGTGAAGTGGAAGCATGTGCTTGGTGAGTGAGTGAGGCCAGCGGGTCTGTGTGTATGGAGTGAATGGGGAATGCATGGTGCGATGAGTGATTGGGGGGAGGAGTGACTCCCGCCCAAGGGACCCCGGGGTCAGTATAAAGTGAGTTAGGGGGTTAGTCAAATTGAAAAATGGAGGTCGTTTTGTTGTTGGTGGGAAAGTAGGCTCGAGACCCATTTGGAGGGGTGCAGGAGCCCTGTTGACGGGCTTGGGAGCGTGGCTGCGAAGGGTGAGTATCGCTGAGTGGGTACCCCGGGCACCGGGCTAGTCGGCCGTGGTAGGCCAAGGGCCCATGGGGGGCCGGGATAGCGTAGTGGGCACGGGTGCGCCTGCTTGGTGCGGGGGCCAGGGGCGCCATTAGCCGCGTGGGCAGTGTTGTGGGCAAGGGTGACCCTCGGAAAGGGGCCTGGGAAGCCAGCCTGCCACGTGTGCGTTTCAGGGGAGGTGCCAGGGGGGGCACTCCCCGGTGTTAGGGAGCTGGTAGGCTCGGAGGCAGTGTAGTGCCCGGGGGTGCCATAGCGGGAGATTCGGCAGAGGGTCGTGCCTGCCAAAGGGAGCCACGTGTCCCAGCCAGGAGACCGTGTGAGGGCACGGAGAGAAAATTGGGGGGCGAGGCCCGAAATTGTGAGGACACCAACACAGGCGACGGGAATCTGGGTTGTTAGAACCAATAGTTTAAGCGAGAGGCGCTTGTTGAAAGCCCCGGGGTAGTTTAACTGTTAAATGGATAGGGTAGATTAGGAGATGTACCCCTCCGCACCATCCATCCCCTTGCTCTCGTGGTGGGCCGCTGGACCCACTTTGGGTTAGATCGCCGAACTCTGGGGAGGCCATTCTGAGGCTTCGTTGGGCCTCGACACAGGACGTTAGCTCTCCCTTGTTCCCCTCCGGGAAGGGAACGGAGGGGTTGGGAGTAGGCTAGGTGACAGGATAGGTTAGCCGAACAAGGACGATAAAGGGGGTTAGGGGACGATTTATAGTGGGGGAGTAAAAAAAAATAAAAATAAAAATAAGTGGGGGCTAAATTGGTTTTTCACAAATTAAGGGAGTGGGTATGTACAGTGACAGGCAAAGGCGATAGGTTGGGAGGGAGACAGGTAGGTAGGTCCGAGCCCGCCTTCCAAGTGGCCAGCACCACCGCACTCCCTCCACCAACCTTCACTGAACGGCAAAGGCTGGCCAACTTCATCTGCCGGCTGGCTGTTTTTCTTCAAGGCCTGTGCCAGCCCACTTCATCGGCAGCTGTTGTGTTGCTGCAAGGCCTGTGCCGGCCGGATCATCTGCAGCTGTGGTACTTCAAGGCCTGTGCCGGCCAGTTCATCTGCCGGCTGTGTTTGCCTGCAGCGGCCTTCTTCTGCGGGCTGTGTTTGCCTGCTGCCTTTGCCATGCCATGCCCACTGCTCACGTTCACCAGCCCCGTTCAATTTTTGCTTTACCCCCCCCCCCCTGTTCATTTCCATGTGCGCCAGGATCCGCAAGGCAACAGTTTGCAAGCTGCAAGAACTGCCCTGTTGGCAGCTACAACACGGGCCTGCAGTGGCGGCCCGTGCACCATGTTGTGTTCATGCATCCATTTGTAGTGTTCATTGCGTGTGCCACTTGAGCTGGCACGGAGACTGCGTTTGTGCAGCCCATGCACCGTTGTGGTTCACCGCGTTCAGTTCAAAAGGGAAGGCCTTGGACTGCGTGTGAGCAGCCAGCCACGTTCCCTGTCACCTGCATTGTTTTGAGCCAGAGACTGCATGCGAGCAGCCTGGCTCCCTGCTAACTGTTTTCTTTTGCAGAGTTCAGTGATCCTGGGCCATGGTTTAGTGTAAAATTTGTAAGTTAAGGTTAAGATGTACTGTAAATATGAGTGCGCCCCCGGCATGTCTGTCCTAGCGCCGGCAATTTTATTTAAGTCGTCCGTGTGAGTGAGTTTGTTTAGGTAGTTACTCAGCCCTCAGGTTATTTATTTTGGGGACACGAATACCATGAATGTCGCACTCAGGGATCCGTTGGTAAAATGTACCAGGGAAAACTACACATGATGGCACACGAAAATTTGACGACTCGGGACGAGTCTGTAAAAAGGGGAGGGGGTAGTGTTGTGGTTACCAAATTCGCAAACCACCATTCAGGTCCCTTAGGTGAGGTATCTCGGTAAGTATATGTGTAGTTAGGCCCAAACCCGTTGTCTAGAGGGAATAAATGTTATTCATGCGTGCTGCGACTCTTCAGGATAGCCGTTTTTCTTTTACTATCTTTATTTTGGACCAACCGCCATTGTTACCACCACCAACCACAACATCAACCACCCACCGCGGCGCCGCTTCACGTCACACCTCGCAACCGTCGCATCGCCACCGTTCTTGCGCCGCTTGTGGGTACCGGTGTTGGACTCGTGCAGGGCGCGCGCCGAACAGCGTGTACAAAATCACGGATTTTCCACTTCAAAAACGGATCAAAAACGACACACGCCCACTTTTGTTCCGTCCAATCGGTGAGCGAGGGGCGATTTGGCCCCGCCTCCAGGGCGTTGGAGGGCGATCGCTATATGCAAATTTATGGATCAAAATGCATTCACGCCCACTTTTTCTCGGGCCAATGGGGAGCGAGGTGAAAGGTCGAAGGCAGGGGGTCAAAGATGAGAGAGCGAAGCCACGGGGCTTATATAAGCGACCGCGTTCGTCAGTCAAAGAATAGAGAGTTAAGACTTCGCGGGCGGTGGAGTTGGGAAGAAGAAGCAAGAAGGAGTTGGTCGTCGTCGTGTGCGTTGGAGTCGGAACGGAGGGGACGGAGCTGTGGAGAGGCGGCGAGGGCAGACGAGGGGGTGCTCGCGTCGTGCAGGGAGCTGCACACCAGGGAGGCCGACGGCGCGACCTGTCCGAGGTGGAGACGCTCGTCGCGGGACTCGAGGCAGAGTGGAAATCCTTTCCCCCGAGCATCAGCAACCCCCTCCTGTTTCCCCCCGCGCTGAGATAGTGCGACCAAGGGGGCCCCTTTCCCACCCCCTACCAGACACTGCCCGCGAGGCCCGCGGAGTTGAGGCACCATCGCCGCTCCGCGTCTCATCACCAGACGGGTAGGCGCGACCCGGTCTCGGCCTCAGGCCCGCCTCATCCTTGAGGGTTCTCTATTCTTTTCCTTGGTTTTGGGTATGTGTTGTCGGCGCCGTCTGTGAAGTAAAATTGTATAAGTGTTGCCGTGTGCTCGCGTAATCGGTATTAGATCTGCATTGTCGCATTTGCTTTTTGTGTAAAATTGCATTGTGTTTCTTCTTCTTTTCTATGTGCTTTTGGTGGAATTGTATATGTGCGCTTTCCGTTCATCGCGAATAAATGTGCTTTGTGTTGAACTGTTTCCCGCTTCGCTTCGTCATTTCTTTCATTGAATCCTCATCTTGCTTCACGTAAAGGGTTGGTAGTGGGCTGAATACGCCCGATAATTAATCGAACCGTCGAGGCCGACGATAACACCGCTCGGTTATCCCGATAGTACGGAACGGGTCGCTTAAGTGACCCGTGTCCGAAGTCGACCTGCGGCGAGGTGCGATCGCCCGGTCTACCCTCCGTGTGGGTACTTAGGTAGGTCGAATTTGGCGAGCAACCCTATCCCACGCGGGGGCTGATTGGCTCGATCGCGGTGAGACCGAAAGGTCCACCCGTGACTGGTTCCCGGCGTTAGTCCGAGAGGGTCACGACTGGATTGTCCGTCCGGTGGGCGACGTGCCGCGATTCGAGTTACGTGGCCGTCAGCACGCCGGCGGGCGCGAATCCGCAACAATATATATATATATATATATATACATACATACATGTATACATACATACATATATATATATATATACATATATATATATATATATATGTATATACTAGCCAAATCCACGCTCTGCGCGAAGTTTCGAAAGTGAGGGTTCGTTAGGACGTCAATATATCCAGTGTTCACAATGTGATTTATAGAATTTCTTTATAAAATGTGTTTCTTACATTTTTTGTGTCAAATTCACCTTCTGAAGTAGTCAGCATGTGCAGAAGAGGGTTTTACATTACAGACGCTGTTTTCTCGGAGTGGCATTATGCCTCTCAGTGGTGACGGTCTGTCGAGGACAGAAGTAATGGCGTCAGTGAATGACTGATGATGTCATGACGTCATTACGCCTCTCAGCGGTGACGTCACACGTCGCCATTCAAAGGAATGTAAAAATTAGAAAATCGCCAAAAATTCCCAAACCTGTCCGTCTGGCGCGATCTCACAAAGCCCATGCTGTTCATTAGACCAGAGAGCACCCGCATGACGAAAGTGGCGACAATCCGTCCAGCAGTTACGGAGAAGAAACGTCAAATTACGCGCAGACTTTAACAGAAATACTATATTGGATATACACACATATACACATGTACTAGCAGGGATACCCGTGCTCCGCACAGGAATACCGTGGATGACGTCGGGTCTGAAGGAGTATATGTCACAGTTAATTGTAAAATTGTAGAGGCTGCCACCATTATTATTATTATTTTTCATCACCACTATAATATTATATTTTCCCCGCCATGTTTTATATGCAGAAGACTCGAGTTCAAAAATGTTAAAATTTATTGCCGCATCAGATAAAAACCATAATGCCTCAACAATGTGAGGCTGGTTTCATGTCATCATTTGCGACTTAATTAATTCTCATTCTCTAACAAATTCTGTTGGTCCCATATCAATCGGCTGAACTTGAAAAATTAACGTTACGCAATCAGGTGATGATGTCATAATTCGGAAACCGGGAAGTCGGAAGTCATTGTCTTCAATTGACTATAGCATTATTTTTTCATTCTATTGCAAATGGCGTTGGCCCCATGTCAATCGGCTGAACTTGAAAAATTAACGTTCCGAAATCAGGTGATGACGTCATAATTCGGAAACCGCAAGTCGGAAGTATAATTTTTTTACATCGGGACACTCCCGGGTACATGTTCTGTCAGCATGTGAAGTTTGGTGAGGATCAGTCCAGTACTTTTCGCGTGCATAGGTCACAGACAAACACACAGACACACAGACAGACACACTTTCAACTTTATATCTATAGATATAATATATATAT
>NC_140968.1:67422134-67494634 GCF_056783735.1 Eptatretus burgeri
ATGCTCTGGTCAGATTGTGTGTCTGTGTGTGCTATTTCAACGCTGTGAGAGCGCATGTGCAACTATCGTCGGGCCGGGGGAGAGACTTCCCTGTGGGTGGTCGAGTGGCCAGGCTATAAAAGGCGGCAACACCCACACACACGAGAGATACTGGGGGATGCAGAGAGATGTAACAGTGAGCGCACGCACAAATTACCTGGGGAGACGCAGCGGTAGAAAGACCCAAGGGATTCCCAGCATACCAGTCAAGATAGTGAGACCGTAAAGAAGAGCATGCAAAGCGATAATACGCCTGATGGATGAGTCTGCTGCAAATTGCAATTGGCGTTTCTGCCAAGCTTGCAAGACCAACATGCATCGTGCCTCCTGATGCTTCACCACAGGGGAAGAATGCCCTCACCTACACCACATGTCCCTGTCAATTCTTCTGTTCATCCTGTGTTCCTGCCCAAGGCTGTAGCATAAGGATAGCCTCAGGATAGCCACTGAAACTGCTCTCATGTAGGTTAAGCATGCTGATTGGGTTTCTCTATCACATTTTACTTGGGTTATATTTATATGCCCCTATCCCCATTATTTGCTAAATCTGTTGCTTTTTTTTTTGGGGATACATAGTTGAGGTTCGAGGAAGAGCTAGTGCAGTACTAGTACACTGAACAGATCAAGGTGCAACAGGACAAAAGGAATTGCAGAGAGAGGGGGGAAACACCAACAGCAGAGCCGAAGGCCAAGACAAGGGGAGGCTTGGACAAACAATGGGTGTGGGGAGGAATGAGGAGCAGGAGAGGATGCATGGGGTGGACAAGATGGATACAGAAGGGAACTCTCAAGAGGGAAAACTAAACATTTGAAAGGAGGAGAGATTGGGGTGGGTAGGGAGTTAAAGAGTATCCACTCAAAGTATCGAAGAAAAGATCATGGGTTTTTTTTTTAAGCGAGTCGCTGTGTCTCAGCCTCAGAATTATCCTCAAGCATGATGAAATTCCCTTCAGAACTGCATGTGTGTGCTTTTAAACTGCCACATGGTTAATTAATCAATCCCAACAACACCAAACTGCAAACCAATCACGTGTATAGAATGGCACCGCTCGGCATCTTGAGAGTTCATCTCCAGCAGTATCACATCACCCATGAGGAAGACCAAGTCGTGACAATATATTTTTGCAAGATCTGGAATCTTGGCATACAAAAGCTCAGAATGAAGGTTCAAGAGAAGAAACATTAAAACTCCCTGCCCAATACTACCCTTTGATGTGAAAAGCAGAAAATAGTTGATGTAAGCAAGCTCCAAGAACGAAGAAAGTTGGTTGCACAAATAAGTCACAATGTGCCGAGAACACTGAACCCAGAGGACACACCAATAAACACAACACAGACACACATACCACACAATCCTCAGCCAGCAAACTGGTCAACCCACACTGAAACCCCACCCACGTGACCAGATCATCACAACAGAGAAGATTAACGCGAATGTATATTTTACATCCAATAACTTTCCAAGCTTGGCGAATGTATATCCCTATTTTAATATAGTGTTCTTTCCAAGTTTCGTGGAATATATATATATATATATATATATATATATATATATATATACATATATATATATATACATACATACATACATACATACATACATACATACATACATACATACATGAGCCTGGTGTTGGCACAGTGGTAGGGCAGCGGCTTGGGATCCAAAAGGTCCTGAGTTCAAGCCCCGTTGGGACACTGAATTAATACACCAGGGGGTTCTCAGCCTGTCATCCTTCCGAGGTCAGCGAAATGAGTACCAGTGTACTGGGCTGGTGTATACCCCGGTTAAAATAGGTGTACCATATCCCTGTGTCGTAAGAGGCGACCAGGGTTGCGTCAGGAAGGGCATCCGGCGTAAAACATGTGCCAAATCACTATGCGGATCATACGGATGATCCGCTGTGGCGACCCCTAAAGGGAGCCGTCGAAAGAAGAAGAGAGAAGATATATATATATATATATATATATATATATATATATATATATATATATATATATATATATATATATATATATATACTGTATATGTCATGAGGCCCAATCACGTCTCCCACCTATAAATTGGAGGGAACTACCAATCAGCTCTCACCTAATCATTTTTTCTCAGCTGTGGTGAGGTTTTTCTGGAATTAACCCCTGTTCTTCCAGCCAAAGAAAGCTGCATAAAGCAACCAAGAATGTTCCACAAGGTAAGCCATTTACTGTTTCAAACTCGACAGGTTCCTCTGCAGTTGCAGACGTTCATAAGTATCACGTACATGAACATCACAATGCTGCATGTCCCCATCAGCTGCCAGGCCAATTTCATTACAAGTTGTCAAGTCATCAGCGACAGCGTAGAGAGAAAATGTACACCACCGAGGAACTGAGGTCAGGTTTAAACAGATCCTCTACAGTTGCAGACGTAGAAAATGTGCTTTCTTGGTTGCTTTATGCAGCTTTCTTTACATTATCGTGTGTGTGTGTGTGTGTGTGTGTGTGTGTGTGTGTGTGTGTGTGTGTGTGTGTGTGTGTGTGTGTGTGTCATTGGTTGTTATCTCCACATGTATGTGGGTTTCAGGTGGTGACCTACCAGGTCTCAATGTATCCACCTCCATTAACCACATTGTCATGCATAATATGTAGATGTATGAATAATATGTATGTTTAGGTATTCCTCCACTATTCTCACACCCTGATGACTTATTTCACAGACCTGCTGATTGTGTTCATTCCTGCAACATGTCAGAGTACCTGATCATCAACCTCTTATGTCACATGTACTGTACGTGTTTGTCGACTTTTCCAATCCTTGTCACCAAATCCATATGGACTGTTTTCTTGGAATGCTTTCATTGTGTTTTTTTTTCAGTACAATTATCCATATTTAGCTCGAATAATAATAATATTTATCATAGTAATAATAGTAAAATATATTTACCAGTTCAAGACTGACATACAAAGTCTACTGCCACAGTTAAAGATGAGATGGTCCACAGTCTAACAAGAGTATTTTTCATTCTCTTGCAATTGATAGGAATTAGTACACTGCGAAAGCTGCAATTTCAAATGACATAATTAACCCTGTAACTCAGGCTTGACAACATAAATGATATGATGTGATGATAGAGGTGCCTCTTAGTTTTCTCAGCTGCCAAAAAGCCATTCTATTGTTCAACTTAAAGAGAGACCTTTAGTTCCTTCAGTATTTCTTTGTATTGTTTGATTATGTTTCATTTTTGATTCCCATTTTTTACATGACCCTCAAATTTTTTATATATATATATATATATATATATATATATATATATATATATATATATATATATATATATATATATATATACATATCTCTCTCTCTCTCTCTCTCTCTCTCTCTCTCTCTCTCTCTCTCTCTCTCTCTCTCTCTCTCTCTCTCTCTCTCTCTCTCTCTCTCTCTCTCTCTCTCTCTCTCTCTCTCTTTTTCTCTCTCTCTCTCATTCCCGTGTCCTCATTTTCTACTGACGTCAAAGTGTCAATAGAATACCAAAATGACCCAGTTCCCAGAAACCTGAGTGACACGTCACCAAACGAGAAGGGCACTCGGTAAAGCGCATACCTCTGCCATGCAATGCCTGGTCCACGAGAACATATTTGGCCCAACACATTTTTTAACTAGAGGGGGAGCACTCGTTTGAGTGCAAAACCTCTGCCTACAATACTGCTGGGTCACTTAAGTGAACCTGATATACTATTCATTGTAGGTCAAAACGGATCAGACTCTACTGAACCACGATTGAATAAACTAAACCCTACTGAACCACGATCGACGCGCATGTAGAAATGCCAAAAAAAAAAAATATCGAAATTTTTTTGAAAAACAAGTTGCAAAATTTCTGGGTTTTTTTTCTCTAACAAATTTTTTTTGGGGGGGGGGTTGGAAATCACTTAAAAACATGTAGAAATGCAAAAAAAAAATATCAAATATTTTTCAAATAAAATCGACATTTTTTTGAAAAAAAGTTGCAAAATTTTCTAAGTTTTTTTTTTTGGACCAAGTCCAAAATCTAATCGCATGATCCTTGGACCATACCTAATCCCCCCACCAAGTTTTGTAAAAATCCATCCAGAGTTTTTTCCGTAATACTGTTCACAAACAAACAAACAAGCAGTCATAGACTGGTACTTATGAAATCGTCAACTTGACCTCTGACCTTGTCTAATAAAAGCTGTCTCTAGAGAAGGTAGCGATGCAAACCAGAAGTTTCTACGATGATTCTGTTCCAAACCAGCAAAAATCGAATGTTTGACCTCACTGTGACCTTGACCTTTGACCGATTTTGACCAAAATCTAATCGGCACTAGCCATCACCCTCCTGAATCACGTGGTGTAATTTGACATTGGTAGCTTCTTCCGTTCGAGTTATCGTGCCTACAAACAAACAAACAAACAAACAAACAGAAACGGAAGTCATCAATATACTTACGAAATCTTTAGATTTCGTAAGTAACAAACAGACAGGGGTGAAAACAGTAACCTCCATCCATCTTCGAAGATGGCGGAGGTTAAAAATCATTCCATGCATCGTTTTTGGCCCGATCTCTCAATGGTGAAGAATGAGTTTAAAAATCAAATCATTCTCGTATCCGGATTCGAGTCTTCACCAAAATCAATTCAATTTGTCCTCGTCACACACCCAACCTGTCCACCAAGTTTCATCTGAATCCATCCACAACTTTTTGATATATCGTGCTATATATCGTTTTTAGCCCTATCTCTCAATGGTGAAGAATCACTTAAAAATTTTTCGTGGTCGGATCCGGATCCAGATATTCATCAAAATCTAATCAGTTCGTCCTTGTCACACACCCAACCTGCCCACAAAATTTCATCCGAATCCGTCCACAACTTTTTGAGATATCCTGCACACAAACAAACAAACAGACAAACAGACAAAAATCAAACAGACAGACAGGGCTGAAAACATAACTTCCACCTTCAGTGGCAGAGGAAATTAAAAATCAATGGTGAGAAAATAATAAGCTTTGAGATGCAGCCAACACGTCAACATAATGGTAAGTTTGGAGTGAGTAAATCAGACAAAAATGATGAAATTGTTAAACTTTTCGAGTGATCAGATCATCAATGCAAGCTCCATAATACTGCCAACAGCTATGCATCGAATCATCTAGGAGGGAGCTCACCCAACACAGTGTTCAGAATGACTTCCGTGATTAAATCATTTGCTTTTGTCCCCCTCTTTAATGTCTCCAGGCAAGACATACAAAGTGAACACTGAAGTGTTTAAATGAATAAAGAGCGGCTTCATGCTTTACAAAACTTTAACATAACTTTATCACATAATGCATGGTACAAAAGGAGCAAAATCTTTCGATTAAAGTTCTTACCACTTGACAGGTTCACCTCTTGGCACTCACCAAAGCTGTGCTATCAACAAGGTATGCTATGCACCAGGTTCATATTTCCCGATTTATCTGTCTCTAACCAAAGGTTAGCCATTTGCACCTGCACTTATTTTGGCTTGCAAATACATAGCCTATTGGTACTGTGCCTATCTTTTATATGCCACGACCCTCTCAATGAGATGTCTACCTTCTCGAACCACAAAATTCCACCAACTTTCCCCACGTCAGCCCCCTTCCCCCAACCAATATCAATTCTAAACTCGCCAACCTCAATGCCTCTTTTCTCATGTGGTCTTACGCATCAAAATTTTCCTACCAACTGTCTCAGGCTGAAAAGAACATCAGCCCAGAAAGTACATTCAAATCTAGTAGTGATGTAAATTTTTGCAACGATCTTATACATACTGTAGCTCTGTCACCATTGATCTATTGGGTGGTGGTCGTCGGTGGCTGGCTGTCTCTCTCTCTCTCTCTCTCTCTCTCTCTCTCTCTCTCTCTCTCTCTCTCTCTCTCTCTCTCTCTCTCTCTCTCTCTCTCTCTCTCTCTCTCTCTCTCTCTCTCTCTCTCTCTCTCTCTCTCTCTCTCTCTCTCTCTCTCTCTCTCTCTCTCTCTCTCTCTCTCTCTCTCTCTCTCTCTCTCTCTCTCTCTCTCTCTCTCTCTCTCTCTCTCTCTCTCTCTCTCTCTCTCTCTTTTTCTCTCTTTTTCTCTTTCCTGATGCTAAGGTCTACAATCTTGTACATTGTAACATTGTTCACTCATGCTGCTGAAAATCTGCAGCTGAGGCGTACCCCTGTTTCAAACTCTCTCGTCATTCCCATTTCAGACCCATGATCCTTATTACCCCCTACTAAGCTTTCCTAACAACCATTTTACTTGCTAGTGTCAGTTTCCTCCCCTACTCCTCCTCTTTTCCTGTTCGTTCATTCCCTTAATGTGCGTCCCACTGTCAGTTCTACCTTGCTCTTCAATGGGCTTCACTCCTATAAAGGAATAAAAAAAACAAACTGTGGACACTGCTTTCATCTATTCATAGATATTGAATTGCATTCATAAAAGATGCATCATCGGGGGTGGATACCACAGCCAAGCTCACTTTATAGTTATAAATAACGTGGATTTTATTCCACCACATTCAGCAGCTGCCTCTCTTCCAAATCCTACCTGCGGCCAGGTGTTAAAAACACCAGTACCACTTCCTTGTAAGTGGTGGGGTAAACCTTCACAATATGTACTGGTTGCAACTTATTTAATGGTCCCAATTATTCCTGACTTCTTTTGGAGCCACCTGGGAAAAGCTTTTGGCTCACAAACTGGTTGGCCAGACCTGACATTCATCTGAAGGCAGCAGGAATTTGTAATATGTCCAGGGTTACAGGCTACAGCGATAACTCACCAGCTCTTCGCAAAAGACACTGTGGAACATATAACGTCCACCAACTAATACGAGCAGACGTGGCACCCAGCTTAACATCCATTTGAGGTACGACACGCTTTACGATGCAATGCCAGCAAAGCACCAATGTGCCAGTTGATGGGTCACTCATCAAACCTAGACAGGACAGCTCAAAGGTAAGTTTAACTACAATGTGTGCAGAGGATGAAATCAACAGGACATTGATTGAGGTATGCTGACTGCCTTGGGAAGTGAGAAGATGACGTTTCAAGCATCAACACTAAATTGGACAAAAAAAAATATACTCCGACAATGAGGTCACATCCAAAATATCGACTTCTCCTTGCTTCTCCTGGTAGTTAGCATACCTCAATCAACATTATGTTGATTCCATCCATTGTCCTATCTGTCGACTGATGCAGATCGTCACTATAGCCTTCATTAGCAAGACTAGCTTTTCATTCTACAATAGATACAAAGGTACAATGCTATAGGGTTACAAGGGTAACAAATGTATAAACCCAATGTACAAAGGTGAACTAACAATGGAGGATGTAACCAGGCGTCAGCCATACCATGAAAATACGCTCAGAAGAAATGTCACGAATAAAAATCACAAAAAAATTGTCTAACAGAAATGATCATGTGCAATTTGTTGACATGAGGTTCGTTGAGAGAATGTCCTTTTCTGATGGATGAAGGATTTGTAGCTACTTTCAAAATCACTTTGAACTACTTTCAAATGCAGTGAACGTGCTGATCTGTGTGAGAGCTCGGGCTCACAGGATAGCTCAGAGATAGCGTACTTACCTTTCAGCTGTCTAGTCTGGGTTTTATTCGCAATCCAAGAATAAAAATGTCACCCTGGTGCTTTTCAAGACAGTGTGTTGCATTATTGATTGCGCCATCCATCAGAAGGGCCGTCAAGTAGGATGTTCCATCTGCCAGCTCTCACGGTGCTTTCACAATGGCAAAATTCCAAACCGCGATTCTCACTAGAGACGGGGCTCATTCTGGTCATCTTCCAGCAGTGGCCCTTAGGCGCTGTCAGTGTGCCAAAAGACCAACAACCTAGCTGGACACGGTGTTACGTGGTACAAGAAAGTCATGTTGTCATCCTTAAATACAGTTAAATATTCTGCCAGGCTAAAAGAAAACACACACACACACACACACACCACTGAAAAGATGTACCACCACCAAACACAACAAGGAAGCCTAGAGGCACAACAGAAGGGATGTAAGATGAAAGAAAGGATGCTGTCGAACAATAGACAACCTACTACTGAACAACGTCATACTTGAAAACTGCAATACGAGAAGAACCAAACTGTTCATAGTCTGGATAGACCATTAAAAAAAAAGAAGCTTTTCATGGTGTTCCACATTCATGGATGATAAAGTGCATGCAAATGTACAAGATCAATCCTCAGATAATAAAGCTGGTTGAGAAAGCAATGGATCTCTGGAATACCAGACTAATAATTACTGCAGCATTCAGAAGGAAAGATCGAAATACCAGGAGTGAATACACGACGTGGGATCTTCCCTGGAGACAGCCTTTCCCCCCTCCTGTTTTGCCTGGCTCTGGATCCACTAAGTAATCTCATCAATGAGCAAGGACATGGATACACCCTAACATCCAATAAAATAAGGTACAAAGAAACAAGAAAGGTGACACATCTACCGTACATGGATGATTTAAAACTCTTTGCACCGAATGACGAAAAATTGGCAGAACAAATGAAAATTGTGAAACAGTACTCTAACAACATCCAAATGGAATTTTGCATAAATAAATGTGCCCAGTGCACATTCGTGCAAGGTACACCAACAAAAAGAGACAACATAAAAGTCGACCTAAATACAACAATACCGGAGCTACATAACAAAGCATCATACAAATACCTCGGAGTAGAAGAGGGCCACCAAATATATCACCAACAAATGTGAAAAACAATTACCAAAGAATACCTGCAGAGAACGAGAATGATCCTGAAAACACATCTCCCCGAGAAACAAAATCAAAGCCATAAAGCATAAACCAACTTGCAATACCAGTATTCCAATACAGTTGCGGAAGAGTAATCTGGCCACAAGCAGAAAGCAAAAAAAAAAAAAATAGACATGAAAGCAATAAAACTCCTCACTATTCACAAAGGGTTCTATAAAAATCAGTGCATCCTGAGAATGTACCTGCAGAGATGAGAAGAAGGTTGCTGGCTGATGTAAATCAATCAAGTGCACAGGATGCCAACAGCGGGATTGGCTGAGTACGTGAAAAACTCAACAGACAACAGATTACAATTTGTATACAAGCATGAAGACAACAAACCAGAAAAGGTATATTTCACTCATCTTGCAAAAAAAAACTTCCAAAAACAGGTGCAAATAGAAGATCTCACACACCAAATTGAAACAGCATCATATACAACCCCAATGATTGCAAAAAAAGACAAAGGAAAAATAGAAGACGAAATATCAACAGATATATTGTGACAACTGGGAGAAAGACAAAATAGCAGGGAGATATTAAAATAAAAATAGTTGGACAGATTGGGGATCTGTCCCAATTGGGACAGATTGGGATTGGGACAGATTGGGGACAGATTGACAAAGAAGGATCACTGGAATGGCTAAGAAGAGGTCAGTTCAATTGGGATTGAGAACAAATCATTATAAATGCCCAAGACCAAGGACACTCCACCAACAGCTTGAAAAAGATGGCAGAACCGAGTCAATTGGACGTATGTAGATTTTGCAAGATAGACACAGAAAGTACGAGCCACCTCCTATCGGGATGTAAAAAAACTCATGTCAAAACAGCTGTTTGCACAATGGCACAACAAAGTTTGTAGAGTAATCCACTGCACATCTGGAGAAATTTAAATATCCCAATTCCAACAAAACTCATGGAAACATGAAACAAAAGCAATAATTGAAAACAAGGAAGTCATGCTCACGTACAACCTGATGATTCCATCAAGCGTGAACATAGAAAGCAAAGCATTGCAATCGGACATAGTACACAGATACAAAAAGGAAAACAAGGCATTGATAATTGGAGGTTTCAGTACGAAGTGTTTTTTGTCTCAGTAATAAGGAAATCAAGAACATGACCAAAGTACCGGAATCTTAATGACCAAACTTCAGACCTTTATACAATCATAAGCTGGTCAAACACTTGGAATATATTGTTACGGCTGTGGAAATTCGCAAACCACCATCCAGGATCCAGGTCCCGTAGGTGAGGTATCTCTTAAGTACATGTGTAGTTAGCCCCAAACCCGTTGTTTCGAGGGAATTAATGTGATTCATTCGGACTGCGACGCTTTGAGTCAGTCGTTTTTCTTTTTCTATCTTTTATTTCAAACAAAAACAAACGAGGACGCTCGGTGGGCTTTTCCCGCCTGTTTTTTCAAGCCATTCTTCTCCGCGCTTGGTGTGAGGGAGGAGAAGCGGGGTGGGGCAGCTGGCGCCCGATTGGTGGATGCGCGGTGTGACGCGGCCAGGGAGGAGGAACGCCCCTCTTCGAGACCTTTCTCGAAGCGCCTCGAAGGGGGGTGGAGCAAAGAACGGGGTGGAGCAACAGGGCGAAGCTCCAGGATATAAAAAGTCGGACACGGGCGGAGCGGTTTTGTGGTTGCTCTTGCCCTCTTCCTGTCTTCCGGCTCGCTTGTCCTCTTCTCTTGCTGGTGGCCGCTGGCCTGGTCTGCTGTGGTGCGGTTCCAAGACCCCGCTGGCGGGAAGGAGCGTCCGCCATCCCCACCCCCTCCCGACCTCGGGCATCCACGTTTCCCCCCCCCCCTTCTATCCGCGCTGGGGATAGCGCCGAAAACTCCGTCCGTGGCGTTGAGTGGCCAACACGTGCCGGCGCGAGGCACGCCGGAGAGGCCTCTCCTACCACGCTCGGGCACGGAGTCGCGGCCAGGCGGGACCACGTCGACGGACGTCGGAGAGGGATTCGACGGCCCAAAAGGGAAGTCACGTTTTTCTTTTCGGGGTTTTTGTATGGATCTTGTGGCGCCGTGTCTTGTAAAGTAAAACTGTATAAGTGTTGCCGTGTGTTCGCGTATTCGGTCGTAGCTCTGCATTGTTGTTTTTGTTTTAAATTGATATGTGTGCATTCTGACTGTTTGGCTGTATATGTGTGCTCTCCGTGTGTCATGTAAATAAAGTGCATTATGTTGAATTGTTCCCCGTTTCACTTTGTCCTTTCCTTCGTTTGAATCTCCATCTTGCTCCACGTAAAGGGTTCTTAGTGGGCTTAATACGCCCGATAATTAATCGGAACCGTCGAGGCCGACGATAACACCGCTCGGTTATCCCGATAGCACAGAACGGACCACTTAAGCGGTTCGTGTCCAGAGTCGGCCTGCGGCGACGTATGATCACCCGGTCTACCACTCGCGCAGGTACTTCGGTTGGTCGAACTTGGCGAGCAACCCTATCCTGCGCGGGTGGGCAATTGGCACGATCGTAGTGAGGTTAAACCCCCACCCGTGACTGGCTCCTGGCGGTAGTTCCAGGAAGGTCATGACTGAATTGTCCGTCCGGTGGTCGACGCGTTTGCGATTGGAGTTACGCAATCGCTCGCATGCCAGGAGGGCCAGAATTCGTAACAATAACAATAACAATATATATATATATATATATATATATATATATATATATATATATATATATATATATATATATATATCAACTCGACTTTCTGTATCTCGACTTCTCTCTATGTCTCTCTCCATCACTCATGACGTCATCATAAGAATCAATTCAGGAGACTGCACGTTTGCTTGTATGTCACTCATGCAGAATGGCTGACCTGATGTTTTCGTCTGACTCATAAATTGCATTTGACTATTCTTGGATAACAATGTTTCAGATTCCATGAATGATAATATTGTTGATATAAATACTTGGACAACTCTTCCATAAATGTATGGCTGTACACACCCAAAGTAGAAAGTGGGGAAAGTGACGATCACAAAATAACTGGTGTGCACAACCAACAGAAAGACTCAGAAGAGAGACTGGGCAACAGTGACGAGTGAATACATGTGTACATATCCATCCATCCATCCATCCATCCATCCATCGGGACCATACTCTGTACAGAGCATTGGTGCTGCCTAAGCAGTCTCCTTGGCTATTGGGCACAATCCTGGATGGGTCGACACTCCGACACAGGATACCAGCAAGCTGGCACTCATTTTGCTGACCTCAGAAGGATGACACGCAGAGTCAACCCCATCCATCCATCCATCCATTGAGACCATATTCTGTGCAGAGCATTGGCACTGCCGAAGCAGTCTCCTTGGCTATTGGGCACAATCCTGGATGGGTCACCACTCTGATACAGGACACCAGCAAGCAAATGGGCACTCATTTTGCCGACCTTGAAAGGATGACAGGCAGGGTCAACCCCATCTGGTATTACTTCAACAACCCAGTGGGATTTGAACTCAGGATCCTCAAATTCCAAGCCCACCACACTAACCATGAAGCCAACACCAGGTTTGTCATGTGTATACAGTGCCCTCAATAAGTATTAGAACAGTGAATTCAAATTTGTTATTATTGCTATATACTCAAGAAATCTGGATTTGAGATCAAAAGATGAATATGAAACAAGAGTACAGGTCAGCTTATATTTCTTGGTATTTTTATGTATATATGTTTTACTATTGTAGAACAACAGCACTTTTTATGTTCCATCCTCCCATTTTTGGAACAGATTAACTTTAAGTAAATTAAAGTAGTATATAATAGTTAGTACAGTATTTTGGTTGCACATCCCTTGCATGCAATAACTGCATCAAGCCTGTGACCCAATGACATCATCAAACTCTAGGTATCTTCCCTTGAGAAGCTGTTCCAAGCCTTTCCTACAGCCATTTTCAGTTGTTGTTTGTTTTGTCGGGTTTCTGACTTTAGTCTCCTCTTCAGCAAGTGAAATGCATGCTCCATTGGATTTAAATAAGGAGAATGACTTGGCCAGTCTAAAACCTTCCACCTTTTTTCCCCTAATGAATTCCCTTGTTGCAATGACAATGTGTTTTTGGGTCATTGTCTTGCTGCATGGTGAAGAGCTGCATAATGAGTTTGGAGCCATTTTCTTGTACATGGGCAGAAAAAAATGTTTCTGTACACTTCCAAATTCATTCTGCTGCTCCCATCATTTGTCACATCATCAATAAAGATGAGTGAGCCAGTTCCAGAGGCAGCGATGCAAGCCTAAGCCAATGACACTACCCCCTACCATGCTTCATCGATGCTTTGCATCATGTGCACTTTCGCCTTTCCATCACTTTGGGTAAAGGTTTACCTTGGTCTCATCTGTCCATAAAACTTTGTTCCAGAACTCTACTGGCTCACTTCTGTACTTCTTGGCAAAATCTAATCTCGCCTTTCTATTTTTTGGTGCTGATGAGAGGTTTGCATGTTGCGGTGTAGCCTTTGTAATTCTGCTGTTAAAGTCTTATGCGAACAGTAGATTGTGATACTTTCACCTCTGCACTCTGGAGGTTGTTGGTGATGTCATTGACAATTGTTTTAGGGGTTTTCTTCACAGCTCTGATGATTTTCTGTCATCAACTGCAGTTTTCCTTCCTTGGCAGACCTGGCTGCTGTCTATTGCTAAGTACGCGAGTGGTTTCTTTCTTTTTCAAGATATTCCAAATTGTTGCATTTGTTTGGCCCAATATTTGTGCTATGTTCTAATTGAATTCTTATAAAATCGTTTTTCTGTAATAGTTTAATTTTTCTACGAAAGCTTTTCTATAATAGTCTTTAAGCTTCCAAATTGCTTGCATTCTTTCATAGACAGCTCTCTGGTCTTCATGTTGCTGGGTTTGTACCCTTTTTGGTATCTGAAATTCCATGACTTTTCCATGACCCATGACCCATGATTGATTTTCCATGACCCCATCTATCCATCCATCCGTTGGGACCATACTCTGTGCAGAGCGTTGGTGCTGCCTAAGCAGTCTCCTTGGCGATTGGGCACAATCCTGGACGGGTCGCCACTCCGACACAGGATACCAGCATGCTGGCACTCATTTTGCCGACCGCGGAAGGATGACAGGTCGAGTTAACCCCACCTGGTGTTAATTCAACAGCTGAGCAGGATTTAAAATCAGGATATAGGATCCCAAGCCCACCACCCGAACCATTAAGCCACCACCAGGCATATTTTACTCACCGCTACCTCAAAACACATCAGCAAGATTATGCAAATTAGCAAGGATTTAAAGTCGACCACGATTCTGCTTCAGTTGAATAACAGATGAGGTAACTGTTAACATGACAATGTGGTTTGCTGGATACAGAAGGCCTGGAAAGAACAAAGCAGGCCAGACATCAAAACCTGGCCATCGATGAGAATAATTGGTTGGGCTTGTCCTGAGCTGCAGATTCACGAAGTGTACGTAACGATATGTACGTGGTGAAGCAACATTGAACAAATAACATTCGCATTTAACAACTCTGATAGAATAATGGGAACATCCCCAAAATAGAGGGTGCTTTAGCAGAGAGACAGTTCATTTTGCTGCAAGAGAAATGGCTGCTGTCGTTCTCTGAGAACATTAGTTGAGCTGTCCTGAGCTGCAGTTTCACGATGTGTCATTGGGAAAATGCAGTCTATGGAATGAAAGACTTACCAATGATTCTCGGGAATGTAACTCATTCATACATATTCGTTTTATTCTGCAAATAACAGAAAACACACTCGAGATTTTCCAAGACCGTCAGCGAAATCCCATGACTTCCCAGACCTGGAAAAGCATTTTGTTAAATTCCATGACTTTCCAGGATTTCCATGATCCGTAGGAACCCTGTGTTGGTTTGTGCATACTGACTCCAAAGGCAAAAGCAAGAGATAAAACCAAGATGAGACATTGACAGCTCTTTTATGTGTGAACAATCAATGGAACAAGAAACACCTGTCAGTCATTTGTTCCAATACTTATGCTTACCTAAAATGGGGTGACTGAACGTAAAAAGTGCTGTTGTTCAACAGTGGTAAAACATATATGCATAGAAACACCAAGAAATAAAAGCTGACCTTCTGTCTTCTTGCCTCATATTCATCTTTTGATCTCAAATGCAAATTTCTTGAGTATATAGCAATAAAAACAAATTTGACTTCACTGTTCCATTACTTTGACGAACACTGTATATGACTATATATTTTAACATTCACATGACTTCGATTCAAAATATTTTTGCACGAAAAAGCTACCAAAGCAATAACTTTAGATACCATTTGCATTTATTTTGATAAAAAATAGTTCTACTTTCGTAGACCTTTAATGTCTTTCCAATGTGTGTTGCACACATAATTGCATTGCCCTCCATGCAGAAAAATCAGGGAGACAGTTCTTATCTGGGTTTAGATTTGAACCCAGAATAGACAGCTTCAAGGTGAGTGCACAGACCTCTAGGCCATCATTCAAAAATTTAACCTCCTTCCACCTTTGGTGGTGGAGGTAATAATGTACGGCAATCAACATCATTAGGTTTATTTCAATACATCATATGCAGGACAATGTACTGAATTTGATATGGAATCATACTATAATTACCTCCACCACCAAAGGTGGATGGAGGTTGTGTTTTCACCACTGTCTGTCTCTGTTTGTCTGTCTGTCTGTGAACAGGATATCTCAAAAAGTTGTGGGTGAATTCAGACCAAATTTGGTGGACAGGTTGGGTGTGTGACACGGACGTAATTATTACATTTTGGTGAAGATCTGAATCCAGATCTGGATATGAGAAGTGATTCTCCACCATTGAGAAATGGGGCCAAAAACAATATATAGCACAATATCTCAAAAAGTTGTGAACAAGTTATGACAAACATAGGTGGATGAGTTGGTTAGGTGTCAAGAACAAGCCAATTCAATGTTGGTTCAGGTCCCGATTCAAATCTAACCTATCAGTGGGATACAAAACATAAGCTGTTCAGCCTGGCGGAGGTATGCACTCTACTGAGTCTGTTTGTCTGTCTGTTTGTTTGTTTGATTGCTTATATGTCAATCACCCACAGGTCAGATTTTGCTCCAATCTTCATGAAACTTAACCACCTGGTAGAATTAGTTACCAGCTGGAAGCCTATTGCTTTTGAGGTCAATAGGTCAAATGGTAAAGGTCACATAAATCATCGATTTTCAACCAATTCACATGATGGTCAAATGGGCAAGAACCCTCATTGAGATGAAGTCTTGGTCGATCCCTGTGAATATGTCTATTAATTACATACTATTTGAACGTGAGTGGGACAGTGAGTACATCTATTAATTACTTATTATTAGACCTTGACTACATCTATTAATTACCTCTATTAACTAGAATGGCACTCGTATACCACATAGTCTTGCCTCCTCGTTCAGCCTCAATAAAAATTCCATCATTAACTGATCATGCTATTATTATGGCCCATACACTCGTATCATCCATGCACCTTATTATGTCACATAGTTTCATGGGTTATGACTCACATAGTTTCATGGGTTATGACTCATAAATTTAATTCTTCATTCACATCTCGTCATAGATCAGATATACAGTATGAAGTTTCAGATTTTTTGGATAAAGATTTAAATGATGGCTGGAATACCACTTCACCGATGGCATCATCGTTAACACCTTATATACCACATGGGGAGTTGATGACATGTGCTAAGTTTCCATTTTTTTCAATGAGCGGTTTCAGAGAAAATTATGTCCAACTTTTTTCCTTTTATCCAATATAGCTGCTATACCATGTGACCGATGATGTCAGAGTTAGTAATAAAATATTCTCCATGGGGAGTCACTCCTATTTTTAAAGTTTCACATCAATTGGACAAGCAGTTGCAAACAAAAACATTTTAAAGTGAAAATATATAGATGTAGAGACAGACAGACAGACAGGATGGGGCATTGCAATCGTCTCACATCCACTTCGTGGCGACGCCAATCCCAGACTATTGGAAAATACCTTTTAGACGTGTAGACCTTTATAGCCCCTATATCTTTAAGACCCCAAAGACAAGTAAGACCCCTAAGACTCTTTTGACCCTTTATAACCCTGACCCTTTAAGTCCATGAAAACCCCAAGAACCTCGAATAACACGAGGACCTGTAGACCCTATAGACCCCATTGGAACCCTTAGTTCCCCAAGAACTTATTGACCGCTTTAGAAATTCTGTCTGAGGGCCTTCTGCAATAACACTTGAGGGTCACCAGTCATAATCAAAAGCCCCCCCCCCCCCATTGGTAAGCCACATCAGTACAAAGAGGGTGCAAAATAGAATTCATTCATTTTCTCTTTATATTTTTCAGGTTCTGTTCATCTTGGTTAGTGGTATCCACATATACTATACATGTGTGCAGCTTATTTTTATGCATGTGTGGTATATGTGTGTACAATTTGGTCAAAATTAGTCAAAGGTCAAGGTCACTGCCATCCAAAACATGTAAAACATCTATTAGGCTGCAATGAGAAAATGTATCAACCAAATTTGTTTAGCACAACAACACAAAGGTAAAACACTTGATAGGTCAAATTTTCCAAATATCCAAATTGCTGTTTCCATGGTAATTATTGTTTATTTGGACTTCGCAAGTATCATACTCTGCACAACATCTTTTTTTGTTTTAGGGGAACCCAAATGCAATTTTTTTTTTTCTGCAAACCATTGAAAATCATTCATCACGGTTTAATTTGAAGGGAAGTTTTTTTGGAATTTATTTTGCCAATCTTGAGGCGTCGAAAATAGCCCGAGTGTGTCGATTTTCGATTTTTCCAGTGACGACATCACACTATGATCTCAACTTGATCCAAATGGCAGCTTTACATTGAGGAACAGTGCACGTTGAACTCAGATTCCGATTCTGATTCCACCATCATTAGTAACTCTGCAGGTTCTCAGTATGTTGGAACTGGTCAGTGGGATATTGAAGAAACGATTGGAAACAAAATTAGTGATGGAAACGCTTTCGGGGAAATTGTGAAACCATATCGTTTCGAGCCTTGTGCAAGCAATTCAGAGGAAGAAGGAGCTGTTAAAAATATGAAAACTCTGGTCACATGTTAGCTACAACTCGGTAGGTTTTGCTTTCCATCAAATTTACGGTTTATAAGGGAGGTATTTTGTATTAACTGATAAATCCGTTTTTGAATTACTCGAGCAGAAATACCCATCATCGCCGAGCACACTAGGACACCGCGGACAAAATGGGTGGCAAATGTCACCACCCATTTTGCCGCGGCCCATTTTGCATTTGCCACCCATTTTGTCCGCGGTGTCCCACCATCGCAGGCTGACAAGGTGTCTTGCATGTTATGGGATTGTCCCGTATCATACTTTCCAGATATGTGTCCGTGCCATGTCCCACCGTCATGTCTGGGACATGTCGATGTTCTGCCTGGTGGAGGAGGGAGTGGTGCTGTGGGTATTGTGGGAGTGATGGTTTGTGGAGGATTGTGGGGTGATGGTGGAAGGGAAGCCTGGTGTTGGCTTTGTGGTTCGGGTGGCGGCTTGGGATCCCAGGGTCCTGAGTTCAAGCCCCGTTGGCTGCTGAATTAAAAATACACCAGGAGGTTGACTCAGCCTGTCATCCTTCTGAGGTCGGCAAAATGAGTACCAGTGTACTGGTAAGGGGGACACTGCATCATCGGCATAGCCACATCCCAACCAATGATGCAACCAACAGCCACAGACTGATCTCAATAGAGAGAGGTGGAAGGGAGAGGGGTGGGATGATAGTGGGTATTGTGGGATTATGAGGGATGGTGGTGGGTATTGTGGGGGTAATAGTGGATTGGGTATTGTCGGGTGATGGTGGCGGGGGGGAGTGGTGATGGTGGGTATTGTGGGGGTGATGGTTGATGGGGTATTGCAGGGGGATGATGGAGGGTGGGTGTGGGGTAGTGGTGGATATTGTGGGGGTGATGATTCATGGGGTGTTATAGGGGGATGGTGAAAAGGGGGGTGGTTGGTGGTTGTGGATATTGTGATGGTGATGGTTCATGGGGGGATGGTGGAGGGGGTTTATATAATTTATAAACTTACCTGCTTTATAATTCAGAAATCGGAAAAATATACATCATATCTATATTGTAGGGTCTCAAGGGATAGATTAGTGTTGAGGTGGTCTGAGCGTTTGGGTTCTCCATTAATGTCATTATCATGTCATAATCTCATAGCAATATTCGACAACTCACAATTCTCACCAGTCATCCATTTTCATCCTATCTGGAATTTAAATTCCAGATAAGATATCGTCATGGCGCACCGTCTGTCCGTCTCCTTTTTTGACTTCTCCGGCCAAACCGCTGGGCCGATCCGGCTGAAATTTGGTAACAGGAATTGTAACAGGAATGGCAAAGCTAGTTCCGGTCTCATGATGAAGTAAGTCAAAATAGAAGATTGAGTAAATTCCTTCAAAAATCTTCTTCTCCAGACCCACCAGTCAGAATCCTACTAAATTTGGGTTGCAACATGAGGACACGTCCTAATGTTAAATTGCGGAGGTAATGCTGATCACGTGACCGGAAGTGTGTCAAAATGGCGGTCACGCAAATTCCTTCCAAGATCTTCTTCTTTAGACCCATCAGTCAGATGCTACCACATTTGGATTGCAACATGAGGCTAGGGTAGGGATGTTATTACATTGCAGAAGTCATGCGAATCACGTGACCGGAAGTGTGTCAAAATGGCCAATTTATCAACTTTTGGAAAATCGCATTCATTCCTTTGAAAATCTTCTTCTCCAGACCCACCAAACACAATGCCACCAAATTTAGGTTACAATATTAGGACAGGGTCATGATGCTAAAGTGCGGAGGTCATGCCAATCACATGACCGGAAGTGTGTCAAAATGGCAGACTGGGTAATTTTTTGGAAAATCGCATAAATTCCTTCAAAAATCTTCCTCTCCAGACCCAGCAGTCAAAATGCTATCATATTTGGGTTACAACATTAGGCCAGGGCCCATATAAGCTACAGGTCCAGTGAACCTATTTTTCTTTTTTTTACCTGCGACGTGTCACAAGTCGACAAGAGCTTTGCATTGCTGTTATTGTTGTTGTTGTTTCTGTGGGTCAATTTTTGAAATGAAATGATATGAAATGATATGGTGGCCATCTTGGTTTTCTGGTGGGCCGAACACATTAGGCCTGTAGGCCTCCGCTGATTATACACTGTCTGGGTTTGTTGCGTCAGATTTCCATTGGCTTTATTGGTCTTGTGTTTATCACAATGAGGGACAACAAAAAAAATCTAATCATATGTCGAATAAAAATTATTAGTAAGGTTTAATCAAGCCTGTACGCACCTACCTAAAAAATTGCGTTTTATAATTTTTGAATGTCCCCATATTGATGTTAAACGATCTGTAACCATGTGATGAATCGGCCCATTCTGATATAACCACGTCGGAGGCTGACATGGATGAGAGGTGTGAGATAATCTTATACAAGCAGATTAAATGCATGTTTCCTAATTGTACTGTTCATCTTTTAAGAGTGCTTTAAATGCGCACTTCCCAATCGGCCCGTTACCAGATTTTTAACGCCAATTCACTCGCACTCAATTGGCAAAGTCCTGTACTTCGAATTACCACGTACAGGTTTTTATGAACAAAAGGTTTTTTTACAACCGAGAGAGCGGGAAGGTGGAAAAGAGGGAGAGGAAAGAGAGGGACGCACGCACGCACGCACACACGCACGCACACACACACACACAACATGAGGTAATAGATATAAAGTAAATCGCCTGTTTGGAACCACTATGAATCTTATCTGTCTAATCTTATTCATTCACGTGGGAACACGGGACAGACACGGCTCTATCTAATCTTATTCATTCATATGGGAACACGGGGTAGACATGGCACAAGGTTAATGAGACAGATTGGACAATGTAAGTTGAACCGTTCAACATCAAGGATGAGGGAGTTGATTGGCCCAGAGGCGAAAAATATATATTTTTTGTCGCAGGTTGTGACCACAGTGTTGTCATTCTTGCTTTTTTATTTATGGATTTATAATTTAACGTTTATGCAATACTCATCATTTCCCAATGATGTAGCCTATACTTGTAATTGTGCAATGCATAGTGATACTGTATAAAGAGTAAACTGAAGTGGTTTGTTTAGTGCTTCCTTCTTAGAAATTATCGCAAGATATTATGACCTCAGGTTCAAGTTCTACAGTATATACTGTGTTGATTCGTCCATTGTTTGTTCATGTCCTTGCAGCAATATATACAAATAAGTCCCAAAATGATTTCTTAATGTAATTCTGTTGCGTGTTGTATACATACATGTAAGCCCTTTCATGAACAATAAACCCTTTAGCAAAAAAGAGTCTTTCAGGTGATACGGGCAATTAAATAGGTAAGTGGAACTTTTTTTTTGCTGTTCCGAATAAAAAATGCCAGGTTATGAAAATCAAAGATGAACCAGGTCAACCCGTTGTGATGACTGTGGATAAAACAACAAATTGATTTGTCCCATTCAGAGGATAACTGCCAAGTAATCGCCAGTAGCATGGCTGAGAAAATTGAGAACTTAACTCACTCCTCTTCACTTAAACTGATGCCATGAATGTCCTCAATTTATTTTCCATATTTAAACACAACCTCACACGAATCCTGTACGACTACAATTGGTTTTGGCACATGCAATGATAGATGATTTTTGATGACTTTACAATTTCAATTCCCCTTTGAAATAAAACTTGTAATTGTCTTTTCAGTACAATAAATCGATGATAGTCTTACAAAAGTGATGGCAAAACAAGTGAGATCACCGAGCAAGAATGATGTCATAACATCAAGAACCACCCATGATACTCCTGCAGCCTTTGTTGAAGCAGCTGGAGGTGTCTGAGCCATTGAAGTCTCTGAAAGAGCTCATCATTATTGAAAAGGTATAAACTGCATGACACAACATGAAGAGGACTTCAAGATGGCTTGTTGAAACCTTAAAACTTTCAACTGGACTCAGGCTTGGCTTGGCAACAACACTCACAATGCTGCCTTATGCCACCCATAAATCATACAGCATGGGCAAAAAAAAACTGCCTTTCATGGGCAAAATACCATGTGCGGACAGAGAATAATAAATTTCGAATGGCCTGCTTTGAGCAGCGTCTGTGTTATACGATAACATGTGAAAGGCATAAGGAGCATCCTTCCTCATAAGGCAACTTCAAAGTAAGTGGAGAGATGTATTTGTGTATGTATATGTATTTGTGTATATATATATATATATATATATATATATATATATATATATATATATATATATATATATATATATATATAATAATTAAATTGTGAACACAATATATCAATACTAATAAATGGCAGTGTGTGTGTGTGTGTGTGTGTGTGTGTGTGTGTGTGTGTGTGTGTGTGTGTGTGTGTGTGTGTGTGTGTGTGTGTGTGTGTGTGTGTGTGTGTGTGTGTGTGTGTGCGCGTGCGCGTGCGTGCGTGCGTGCATGCGTCCTCCATAAAACTCCAAAAAGCTAGCAGCCTGAAACTGCACGCAAACTGAGAAAACTCCAAGGAAGTGCAAGAGTGAAAATTGTGTTTGGGTTAATTAAAACACCCCTTTGGAAGACGATCAAGACCTTATTTAATTATGTCCTTTATCAGGTACATCCTCGGCCGCATAGCTCTTTGGGGTTTTAAGGCGTATCCTAGGTAATCTCTCTGGGGTCAGAAGCCACCATGTTTTTTGGTCTGCTCAACCATGCCTCAACTTGGAACAGGCCAGAACGATTTCTTAACAATAAAGTTATTTTTTTCACTTTCCTCACTCATATTATCGAATGCCTGGTCATCATAGCAATGAATCATTGTGCACAGCACGCTTGAAAGGACTAGAGTTTTGAAATTAGGAGCATGGAGCGATATCATGCATTTTATGATACGATTTTCCACGATGTACTCTCACAGACTAATTAAGTATATCATCGAAATATTATTTCGGTTTTGAGGATGGGATATCATCCGGACGAAAGACGCGTCGAAATCTGTTGTGAAATCTGATAATTTAAACAAATAACAAGTCATATAACAAAGCCGTACCTATTTACTTTAAGAAAGCAAGACTATGTTCCCTCCTTCTCCATAGATACACAAGAAAATGTGAAATTTCCAAAGCTTTAAACATCGTTTTCTACTGTTTGGAGAATTATATTGAGTGAACAAAAAAGTTTAGGAACATGCCAAAATTAACCATCTTCCTTGAGCTATATGATTTAATGCATTCACTGCGAGACGTCACACCCTGTCCCCTATAGGGTGCTCGACAGGAAATCAAAGCAAATCTGGTGAAAAATGGACATTTCAACATAAAGTTGTAACGTTTGCTCGAACCGCGAATGATGTATCACGTGATGTGTGCACAGACGAGCAGGCAATTAGCGGGTTATCTGAAATGTTTATGTCACAGGCGATTAAACTTTGCGACGTCTCCAGGGTTGTTCTGCATTAAACAGCAACTCTTTTGTGGACAAAGTCATTATTTGAATGAATTAGTTTTATTTATATAACTGTTGCATGTGCGGTGAAGACCAGCTTTAAAGTTAAAGGGATCCTTTGTGGTATGCAGCCACAGCCTGGCCAGCAGTTCCTTATCAACCATTCAATTGGAGTACTTGCTTGAGTGCTTAAGTCACTTGCCGAGCAGCCTACAGTCGATAGCAGTACCGCAATACGTCATTCTGAGTGAATTGTTTGCTCAATGTGGACACTTTTGCCACATCACATCATTCAGAGTGAGTGGTCCGTGCTCCATCAACCCGAGTAAGTGGTTCCTGCTCCATCAACCTGAGCGAGTGGTTCATGCTCCGTCATCCTGAGAGAGTAATTCGTGCTCAGTCATCCAGAGCGAGTGGTTCATTTTCCATCATCCTGAGTGAGTGGTTCATACTGCATCATTCTGAGTGAGTTGTGAAATATTACCCGATTTCCGAGCTGTTTGTCAAATTAACATGTTTTCTAAATGACCAAGCCAAATTATTTTTCCACCCGTCACACACAGTTGCTTATAAAGATGAATGTTTGTGAACATATCCCTGAAACGTCTATATGAGTGCAACGTTGTTTTTCGGTGAAAGCTACTCAAAGTTTTTGGGTTGTATACAGTACGGACGGTAGTCAGTAATCACATGGTCTCCAACTTGCTGATTCAAAAAACATTGCTGATATCGGCCAAGCACGTGTGTGTGTGTGTGTGTGTGTGTGTGTGTGTGTGTGTGTGTGTGTGTGTGTGTGTGTGTGTGTGTGTGTGTGTGTGTGTGTGTGTGTGTGTGTGTGTGTGTGTGTGTGTGTGTGTGTTTTGTTCATAAAGCATAACATGTTCTTTCTGCTAACTCCCCTAACCTTACGCCTCTGTCTGTCTGTCTTTGTCCCTGACGGTGTTTGTCTCCTGACGCACCCGGGCGGTGTTTGTCTCTGGATGTGTCCTGGAGGCGTCCAGGTGGTGTTTGTCTCTGGACGAGTCTGGGCGGTGTTTCTCTCTGGACTAGTCCGGACGGTGTTTGTCTCCGGACGCGTCCGGGTGGTGTTTGTCTCTGGACGCGTCCGGGTGGTGTTTGTCTCCGAATGCGTCTGGGTGGTGTTTGTATCCAAACGCGTCCGGGCAGTGTTTGTCTCCGGATGTGTCTGGGTAGTGTTTATGTCCAGGCGTGTCTGGACAAGAGTTTATCTCCAGATGGGAGTTTGTCTCCGTACAGGAGTTTGTCTCCAGACGGGAGTTTGTCTTCGGATGTGTCCAAGCATTGTTTGTGTCCAGACGGCTTGGCCTCAGATGCGTCCTGCGGGTTTTGTCTCCAGAAGTGTCTGGGCGGTGTTTGTCTCCGGTCATTGTTTATAATATCACCGGTAGAAAATTGATTTGAGACATTGTTTTGTTTCCATCTTCACTCTTGTTTTATGCAGAATCATTTTGATGAGACAGTATGAATCATCTTTAACTCTCCAACACATGTCTGCCTTCCCTTCCTCTCATGTCACACTGTCTTCCCTTCCACCACCCCTCCGAGCTCCCCCACCCATCCTTGCTCCCACACCCCTCCTTTCTCCTTTCCCTTTCACCTCTTCACTCCTCCCCCTCTCTCCCCCACTCCTTTCTCTCTTTTCCCTCCTCTTTTACTCCCCCCGCCCCTTTAGTATTCCATTCAGTGAAGAGACGGGTCGTATTTGCTAGTGTATAATAACCAAGTGATGCAAAGACCATTGGAAAACGATTCATGGTACTTCGCATCAGCATTTCAAGATCTGACCTTAAATAATCACTCAGACTTGTAATTGACTATGTCCAAGCATGCAGTATGAGGAATTTATCCTCTGTCAGCAGAATTTTTAACAAAGATTCTCATCAGCCTTGAAGATGTTTTGCACAGCAAACTAGAATGGCACTCAGTGGAGTGCATACCTCCGCCAGGCTGAACCGTTTACGTTTTGTATCCCACTGATAGGCCGCATTGGGATACGGACCTCCAAAATCTAATTGGCTTGTTCTTGTCATCTCATCAACTCATCAACGTACATAGTTTTGTCATAACTCGTCCACAACGTTTTGAAATATCATGTTATATCCCATTTTTGGCCCCATCTCTCAATGTTGAAGATAATCATTGAAAAAAATATAAAAAACACCTTGTATCGCCGGTTCCAGATCTTCACCGAAATTGAATCAATCCTTCCTTGTCACACACCCAACCTGCCCACCAAATTTCGGCCGAATCCATCTATCTTTTTGAAATAATGTGCTATATATATCGTTTTTGGCCCCATCTCTCAATGTTGAAGAACCACTTTAAAAAAATTTAATTCTCGTGTTTCGGATCTTCACCAAAATCAAATCAATTTTCCTTGTCATATACCCAACCTGTCAAACAACTTTCGCTCGAATCACTCCATAAGTTTTTGCGATATTGTGTCGCATATAATTTTTAGCCCGATCTATCACTCAATGGTGAAGAATCACTTTAAATATTCTAAGATTCGGATCCTCACCAAAATATAATAATTTCATCCTTGTCGCACACCCAATTTCTCCACCAAATTTCATCCGAATCTATTCACAACTTTTTGAGATATCCTGTTCACAGACAAACAAACAAACAAATAAGAAATATGTCATGCATAGCACGATACGTGCAAGATCCATAAAACAAATTTGACCTATAAAAAAGAATTAGTGGTTAAATTCAATGACCAAATTCACAAATCCTCTTCAAATGTCGTCAATCAGATGAAAACTGACAATTTTTAGATATTTGGCCGATGTCAACTTTTTGGCCTTTGTCGTACTTTTGACCGAACCTGACCTCAAAAATACATGGTCATTGAATTCAGTGACCTGAAATCTAAATCCTCTTAAAATTTCAAGTCAATTGGATGAAAATTGAGGATTTTAGAAATACCACCTATACTAAGTTGTTGGCCTTTGGCCTATGTTGATTTGGTCCTCAAAAATTTGGCTGTGTGTGTGTGTGTGTGTGTGTGTGTGTGTGTGTGTGTGTGTGTGTGTGTGTGTGTGTGTGTGTGTGTGTGTGTGTGTGTGTGTGTGTGTCCTCCATAATTCCAAAAAGCTAGCAGCCTGAAACTGCACGCAAACTGAGAATGTCCTATTTGGTCCTCAAAAATAATGGGTGGTTGAATTCAATGGTCAAATATGCAACTCCTCTTCAAATTTCAGGTCAATCCGATGAAAATAGACAATTTTAGAAATTCGGGTTTTATTGACCTTTTGGCTAAAGTTGACCACAAAAATAATTGGTGGTTGAATTCAGTAACTTGATATGCAAATTCTCTTCAAATTTCAAGTCAATGGGATGAAAATTGAGGATTTTGGAAATTCCACTTAAGTTGATGACCTTTTGGCCTATGTTGACCTTAAAAATTATTGTTGATTAAATTCAGTGACCTGATATGCAAATCCTGTTGAAATTTCGAGTTAATGGGATGAAAATTGAGGATTTTAGAAATTTGAAAAATTTGTTGACCTTTGGCCGATGTTGACCTTTTGACCTTTTAACCTCAAAAACAATAGACTTCTTGCTTATGATGAACTCTACCATGTGGTGAAGTTTTGTGAAGATTGGTTTCAAATGCTGACCTGTAGGTGATTGACATACAAACAAATAAACAGGCAAACACACCAAGAGACAGACAGAATAACGCACAGGACCAACCAATATACTTGAAAATTTTTCGCAAGTAGTAAGCACAAACAAACTGACAGACAGGGGTGAAAACATAACCTCCGTCCACCTTCGGTGATGGAGGCAATAACCAGCAGAGCTAAAAACACACAATGAAAATAGTGTTCTTCGACATTATGGAACACCTTTGACTGCGACTGGAGGTTTTTGATTTGAAAAGCACAGATGCACATGAGAACAAACATCCCACAATTAGCCCAATTTAGGAGTCAAGCAGAGGCTCGGAAAGGCAAGCGTGAGGCAAACTAAAGAAAATGTAAGGCGTGACATCCATTATGATGAGATGTTCCTTTCAATGGGTGCAGGTTGGAGTGAAGCAAAATGATGTGCCCTTTCACATTCAATCTGCCTTCTGTCATCATGACATGAATGTCAGTGCATCCATTGTTCTGGTTATAAGACATGAACAAAAAAAAAGCACCACAATAGCATATAGGTTGTGATTCTACTCTACATGAATAATGCTATTTTGTGTGAAAGCAGAAACATAAGACTGATGGAATTTCTGCAGCATTTTATCATACAGGGTCACCAACGAAATGACAACACCATTACAATTGCAATAATAAATAATTTATGTGTATAAAGCAACAATGCATTTATCAAATATCAATATACATGTATTCTTTGCAGATTTATGTATTGTGAGCAGAGTTCAATTGAGCCCCGATTTGTATTTGCACTTCCCCCAATTATTTGTTCCCTCGATGAAGAAGGGACCAATAAGACCAGGACTTGGGAGAGTGCACCAAACCGTAATTTTCTTTTTCACTGTGCAGTGGCACTTCCTGATTGTTATGTTGAACTTCAGAACCATGAAAATGAACGTTGTTTGTTTGCAAACCAACTGAAGTGGATATGGGCTTTTGTGACGTGGTGTACGAGACGTCAGGTTGCTCATTGAAATACGGCAGTCTGACAGCTTCTCCACAATTTTATGATTATACAATGTGATGTATGGTCGAAACAATTATAACTCACCAAACTGCAAAGAAAAGAAAACTGTCACCCTGTATTACATTGTCACAATAACAGCAAGAGTGCAGTTTGCTCCAATGATCACCCATGGCATTCCAACAAAGGAATCTACTGTAGGACACAAGTAAAGGGAAAGGGTAAATTTTGTGGAAAAAAAAAATAGAAACAAAGTATAAAGGAGGGAAATAGTGATGAAAATTGAGAGTGGGACAGAGATTAGAAATAAAAGGAAAGGATTCGGAGGAGAGATAATGAAAAGAAGAGAGGGAAGGTGTAATTCCCCCCATTTTAGCTTTGTAATATGGATGAGTCCCATTATGGAGAATTTTGAGTGCAGGCTGCTCATGAAATGCAACCAAGTTATTCTGCTCGAGTTTATGTTGAAAGTTATTTTATCATCTGCAGCAAAGTGCCTTTAAATAATTGCTAGTCAAGGCCCAGACATCAATACAGAGATACATATTCCACATAATTCCACATGAGGTGCAGCAACATTTTGTGGAAACAAAAACTGGACTCATAGAAGAACGAGGAGGCAGAGCATAAAATAGTGAAAAACTGGCAGTGGGGCAGGACTAAGGAGGGCTACAGTTGTTCACAACAAGCAAGAGAAATAACAAAGAAGAAAAGAGAAGAAAGAGAGAGAGATAAAGTGAAAAAAACATACTGTAGTAAACTGCAAGGTAGGGGTAATGGGAGTAGTACATTATTTATAAAGTTTTTGGTATGATTCGGCCAGGGTCATGATCTAACTGCCAACACCGCAGACTCAGAAGTGATGCTCTGACCTTAATTCCACTGAGTCTGGTCAAGCCTGCCACTGACGTTGACCACAACACATGAAGGTGCCCCTTTCTCCTGTTTTCAAGTGTTGGGGAGGGGGCTCATACCATGTTGCCCCCCTCTGCCACTTTTGAATGGCCCAGCAATGTAACAAGCTCAAATGAGCTAAGATCCTCGTCCCCTTAATGATGACGTCATAAAAAACGAATATGACATCATTGTGATGTATCAGGTTTGCGATAAATTATCTGTGTTAATGCCCGGCTTGATTCCCGCAAACAAAATTCAAACAGCTTGCCGAGTTTCGGAGATAATGGTATAGGCGATTTCCATTAGCGGCGATATTATGACGTCAACTTTTTTTCTAGGAAGAATTTCCAAAATCGGAGATGGTTGCTGCCTGTGCGTGGGCTTTCTGAATATACATGGCAAGTTTCACGAAGATCCGATGAATACTCTGGGTTGTGAAACAAAAAATGTCAAAAAATAGGAATGACGTCATAAAAATTTATATGACGTCATAGTGATGTATCATATGTGCGGTAATTAATCTCTGCTAATGCCCTGTTCGATTCCTGCAAACAGAATTTTTAAAAGCTTGCGTAGTTTGAGATATTTTTTTAGGCGATTCCCATTAGCGGATATCGTTTGACATCATAACTTTTTTTTTTCTAGGAGGAATTTTCAAAATTGGAGATGGTTGCTGCCTGTGCGTGGGCTTTCTGCATATACATGGCAAGTTTCACGAAGATCCGATGAATACTCTGGGTTGTGAAACAAAAAATGTCAAAAAATAGGAATGATGTCATAAAAATTTACGACGTCATAGTGATGTATCATATGTGCGGTAATTAATCTCTGCTAATGCCCTGTTCGATTCCTGCAAACAGAATTTTAAAAAGCTTGCGTAGTTTGAGATATTTTTTTAGGCGATTCCCATTAGCGGATATCGTTTGACATCATAACTTTTTTTCTCGGAGGAATTTTCAAAATCGGAGATGGTTACTGCCTGCGCGTGGGCTTTCTGCATATACATGGCAAGTTTCACGAAGATCCGATGAAAACTCTGGGTTGTGAAACAAAAAATGTCAAAAAATAGGAATGGCGTCATAAAAAATTGATATGACGTCATAGTGATGCATCATATGTGCGGTAATTCATCTCTGCTAATGCCCTGTTCAATTCCCGCAAACAGAATTCAAAAAGCTTGCAGAGTTTCGGAGATATTTTTTTAGGCGATTTCGATTAGCGGAGATATTTTGACGTCATAACTTTTTTTCTCGGAGGAATTTTCAAAACCGGAGATGGTTACTGTCTGCGCAGGGTATTTTTACATATATATGCCAAGTTTCAGGAAGTTTCGATGAAAACTGTAGGCTGTGAAACAAAAAAGTCCACAAGAAGAAGATGAAGAACAACAACGTGAGTAAGACTTCGAGATCCTCCACGAGGATCTAAAAATGCAGTCTCTTCGAAAAAAAAAATGTGGAAGAATGATTTATTTGTTATGCCCTGTTTATGATGAATAAGTAATTGAAGAAGCACATGAAGGTGCCCTTTCACATGCAATCTGCCTTCTGCCTTCTCAATGGTGAATAATCACTTTGAAAATGAAATCATTCTCATATCCAGATCCGGATTCGGATCTTCACCAAAATCGAATCAATTCGTCCTTGCGACACACCAAACCTGACCAAGTTTCATCCGAATCTGTCCACAACTTTTTGAAATATCGTGCTATATATTAGTTTAGCCCTATCTCTCAATGGTGAAAAATCACTTTAAAAAATTATCCGATCCGGATATGGATCTTCACCAAAATTGAATCAATTATTCCTTGTCAGGCACTCAATGTGTCTACCAAGCTTCGTCCGAATCCGTCCGCAACTTTTTGAAATATCATGCTATGTATCATTTTTGGCCCCATCTCTCAATGATGATGAATCACTTGAAAAATTCTAGTTGTCAGATCCGGATTCGGATCTTCACTAAAATCTAATCAGTTCGTCCATGTTTCACACCCAACCTGTCCACCAAATTTCATCCGGATCCGTCCACAACGTTTTGAGATGCCCTGCACATAAACAAACAAACAAATAGACAGAGAGGAGTGAAAACATAACCTCCTTCACCTTCGGTGGCAGAGGTAAAAACTAATTGATGATAAAGCTCCAGGGCTGGATAATATGTATGTTTCGAGTATTGCGGGAGATGGCTGAGCAGGTAAGCATGGTGATAGCGGATATCTTTAATGACTCATTGGAGTCAGGACAGCTTCCAGAGGATTGGATTGTAGCAAATGCAACAGCACAATTTAAGAAAGGTTCCAGAGAAGAATTGGGAAACTATAGACTTGTTACCTTGACTTCAGTTTGAGGAAGGTGCTGGAGACATTAATTAAGGAATGTGTATGGGGAACCATTTGAATAACTTCAGACTAATTAAAGGTAGTCAGCATCAAAGGGAGATCATGTTTACCAATGTTTATGGAGTTCTATGATTCTATGAAGTAGTTTCTGATCTGATGGATGAGAGAAGTGCAGTGGATGTAATATATGTAGACTTTCAGAAGGCATTTGATAAGGTACCACAGGTTGTTTGCGAAGGTGAGAGTGTATGGACTGCCTGGTAAAGTAGCTTTACTGGATTGGAAACTGGCTTATTGACCATCTGGCAAAGAGAACCCCCTCAGCTAAGATGGGGGAGCGAGAAAGCAGGTGGGAGTGAGGAGGGACAAAAAAAACAATAAACATTGCATAAATAAAACGTATAACAAATAAAAGCAATAAAATTAATTACTTTTTATTGAGTTGTCATGATTGGGGATGGATACAGTAAATATTGCTTGGGGAAGGTATATTCACGTGTGGTAGGCTTATTCAGGTGTTGCAGGCTGTCCAGTTGAGGTTGAAGACTCAGAAGATGAAATGGAGGCTGATTCGCTTGGGATTTTTTTTTTTTTGAGGAACTTCAGAATGGAGACTTAAGTGGCTGCCTTCATTTTCTCTTTGTTGACCTCCTTCTAACATTTCAGGACATTCGCCATCTCTCTTCGCACCTTAGAACTTCTCAAGCAATTGGGATCGTGCTCATCATGAATGACTCACTCAGAATTACAGAGTACGAACAACTCGCTCAGAATGAGGGAGCAAGAACGACTCGCTCAAAATGACGGAGCACGAACGACTCGCTCAGAATGACAGAGCAGAAATGAGTCGCTCAAAATGACGGAGCACAAATGACTCACCCAGAATGATGGAGCATGAACGACTCACTCAGAATGATGGAGCGCGAACGACTCGCTCAGAATGACAGAGCATGAATGACTCACCCAAAATGATGGAGCATGAACGATTCACTCAAAATGACGGAGCACAAATGACTCACTCAGAATGATGGAGTACGAATGACACTCAGAATTATGGAGCACGAATGACTCACTCAGAATGATGGAGCATAAACGACTTGGTCAGAATGACGGAGCACAAACGACTCACTCAGAATGACGTGGCGTGGTCATTGTTGCTGCTGTTATTGTTGAATTAAATCCACGTTGTAGCGAAAATGCATTATCAAAACATGCTCTAACTTGTAGCAACTGCTGACTGTACATCAAAATCGGGACACGAACTGTACTGCCGTCGGTTGTTGGGTGCTCAGCAGGCAGCTTAAGCACTCGAGCAAACACTCTAATCAAATGGTTGATAAGGACAGCTGGCTTAGCAAGCGATAGCTATGTCCAAATGTCCAAACTATGTCTGAATCAGACAATTGAACACTTTTTTTTTAAGGAGTCAAGACTGCTACCAAGTTCAATTCTGGAGCTTAAATTTTGTGATACGGCTTAGTTTAAGAGATTATCAAGGTTATAGCATATGTGGAAATGAAATAAAGCCACGAACGCTGGCATTTCTGGGTGCTTATAAGCATTGCAATGTATCCAGTGATTTGTAGCAATGATGAACAGGCATTCTATAATACTAGTACGTGCCCGTAAAAAAAAAAAATTAAGAAATAAATATTCAAACTGCGAGCAACAAACAACAACCACGCAGACCTATACTTCGCTCTCGCGTGCCCGGACGTGCATGGCCCGGAAGTTCGAATACGATTCGCAGTTACGATTATTCGCAATTTAGTTTTTTTTTTTTTTTTTTTTTTTTTTTTTTTGTATACCTTGGTCGAGGCTCGTATGAGAGCTAACACACAACTCACAGCAAGGAGGCATGAGACAAGAGGGGCGGGAGTGGAAGGGACAAAACATTGGGGAACAGACACAGGTGAACTGTGGAAGGGAGAGGGATGGGGATGGGACGGGGAACATGGCGAGGGGAAGATGGACATTAAAGGGACTTTCAGGAAGGAAAGCAGGAGAATTGAAGGAAGTGGGCTTGGGTGGATTATCGGGGTAGAAAAGAACGAGGATTTGGATGGGGGAAGATAAGAGGTGTAGGTGGTGAACAGCTGTTTTGAAAGCCTGGAGGGAAGAATGGGAAAGAATAGAGTGAGGAAGTTTATTCCAAAGGCGGGAAAAAGAGGAATGAAAGAGTGAAGATGAGCAGTGATTCGTGATTTTGGTAGTTTTACCAGAAGGGGTTGTTGGCGGACCTTGAGCGCCCTGTGGGAAATGTGGTTGGGACAAATCACAGAGAGAGCAGGGGGGGCAAGGCTGGAGAGGAGTCGGTAGAAGACAGAAAGACCACCGACCAACCTGCAAGTGTGATTGAGTGAGAGGCCCAAAGACTCAGCTTCATTGCGGGAGATGCCAATGATCTTAAAAGCCCTGGTTTCGACAGCGTGAAGTCGAGAAAGGTGGGAGGCAGGAGCACCAGCCCAGAGGGGAGAGCAGTACTCCATCAGGCTACGGACAAAAGCTTTGTAAGTGGTCAGGAGCTCAAGAGGGCCAAGGAAGGACTTTGCACGACGGAGGATTCCCAGTCGGTGACTGGCTTTTGAGGCAAGGTTGGAAATGTGACTTTCCCAGGAAAGGTCATGGCAGATAGTGAGACCCAGAAGCTTGAAAGAAAAGACTTCTTCCAGAGGATTGTTGGAGAAAGTGGATGGGGGGTTTTGTAAACGGTCCTTTCGAAGAGACATAGTGAGAGTGTGAGATTTGTCTGGATTGAAAGACATGTTCCACGTGTTGGACCAGTTTGTGATTTTATCCAGATCTGCAGTGAGTGAAGAAGCTGCTGCTTGCCGGTCTGAGGGATGACAGATGGTACGGCAGAGGGTGGAGTCATCGGCAAAGAGAAATAGAGGATTTTCCAGAGAGTCCGAGAGATCATTGATGAAAACCAGGAAAGAACAGGGCCCAGAACGCTACCTTGAGGAACTCCAGCCTGCACAGGAAGAGGGGATGAAAGAACTCCATTTAGGGCCACACGTTGACTGCGACAGGAGAGGAAGTCTGCGAGCCATGAGTGGAGATGGCCTTGAATACCATGGGAAGAGAGTTTGGTGAGTAGGGCAGGGTGCCAGACTGTGTCAAAAGCACGTGATATGTCCAGGGATACGGCTCGGATTTCCTGTCTGGCATTGAGGACCTCCATCCATTGATGGGAGAGCAGTAGCAGCATATCTAGGGTAGAGTGACCTGGTCTGAAACCAAATTGATGATTGGAAATCAAGCCATTGGAGAAGAGGAAGGATTTCATGTCTGAAGCGATGATGGATTCCATAACCTTGCTGATGATTGGGAGAAGGCTGATTGGTCTATAGTTACAGGGATCTGTTTTTGCACCTTTTTTATGCAGGGCAGTGATGTTAGCAGATTTCCAAGCAGATGGCAGATGACCTTGGGAAAATGAGAGGGTGAATAGAACAGAGAGAGGGTGAGCAAGAGCAGAAGAGCAGGCTTTGAGGACACGTGGGCTGATGCCGTCTGGACCGGTTGCAGAATCTGACTCGAGGTTTGAAAGCAAGCTCTCCACCTTGTCAGGAGAAAAGGATACAGAGTCCAGGGACAGTTGGGTGCGACTGGGTAAAGTGGGTAGAGATAGTGATGGGTTTGGGACACAAGATTTAGCTGCAAACACCGAGTTTAGACATTCAGCTTTATCACGTGTGGAATCAGCAGTGCGGCCATTTGAGGTAAGGGAGGGGATGGAGGGGGAACATACACCAGAAACAGATTTGATTAAACGAATACCCAATTAAACGATTTTAATACCCAATTATCAATTAGCGCCAACGTATTTTTTCCTTTTCGCAATGTCGTGGCAAGGAAAAACAAAAAGAGAAGAGAAGAGAGAAAAAAATTTACTTCCTGGTTCGGAGCATACCAGCACTCTGATGTTACCGAAATTTATGCACCGTCTAATATGAAAACAATCATAACTTGGGGCATTGTGTTTATCTATAAATGCGCATAAGAAATCGAGAAATTATTAGAATACACGAAGTCATCACGATCCGGAAGTCCGTACGTTGTAACCCGTAATGGATCTGGAAGTCCATACGTTGTAACCCGTAATGGCGAAGGCAGCTGAGCTTCCATTCCCCCATCGGCCACGCTCACGCAACAACGTGTCTTGTCATTGGTTTGGTAAATAAATGGCCATAACTTGGGAACCACTTGTCCGATTAATATCAAACCTTGAAAAGGCACATCCTCAGGGCCCCAGCAATATACCTGGCAAGTTTCAATTAGATCGGACCAGCGGTTGTCGAGAAACAGCGGTCACAGACACACACACACACACACACACACACACACACACAGACACACAGATTGCTGGAATTATAGATAGATAAGTGAGGAAAGTGAAGAAAAAAAACTGTCCTTAAGAAATCGTTGCGACCTGTTCCAAGTAAAGGCATGGTTAAGCAGGCCAAAAAACATGGCAGCTTCAGACCTCAGCGAAGTAATCCAGGATATGCCTTAAGGTCCCAGAGAGAGAGAGGTGGCAGAGGATGGCACCTGATAAAGGATATAATAAAGTAAGACTGCTAATTATCTTTAAAAAGGGGTGTTTTAATTAACCCAAACATCCAATTTTCAATCATGCACTTCCTTGGAGTTCTCTTAGTATGCATGCAAAGTTTCAGGCTGCTAGGTTTCATGGTTTTGGTGTTATGGAGGAGACGGACTGACACACACTGACATTATTATTATTATGGATAATTTGTCGGGACCTGTGGAAATTCCACACAATGTAAAATGTAACTTAGAGTCCTCAACACGATCGCCCCTCCCCTCCTACCCCCCCTGTCACAAACCAAAGTCTTCAACCCTACCCCACTCCCCCCACCACAACTCCTCAACCCCCACCCTGCCCCACCCACAAAAAAATCCTCAATCCCCCCCAACACCTGAAAGCCTCTAACTCCCCTCTCAACTCTGTCACATCTTTGCTATGTGCCCCCCCCTCAAATCCCATATTCTCACCTCTCTGCCAACCCTAAGGCATCATTACCCTCCCCACTTCATGCCTTCAAACCTCTCCACACCTGTCACGGTCGCCTGTCCAATCACAATCCCACGAGATATGCAGAAAAGATATGTGACCATGAGCAGGTCATGGCCCATCACATTCACTTAGCATCAGACTATAAACCGTCATACTGGTGCTTTACAAGGCACCTGCAATGCCCCTGTCTGCCAGTTTCTAGTTGGGCCAGGAATCGAACCCAGATATCGCAAAGGCAAATGCAACATCTACTGCCAATCAAATCTTGTCGGACTTGACGTTGATCACAACACAAACAACACAATATTAATTTTGGGAATGCACAAGTCAAATGCGGGTAATGCCCATAGGAAATTGATAGGACCTTCACGATGCTTTTAGCCAAAGGCAGATCAACAGCATCTTAGAAATATAATACAAAGCTGTGAAGTAATAACTTTACATATTTCCTTACCATGCCATTACTTTTCACAATACAGTGGAGTTATGACTAGGTGAGTGAGATCCTAACTAGATTAATCAACAGTGGCTGCAGGCAAAGCAAGATCTGTATTAAAAAAAATAAACCCTTTATAATGGGAGATAAATCACTTGTACATAAACTATTATTTTGAGATCGACTCACAGTTCCACACTTTCTTTGTCAGCTCTCAATAGAACGTGGCATGCCGGACGACTACATCTTTACACTCGGATTATGATTAACATTGAAGCAGAGAAAATGCTTCAGAAGAAACAATACTGCGCAAATGACCGAAGCATCAGATAAACGTATGCAGAAATAAGCTCTTTATCAGTACACCAAACCTCAGGTGCAAGCCACAAAACGAATGCTTATCCTTGCTATGTAGAGGTGAGTGTTCCATTGGAACTTATCTCAGTATTGCCTGTTTCCTCAAAATCAGATTTTCTAAAAATAAAAAAATGGTTATTTCGTGCCACGAGAATTAAACAGCAATGATCCGAAGCAGAACAGAATTTCTTTGCTGATGGAGGGTTGTTCACACTGGAAAACAGGATCGCACAAAGTAATTCAAGTGCTGTAATTCATCCGATCGCATCAAGTAATCCAGACAGAAGAATGCAACTTCATCTACATTCTGTAGTGCTTGTGTCAATAATTGTTTAAAACTATATATTTGTATTAAGACTGTTTTCTGGTAATCCCTTCACCAGGATTTCCAAATATTGACGGAATCTTTCCACCATCAAAACAGATTCAATATATTGCTGTATGCTTTCGGAGCGTTGAGGTATTATAAATCAAGACAGGGAAGGAAATTATATCCAAAATGGTGTCAGTTACCAAAATGTGATGAATATTTATTATTTTGGACATGGAATGATATATGTTCAAGCAATGATGTATTGGTTACACACAGGGCTGTTTCACCCGATTCAGGCTGGGTTTTTTTGAAGTATGTTTAGGCTTGGGGGAATTTTGACACCACCCCCCACCACGCCCCCCCCCCTCTTAAGATCTCAGAGGGGGAATGTCTGATTGACACAAAATTTGGTGCATGGGTGAAGCTGCAGAAGTTTTCAAAAAAGGAAAAAGGAGATTTTCCTATGGGGGTCTAGGGGCATGCTCCCCTGTAAAATTTTGAAAAATTTATGTCAAAATATACCTTTTCGGGGTGATCCTATCCATATATGCCTGGTGTTGGCTTAATGGTTCGGGTGGTGGGTTTGCATCCAAGGGTCCTGAGTTCAAATCCCGGTCAGCTGTTGAATTAATACCAGGTGGGGTTAACTCGGCCTGTTATCTTTCCGAGGTCGGCAAAATGAGTGACAGCATGCTGGTATACTGTGTCGGAGTGGCGGCCTGTCCAGGATTGTGCTCAATAGCCAAGGAGACTGCTCAAGCAGCATTAACACTCTGCACAGAGTATGGTCCCAATCTCCTCTTCCTCCTATCCATATTGTAACAACAAAACTGAAAGTGATATTTGGGGAAGAATTTTTTTTTTATTTCACATGAACATTTATTGCTGGAGCCTGGTGTTGGCTAAACAGTTATGGTGGCTGGCTTAAGATCTTAGGGTCTTGGGTTCGAGTCCATCTCCTTCTGTTGAATTAACACCATGTGGGTCGACTTAGCTTGTCATTCTTCTGAGGTTTGCAAAATGAGCAACAGGGGGCACTGCCTCAGCGTTGGCCAGCAGTCTGAGTCGCGCACGTATAAGTGACGGGAATACGTCTGAAAGTAGTTCAAATGCCAAAAGGGAATCGTAAGTTGTCGAGGTACTGAGCCAAATTGCCGAAATGGAACCTGGCAGGGCCGAAGGCAGGAATGTGGATGAAGGATCCGAGGACAAATCAACTCCTGACTCTTCAAACGCACCACACCAACCCGCGTAAGGCCACGCAAGACGTGCAAGGTACCACAAAGGCAAAAAAGAGCTCTTTACACACGAGCCACATGAAGGTGCCAATATCATGGAAGAATCGTTACCAGCAAAACTCCATGATAACGGTTGCCCTTTTCAGCACAACACCAGGCACAGATGTCTGGAGAGTGGAATGCATCTGAAAGATACCAACAAATGGCGGTCGTTCGCGCCCAAAACGTCAAGCAGGCGGATCTTTAGTGTGGAAGGAAAAGACGTCCGAAGCGTTCGGAATCCGAGTCAATCATTTATTGCAACTGCGACCGAACAACCCACTCGTTTCTCTTCCGGTTACACCCGGTTCCGGAAAACCCCCGATATTATATCAACCCAATATTATAACATGAAAATGATGCCGCTTCAGATCGCAATGTTACGCAAGTTCTCCTCGACCTTTTGTGAGACCACTGAAGAAGAATTCTACGGAAGAATAAATAGTAAGTCCCATCTCGGTGATCACTAAAGCAGTCTTCTACGACTATTATAAATCACCCATGAGAGATGAATGAACGTCACAGCCTTCCATTCCGATCAGGGAAACCCCACCTTTTCCTTGTCCCAGCCCCCTTTTACAATTTACTCCGTCTTCTTATCAACTCAATCTCTCTATATTTTCATTCCAAACATCGTCATTCCAATCTGTCATGATAATGGTTTGTATTGTGTTTGTATACTTTGAATACATGTAATTCTACTGTACTGTCATGATACTGTGCAACAACGACGACGGAGGTTCTAAGGTTGCTGATTAAAAGAACACCGCGAGCCAATGTGGTGATCCGTAATCACACTGGTTAGTAGATAATAAATGGGATTTCTGGGACGCCCATTCAAATGAATGGGGGGGAAGGGAAAAACTTTCTGACCCAAAGCCCAAAAGCCCAAAATAGGAGACTCATTTTCTCCACACCTATCCCCTTCCCTCCCATACAAGCAAATGTAAAATTTAGACGATGAAAGATTGAGACTTACTGATAAATCACTTCTTCCCTTTCATATTTTTATTCCACTCAAAGAGCGAACCAAGGAATATTTGCCCATGTTCTACTTTAGGGAATAACTTAATTTTCTTATAACATTCATTTCCATCGAGTATATTCACAAAGAACAACTTGGAACTTGGTTCTTGGTTTAAGTGCCTTTGTTGTGCAGAAATGCTCAAAATCATTTGAAGAAAGCTGTTTTAAAATGAGTCAGTCTGGAGTCAGCCAAGTTCCCTCGCCCGAAGCAAAAATGCGACTCATTTCCTATGTGAGACACACCCTGAATAACCCATTGTTGTGTAATCTCCCATGATGTCATAAATTCGAGGCTATTTATTGTCAAAGCGAATTTCGTTCTTATTCAGTCTTATTGAGATAATTTTGAGTCTTATTCAGAGAATCGAGTATTTAGAAGAGAACTCTGACCTTGCAGATCAATCGTTTTCACAAGATGAGAGGTGAGATCCTGAACCCATTCAATATTTGTTGTTTAATACAGAATTAAAACACTATACAACTAATAATTATTGTATGTCTTTTTCTAACAGGTTGTCCCCAATAAGAACATCATTGATAACTGATCTGGAACAGGAGGCCTTTGCATATCACGATGAGTGGCTAAAAATGAATGACTTCCTGAAAGACATTCAATCGTTGAGAAGAGAATTGAATGACATTTTTGTTGGCTGGAAAGAAGTTCTCTCACGTCCTCTGACCTTGAATGAGTCGAGTCAAAGGTGAGAAATTATCCCTCTGTCAGTGTGTGTGTGTGTGTGTCTCTCTCTCTCTCTCTCTCTCTCTCTCTATCTCTCTCTCTCTCTCTCTCTCTCTCTCTCTCTCTCTCTCTCTCTCTCTCTCTCTCTCTCTCTCTCTCTCTCTCTCTCTCTTTGTCTCTCTCTCTCTCTTTGTCTCTCTCTCTGTCTCTTTGTCTCTGTCTCTCTCCCTCTGTTTCTATCTCTGTCTCTATGTCTCTGTCTATAGCTCTCTTGAGTGTTGACTCATAATAAAAAAAAATTTCAGTTTAAACACCTCTCTGGATGAACCAAACACACAACTTAATCTTCTGGAGGAATCTAACACGACACTCAATTATCTGGAGGAATCTAACACGACACTCAATCTTCTGGAGGCAAATGTTATATTTATTATTTTATTAATATCATAATATAATCATCTTTATATACCCTAATTGTTCTTCCCTCTTTGTTTTGAACAGAATATGTTGACCAAGTTTCAAAATCACAAACCATCAGACTGCTGCGAAAGAAGATTTTGTTTAATGTTTTTACTTTTGTTTAACTATATATGCTTCCCTTATAATTATCTGATTTTGAATGACAAAAATAGAATAAAGGAGATGTAAAGGGGAGGGGTGGGGTTGGGGGAGGGTTATGGTTGGGGGTAGGTGCGCTCCCCCAACGACCCACCACCCCCTTCATCCATCTCCCCTCCCCGTGCGAGTGTGGGGAAGCCTGGGGGGTGGGATGAGAGGGGTGGTGGGTCAAATGTGGGGGTGCACAGGGGGGTGGGGCTTGTGTGGGTGGAGCTTGTGTGAGTGGGGTTTGCGTGGGTGGGGTTTGTGGTTGGGTGGGGCTTGTGTGGGTGGAGCTTGTGTGGGCAGAGTCAAAAAGGGGCACAGTTAAAAAACGGGTGGATTAAAAAAAATAAATTCCAATTTATCTTTGTCTTTTGTAATTCCTGCGAATAAAATGAACCAAAAATCTCTTGCCCCTTTAAATCACATAATTTGTAAGTCCAAGTGTGTTTTTCAATTTACCTTTGTCTTTTGTAATTCCTGTGAATAAAATTAATCTAAAATCTCTTCCCCCCTTAAATCACATAATTTAAAGTCCAAAGAACTGAACAGACGACATCAACAATTTTTAAAAGTTCATTTGTCCATCGCTTGGTTTATCCTTTTTCAAAATGAGATTTCCACCTGTATATTCTTCCTATATCACCAACTTTCAACTTCGGCTTTCTGGCATTCATCTCTTTTTCATATTTTAATTTTGTCAATGTATCTGATGCTTTAATTTTCGTTGAGGTATGAATCGCATCATTGCACTTATCTACAATGTCCTGAATTAAAGATAACCATTGTTGAGATCTGAGTTGACTGAATTTTTCATATAGTCTCTCTTTTAAAGTGTGATTAAAACGCTCAATAACAACCACTTTTCCTTCATTAAAGGTGCTGTATAATTAACGTTGTTATTTTTAAGAAAATTCATAAATGTTTTGTTGAAGAACTCTGTACCCTCATCAGTCCACAATTTTTTCGGTTTTCTCTTGCTTTTATTGAATATCTGTTGGAAAGCTAACATAAGAGTATTACCTGTTTTGTTTTTCAAAGGGACAACCCACGCATATCTACTCCTCAAATCAATAACGGTTAAAGCATACTTGTACCCCTTATCATAATTGAGTTCAATTAAATCAGCGGACCAGATATAATCAACTTCCTTGGAATAAACCTTCCTTCTATGAAACTTTGTGATTATTGGTTTATGTAATTCATCAGCTAATTGCTCTTCAATCTTAATGACATCATTAGAGCCGATAAGTTTTTTGAATTTCCAAGCCCAAGTTTCAATTTAGCATTGATCATCTTCTTCACGATGAACCTATCAACTTTTTCTCTCAAGGTTGGATTTTGTATCAGAGACAAATTATACATTTCTCTCTCGGCTTCATGTTTTTCTTCCAACGCTGTGCTATTTCCATAATCAATATTGTGCCTCATGCACACTTCATCAACCCTATTGATAGGTTTGCTCCACGGTTTAGGATCGTCAGCCTCATTTAATCTTTTGTTCAAGTTTGTTCCTGGACCACAGAAAGAATACCCTGGTAGATGTAATTCCGCTGGTATTCCACTTGTTGTAAATTTACTTCCTGATAAAAACTTTTGTATATCTCCCCCTCGTTTGTGTTTGGTGATGAATTCACTCTTTTTTGAGCCACACACCGAACATGTACCTTTTTGCATAGCCCTATTATTTTTACTTTTAACATATGAGATATTTTTACTCTTGGTTTTCTTTTTACATTTTAGACAATAACTCATTTATTTATGTGAAAAATTCCGACAGAGTGTGAAAACCGTTTTAGTGTCCAACATGCACAGTTGAATCTTAATTTTTAAAACATAAAGAATCCTTAGAAATGTCTTCACTCTCTCTCCTCAATTTATTTCAGAAAAGAAATGTAAAACTTTAATCAAAGTCAATTACACCAACATCATCAATAATACAATCTTTTCCTTCTTTCTCTCCACTTTCTCGTTTAAATCTTCTCCCTGAAACCGATGTTAATAGTCTTGACGCATAATATTTCTAAGAGACTTGCCAATTCTTTGTTTTCCTCCTCGGTGCGTTGAGATTGATTTATTTTCTGTAATACCTTTTATCTTTTTATAATCTCACTGGTTTTCATATTTTTATATTTATTAATGCTCTCTCTTTCCTCCCTCTCCCTCTCCTCCTTCTTTCTCTTCTCCCTCTCCTCCTCTCTCTTCTCAGTTTCTTCAACTCCTTCCTCATCCCTCACTATCCTTGAACCACTTTCACCCCATACATATATCATACATATTGTTACGTTTGAGGGGGGGGGGGGTATGCATTCAAAGGGTAATTAGGATGTTTAATTAGGTATGCCATGCTGTTCGAGTTTACCAGGATCTCGATGTAATAAGTAGCAATTCAGTGGTGATAAGTTGTCTAGTAAATGTTCATTTCTAAAAGGGGGAAATGATAATTGTCACGTAATTAGATAGGGACACGGGATAGGGTAAGTGTGTCTGCGTAAACCCCTTTTGGTATTCTCTGAAGACTGGCCGTGACGTCACAGGACAGTGCAGTGGATGGCTCCGCCCCGTGATCACGATTGGCGGAAGGCGATGGCGGTGGGCCAATAAACGGCTCGATTGGGAGTGACGAGGACGAAGGATAAAAAGGTTCTGTTCGGGGTCGAAAAGGAAGAGGAAGAAGATTACAACCAAAAGATCGTGTTTTTTTTGGTGTGGAAGCTGTGGCGGCAGAGAGCGTCCTGGTTGTTGTGCTGAATCGATCGTGTTCTTGATCGTGTCTGGGAGCCTTGCCGAGCCTCGTGCCTCGCTTTGGTTGGCTCTGGGGTTCTGCTGACTCGGAGTGCGGGGTCGGGCGGCGGGCGGACCTGCCTCCCTCTCCTGCTCTCGGCTTGGTGCCGGAGCTGGTTCCCTGGCGGCTGTGGGCGGACTTGGGCCAGGACCAAGAGGTCGACAGCACCGCGGTTTCTTCTGCCCCCCCCCCCCCTGGCGAGAGCAAGGCCGGCCCGTCCGATGCCGATCCAGGGACGGTTGCGTCCACACCACGGTCCAGCCTGACCACCAGAAATAGCTACGTTGTGTGTGTGTGTGTGTGTGTGTGTGTGTGTGTGTGTGTGTGTGTGTGTGTGTGTGTGTGTGTGTGTGTGTGTGTGTGCTTGGCGCCTTAGAGGGATTGAGATCTGTATATTCATTGGAATTGTCTGTGTTTTTCCCCACGCCCGATCCCACACCATCCCGTCGAATCGCCCCGGATCCCTCTTCTTGCCGAGTCTTGTTATTTCTGGTAATAATTAGAAAAACAAATAAACATCATCAACTCAGTGAAAAGTGACTCGTGCCACCTTCCTCGTCCTGTTTGCGGTAGAGCGATTAGAACCGCCATGTTTGGGTTATAAATAAATAAACCGCCTCCATCGTTCGGCTCATTCTACGTTGGCGGGACTGTTCAAGTCCCGTGGACGTCACATTGGTGTCAGGAGTGGGATGTTCGAACCCCTCTAAATTATATTTGGTATCGGGAGAACATACCAAGATTAAAATCTCGCCACGAATTGGAATATAAAATTACTTCAGTGTTACGAGCGCGGAAAAATTTTGGCGGGATTTTTCAAATTTAAATTAATTGGCGGCAAACGGGACTTCTGCACCATGGCGGATGTGCAGATGTTTGAGGAGGAAGGCCACGTGTCTGGCAGCGAGTCGGGGGAAGAAGGGAGAGACGGGGGTAGGGTTGGAACCTCCCCCATTCCGAGCGTGGACCATGCTTCATCGCTCGTAACGGGGCCGGCAGCGCCGGAAACCGGTGCGATGACGATCCAGACACTGTTGGAACGTTTAATAGCAGACATGACGGTACAAATGGCAAATCAATTCGTGACACAGAGGGCAGAAATGACGGCACAAATGGAAAATCAATTTGTGACACAGAGGGCAGAAATGACGGCACAGGGGGCAGAAATGACGGCACAAATGGAAAATCAATTCGTGACACAGAGGGCAGAAATGACGGCACAAATGGAAAATCAATTCGTGACACAGAGGGCAGAAATGACGGCACAGAGGGCAGAAATGACGGCACAGAGGGCAGAAATGACGGCACAAATGGCAAAAATGACGGCACAGGGGGCAGAAATGACAGATCAATTGGGGGTAATGGGGGAACAGTTGGGTGCACGGATTGACTTAATGAGGGATGAATTGGGGGAAAAGATGGAGAAAATGAAAACTGAGATGCAGGAGTGTGTGGATGTTAAATTGGGGGAAATACAAAGTAAATTCGAGGATAGATTGGAGGAAACAAAGGTAGAAATTACATTGGAGGGGGAAAATATACGGAAAAAATTGGTAGATAAAATTGATGCCACGAACATTCGGGTTGATAAAGTGGATGAAAGCCTGGAACGTCATCGTGCCTGGGTGGATGCCTGCCAGCAGCTGCAAGTTGAAGAGTGGGGAGAGCTGAGGAAGCAAGGGATGAATTTGGCGGAGGAGGTAAAAGGATTGCAGGCTCGTTTGGACGAACAAGATAAAATTACGAGCCAAGATGAAGTCTTGGATAAAGGCCTGGTAGAGCCGTCTTTTGTAAGTAGAGTGTCCGGGTTGGTTGAGGAGCAGCGACAAACTCGCGACGGAGCCTTGGAGGAGGTTGTGCGGGCCCAGAAGATCCTGCGGGATGAGGTGAATCGGTCCCTTCAACGTTTGGAACAGGAGGCAAAATTGACCCATGAGACCCTCACCACAAAACATCTTTGGCCACAGTGGGCTCCGAAATTGGATACGCAGCCACAAGGGTGCTTGATCCCTGGGCTGGATTCGGACAAGGGAGAAACTGAGAAGCGGGCCACCGTAAAAGTGATCCCCCTGGTAAATTTCTACGGGTCAGGGAGCGTTGAAGCTTTTCTGACGCAATTTATTCGGTAGTTGATGCGCCGGGGCGGGGGGGGTCCAGCCCAGCCAAAAGAGCAATTTGAGTGCATTTCCCGACTAAACGGGTGGAATGAGCAGGAACGTACAGGGAATTTGGTGGCAACGTTGCGGGGACCAGCCGCAGATGTGTTAAACGTGATCGCGGAGGGGATGTTAACCAGCTCCCACATTTGCGAGGCGTTGAGCCGTCGGTTTGGGTTCGCGGCAAACTGTGATCTGGTGCGGGCCCAGCTCCAGCACCGCAGATTAAAGCCGGGTGAGACAGTGCAGGAGCTGGCACAGGACATTTACCAATCAGTCAGGATCGCATATCGGGACCTTACAGTGGAGGCGTGGGACAGACTGGCACTAGAGAAATTTTTAGCTGCTCTTCCTGACCCTGAGGTCCGAGCGCTAGTGGAGTTTCAGGATCCACCCACCGTTCACCGAGCGGCCGAGTGTGCGGCCAGGCTGGCCTCGTGGAGTCGGACGGGTCGGGTGCCCGAGAGGCCATCGGTGACGATCCGACAGGTGGAGATTCAGGATCAGGGAGGGGGGGGCAGGGAGAAATTGGCATTACCCAAATGTTTCAGGAAATTTGCCAGAAACTGTCGGGTTTGATGAGGGGTAATTCGGTAGTTGATGCGCCGGGGCGGCAGGGTCCAGCCCAGCCAAAAGAGCAATTTGATTATGGCCGAGGGTGTCCGGAACCGGAAGAGACATTTCATCGATACCTACGGGGGCCTTTTATGGGGAGTTGTTTCCGGTGCGGGCGAAGAGGACACATGCAACGATATTGCCGGTACCCGGCGATGGAGGGACCCTCCAATAGACTTTTAGACTCGGAGAGGGTGAATCCTCCTGCTGAACCGCCAGGTCTATCCGAGATGCCCTTTCATAGGTCGGGTCCGGAGATCACTGTCGGGGGTCCGGGAGACTAGATCGGGCTGAGCATATAGGGCCATGCACGGCTGGTGAGATTGTGGCGAAGTGCCTCCTTTAGTGGAAAAAAATGAATTGTGGGAAAATTGGCATGGGTTTGTAAGTTCTGCTAGGTTTTAGAGTGACAATCGGGACAGTGGGTAATTGGAAACAAAGCGGGCACGAGTGGCTGTCCAAAGGCTGGTGCGTGGATCGGGTGAGAAGTGCTGTGTGAGTTGTTTTAAGTGAAGAAGTGAAATGTATGGTGCACACATTGTTTTTTTTTATTGGGCATGGTGTGGTAACAGGGAAGGTCATGATCGGTGAAGTGTTAGAAATGCAGGTGTCACATATAAGGCCGATGGGGTGGGGGAGTCATGTGGGTTTTGTGGGTGGGGATGATGTGCTTGTCCACAGGGATTGCTGAAGCTCACGGTGAGCGTGAATTGCGACCCCCTTCAAGGAGATTCACCACCTGGTGGATAATGGTGACAGTGTCTGGAGGCAACTGGGAGAGGGTCTGGTTGGGCGACTAAGGCGGGTAGGACCTTGGCGACCCAGGAAGGCCAGAGGAGCCAGTGAGACCCCTTCCAGAGTGTTGTACGGGATTAGAGCTGATGGCTACCAGGGGGGAGGGAATCAAAGGGAGCGGGGCGGAGAAACGTCCGGGTTGGACTAAAGCTTACCTGTGGGCATGGTTGCACCTGAGATGCCCCCATCATCTTGTGGTAACCCACCCCACGGCCATGACGGGATTCAGCCTGCATGATTAAAATGAGGACCATGACCTAGAAATGTGATGATGACCATGGTGTGAGTGTTGTGAAGATGTGTGAGTCCCACTCGATCCCGCACAACTTGACATGTGCAGCAAGGGCATGATGTCCGCATAATTTTGGGGCAAGCAAATTTGAAAATTGGCTCCCCAGGTAACGCTGGGTCTATTTGCATCCACTGGGGGAGGCGGTCAAGTGTAAATATCCTGTGAATAGTGTCGTTAAGGCTTAGAGTAGGAATGTAAAGTATAAGTGTTGTGTTTTTGTGGAACCTTTTGTTTCCCCTCCCCAGATCACTGGAAGAGTGCTGGGCAAGAGCGATGATCTAGAAGATGGAGTGCAACTTCGCTCAGTGCTCTCATGAAACAAAATAAAAAATAAAAAAAATAAAAAAACGAGTGATTGTTTCGGCGAGGATAAGGCCATAAGGGGATACATTAAGCAGGATAGGTAAGTACATAAGGGGTACATTAAGCAGGATAGGTAAGTTAGCTGCGACTTGCTGCCCATTGCCCCTCCTACTTTATTTCGTTAGGTTAATTAGGTGTGAGTCAGTAAGTGTTAAGGCTGGTACGGTAGCGCCTGTGATATACCTTGCAGGAGCTGCGGTACCAGAGGAGGGGGCAGTGTTACGTTTGAGGGGGGGTATGCATTCAAAGGGTAATTAGGATGTTTAATTAGGTATGCCATGCTGTTCGAGTGTTCCAGGATCTCAATGTAATAAGTAGCAATTCAGTGGTGATAAGTTGTCTCGTAAATGTTCATTTCTTCAAGGGGGAAATGATAAATGTCACGTAATTAGATAGGGACACGGGATAGGGTAAGTGTCTGCGTAAACCCCTTTTGGTATTCTCTGAAGACTGGCCGTGACGTCACAGGACAGTGCAGCGGATGGCTCCGCCCCGTGATCACGATTGGCGGAAGGCGATGGCGGTGGGCCAATAAACGGCTCGATTGGGAGTGACGAGGACGAAGGATAAAAAGGTTCTGTTCGGGGTCGAAAAGGAAGAGGAAGAAGATTACAACCAAAAGATCGTGGTTTTTTTAGTGTGGAAGCTGTGGCGGCAGAGAGCGTCCTGGTTGTTGTGCTGAATCGATCATGTTCTTGATCGTGTCTGGGAGCCTTGCCGAGCCTCGTGCCTCGCTTTGGTTGGCTCTGGGGTTCTGCTGACTCGGAGTGCGGGGTCGGGCGGCGGACGGACCTGCCTCCCTCTCCTGCTCTCGGCTTGGCGCCGGAGCTGGTTCGCTGGCGGCTGTGGGCGGACTTGGGCCAGGACCAGGAGGTCGACAGCACCGCGGTTTCTCCTGCCCCCCCCCCCCCTGGCGAGAGCAAGGCCGGCTCGTCCGACGCCGATCCAGGGACGGTTGCGTCCACACCACGGTCCAGCCTGACCACCAGAAATAGCTACTGTGTGTGTGTGTGTGTGTGTGTGTGTGTGTGTGTGTGTGTGTGTGTGTGTGTGTGTGTGTGTGTGTGCTTGGCGCCTTAGAGGGATTGAGATCTGTATATTCATTGGAATTGTCTGTGTTTTTCTCCACGCCCGATCCCACACCATCCCGTCGAATCGCCCCGGATCCCTCTTCTTGCCGAGTCTTGTTATTTCTGGTAATAATTAGAAAAACAAATAAACATCATCAACTCAGTGAAAAGTGACTCGTGCCACCTTCCTCGTCCCGTTTGCGGTAGAGCGATTAGAACCGCCATGTTTGGGTTATAAATAAATAAACCGCCTCCATCGTTTCGGCTCATTCTACGTTGGCGGGACTGTTCAAGTCCCGTGGACGTCACAATATATACATATATCATAATATCATACATATATCCATCTGGATTACTTGATATTCCTGCATCCAAAATAAAAAAATTTCAACAGGAAACCAATAAAATTTCTTCTGATTTTCGAAAAGAGCCTTGTGTTTTCTTCACTTTAAAATTCTTTCAATATTTAACATTTCAGTTAAATCCAAAATTGTTCGTTTATTAACATCAGTATAAAGCCAATCTTTTATTGAAAATATCTCATTCTTATGTTGTAGAACAGTGGTTTTCAAACTTTTTTAGTGGCGACCCAATTTCAGAACCTCTCTACATTGCGCGACCCAAAAGATTCAAAACCCAATTCATAATATATAAGATAAGATTTCATATGACACAAGAACATTTACTGTTTACTTTATTCACCATCGTCATGTTTTCATAGACGAGTAAACGGAGAATGGCCGACAGTATCCAAATAGTACAGTTGAATGTTTCAGAAGTTTAGTCTGAATGACATTTCGATATATCAGTGAGAAGGATGAGCCTGTTTTTCAGAAACCAACTTCTCAATTCGTGGAGAAGTAGATGACAATGCCAGGATCATATCATGCTCCATTTCTACGTGATTTCTGCACTTTGTTCTAATCAAGACCATGGTGGAGAATGACTGCTCACAAAAGTATGCTGAAGGATATGGCATGAGAACCTTAATGGCGCGCCATGACAGGGTCGGGTACGACGGCAGCATTTTGCACCAGAATGTCGACAACGAATTCGTCCGCGCAAGAGCCTGCGCTCCTGAATCCTGCTGGAGCTGTACAAGCTCTTCCTGTGCTGTATCATCTTCATCAGCAATCGAGTTCAGTGGAGCCGTGAAAGGGTCCCAAACCACAGAAAAGGACTGCACATCCAGCTCAGGGAAATGGTGCTCGAACTGTTCAATGAGCGACCGAAGGTGACGTGCTATCTCCCCAGAAAGACTGTCGAGCTCAGTATCATCGTACTGGCAGGTCGTTAGATGCTCCACCAGACGGGGGAAAAGGCTGAAGCGCTTAACAGCTACTTTGTCTGCCAGTAATTTTATAGTCGCCAGAAATCCGCTCATTTTGTCGTGAAAAATCATGAGGTTGGCATCTTTGCCTTGGAGGGAGCGGTTGAGGACATTGACATGTTCAAAGATGTCAACGAGATAGCACAGTTCTGACAGCCAAGAGTCCGACTCAAGCAACGCTATCCATGCCGTTTTCCCTTGTGTGCGTAGGAACTCCTTCAGTTCATCTTTGAGCTCGTAAATTTTTCAAAAGGTTTCCTCGAGATAACCATCTGACTCAAGTGTAGAATAGTAAATTCTTATGGTCGGCATCCATCTCCTGGCAGAATAGCCTGAATAACCTAGTGTTGAGGGCGCTCAATTTGATGTGATTCACCATTTTTACGACTTCTGAAAGCACGCTCTGCAAGGTTTCTGGCAAAGTACGAGAGGCGAGCGCTTCTCGGTGAATCATGCAGTGTACCATGGAGGTCTGAGGAGCCACCTCAAGCAATTTAGCCTTGAATCCAGAACGCACTTATAACATTGCTGGCACGCCGTCTGTTGTAGAACTGAGCAACTTTCCGAAGTCCAGATCATGGTCACGATAAAACTGCTCTCCTTTCCCAAAAATGTCCTCGCCTTTGGTGGTGGCCTCCAATGGTTTGATGAGCAGAGGCTCATCGACAAGGTTATCAGCCTTGATGAAGCGGACCCAGATGATGAGTTGCGCGTACGATGCGATATCAGTGGACTCGTCCAACTGTATGGCGTGCCGCGGCGATTCCTTGATCTTCTGTACGACCTGAGCCGTTACGTCCAGACTCATATCTTCAATTCTGCGTTGGATGTTGTTGTCAGAGAGGGGTATAACTGCCAGTTTCTTCACCGCTTCCTCCCCAACCATCAGAGATACCATGTCCTTTGCACATGGCAGCACGAGTTATTCCGCAATGGAGTGAGGCTTTTTAGTCTTGGCAACATGGAGCGACACTCGATACGAGGCCTCTAATGCCTGAGAATTGGTCTGATGGCATGTACCCTCTCTGTCAAGATGCGTATTCTTGAGTGAAAGAAGTTTCCTCTCAAAGAACGCTCTCTCCTCATCTTGATAAGGCGCATGTTTTGTAGTCTAATGGCTCTGCAACTTATTTTGTTTCATAGACTCTGTAGAAAGCACTTCAAAACAAATCACACACTGAGGCCTCTGTGCCCCACTTTTATCCACCACGTAGTAAAATCCAAGGTCCAGAAATTTATCCTGGTAAGAACGTTCTCGAGATTTGCTGGTGGCCGGTGCTGCCATCACAAATAAGGTCTCGAGTCGTACGTGGAGACGTGAATAAATGTTAATGATAGAGTCTGAGTCTGAGAGGCCGTGGATCAAGCCACTAATTTCCAGCCAAAATGAACCGCCCTTCAGCGAGCCCACACATCGGCTGGATCCCATTCCAAGCGTCATGTTGCGCCGGTTCCCATACTTTGAACGAACCGTTTATATTACATCCCGTAAAAGCGAACACCGATCGAAAATAGACAATTTTTTTTCGCTGCAAGTGGATACCCGCGACCCCACGAAATTTGCTCGGCGACCCCACTTGGGGTCACGCCCCCGGGTTTGAAAAACCAAGTTGTAGAACATATTTATTAAAATACCGAATACCCTTTTCTTGAAGGTATGCTTGGACACAGAAATGATAATTTTCTTGAAGCCTTCTTGCTGTCATTTATGTATCAGAAATATATGACAGATTAATATAACAACAGGAAATACCTCCCCATCTTCCCATAGTTAAATCAATTTGTATTCCCTTACTTATTATATATAATCCTGTTCTTTGTGTTTTCATGATATAAACTATGGCAAAACCATTATTGATTTTACCCTTATTAAATTATTTTATTCGTTGTTTGCTAATCGTGCTTCCACAAAACTCATTCTCGGCACCAAGTGGATAATATTCTTCCTTACGAGACTGATTTAAGTGTTCCAGGTCTTCTCGGTTAATTTTAAATGACCAATTATACCCTAAATCAATCATATTGTTATGGTTCTAGGAACCCTATGCATATAAACATACAGTTGTCCCCAAGTTAGTTATGCCATTTAGTATATGTGCAGATAAAACCCCTCCTTGTGTGTCGTGGGAAAGCAAAAGGGGTGCGTTGTGATGGTTTTTAGTTAGGTTAATAAATCTTTATATCCCCTGCATTACGATCCGCGGTACCATAGCACTTGCAGCCTTCGGTTCGCTGGCCACAGCGCACCATTGTCCATCTGCCTCTCCGGAGCCTCGTTGTTCCGAGGCAGAATCTTCACATCCGCAGTTCCTTTTCAGCTTCCCAAAACGTTCCAATTCAATCTTGGATGTGCCACCGTCCACCTTCCTCAAACACGCGTGGAGTGGACGGGCTTTCCCAGCCTGGCCGAAATCCCGCCCAGAAAGGGCAGACCCCATGAAGGCCCTGTCCAATCAGGGCGGATGGTGACGTCAGCTTCGCCAAGACCCCTCCCCACCCAGGGGGATCTATAAATTACGACACCATCCTCAGAGTGAGTGAGAGAGTTCGTTGGGTTCGTTGGCTGGTTGCAAAGAAAGAAGGAAGGTTATTACTTGAGTGGTTGAGTTCTTTGGAGTTCTGGAGTTCTGTGGTGGAGTATTGAGTTCGGCGGTTGAGTTGGTCCCTTGGTTGTTGGTTTAAGAAGGCAGATCGTGATCATGGAGTGCCTGCCCACGTCTCGCCTCGGCGGCCCGTCTGTTGTGCTGGTCCGAGTACACCGGACCTTGACCGGGTCTCTCGTTGGGTCCTGTCTGCTGCCCCGTTCTATCTTGGACTCCATGCTCTCCACCCAGGCTCCTTCACAGACACGGTCTCCACACGTACGGCTGGGGGCCGAACTACACGACATCTGTCGGGTGCCGCACAACGGAGCATCCCTTCTCTTGGAACGTTCAGGTACCTAAAGAATTGCGACCTCAGCTCCCTCCCTCCCTGGCTGCAAAAGTCCTTTGCCATTCAACTGAGGTTTATTTTGTCTGAGTGTGCATCTGAGTGTGTGTGGCGCCTGTCTTATAAGCAGCATTGTATAAGTTATTTGATCATTGTAAATCTTGCCTGTATTATTCTCACGACAAATCTGCTCTGTGTCTTCTTTTGTAAGTTGCTGTTAAATTGTCTCACTACATCTCTCTTCTGTCCCCTGCATAACACACCAATAAACCTGTTCCTGTCCCACATGAATTTCCTCGCTTCGTGTAAATAAATTATTGCAGAAATTTTCCCAGTTTGTTTTTGACTTTTCCTTCATTGGTCCAGCATGGTTTGGATCTGAGTTTAGCCGGGTCTTTAGCCCCGATAATCTGTTCATTCCAGCCGGTACATCTTTGGCAGTTCCGCTCGGCTGCATCCGATCTGGAGTTGGTAGTTGGTAGTTGGTACTCCACCGTAGTTGGTAGAGTGATCTGGTTCAGGCAAGGTGTACCGAGGGCATGGTTCCCCGGTAGTCAAAACCGTGTGGTTAATTCGGTAAACTGATTACACCTGGCAGTAAGACCCTACGCTATGCGGTTGTGGTATTGGCATTCATGGTCGGTTAAGCGACCTGACGTGTCACGGAATTATCCGTGAGCGACGGCCTACAATTCCAGGAGTCTGGTGGGAGATGACGTAGCTTCCCCCACCTAGTGGTCATTCTTGCCACCGGACCCCGGCCCGCAACAACATTATATCCCCATTGTTCTATTCTCATACAAACCATACGCCCTTCTTTATAAAATTTTATTTTAATTGGAACTGTGAATTCTGTATGACCTGGAGATAAAATCAACACTTCTGTATCTTTAGAATACACAGCCGTTTTATTTAAGGATATATATTGTGATAAACCAATTAATCACACCAAGTCATTGATAAATCAATATCCAGTTCTTGGGAAACACCAAAGATAGAACCATCTTTACCAACATAAGTCATTTATATTAGATTAAAAATGTCATAAAAAATTTTTTTGTTGAGTTGAAATAACACATTTAGACATAATTGACCACAAGACTTGGAATTTAATTATTGGACTTGAAATGTTTGATAAACACCATTCTGAAAGAATTTTATTACTTGAACAGGTGGTGGAAGACTATAACTATCAAAATAATATTTGTCTTGACTATTAAAAATACAAACCCAATGAGAACTGTTCCCATTATTATCTTCTATGTTCACAATAATATTCTTTGTATGTATAGACACGTTTGTTAATTCATCTCTCATACAAATAACCACTTTATGAAATTTTAATTTCTTACAATATTTGATAAGTTCTAAATTTGATGCTGTATTCTTCTAAATTTGATGTTGTATTCTTTAAACCACTCATCAATGCTCATTTATTTATTAGAAAGATATAATCCATTACCCCTTTTAGTTAATTTTACACCTGCTTGTGTGATGGAAGAAAGCATATCTCCAACTAACAATCTCGCTTTATCAGGCAGACTTTCAAGTTTTTCAGAAAAATCTACAATTACACCACTTCCACTAATTTGTTTTTCCAACTCTTTGTTATGTCTTTCCAATTATTTTTGAGCCCGGAGTTGAACCTTCCTTTCGTTGGCAGTTTTCACCGCTGCTGAAATACCACCCATTCAGAACTTTATCATGATCACAAAATCCAAATATACCTTTAAGAGGAACTGCCACAGTAAAACTATTACCTGTTTTGGTATCATCAATATACATTCCTTTCCTTTGACTATATCCAGGGTCTGTGTTTGTTCCCGTTGCAATATCAGGAATAAAACCTTCAATAGCTCCCTTTCCAATTCTATCACAAAATGAATATAGTGTAAATTTCATCATTTCAAATGTAGCAGAGACATAATCAACCGCTTCAACTTCTTGTGTTCCAATGTACAAACGAACATTATCAAACATTTTCCAGAAGAAATAATTTATGAGTATAGCGTTTGTGGTATTCGCAGCCTTCGTGAATGTAAATTTACACAACAAGAAACTTTCGGCAAGATTCAAATAAATCTGTTGATTATTTATTTCAAAACTTTTTATTCCATTTGTATTCCAGTCTGTTCCAGTTATTGCATTTACCTTGAAGTAGTCTTCTTTTTAGTAGATTTTGGGATGACAATGGTATCATCCAAATCATAGATACTATCAATTGCTTCCATACTTGTATTTATTTTGGAAAAAAGATGTTAAAACTTTTGAAACCCTGACCCAAGTATTTGACTTATTTTCTGTCGTTCTTGGGGAGACAACTGAGTTTTGTCTTTCTTAATTTCTTTTATTGCTTGCAATTTATGAGATTCCTTTTGGGCATCTTTTATACTCTTTATAGCACCCGCTACATTTTCCACAGCAGAAGCAGTTGAACCAATTCGGTCTTTATGTTTAAGAATAGTTGAACCTATGCCCATTAGAGTATCAATTATCCTGTCTCCTTTTTTTCTAAATTGATGTCCTACACCCCTTTGTCTCTTATGTTTATAGTATCCTCTACCAAGATACATACCTTCACACTTGTAGTATGGGGAAAGGAACATCCCATCCCATGTAATTATTTTATATTTTCCCAACTCATGTTTCCTCACAATAACCATCGTATTTATTTATTGGAAAACTTCACATCGGTGAATTCTGATGGATATAATTTCTCCATTAAAAGAAATCATGCAATTATCTTGGTCGGTTATTGTAAACTTTACTCTGTATATGGTTTTTCCTGACACAGGTAGATAAACCAGATTTTTGGGTTCCATAATGAATTTATAACTAATTGGGGTTGAGTATGCACTGAATGAAAATATTGCATTTGTTCTGATTCCATCATTACAAGCACATCAATCAAATCACAATGAATTAATACCGAATTTATGCCTGAGGATATTTGAATGACATTATCACTGTAAAGCATCCCATTAGTTTCAATCCTTTTTTGAGGAGAAACCCAATAACTCTCTAAATGAATTATCAATTGTGAAATCAACCTTGTAGTCATTTTTAAGTTTAATCGTTGATTTTGAAATATGTTTTTGAATATCTATAACAATATTTTTTGGTTCATCACCCTGTTCTTTCAGCAGGCGAGCAATTTTGGAAGATATTTGAGAAATCTCATCTGCTCCAGGTGAAACTGTTATCATTTTGTATCCACTTTCCGGATGATAACTAAACTCGTTATTTTTCTTGGTGATATTAAACAAGGTATTATAAGTTTCCATAGACAATAAAGACGCCTCATATTCTTTTGTTGCGTCAAGTTTAGTGGGTATGGAAATGAAGATGTGTGGTTGCTTGTGTGAAATTATAACTAGGGATTGTGCTTCCCATCTTATTTAATATGGGATAAAATGTCTTTGTATTGACATTTATTAATTATTTTCATGTTCATCAACTTGTTTAAAATGTCTGATGCTTCATTAAAACAATTGTTATTCCCAGCCTTCTTACTACGTAACAGCAATAACAGTCTATTAACTAATAAATATTGTGATGGCTCATTTGGAAGAAAACTAACACCTGAACCAAGCCTACTTAAAGCCTGAATAATGTGTTTCTCCTTCTCATTCTTCCTACTTTTACCAGATAGACTAAACCTATAATTAAGAGAGTTCAGCAGATCAATGTATACTCTATCATCCTTATTTTTCATATCCAATGGTTTATCAAAATACTTTGATTCATCCCTCACAGTTGAACCTTGTCTTCCATCTTTTGTGAGAAGAAACATTAATCTCAGAATTCGTTTAACAGGGGGTTCAGCAGAACTCAAGAACCTTAATTCATAATTAAATATCAATACCTTTTCTTGAACAAGATGAAATATTGCTGGTTGTTCTGTTGGAATGAGTCCTGCTTTGGTTTTTGAATCCGCTGAATATTCAATGTTTTGAAGAGCATTCACAATATAATCAGGGGGTTGATTAATCTCTTCCATTTGTTGAAATAATCCATCATCATATTCTAATTCTCCGACATGCTCTTCCTTCCTCATTTGACTTCCTCCATCATTTGACTGAAATCTTTTAACATTTGAAGTTTTTTAGGAGTATATTCCATTGTGGAAACTGTGGAAGCATCTATAATTTTTTCTTGGGAAGTTTTTTAAAGTGGTTTAAAAAATTTATCTTGTTTTCTTTCAAATGCTTCTTCACCCATTAGTTTCTGCCTGCGTTTCTTCTTTATGTCTTCCTGGTGTTTTACAACTTTTGAAATCAACTCTTGATGCTCCTTAAATCTTCTTGCTCTTTCTTTCGCATCCATTTATTTATTGGAAAATATCATTCACTGAATTATTAAGGTCAACAGGGAAATTTTCCTTTTCTTCATCATCAAAGTAGATGTGTTCAAATAAATCATTTTCTTTAAATATTTCATCAAATTCTTTCTTAACATTAATACAAGTTGTAATTTCTTCTTCACTCATACTTGTATCTCTGCTTTTCATACGTTTGCATTGAGTTTCTTCATCAACATCAAAACCGAATGATAAAATCTTAACTCATTACCACTCAGATGTTTAATAATTTGTCTCATTCCTTCTGGATTAGTTTCTAATATCACAAGATCACCAGATTTTAGTTTCTTTAACTCACTCTTACAATGTGAATATTTTGTTGTACCAAGAGAAACCACCTCAAATATTTGACCTTCATTCCTCAATCACAGATGCTCCTCTGAAATATATAATAATCTTCACCTTATACTTCCCCAGGTCTTATTGCTCGAGTTGTTGTTGATACAATACGAACTACATGGTGCTTTTTAAGCAAATTTACAATATTCTCATTTGTATTATTCAAGAACCTTAGTTTATGATCATTTTTTCCAGAAGCAGATTTACCCACAAGATTTATAATAATAGTTGCCATTTATATATGTAATTGTTTATAAAATAACAAAATATATCCCTTAATATCTCATCTTGTTTGACATATTTATATTTTTCAGTCGTGTGCTTCATGTAATCCCCAAATTCCTTTTTACTACATAATGCAGAACAATTGTCTCCAAAAATTTTTTATATCTCTTGAATTTAACTTGCATAAAATAAAGGTATTAGCATTGTTTCTTATTGAGCGACAAGGGAGTTAAAAATATGATTGACTAAGATAAATACAATTACAAGCTGGTAGGCGACGAGGGATTCGCAAGGATTGAAGCGCTGGATACGATGCTTTTCATTCTGACCGATCCACCGACGAAGATTCATTGTCAAGACGTATTGGTTCACATACAATTGTTCCTCTGCCTGGCAAGATTTTTCCTATTGCGTATTTTGCCAACTGGCACCCATAAAAAATGACGGTAAATAGACACCCTATTTTTGAAGGACTACCATTTGAAAAATAATCTGTTTGCTGGTTTGTGCTGTGGAGCCTCGCGTTGCAGACACACACACACACACGGAAAACCCGATAAACTTCTCTCAATACTCTTGTTTGACCACACCTCCTGAGCCACACAATATTTTCATAAGCCACGCCCACTTTCCTACGACACTCCCACTTTAAATAATAAATAATTGGAGGTGGTGTGTGGGTCATGGAATCGTTTTCGGTAAATAAATAAATAATTGGAGATGGTGTGTGGGTCGTGGAATCATTTTTGGTAAATAAATAAATAATTGACAGTCGTGTGTGGATCGTGGAATCGTTTATGGAAAATAAATAAATAATTTTAGGCGGAGTTTGGGTGGGGAATCGTTTTCGGTAAATAAATAAATAATTGGAGGTGGTGTGTGGGTCGTGGAATCGTTTTCAGGAAATAAATAAATAATTGAAGGTGGTGTGTGGATCGTGGAATCGTTTTCGGTAAATAAATAAATAATTGGAGGTGTGTGTGGGGAATCGTTTTCGGTAAATAAATAAATAATTGGAGGTGGTGTGTGGGTCGTGGAATCGTTTTCGGTAAATAAATAAACATATTATTAGAAATCCACAAAGACAGAAATGCCGGTGATTACATTTATTTTGGATCCTTTTCACTTTGGTCAATAACGTTTGGATCGAGGAGAGATCGAAGGTGGAACGACGGTGTAGTTCCTTACAAACACTGTACACCTTAAATGACGGTAAATAGACACCCAATTTTTGAAGGACTACCATTTGAAAAATAAAACCTCAATCAAAAATCGGCTCGAGTAAAATTTTCTAAATATCTTGAAGTGTTTAATTCCGAAGTCTCGTTACTCTACATTCAAAACTGAAGGACAAGTATTGAAAATACTGTACGCGGTTTTTCGGCCGCTGCACAGCAACGGGTGGTTGCTCGGCAACGAAATTCAAACGCGCACCCTCCCAGACCATATGGGGCACCTGTTGGCAAAGTTTCATCGAAATCGGTTCGCTGGTTCGTGCTGTGGAACCTCGCGTTGCACACACACACACACACACACACACACACACACACACACACACACACACACACACACACACACACACACACACGGAAAACCCGACAATAAGGGATATCTAGCATATATAGAGAATCTAACAAGAAGAATGTCTCCCTCTTGTGTAGTAGCTATCCATTACCGTTTGGTTTCTCTCATTAACACAATCATCAAGGATAACGAGGTTCTTTTTTGATTTATCCAAATCTTGGGGAGAAGGTATATCATCCATATTATCACTAAGAATACAAGTTATCGGCTTTGATTTCTTTTTATATCTCTGTGCATCACAAAATAGTTGTATTATATCTTCAATGTTGTAATCATTTAGTTTGTTTTGAAGTTTAAATAAACCGATTATATCTTCTTTTTGAAGACCAGCATTAATACCTTGTGAGAGTAGTTGACACTCAGGTTGAAAACTCAACTTTGTGAAAATTATTAAATTATCATAATCTAAAAAGTTGGGAGTATGGAGAATCTTTAAAAGTAAGTAGGTTTTTCCACATCTGCTTGAACCAACTATGAGACATCTTAATGAATTTGGAAGATTTTTATGGTTGTTAAATTTTATCTTCTTTTCCCAAATGGGTAAAAAAATCATTCATTCATTATATATTTGGAAAACAGGTTATTTAAATTTTTTATTGGCTCTTTTAGAAACTCTATGGTTTATCCTAAATTCAGGTTTAATTTCAAGATAATCCATTATTTTATTTATACAATATCTTGTGTTGATATTTCCCTGAAAATGACAATTGTTAATAATATAAATCATCAATCCGTGAAACATGGATGTCATTTGTTCAGTCTCTTCTCTTGTAAGAAAAGGTGTATTATCACCCTCATACTTTACATTCATTTCTCGAATCAATCTTGTAAAGCAATTCATTTTTGGTGTAAATCTCAAATAATTATATTCCTTTTTATATTTTTATTATCATTAATGAGAAGATAATCACAGAATATACATTGTTTATAGGCTTTTGACTCTGTGTTTAATCCCCATCTTTCACACGCAGGACAATTATCAAATTTGTCATGTGGAGAATCAGGAAATTCAAGAGGCTCAAAATCTAGTAAACTATTCATATTTATTAAGTAAAACTTTACTTCAAATAAAATTCATCTTCGGTATCATATTCGGTACTTTCATTGGTGCTTTCACAATCATCTATAATACTACTTTCATAACTATCATTTCAACACAAACTCTCGGTATCATAACTGTCTTCTGTTCCAACAGAGATACTATTAACACTCACATAATCTTCAAAATCTTCAGTTGAATCATGACTCATATTTAATTAGTAGAAAAAAACATTACCATCTATATCTATATACTTTTTTTCATTAACATATTCAACGACTACATTTTTTATATTCAAGATAATTTTAAAATGGTCCTTAACTACTATTGAACGAAATGTCATTTCACCTGATATATTCACATCCTTTATTTCATCAGGATTTTCATCTTTAGGGTTGTTGAAAAAAATGCAAATTTCTCCTTGCATATGACAGATGGTCTTATTTTTTCTTTCTAAAGCTTCATCCATAAGGTTTTTCTTTTTTGCTACTTTATCAAGTTTCATTGCTTTTTCTAGTTTTGAATATATTGCCAGAAGGAGAGGATAAACTTTTGTTAGAGCTACTTTAATTGATGTTCTTCCAGGTATACTAAAAGCCCTTCCACTGAAGAAAATTGAAGAACTCATTTTATTCACCATAATTGTTTTTATCCAATAGTTGTTATATTTATCTTTATTCAATTTTACATCCTCTACATATTTCTCAGTATCTTTTACAAATGAAGAGATTGATTGAAACTTGTCTTTTGTGTCTTGGTACACTGTATTTATTAAGTGAAAAAAGTTGGAGGATAACATGATTTTAAGCACAGATTCACCTATAAATTAAACGGAATTTTCATCAAGAAAATTTTATTTTAAGCAAAGTTTTGTTATATAAATATGGTGAATACAACGTACTACGATGTTTGTAATCATGAATATAAATGTTATAAAAAAACACATTCAAACCAACAAACACACATTCAATCTTTTCAGACAAATATCTCCACTTGACCAAGAAACTAAACATTGGGATAGATGTGATAATGATATTGTTAAATTTTTTTTATAATAAACACCTTCAATCACGCAAGCACAAGAACAATGAAGAAAGGGAAGGCACCACTAAATTCTCCATTGAAAACACTGATGGGGCCTTTAAAGGACATATAAAAATAAGATTGTTTCGCTTTCAAGACCCTGGACCATCTTCAATCATTGAAGCTGTTGATATGGTAAAACAAAGTATTGAAATGATAATTAAAAACACATTAAGTGAAATGAAAATTTTTAAGTTTTATATGGGAGTAAAATTTAATATGGCAAGAGAAGGTGATGAAACTACTCCCTTTATGAGGACAAACCCTCACTTTATCTCATCATTTCAAGATTTTGTAAGATGTGATGTTTACGATGAACTCCAGAGACAAGAACAAGATGTTAACACTGAAGTAGGTAGTGGATTTGCTATTACAAAAATAATCTTTTTAGATATACACATCTTAAAATCAGATCCTCTTCACGCTTCTTATATTGGTTTACCAAAAGAGATAAAACTCAAGAAAGTGGTTGTTATTATTCAAAACAAAGATAATAAATGTTTTCTATGGTCTGTTCTTGCTCACTCACATCCTCCACTATGGAAACCTGAAAGGGTTGAACATTATAAGAAATATGAGAGTACATTAAATGTTAAAGATTTAAAGTTCCCAATGTCATTGAGAGATATTCCTAAATTTGGGAAAATGAATAATCTATCTGTTAATGTATATGGCTTAACGGATACAAACAAAGTTCAGATATTTAAAATTTCAAACAACTATAAAAATGATGAAACACACATTGACCTTCTCCACTTTACTTCAAAGGAAAAATCACATTATGCTTTCATCAAAAATTTATCAAGATTAACCAAATCACAACTATACAAGAGAAAATGTAAAACGTATCCTTGGAAGAGATGTCTCAACTCCTTTCACACAAAAGAACGATTAAATCAACATTCGAAATATTGTACTAATCATAAATCAACAGTAATCAATTTACCAAAAGCAGCTTCAAACATATCATTCAAAGATTTTAACAAATCTATAAGACATCCCTTTGTGATATATGCTGATTTTGAAAGTATCCTTGAAAAGATAGATATTCTTTCTCCAAATCCAAATAAATCATACACAAATAAATATCAAAAGCATACTCCTTGTGGTTTCTGTTATTATATCAAATCATCTGTTGGTGATGAATACAACAAGTTAGAACTTTATAGAGGAGAAGATGCCTCAGGGGAGTTTGTAAAACGATTGGAAAAGACTGCATAAGACTAAGAGAAATAATGGTTAAAACCTATAAACCAATGTCATTAACAAAGGGAGAGAAAAGGGAATTTCGAAAGAACAGTATCTGTCATATTTGTCAGGAGAAAATTGAGGGAGAGGTCAAAGTTTGGGATCATTGTCATCTTACTGGAAAATATAGAGATCCAGTTCATTCCCGTTGTAATCTTAATTACAAGCCCCCACACTTTATTCCTGTCTTTCTTCACAACGCTCACTATGACACACATGTATTTATGAATGAACTTTCAAAGACGTCTGGAGATTTTTCTGCCATTCCTAACACAGATCAAAAATACATCTCATTCACAAAAACAATTCATACATCCCCCATAACCCATGTCAGATTTCTTGACACGTACAAGTTTATGGCAAGTCCATTATCTAACTTAGCATCAAATATTAAAAACTTACCGAATCTTAAATCACATTTCTCAAATCAAGAAGAGATTGATCTCTCATCACAAAAGGGAATATATCCATATGACTACATGGATTAATTTGAGAAGTTTAAAGAAACACAACTTCCTTCAAGGAAAAGTTTCTATAGCAAGTTGAATAAAACTCATATTTCTGATAGAGATTATACACAAGCTAAAAAGATTTGGGAGAAGTTTAATATAAAGAATCTTGGAGAATATCATGATTTGTATCTTAAAACTGATGTATTGCTATTGGCTGATGTGTTTGAAACTTTTAGAACAGTCTGTCATAATATGGATGAGACCACGCTCACTATTACGTTACACAGCCCCGGGTTTGGCTTGGAGTGCTATGTTAAAAATGACAAAACAGAATTTGGAATTAATCAGTGATCTCTTCTTCTTCTTCTTTCGGCTGCTCCCGTTAGGGGTCGCCACAGCGGATCATCCGTATGATCCGCATAGTGATTTGGCACATGTTTTACACCGGATGCCCTTCCTGACGCAACCCTGGTCGCCTCTTACGACACAGGGATATGCTACACCTATTTTAACCGGGGTATACACCAGCCCAGTACACTGGTACTCATTTCGCCGACCTCGGAAGGATGACAGGCTGAGTCAACCCCCTGGTGTATTAATTCAGTGGCCCAACGGGGCTTGAACTCAGGACCTTTTGGATCCCAAGCCGCTGCCCTAACCACTGCGCCAACACCAGGCTTAATCAGTGATATAGATATGCTTTTAATGATTGAGAAGGATAAAAGAGGAGGAATATCTCAAGTATGTTCCAAGAGATATGCTAAAGCAAATAACAAATATCTTCCTGATTATAATAAGAACGAGGACAACTCTTACCTGATGTATTATGATGCTAACAATTTGTATGAGTGGGCTATGTCTCAATCTTTACCTTATGGAAAACTTAAATGGGTTAAATAAAAACATTATCAAAAAGTTTTACAAGACATTGTTGTCTCCTCTCAAAAAGAATTGGATGAAGCTGAAGTTAGATATTATTTTGAGGTTGATTTAAAATATCCAGAAGAACTTCATAACAAACATAAAGACCCACCTTATGCCCCTGATAAAGAAAGTCCAAGAAAAGAATAGTTAAGTGATTACCAACAGTCATTTAATATAAAATGTAAATCTACAGAAAAACTACCTACAACATTATATGATAAAGAAAGTTATGTTTTGCATCAAAGGAACTTGAGACATTATTTATATTGTTATGGCTGTGGAAATTCGCAAACCACCATTCAGGACCCTCAGGTGAGATATCTTCATAGGTACATGTGTAGTTAGCCCAAACCCGTTGTATAGAGGGAATTTATGTGATCCATTCGGGCTGCGATCCTTTGAGTTAGGCGTTTTTCTTTTTCTATCTTTTATTTCAAACACACAACATTTCAACAACCATGCCATCCCCATCACAGCGCCAACCACACTGCAACCACGCCACCGCCACCATCTACGCTACCACATCTTCGCCACTACGTCCGCTTCCGAACGGCAAACAAAGGCGCAAAGGAGGGAACTGCGAGGATGCGCAGGTTTTCCCGCCTGTTTCTCCTGTCTGATTTCCCCTGGAGTGGAGGAAGGGCGATGCAGGTCAAAGGTCAGAGGTCATGTAAAGGTGGGGCCTCTTTTTGGGGGAATAATTCTCTGGCCCAGAGCCAAAAACTGACTCCCCCGGCCCCCGCACGGAGTGGGGTGGAGGGAAAGAATGAGGGAACGCCCTTTTCGGGAGCCCTCTCGAAGGAAGGTGGAGCCGGGAACGGGGCGGGGTGAAGGGCGGAGCCCCGCGCGATAAAAGACGGACACGGGTGGGCGCGCTAGAGCTTCCTCTTCTGCCTCTTCCTCTTGAGCGCTTCCACTTTCGCCTCTTCTTTGTCGTCTTAGCTGGAGAACTGGTTGGTCTTCGGGAAGAGGTCCTGCGCCCACGCCTTGGCGAGTGGCCCTGTCGCAAAGGCATGGACGGGAGACGCGGCAGCGCCCATTGCGAGGTGGACCTGTGCGTCCGGACGGGGAGGGCCGGAGAGGGTTCGCCGGCTGCGAGAGAGGTCGGGGCCAGGCGCGACCACGCTGACGGTCGCGGGAGAGGGACTCACCAGACACAATAGAGGAAGTCGCGACTTCTTTCTTTCTTTTCTTTGGGGTTTTGGTGTGAATGTCCGTGGGTGGCGCCAGTCTGGCTAAAGTAGAACTGTTTAAGTGTTGCCATGTGTACGCGTATTCAGTTGTTGCTCTGCATCGTTTCTTTTGTTACATTTGCTTTTTGTGCATAATTGTTTTCACTGTTATATGTGCATTTCTGACTGTATGGCTGTATATACATGCTTGTGTGTGTGTGTGTGTGTGTGTGTGTGTGTGTGTGTGTGTGTGTGTGTGTGTGTGTGTGTGTGTGTGTGTGTGTGTGTGTGAATAAAAATGCTTGCTTGTTGAACTGTGCCCATTTCGCTTTGTCTTTTCTCCATTGAATCTCCATCCTGCTTCACGTAAAGGGTTCGTAGTGTGTGCAAAACGCCCGGTAAATAATTTGAACCATCGAGGTCGACGATAACACCGCTCGGTTATCCCGATAGTACGAAACAGGCCGCCCAAGTGGCTCGTGTCCGGAGTCGACCTGCGGCGAGGTACGATCGCCCGGTTTACCATCCACGTGGGTACTTAGGTAGGTCGAGTTTGGCGAACAACCCTATCCTACGCGGGTGGCCGATTGGCACGATCGTGGTGAGGTCGAAAGGCCCACCCGTGACTAGCTCCCGGCGTTGTTCCGAGAGGGTCACGACTGAATTGTCCGTCCGGTGGGCGACGTGCCGCGATCCGAGTTACGTGGCCGTCCGCACGCCGGCGAGCGCGAATTCGCAACAATATGCTGGGTTGAGAGTGAGGAAAATTCATAGGATTTTTAAATTTAAACAAAGTCATTAGTTGAAGAAGTATATTGATTTTAATACAAAAAGGAGAACAGAAACAAAAACAGATTTTGAGAAGGACTCTTATAAATTAATGAATAATGCTGTATTTGGAAAGACTATGGAAAATGTTTGGAATCAACAAAACATAAGACTTGCAACATCTTGGAAACAGGCTTAAAAGTTAATTAATAGACCAAGTTTTGAGCGAGCGGAGGTGTTTTCAGAGAACTTTTGTGCTTTTCATTTGAAAAAAGAGAGTATTGAAATGGATAAACCTATTGATATCGGAACATCAATTCTTGACTTGTCAAAGTCGTTAATGTATGACTATTACTATAATATTTTAAAATCAAAGAAAAGGGAAAGTGTCTGTTATATATGGATACAGATAGTTTTATATTAGAAATTAAGACAAGTGATGTATATGTAATGAGGATATGATTGATAATATTGATATATATGATACAAGTAATACAAGAAATTATAAGTCAGGTGAGGTGTTTTCATCAAAGAATAAAAAGGTTATTGGTTAGTTTAAAGATGAATTGGGTGGGAAGGTCATGAGTGAATTTCTTGGATTGAGATCAACGTCTTATGCTTTCACGTATATTGATAATAATAACATTGAAAGGTGTGATAAGAAGCGAAAGGGAATAAAGAAAAACTAGCGATACCCACGCACATGCATGGGATAGCAGTACAACATAGCTGGTAGCAGACGATAGACCGTACACGGGGAATGACAAAAATACGCATTGTGCAAAATGCAAGTGGTACTACGGAACGCTAAGACTTCCCAAAAATTGTCGGCATGTCCGCTAAGTGCCACAGCAATTTCATAGGGATCGTGTGACGGCGAGCCGAGTTTTTAGTGTGCAAACTTGGTATTATAATAGAGATATAATCAAGGAAACAATAAACTTTAAACATTATTACAACTGTTTAACCTTAAAGAAGGAAGAGTAGAGAAAAATGAATACAATAAGAAGTTATAAACATCAATTATATACAGAAGAGATAAATAAGAAAGCATTAGGAGCTTTTGATGATAAAAGATATATTTGAGAGAATGGAATCAATAGTCTCCCTTATGGTTATAAGTATAAGTGTTAAGATAATGGGTTGGGAATTTTAGCAGGCTACCGCCGTCTTTTTACTGAATCATAAATGATAGAACCAAGCAATAACCAAACCAAAGAGTGGAGATGTAATCAGCCTTGGTATTTAAATGGGAAACATAAAGGATGTGAGAAATATCAAATAAGTCTTGTTGAAGAAATAACCGGGGTAAAAGTAGATAAAACAATTAAGTTGGAGGATGGAAAGAAAAAAATAAATATCCTTGAATGGACTGAAAACTTTGATGGTTATCAATTGAACAATGGAAAAACAATTTACTACAATCTCAAAATTATATGTGGCTCAGGAGGTGGTCAAATAAGAGCATCAAGAGAAGTTTATCATTTCATTTCTGCACAACAAAGACACTAAAACCAAGAACCAAGTTCCAAGTTATTCTTTGTGAATATACTCGAAGGAAATGAATGTGAGAAGAAAATTAAGTTATTCCCTGAAATAGAACATGGACAAATATTCGTTGGTTCGCTCTTTGAGTGGAATGAAAATATAAAAGGACTGCGATTATGTTGGGGGAAGAAGTGCTTTCATCAGCAAGTCTCAATCTTTCATAGTCTCAATCTTTCATCGTCTCAATTTTAAATTTGCTTGTATGGGAGGGAAGGGGATAGGTGGGGAGAAAATGAGTCTCCTATTTTGGGCTTTTGGGGCTTGGGTCAGAAAGTTTTTCCCTTTCCCCCCCATTCATTTGAATGGGTGTCCCAGAAACCCCATTTATCATCTACTTTGGTTTCTGTGTTTCCTGGGCTCGACGACGTGACACAATCACAAATTAATTCTACACCATTAATATAACAAAATAAAATGTAAACAAACACTCATGATGTAAAATAATATATATGCTATTCCAACGTGATAACCAGAACAGTCAAATCTGCCGGCAAGGAAAGACGGATACGCAACACAGACGTACACACAACACCAATGTACATGTAATGTAAAGAGGTTCCTGCGGCTCGATCTGGATCACGTGTGTGACCTCACGAGACCGGATGCTACTTCGGCTTGGAATAAAAACCAGTTATCTTGCATGGTGTCAGATGTTAACCGAACCTGCTGCTTTCTGAAAAAACGACCATCCATAAGTATGGTATAGTGTTTCCGAACTTTGAAGTCCCAACTAACGATTGGGATCCAGCGGATTTCTTTGGAGAATTCACTCAGTTGCGAGACCACGTTGAGTTCATGTTCACGGGTCTGCTATTGGAGCTAAACCCAAAGCAAAAAGCCAGATGGCTGGGCACATGGATTGGTGCTCATGGCTGTGAGGTTTATAAAACGTTAACATGGGAGGAGACTGAGAAAGATGATCCGTACAAGGTACTCGATCATTTTGAAACGTATGTGCGACCGAGAAAGAACAAGTGGATCGCCCGGCACCGGCTCAAGCAGTAGAAACAAAAGAGTGAGGAGACCTTTGCTGACTTTTTGAAGGACCTGTGGAATATTCTCATGGGCTGCGAGTATGCCGATCCCAATGACATTCTAATAGATGCGATTGTTGATGGCATTTTTGAATCCAGGGTGTAGGAAAGGTTACTGGATCAAGGTGAATGACTGTCACCAGCAACGGCTCTGGAGATTGGACAACAGTTTAAGTTGTCTCGCAAGCAAATCCGCATCGTGCAGAATGAAGACAACTACAAACTTGAAGCGTCAGCTATCACAGCTCAGAGCAAATCGCATCCCAAGCCTTGTGCCTCCTCATTGCAGCTACAAGCATTTAAAGCATGCGGTAAACGTGGCAAGGATGAGCGGTATTTGTGGAGCCAAGGGAAATGTCCTGCAGTAGGCTCTGCCTGTTCCTATTGCAAATGCTTGAACCATTCGATGTCCGTCTGCCGTACGTGAGAGCGACTGGGCAAACCACTCCTCGTCAATGCTGGAGAAAACAAGGAACAACTACCTGAAGGCAATTCGGAGGTTCTTTGAATATAAAATGTTGACAAGATCTGCACTCTGGCAGATGACAAATGGTCCAAGACTGTCAGTGTCAGTGGAATTGTGAACATTACCTTCTGTATTGATTCAGGGGCAAGGTGCAATATAATTACACTCAGGGATTTTAACAGTTAACTCTCAGTTAACACTGAACTTCACAAGTCTAAGAGAACGCTGAAAACTCTACATCAAAACAGCATCTGAACTTGCTCGTCGACTGCTCCAACTGCACGATGTCAGCATGGCCCACAAACTCAACTCTACTCTTCGGACAATGCTACTAAAACCTAAAGATAAAATAGACAGATTTGACACCCGCACCAAATAGACAGCACCACCCACGACATGGGTGACAGGAAAAAGATTGGCCACCAGACTGACTGAATACCAATGCACAGAAGCCAGACACGACACTCTCCGCCTTTGCTGCCACACACAACAATACCCTGCACCACATATTCACGTGGGAACAAGCCACAGCCATGGGAATGGCCCCCTCCAAGCCACGAGGTTATTGAGGCTTGGTGGTCTGATGACCACTCAATCAACAGACATGTTGACCTCGACCCAACTTACCAAGCCCTACGCAGACACCTACACAAACACGGCAGGTCCACATACATATATATATATATATAAATATATACATATACATATACATATATATATATATATACATATATATATATATATATATATATATATATATATATATATACATAGATATACATATATACATATATATATACATAGATATACATATATACACATATATACATATATATATATATATATATATATACATAGATATACATATATACACATATATACATATATATATATATATATATATATATATATATATATATATATATATACATAGATATACATATATACATATATATATATATATATATATACACATAGATATACATATATACATATATATATATATATATATATATATATACATATATGTATATATATATATATATATATATATATATATATATATATATATACATATATGTATATATATATATATATATATATATATATATATATATATATATATATATGTATATATGTATATATGTATGTATATATAGAGTGGGGAGAACAAGTATTTGATACACTGCCGATTTTGCAGGTTTTCCCACTTACAAAGCACATATACGTCTAATTTTTATCATAGGTACACTTCAACCGTGAAAGACGGAATCTAAAACAAAAATCCTGAAAATCACATTGTATGATTTTTAAATAATTAATTTGCATTTTATTGCATGAAATAAGTATTTGATCACCTTCCAACCAGTAAGAATTCCGGCTCTCACAGACCTGTTAGTTTTGTCTTTAAGAAGCCCTCCCATTCTCCACTCATTACCTGTATTAACTGCACCTGTTTGAACTCGTTATCTGCATAAAAGACAGCTGTCCACACTCAATCAATCAAACTCCAACCTCTCCACAATGGGCAAGACCAGAGAGCTGTCTTAGGACATCAGGGACAAAATTGTAGATTTGCACAAGGATGGGATGGGCTACAGGACAATAGGCAAGCAGCTTGGTGAGAAGGCAACAACTGTTGGCGCAATTATTAGAAAATGGAAGAAGTTCAAGATAACAGTCAATCTCCCTCGGTATGGGGCTCCATGCAAGATCTCACCTCGTGGAGCCTCAATGATCATGAGAAAGGTGAGGGATCAGCCCAAAACTACACGGCAGGACCTGGTCAATAACCTGAAGAGAGCTGGGACCACAGTATCAAAGAAAACCATAAGTAACACACTAAACCGTCATGGATAAAAATCCTGCAGCGCACGCAAGGTCCCTCTGCTCAAGCCAGCGCATGTCCAGGCCCGTCTGAAGTTTGCCAATGACCATCTGGATGATCCAGAGGAGGAATAGGAGAAGGTCATGTGGTCTGATGAGACCAAAATAGAGCTTTTTGTTTTAAACTCCACTCGCTGTGTTTGGAGGAAGAAGAAGGATGAGTACAACCCCAAGAACACCATTCCAACCGTGAAGCATGGAGGTGTAAACATCATTCTTTCGGGATGCTTTTCTGCAAAGGGGACAGGACGACTGCACCGTATTGAGAGGAAGATGGATGGGGCCATGTATCGCGAGATCTTGGCCAACAACCTCCTTCCCTCAACAAGAGCATGGGGCGTGGCTGGGTCTTCCAGCATGACAACGACCCGAAACACACAGCCAGGGCAACTAAGGAGTGGTTCCGTAAGAAGCATCTCAAGGTCCTAGAGTGGCCCAGCCAGTCTCCAGACCTGAACCCAATAAAAAATCTTTGGAGGGAGCTAAAAGTCTGTGTTTCCCAGCGACAGCCCCGAAACCTGAAGGATTTGGAGAAGATATGTATGGAGGAGTGGGCCAAAATCCCTGCTGCAGTCTGTGCAAACCTGGTTAAGAACGACAGGAAACGTTTGATCTCTGTAATTGCAAACAAAGGTTTCTGTACCAAATATTAAGTTCTGTTTTTCTGATGTATCAAATACTTATTTCATGCAATAAAATGCAAATTAATTATTTAAAAATCAAACAATGTGATTTTCAGGATTTTTGTTTTAGCTTCCGTCTTTCACAGTTGAAGTGCACGTATGATAAAAATTACAGACCTCTATGTGCTTTGTAAGTGAGGAAAAATGCAAAATTGGCAGTGTATCAAATACTTGTTCTCCCCACTGTGTGTGTGTGTGTGTGTGTGTGTGTGTGTGTATATATATATATATATATATATATATATATATATATATATATATATATATATATATATATATATATATATATATATATATATATATATTTATATTGTTACGGCTGTGGAAATTCGCATTTCACCATAAAGAGCCCGTAGATGAGATATCTCAAAGTACATGTGTAGTTAGCCCAAACCCGTTGTATTGAGGGATTTTATGTGATTCATCCGGGCT
>NC_140968.1:67502134-67543995 GCF_056783735.1 Eptatretus burgeri
GTACCGCAGCTCATGCAAGGTATATCACAGGCGCTACCGTACCAGCCTTAACACTTACTGACTCACACCTAATTAACCTAACGAAATAAAGTAGGAGGGGCAATGGGCAGCGAGTCGCAGCTAACTTACCTATCCTGCTTAATGTACTACCCCCTTATGGCCTTATCCTCGCCTAAACAATCATTCGTTTTTTTATTTTTATTTTTATTTTATCACATGATAGCACTGAGCGAAGTTGCACTCCATCTTCTGGATCATCGCTCTTGCCCAACACTCTTCCAGTGATCTGGGGAGGGGAAACAAAAGGTTCCACAAAAACACAACACTTATACTTTACATTCCTACTCTAAGCCTTAACGACACTATTCACAGGATATTTACACTTGACCGCCTCTCCCAGTGGATGCTAATAGACCCAGCGTTACCTGGGGAGCCAATTTTCAAATTTGCTTGCCCCAAAATTATGCGGACATCATGCCCTTGCTGCACATGTCAAGTTGTGCGGGATCGAGTGGGACCCATACATCTTCACAACACTCACACCATGGTCATCATCACATTTCTCGGTCATGGTCCTCATTTTAATCATGCAGGCTGAATCCCGTCGTGGCCGTGGGGTGGGTTACCACAAGATGATGGGGGCATCTCAGGTGCAACCATGCCCACAGGTAAGCTTTAGTCCAACCCGGACGTTTCTCCGCCCCGCTCCCTTTGATTCCCTCCCCCCTGGTAGCCATCAGCTCTAATCCCGTACAACACTCTGGAAGGGGTCTCACTGGCTCCTCTGGCCTTCCTGGGTCGCTAAGGTCCTACCCGCCTTGGTCGCCCAACCAGACCCTCTCCCGGTTGCCTTCAGACACTGTCACCATTAGCCACCAGGTGGTGAATCTCCTTGAAGGGGGTCGCAATTCACGCTCACCGTGAGCTTCAGCAATCCCTGTGGACAAGCACATCATCCCCACCCACAAAACCCACATGACTCCCCCACCCCATCGGCCTTACATGTGACACCTGCATTTCTCACACTTCACTGACCATGACCTTCCCTGTTACCACACCATGTCCAATAAAAATCAATGTGTGCACCATACATTTCACTTCTTAACTTGAAGCAACTCACACAGCACTTCCCCTCACCCGATCCACGCACCAGCCATTGGACAGCCACTCATGCCCGCTTTGTTACCAATTACCCATTGTCCCTATTGTCACTCTAAAACCCATCAGAACTTACAAACATAAGCCAATTTTCCCACAATTAATTTTTTTTTTCACCAAAGGAGGGCACTTCGCCACAATCTCAGCAGCCGAGCATGGCCGTATATGCTCAGCCCAATCTAGTCTCCCCGACCCCCGACATTGATCTCTGGATCCGACCTATGAAAGGGCATCTCGGATAAACCTGGCGGTTCAGCAGGAGGATTCACCCTCTCCGAGTCTAAAAGTCGATTGGAGGGTCCCTCCATCGCCGGGTACCGGCAATATCGTTGCATGTGTCCTCTTCGCCCGCACCGGAAACAACTCCCCACAAAAAGCCCCCCTGAGTATCGGTGAAATGTCTCTTCCGGTTCTGGACCCCCTCGGCCATAATCGAATTGCTCTATTGGCTGGGCTGGACCCCGCCGCTTTGGCGCACTAACTACCGGATTACCCTTTATCAAACTTGACAGTTTCTGGCAAATTTCCTGAAACATTTGGGTAATGCCAATTTCTCCCAGCCCCCCTCCCTGATCCTGGATCTCCGCCTGTCGGATCGTCAACGATGGCCTCTCTGGCACCCGACCCGGCCGCCTCCACGAGGCCAGCCTGGCTGCGCACTCAGCCGCTCGGTGAACGGTGGGTGGATCCTGTAACTCCACTAGCGCTCGGACCTCAGGGTCAGGAAGAGCAGCTAAAAATTTCTCTAGTGCCAGTCTGTCCCATGCCTCCACTGTAAGGTCCCGATACGTGATGCTGACTGATTGGTAAATGTCCTGTGCCAGCTCCTGCACTGTCTAACCCGGCTTTAATCTGCGGTGCAGGAGCTGGGCCCGCACCAGATCACAGTTTGCCGCGAACCCAAACGGACGGCTCAACGCCTCGCAAATGTGGGAGCTGGTCAACATCTCCTCTGCGATCACGTTTAACACATCTGCGGCTGGTCCCCACAACGTTGCCACCAAATTCCCTGTACGTTCCCGCTCATTCCACCCGTTTAGTCGGGAAATACACTCAAATTGCGTCAGAAAAGCTTCAAGGCTCCCTGACCTGTCAAAATTTACCAGTGGGATCACTTTTACGGTGGCCCGCTTCTCAGTTTCTCCCTTGTTCGAATCCAGCCCAAGGATCAAACACCCTTGTGGCTGCGTATCCAATTTCGGAGCCCACTGTGGCCAAAGATGTTTTGTGGTGAGGGTCTCATGGGTCAATTTTGCCTCCTGTTCCAAACGTTGAATGGACCGATTCACCTCTTCCCGCAGGATCTTCTGGGCCCGCACAACCTCCTCCAAGGCTCCGTCGCGAGTTTGTAGCTGCTCCTCAACCAACCCGGACACTCTACTTACAAAAGACGGCTCTACCAGGCCTTGATCCAAGACTTCATCTTGGCTCATAATTTTATCTTGTTCGTCCAAACGAGCCTCCAATCCTTTTACCTCCTCCGCCAAATTCATCCCTTGCTTCCTCAGCTCTCCCCACTCTTCAACCTGCAGCTGCATACGAGCATCCACACAGGCACGATGACGTTCCAGGCTTTCATCCACTATCAACCCGAATGTTCGTTGCATCAATTTTATCTACCAATTTTTTCCGTATATTTTCCCTCTCCAATGTAATTTCTACCTTTGTTTCCTCCAATCTATCCTCGAATTTACTTTGTATTTCCCCCAATTTAACATCCACACACTCCTGCATCTCAGTTTTCATTTTCTCCATCTTTTTCCCCAATTCATCCGTCATTAAATCAATCCGTGCACCCAACTGTACCCCCATTACCCCCAATTGATCTGTCATTTCTGCCCTCTGTGCCGTCATTTCTGCCCTCTGTGCCACGAATTGATTTGCTATTTGTGCTGTCATGTCCCCTATTAAACGTTCCAACATTGTCTGGATCGACATCGTGCCGGTTTCCGGCGCTGCCGGCCCCGTTACGGGCAATGAAGCACGGTTCACGCTCGGAATGGGGGAGGTTCCAACCCTACCCCCGTCTCTCCCCTCTTCCCCCGACTCGCTGCCAGACACGTGGCCTTCCTCCTCAAACATCTGCACATCCGCCATGGTGCAGAAGTCCTGTTTGCCGCCAATTAAATTTAATTTGAAAACTCCCGCCAAAATTTTCCCGCGCTTGCGCGCTTTTCTGCAGTAATTTTATATTCCAATTCGTGGCAAGATTTTAGTTCTGGTATATTCTCCCGATACCGAATATAATTTAGAGGGGTTCGAACATCCAACACCCTGACACCAATGTGACGTCCACGGGACTTGAACAGTCCCGCCAACGTAGAATGAGCCGAAACGATGGAGGCGGTTTATTTATTTATAACCCAAACATGGCGGTTCTAATCGCTCTACCGCAAACGGGACGAGGAAGGTGGCACGAGTCACTTTTCACTGAGTTGATGATGTTTATTTGTTTTTATTATTAACCAGAAATAACAAGACTCGGCAAGAAGAGGGATTCGGGGCGATTCGACGGGATGGTGTGGGATCGGGCGTGGGGAAAACAGACAATTCCAGTGAATATATAGATCTCAAACCCTCTAAGATGCCAAGTACACACACACACACACACACACACACACACACACACACACACACACACACACACACACACACACACACACACAAAACGTAGCTACTTCTGGTGATCAGGCTGGACCGTGGTGTGGACGCAACCGTCCCTGGACTGGCGTCGGACGAGCTGGCCCCGCTCTCGTCAGGGGCGCAGGAGAAACCGCGGTGCTGTCGACCTCCTGGTCTTGGCCCAAGTCCGCCCACAGCCGCCAGGTAACCAGTTCTGGCACCAAATTGCGAGCAGGAGAGGGAGGCAGGTCCGCCCGCCGTTCGACCCCGTACTCCGAGTCAGCAGAACCCCAGAGCCAACCAAGGTGAGGCAAGAGGCTCAGCAAGCCTCCAAGACACGATGAAGAACACGATCGAATCAGCACAACAACAAGTACGCTTCCCGCGCAACAGCCTCCACACCAAAAAAAACACGATCTTTTTGTCCCGATCTTCTTCCTCTTCGTTTTCGACCCCGAACAGAATCTTTTTATCCTCCTGTCCTCGTCACTTCAAATCGAGCCGTTTATTGGCCCACCGCCGTCGCCTTCCGCCAATCGTGATCACGGGGCGGAGCCATCCGCTGCACTGTCCTGTGACGGCACGGCCACCCTCCAGGGACTACTAAAAGGGGTTTACGCAGACACACTTACCCTATCCCGTGTCCCTATATAATTACGTGACAATTATCATTTCCCCCTTGAAGAAATGAACATTTACTGGACAACTTATCACCACTGAATTGCTACTTATTACATCGAGATCCTGGTAAACTCGAACAGCATGGCATACCTAATTAAACATCCTAATTACCCTTTGAATGCATACCCCCCCCTCAAACGTAACAATATCAACGGAAATACTGATAATAAGGGTCAGAAAAAAAATCTCAAAAAAATTTTTTTTCGACTCGATCCACTACCCAATATATTGGGTGGTCGCTAGACTACTGTTCGTCTCAGGTTTTCCGTCTGTCTGTATGTATGTAATGGACAGCTCTGGAGGCTAGAGGAGTCAAACGATTTTGATGAAACTTGACTGGTAGGTTTATACTAGGAACTAGTTGTATGCTTTGGAGCACCATTGCTACGGACGCCACCGTTGCCTTGCAATGGGACTTTGAAATTTTTGAAAAAATCCAAAAAAATATTTTTATATATATTTTTTCGAAAATCAAAAATCCGCTTCTGCGCTTTTAGGCGCACTATAATCAACCTCTTTGTCAAAAAATTTCAGCCCGATCCGTCAAAAACTGTATGACTAGTATGCAACTATATAGCAAACACCCATGTCGCCTCCCGGCTTGTAGATGTATATATATATATATATACATATATACATATATACATACATATATATATATATATACATATATACATACATATATATATATATATATATATACATACATATATGTATATATATATATATATATATATATATATATATACATATATGTATATATATATATATATATATACATATATGTAAATATATATATATATATATATATATATACATATATATATATATATATATATATATATATATATATATATATATATATATATATATATATATACAGTAGACTAGGCGTAAGTCGACAGCGTGTAACTCGTAACTTCGCCTAAGTCGGCAACGTCAAAAAGTCCGAATTTATCTCATGTTAAGTCCCTATGAATAAAGGGTCATCCCTCTGTAAGTCGTCATCTCTAAGTCGTCACTTCGTCTAAGTCGTCAGATGTTGTCCGTTCCCACGTAATGGAAACTCAAGTAAATTACCACTCCTAACTCGTCACACGGAACTGCTGCCTCGTGAGAATCCCGATTTCATGAAATCGTGATGCTCGCTCATTGGTTTACACCGCCAGTGATAGGCTATTTATAACTGCGTACACACGTTGATCGCACTGCAGGCAGGACAATGGCGACTAAGCGTAAGCTTACATCTAAAACCTACCCAAGAAAATACGACATTATCCAGTTTTGCGAGGCAAACCCACTGATGAAGAAAACAGCCATAGCTGAGAAGTTGGACATCAAACGGCAGACATTGAACGATATCTTGAAGAATAAGGGCACGATGTTTGGACAAGTGGAGAAGATCGCGAGGCCGGTGGTAAGTGTGAAACGAGTGAAACGTGTGTCCTTTGAAGATGTCGATGACGCGCTCATCATCTGGTTTCGACAAATGTCGGCTCAGCCAAATATTCGGTTGGACGGTGAAATGTTGCTGCTGAAGGCACGTAAATTCGCTGCGGACCTTGGGCATGATGATGCCGAGACCTTGCCGATGCACTGGATAGACAGATTCAAAGTGAGGTGGGAATCGGCAAGGTCAAGAAGTGCGGCGAATCAGGCAGAGTGGATTCGGCAGTGGTGCACGACTGGAAGGATGGCAAATTGATAGACATCTTGGAAAGGTATCAGCCTCGGGACGTGTACAATGCCGATGAGACTGGGCTTTTCTGGCAGATGCTGCCAGAAAAGTCTCTGGGGTTCGTTGGTCAATCCCATCATGGTGATAAGCAGGCGAAGTTGTTGTCTTACAGTTGTTCATTATCTTTACTTTTGATAAACTGATTCATGAATTCCATCTTTGCTTGATCACTTTCCAACTCACCAATGAACCCCCACCTATGCCCCGAGGATTGTGTTTTCCTTTTGGTACAATAGCCGGCTCTCACACATACGTGTCCAGGCCACGCACGACTTCATCCTTCACCCCACAGTCATCATGAATGTTCGCATACGCGTAAGTCGTCACATTTCTAAGTCGTCACTTTTTTCTCGGTCCCGATGGTGATGACTTATGCCTAGTCCACTGTATATATATATATATATATATATATATATATATATATATATATATATATATATATATATATATATATATATATATATATATATATATATATATATATATATATATATATATATATATATATATATATATATATATATCTATATATGTATATGTATATATATATCTATATATGTATATATATATATATATATATATATATATATATGTACATGTATATATATATATATATATATATATATATATATATATATATATATATATATATATATATATATATATATATATATATATATAAATATAAATATATATATATATATATGTACACACACACACGTATATAGTTACGGTTGTGGGGGGTAGATGGAGGAATTTCATTGGAAAGTTAGGATTGAAGAGAGTTGTTTGGTCCGTGGATATGCAGGAGACATCTCAATGTAATTAAGTTGGGAGACTGTGAGCTTAAGTGTTATGTGTCACCACACGCGGGGTGGTGCGGTGTCAATTATATAGGGACTAAGGATAAGTTCCCCCAATATGTAATTGCCCCCCTGTGACTTTTCCCGATGTTTTTTGGATTACAAACCAGCAATGGACCATTACAACTGAGCTGCATGACCAAGTAGGAAGAAGCCCCGCCTCCAAGGGTGACGGCGAGCAAAGTCACGCCCCCAAGGCTAATGATTGATGGGCGTGACATTGTGGCAGGAAGAGGAGGAGGGCGTAGGAGGCAGGCAATCAGAGAGGATGAGGAAACAGCTCGAAACAAGGAGGATTGCATGAGTGCAGAGTGAGGGACGCCCGCAGTCGAGAAAGAACATAGCTCGGAGATGGCCTGTAAGAACAAGGCTTCACGGCTGGCTTTCCTTCAACACATGAAGAAGAGAGCATAATTCTCGTATTCGTGCTGAGGCGATTTGGCTCTCGGACTGAGCAGGGCGTTGGCCATCGACTCTTGGCTGGTTGTGTGGGACGGACCTCGGAACCTCGTGCACGTCACTGAAATGGACGGCGCCATTCAGCAAAGAGCGTATCGGCAGGCGCGATAGACGAAGAAGCTGCACGACGGTCAGTGAACCTTGGTGTTGAACACTACTCACAAATTGCCTGACGAAAGTTCCCGCTGCGGGAGAGCGGCTTGGTGCCTTTTGCGTGCATCTACATGTGCAAAAAGAAGTGCCTCCATTCCATGTTCCATAAAGACCATCTGTGGACCAAGCTAAGTGCCAGAGAATGAAGGAGGGACTTTCTTTGATTTTGTTTCCCCTTGCTTTATTTAAGTCTCTTGTGTAGTGGCACCTCAATTTAGACTTTAGGATTAATTTACCTCACGTAATCTTATATCCTGATTATTTTTCCTTGTAAATATTTATATTGTCATTAAATTCCCGTGTTTATTTTAAGTTGCTGTGTCCATGTATTTGTTGTGGGGTTCGAGTATGAACACCCCCTGTGTATCCATCTGCGCCTCCGTCGCTCTGCCATTGCGCCCCATCCCTCCCGCACGCAGTATAATCTCCGAGGATCAACGTGTCCGCCTCCTAATGAGGAAAAACCGCTCGACCATCCGGGGCTGGCGGTGTTAACCGCCCGTCACCACAAGTTGTGGTCGGGGATTTAACCTGGACCACCAGCACCACTACTATATATATATATATATATATATATATATATATATATATATATATATATATATCACACACATATATCACACACATATATCACACACAGGGAACAAAGATGTGTATACTTCAGTGTCCTTTAATCAATTACAAGGACATGAGTACATAATAGACAAGCCTGCATGGTAATGGGATTTGAACCTGCGACATTCACCCTCCCTCGCTCCCGAACCTTCCACCCCTCTCCCCGACGTCATGAGCCAGGAGTTCAGATGGGAATCTGAACAGGCCAACGCTCTTCTTCATGTTACCTCTGGATTTTTCAGACAAGTCTCTTTTATCTATACTGTATAAACGCCGCCATTGTGTGTCTCTGTGTCTGTGACTGTCTCTTTGACTGTCTCTGTCTCTCTTCCTTATGCATGGCAACATCTTTTAAGTTACCAACTCCAAACACGGGGTACATATCCAATGTTGTGTTGGGGGGGGGTAACAATGACTATTTGACCATGGCCTCATGCGGGGGTGTGGGGGGCAAAGGGGGGGCGTAAATTCTCTATGGAAATGAGTACTGTATAGCGCCACCTGGTGGTGTTTGGTGGCAGAGGGTATTACAATTTACTTTTTTACCTGAGCAACACTGAGGTTAACGCACCCCCCCCCACCCTTCCCTCCAAATAAAAAACAACCAGAGGGGGCTGTGAAAACCTGTCATCATATGAGATTTCGAGCAGGAAGGAACATCAGGACGAATGGGGGGCAAAGAAGCGGGTGGGGAGAGCAGGACTTCAGGACGGGGACAGGGAGGGGAGGTGTGGGGTGAGGGATTAAATAACTCTATGCATGGATAAATTTGTCTTCCTTTCCTTCTCCTCACCCAAAAATTTTGGCAAACATGACGACTCAATGTTCTATCAGCGAAGTTTTGGTAGGCTCTGCTAGTTACTCATAATTGTATTTCCAAACCAGGTGAGGAGCTTTTATACCCTTTTGTGGCAAACTGTGCAAGCTCAAAATGACAGACTACAGGGAAAAAATGATAATTAAACTCCCAGTAATTGGATCATTTGCATACCACAAATGTGCATTCACAAAGGGTTAAAGTATTGTCAATCCTGCTTTCATGATTGGCATTGTGGGTCAAATGGAAAATAAAGGGTTAATAAGCACAAATATGCCACTTTTCTCACAACATTAATTATCACAGATGCAAAACTAGCAGAACCTTTAAATAAGATGGGGTTAAGCGAAGATTAATTAAGACTTTAAAGGCAGGTTTCACCAGCCACCATATACAACACCTGCCATTACAGAGCATGCAAGGTCTAAACATGCAGCAAAATTTAATAAACAAATTAAACATCATTACTTTAGCAACAACAGCACAGAACAACACCAATGAGCATTACTCTTGAGAGATATTGGTTTCAAAAATGAGTATTTTAAGGAGCTTTTTTGTCATAATGGGGGGGGGAGGTGATGTACACTCACCACTCACCGATTAAGCCATTGTCCAAGTCAAATTGCCAAAGATGGCGAACAAAATTTAAACCCTCTCTTTTTTGTCACACTGGCCAGGAATAATACAAACAAGTCATGGATGATCCATGTCAGGGAATCAATAATGTGGAAGCAAATATGAATCTAGTATACTTGAAAAACAATAATAATTCTTAAACTTGAGAAATTCGACTGCGTGCAGTCGACGGGTATGCCTCTGCTCTCCCACACAAACACTTGAGTATTGACATATTTGACCCTTGACCTTTTTCATATCTGGCCCAAAATCTAGTCAGTTAATTGCCCTGTCTAACTTTACCTTTGTACCAAGTTTTTAATGAAATTCTGTCCAATATTTGAGTTAGGGCATAAAACAGTAAAATTTCAGAGTTTGACCTTGACCTTTGACCCTTGACCTTTATCACATCTGGCCCAAAATCTAATCACTTAATTGCCCTGTCTCACTTTACCTTTTCACCAAGTTTGATGAAATTCTACAATTTGTTTCTTGAGTTATCGCGTAAACGAAAATCCGGATGGACGAACGGACAGACAACCCGGAAACATAATGTCTCCAGCACCCTTGGTACGGAGACATAATAAAAACGGTTGAATGCCCCATATGTCGTAAGGAGAACAAAACCAAACAGAGGAGATTTGTGTATTTTGGAACTCTTAAGTTAAAAAAAAATTTGTTCAACGTTTCATGCAATGTATGGTTTGACAGGATAACTCAGAAGTAGCATACTTGCCTTTAAGCAGTCCAGTCTGGGTTCAATTCCCAGCCTCACTCTGTTCCATTGTCATGTCATTCTGTTGCTTCACATTCCATCAATGCAGGGCATTGTACCAAAGAAAACACCAACATTTTGACAAGTACTGTATTTTGACAGGCTGTCCTGTCAGCAAGTAGTCAAATGCTAACATGATGTTGTGATACCTTACAATAGGAGTAGGCCATTTTAAACTGATACATCTTCAAGTTTGAATTCTAAACTCTTCACCAAATTATCTACAGGAGCAAGCATTCGTGGCACAGCTACTCCAGCAGAAATGATTCAAACACACAGCCTGGTGCTGCATAAGCAGTTATGGTGCTGTATCCCGAAAAAGAAAAAGAATGCAGTGTATGATACACATCCATGCAGACATCACTCAAAATTAGAAAGCCACACGATTCGAGGTGACGATGGCCTGACAATAAAATTACCAAGAAGTTCCACAGTTTCAGTGCAATTGCTCCATATAACTTATCGATTCCATAATGCCTGATCTCCTCCATCGCAAAGCCAAAAACACGACACTATTTTTTGTTTCTTTACGTAAACTAATTAAAAGCAAGTTCATTCATATCCCTCGCTTTATCCAGTGCAATTACCTTGATTCACCGTCTGAAAGTCAGCACACTCATCGTGAAGTACTACTGTGCAAAATGCATGAGTTGCATCACCATGTCAAAGTGTACAGGCATGTCAGTGGAACAGGGATGGGGAGGTGTTTGAGTTGGTGTTGTCACAGTGCAATGATGGAAAGGGGAAAAGGGAATTGAAGAGGAAGGATGGATATATATATATATATATATATATATATATATATATATATATATATATATATATATATATATATATATATATATATATATATATATATATATCGACACACACACACACATATATATGTATATATTTCAGATATTATCCTTTTGTTGTGGATATAATGTGTCGATTATGGATCTTTATTTTGTACTTCACTTTGGTCAATGTGGAAATTATTATGATGGTAATATTCTCATTCATATTCTTTCATTGAGAGAATGGCATTGCATCCAGGTATACAGATAATGTAAACAAAAACATCAGCATAACCATGATGTTTAAATCACACCAGGTGGACTCATTAATTACAAGCAGATCCACTGGTGAATAAATCGGCTAAAACCACCTTATCAGTACTTCATGGCATGTAAAAACGGATTTTCGCCTCTTGGATGTTCACTTGATTTGTCAGAAAGGCAGGAAAATTATAAAAGGTGGTGATGAGAACATACACACACACACACACACACACACACACACACACACACACACACACACACACACACACACACACACACACACACACACACACAAACACACAAACACACAAACACACAAACACACAAACACACAAACACACAAACACACAAACACACAAACACACAAACACACAAACACACAAGCACACGCACACATACACATACACACGCACGCACGCACGCACGCACACACATGAACATTTTGAGAATTTTAGCTCAATTTAATACTTTGAAGGCAAACTCGAGAGTTAGACATTGTATGTGAAAATACTCGGCATCTATTGAAGGGGAAAATGTAAAGAAAGAGCAGGAAATACTGCACCTGCCATTCAACACACAGTACACAGTAGACAGTGTACAGTACTTCCATCATTCATGTCTCCGTAAATCCAACCAGTTGTGCAATGTAATGTTTCCCGAATATAAATGCACACACCGTTTATTTCGACAAAAATCAATACCTTGGAAAAAATTCCATAGTGACGTCATATGCCATGGTAGTTCAGAATTTACCAGCAAGTTTATGGCCTCGCATTTAAAAAGCCAATAACTGATGAATGAAACGGTTTTTTGGGGGGGGGGTTTTATACATTATCACTTTTACAATACTCCGTCTCTTTAACTGAACAATAACCCACAATTAATTATCCTAGTTCTACGTTAGGACGTGCACTTACTGATAAGTCTTTTTATCCTGCATATCACCTGCTTCCATTTCTTTATTTTCTCTTTTTCTTGCCATTGGTTTCATTTATTAAAGCTTTCTATAAATGTTGGAGATGTGAGAGCCTACACTAGTCTTCTGCAGGTTTCATGACATATTGTGTCGGAATAGCAATATTATATTTTATTTTGGATTTTTTTCCTTGGGCTCGCAGGATAGCCTCGAGGTAAGTGCGTGCACTTGCCCATGAGCTATTTATCCTGGGTTAGAATCTCAACCCAGTTATAATGTCTCCCCGTGTTCCGAACGCTCGGCGAGGCATCAATGCATTGCCATCCCTTGGATGAACACTCAGCCAGAGGACCAGTCTGACAGCACGGGTCATTGGTGGAGGTTAAAGATCCCACCGCATGGTTCGTCAAGAGTAGGTGAGTTACACATTTTAAATTACAAATTTCTGAACCAACTGACTACGAGGAAGGCAATGGCAAACCACCCAGCATTATTAACCCTTGCTAAGAAATTGCTTCTGCAGTGATGAAGATTTTAATGATGATCATGATTTTAATGACTAATGATGATTTCCTTCTATCAATTGTCCATTCTCAATGTGGGAACTAATAACAATCTCCTAATTATGAAATGGTCCCAATTATTGGCACCTTGTTGGTGGGGTGGCTGTAGGGGAAGTTTAGCTCAAGTCTTTCACGAACCAGTTAGCCAGGTCTGACAATCGACCGCAGGTGAAAATAATTTGTACTTTGTTGAGGGTGCTGGCGATAGCTCAAACTCTTCGTGAAAGACACAGTGACATATTTAACGTACTATACCAGCTAAGGCTAGCAGATGAGACATCATGGTCCACCTGAGGGACAGTGCACGTTATGATGCAACAACACCCTTTCTGACAAAACAACAATCCGACAGTTTATAATGGGATCAGGAATCGAAAGCAGACTTACGATACACAGCTCAAAGATAAATGAGCTACTTCTGCACCATCCAGTCAGACTATTGCTCCCACTACTATTACAACTACTGTATATGATTGCTGAATTTGGCATACACACCCCAAAAGTCTGTAGTTCATATTTATACTGTCGTATTTGTTCACTACAAGCAATTCATTATGAAACGTCACAATTCCAATGAAGCAGCGTCCGTTGCTTGGCAACATAATGGCCAAGCATCCTTCTGCTGATATAGTGAGTCCGTAACCCAACCACGTCCTTTGCCCAACGGGAACTCGCTCACCTTTTCAGTTGGCTGTCCTTCCGATCGAACGAGCCCAGGCTCTGTAAGACAAGAGCAAGCACGGAAAGGGACAGGGGGAGCACAGTCACACACTGAAACAGGATATCTCTGCACGTGCTCCAAACACATCAATCATCATCACAAGTCCCCAGCGATTGTCTTTCATTTATTGGAGAATGCATGGCCCATTCATCCGTTCGTCTGCACGTCGCTCTTTCTTATCTTGTTACGTCTGTCCCGAATCAGCGCCATCCTGCACCTGTTTACATGCCTGGCGAGAGCACTGCCGATGCAAATCAATGTCCTCGGCGCGGCGACAGATTCCACTCGCCCGGATCAGTCCAGGAGGGCAAATGTTCTACCACCAAATGGCTTTCCATTTTCCGGAGCCTCCATTTCCACGGACGTTTGCAAAGTGCACGCTTTGGAAATGCTCAAAATGGGGCTTTGTGAGCAGGGTGAACGAGCGAGGTGGGATGTGCGTCCAGACACAGCGGGGCGGAATGCGCTGTCAAAGTGCAGTGCAAACGAAACCGAACCAGGCCGATGCATGGCTTATTGCCGTATGCACCTGCATCGACACCATGAGCCTTCTTCATCTTTCTCTGAGCCTGATGCTTTTCTTTTTATGGCTGCTAATAGCCCTATACCTGTGAACACGTGGTTTTCAATTTAGCTCGTACATGAGTTTACATCTTTACATGTCCACCACTTTGAAGCTTCGGATTTCATCAATGTCCACGAATGGTATCAGATGGGATAATATGGTACTTCGAACGTCCCCTCAAAAGGATGGCTCACTCTTTTATGACACCCGGTGGCAGCAAAGTGTCCGAGGTGTGTTCCACTACCAAGCAGCTTGGAGAGCGCTCACCAATTGGCTTAAGCACTCAAGCAAGCACACCATTGAAACGGTTGATAAGGAACGACTGGCTTGGCAAGTGCTATTTAAGCTGATTGGTAATGAAACGCATTCTACAAGACAGTTTATAGTCGGACTGTGAGCTGGCAATCAAACTCAGAACAGACAGCTCAAAGGCAAGCAGGTATACTACCTCTGAGCTATCCAGTCATTCTGACTTTACATGTGAGAATGGATGAAGAGTTTCCAGAAAATGGAATTCCATTGCAGCCAAATTACCCGATTCCATTTGTATATTTTCAACAACAACCCTTGAATTATATTGCGACCAAATCCTGAGAGCAAGATCCCAAAATCTTCTGAATCGATGGTACATAAGCATGGTTATGCAGATTAACTTCATTATGTTAACGCATGCATTTAATCAACTTGTAAAAAATACTGCCCATAACTATATTCACAAGATGTATATTTCGTAATCATACGTCTAAATTGTTACGCAACAGTTACTTCACCAGCAAGCAGGAATTGGAAAAGCTCTGAGTTATTTTTCACTTTAATTTGGTGATAAGAGGATGTAAGCAAGCGACATTAGGCAGACACAATTTTATTTGTGCAGAAAAATAATCTTAAATTAATTGTCATGGAACAATAATATGGAACAATGAAAGGTGGTGATATTGTTGCGAATTCGCGCCCGCCGGCGTGCGATCGGCCGCTCGACTCGAATGGCGGCCGCCTCGCCCACCGGAACGGACAATTCTGTCGTGACCCTCTTGGAACAACGCCGGGAGACAATCACGGGTGGGGGTTTAACCCTACCACGACCGTGCCAATTGCCCACCCACGCAGGATAGGGTTGCTCGCCAAATTCGATCTACCTAAGTACCTGCGCGGATGGTCGACCGGGCGATCGTACCTCGCTGCAGGCTGACTCCGGACACGAACCGCTTAAGCAGTCCGTTCCGTGCTATCGGGATAACCGAGCGGTGTTATCGTCGGCCTCGACGGTTCCGATTAATTATCGGGCGTTTTAAGCCCACTACGAACCCTTTTACGTGAAGCAGGATGGAGGGTCAATAAAGAAAAGACGAAGCGAAACGGGAAAACAGTTCACAAAATGCACATTTATTACGCGACACATGGAAAGCACACATATACAGCCAAACAGTCAGAATGCACCTATATCAGGAAAACAAAAGAAACGACGCAGAGTTACAACCGAATACGCGTACACACGGCAACACTTATACAGTTCTACTTTACAAGACATGGCGCCACACACATTTACTCAAAAGCAAAGGAAAGAAGCCACCCTCATAGACAAGGGGGCAGACTGGCCTGTAGGCCAATATGTGCGCGGGACCTGAAGGAGCGGCAAGGTCCGCGAGACCGGGTGGGTCCTAGCCCGCGTCCTCGTGGCGCGTTGGCGGACGAGCCGCAGACGTGGCCGCGTGGCTGTGCCCCGACTCCGTGCTCCTTCGCAGGTTTCGTTGGCACGACGTTTGGAGTGGGGTGGGAACGGGGCCCCCTTGGTTGCACTATCTCAGCGCGGGGGAAAGGGGGAATTGTTGATGCTCTGGGGGAGGGGGAATGGCTGGCTGGCTTAGGTCCCGCGACGAGCGATCTCCCACCGCGACCTCGTCGCCGACCGCCGTCCTTCTCGCCTCGGACCCGAGCTCCTTGGCCTCTTCCCCCAACTCTCCTCAGCCGACTGCAGAACCCAACTCGGTGCCTTCGCCACCCGACTCCACTCTCTGCCACACTCCGCTGCTGCCACACTCCGCCCGATGACTCTCTTACCAAAACTCTCTGCCTCTCTGCCAAAACTCTCTCTCTGCCAAAACTCTCTGCCACGATTCACCTTGCGCTCGGCGTTTTATAGGCCGGCAGGAGAACCAATATGCAAATTTCCGGATCAGGATGAGCTCAGGGGCGGAGCCACGTTCGCCCATTGGACGGAGGAAAAGTGGGCGTGAACCTCCCCTGATCCTAGAATTTGCATATTTCGATTTCACACGGACGCGCCTGGAGGCGGGGCCAAGCCGCTCCGCGCTTGCTGATTGGACGGATCAGAAGTGGGCGTGTAGCATTCTTGATCCGAATTCTCGCTCGGAAAGGCCGCTATTTGCACTCACGGCTCGGTGCGTATTGTTTGAACGAGCCCAAGACAGCCCGGCGCTCAGTGTTCACAGGTGGTGCGGGAATGGCGGTAGAAGGAGAGAGGTGAGGGTGGTGGAGGCTTTTTGGTGGTGGTTTGATGGTTATGGCGGGTGAGACGTGGTTGGTTCAAAATAAAGATAGAACAGAAAAACGGCTATCTCAAAGCGTCGCAGCCCGAATGAATCACATAAATTCCCTCTAAACAACAGGTTTGGGGCTAACTAACATGTACTTAGAGTTATCTCACCTACGGGACCTGAATGGTGGTTTGTGAATTTCCACAGCCGTAACAATATGTTGACTGTGGGTGGAAATTGGGAAGGAATGCAGTTGTAAGATGATGTGGGGCCTCCACACACAAGATAAGCAGTGCAACCAAAATTATATTTAAAATTAATTAATGCATGAGATGAAGGCTCCAGCACCTGCTGCAAAGTCAATTTGTCTTCTTCTAAATTTAATACCATGCTTAGTTTGATACTTATTTTGAAAAACACCTGTACAATACTCTTGGAGCATTGGTGCTGCCGAAGCAGTTTCTTGGCAAGGTTGGTTTGCCATTGCCCATTACTAATTGGTTTGCCATTGCCTTCCCTGCATTGTTTGTCTGTGCTCTATCCTTTAAAATGCTGAGTGTCAAGCAAGGAAGCAGCACGCACAATTTTAGAGTCTTTGGTATGATGCAGCCAGGATCTAGAACCACCAACCACCCCAACTCAGAGAGGATGTTTCAAACCATTACACCACCGAGCCTGATAAATTTGATGTGAAAGTGAGAATTTTTATGTTCAAACTTTTTGCATTCATTATGGAGGCATCGAGTTATTACACATGCTAATATGGCAAAAACGTTTACAAACCTTCCCAACTCCTCTCCTCCCACCCCCACCCCCCTTCCCCACTATCCCAAAGCCGACCTTGGTCCACCCTCTTTCCGATATGAAGTACTCATGTGAACTTTATTTCCTTGATTTAATATTGCATTGCCACAGCATCCTCTGCATTATTAAAGCTTCGGGCAAACAGAAACTATATTTCCAGGAACAGTGGAGAAGATGAGAAAGGAGAGGAATTCGATTTATTGTTTTATATGAAAAAAAGACACAAAATAAGACCTTTAATTACTCAATATATAATATGCCACATCACACGCAAACACACAGACCAAGCACATACATCAACGAATCGTGATTTGCACATACACAAGGACAGATGTGATTGTACACATATTATACACGAGCAAATACAACCCGTCGCTTCGCTGACGGGGACAATAAAAATAGGAGGGAGGGAGGAGGAGAAAGAGGGAGGGAGAGAGAGAGAGGAGGTAGGTGTAGGGTGAGTGGTGGGAGGGGAGGCAGAGAGAATGAAGGAGGGGAAGCTAGGGGGAGGTGGGGAGAGCAACACCTCAGCAAACATCGCTATTCACTGCGGGAGGAAGGGGTGCATGAGAGAGAGAGACAGAGACAGAGATAGAGACAGAGACAGAGAGAGAGGAGGGAGTGGGAGGAAAGAGTGGGAGCGAAAGGGAGGAGAGAGAGAGAGAGAGAGAGAGAGAGAGAGAGAGAGAGAGAGAGAGAGAGAGAGAGAGAGAGAGAGAGAGAGAGAGAGAGAGAGAGAGAGAGAGAGAGAGAGAGAGAGAGAGAGAGAGATAGAGATAGAGATAGAGATAGAGATAGAGATAGAGATAGAGATATAGAGATAGAGGGGGGAGAGAGAGAGGAGGGGGGGGGAAGGGAGAGGAGAGAGAGAGAGGGGGGAGAGAAAAGGGAGAGACACACACACACACACACAGTCAATGAGAGAGTGACAGAGGTGTTGGAGGAGAGTACTCCATTTTATTAGGAGGGGGGAGCGAGGAGGGGACAGCGTGAGAGAGAAGGGTGGGAGGAAGGATGAAAAAAAAACAAAAAAAAACGGCAGGTGTAGGGTGGAGGTGGGGTTAGCCAAGAGAATAATATGTGATGCTTAATGACCGAACACGAAAAAAAAATGTCAGAACAGCTGTACACACAAGAACAGAGTTTGTAAAGTTATCCGATGGCACGTCTGCAAAAACTTTGATATTCTAGTTTTGAAAATGTGAGAAAATGAACCAAAAGCAATCACTGAAAACATTGAAGTTCTGCTCACGTACGACCTAATGAACCCATCTGGCGTGAACATCGAAAACAAAGCATTGCGACCAGATATCATACTTCGGGACAAAAAAAAAAGAGAAAAGAAGGCATTGCTAGTTGAGGTGTTAATACTAGTGATTTTGGACTAACGATGCAGAAATCAAGAAAATGACCAAATACCAAGACCTCAAGTATGAAGTGAAAAGATCCTAGAAGCTGAAGAATGTCAAAGTTGAACCAGTGATGATCAAGAACCTCATGGGAATGATGACAAAGAACCTCACAGAGATATTAAAAACCATTCCTGGGAACACTACTACAAACAAACTACAGTTCGAAGCCGTCCGGGGCTCAGTAACGATCCTGAAGTGAGCCCTCGGCACAAAACTTTGAGAACAGAATATTTCACAACTTGGTCCATGAATCGTGACCCCTTACCAAAATGAAGGTGGATACTTTGAGCACACCCTGGAAAGACTCCATTCCACATTCTGAAACACACATAGGTAGATACCAATCAACGACACACACACACACACACACACACACACACACACACACACACACACACACACACACACACACACACACACACACAGATACTTTGAGACCTGGGAGGGATCTGTTCAACCTTCTGAACCCCACATATAACACAAAAGAACTTCACAGCTTGGTCCGTGAATCGTCAGCCCTTACCGAAATGAAGGTGGATACTATGAGTCCGCCCTGGGAGGACTCCATTCCACATTCTGAAACCCACAGACAGACACGCACGCACGCACGCACGCACGCACACACACACACACACACACACTACTTTTTATCAGTAAAGATAGATAGATGAAATATTATACATATTATATTCACACATATTATACATAATATATACACACATCATACATGGCATACAACACCTATTATATACACACATTATACATGACATATTATACATATTGTTGCGAATTCTGGCCCGTCCGTCGTGCGATCGGCCGCTTGACTCGAATGGCGACCGCGTCGCCCACCGGAACGGACAATTCATTCGTGACCCTCCGGGAACTACCGCCAGGAGCAAGTCACGAGTGGGGGTTTAACCTCACCACAACTCGGTCCGCATTCTACCCGCGCGAAATAGGGTCCGATCGCCGAATGGTCAATTTACCTAAGTACCCGCGCAGATAGCGTACCGAGGAGTTATACCACGCTACAGGTCGACTCCGGACACAAACCGCTTAAGAGGCTCGTTCCGTACTATAGGGATAACCGAGCGGAGTTATCGTCGACCTTGACGGTTCAGATTAGTTACTGGGTGTTTTAAAACCCACTATTAATCCCTTACGTGATGCAAGATGGAGATTCAAACAAAGGAAAGGACGCAGCGAAACGGGGAACAATTGGACCAGCACATTTATTACGGAAGCACGGAAGCACGGAAGGCACGTATTTACAGTCAAGCAAGAAAACACGTTCAAAGAACTAACGCAGATCTACAACCGAATATGATTTACACGGCAACACTTATAACAATTCTACTTTTCAAGACTGGCGCCACCCACAGACATTTAAGCAAAACTCCAAAAGAAAGGGAAGTCGCGACTTCCCTTAGCGCGTCGAGTCCTTGGCGACCGTAACTCTGAGTCCCTCCGGCGTGGTCCACTGGCTCGTGCCTCGCACCTGCACGTGTCATCCACCCGACAGGGATGAACGAACAGAACCTCTGACCAGGAGCAATCACCACAACTCTCCACAATTCTCCTCAGGGACAACCGACCGAACCAAGAGCAAGGACTCTCCACCCCTCGACAACCGACCGAACAAGAGCCCAACTTGACGCGAGACTCTCCACGCCCACGGCTTTTGTAGGGTGCTGCTCCGCCCTTCGCCCCGCCCCATTTCTGGCTCCACCTCCCTTCTGGAAGCTTCGGAAAAAGGGGCGTGCCCTCTCGCTCCCCCCTCCCCACGCCGTGCGGGGGACGAGGAAAGTCAGTTTTGGCTCGGGGCCAGGGAATTATTCCCCAAAAATCAGGCCCCCACCTTTTTTCACCTTTGACCTCTGGCTCAAATCGCACCTCCCCCATGCCAAAGCGTGGGCGTTTTGGGCAGGAGATCTTGGCGGGAGATATTTAAGCTGCCACTCCGCTCCTTTCATCCGTCTCGCAGAGATCGTGACCGCACGGTGCTCGTTGAATGGCGAGTGGCGAAGATGTGGTCGCGTAGTTGTGGAAGGTGGCGTGGTGGTGTGAATGGCGTGATTGTTGGTGTCGTGTAGTGAATGGCGTGATCGTTGAGATGTTGGTTGTGGCGATGTTCGTTGTTGTTCTTGCACCAAATTAACAACAGCAAAAGAAAAACGACTCACTGAAGAATCGCAGCCCGAATGGATCACTTATATTCCCTCCTTACAACGGGTTTGGGCTAACTACACATGAACTTACCGATATATCTAACCTGAGGACCCTTTATGGTGTCATGCGAATTTCCACAGCCGTAACACTACCCCTTCCCCTTTTTACAGACTCGTCCGGAGTCGTCAAATTCTCGTGTACCATCATGTGTAGTTCTCCCCTAATACGTTTTACCTTCGGATCCCTGAGTGTGACATTCAGTGTATTCGTGTCCCCAAAATAAATAACCTGAGGGCTGAGTAACTAACTAACAAACACACTCATCCGGACGACTTAAATAAAATTGCCGGCGCTAACACATACATGCCGGGGGCGCACTCATTTGTACAATACAACTTCACCTCATAAATTTACACTAACCATGGCACAGGATCTATGGACTCTGCAGGAAAAAGGTAAAAGTCAACCGGCGCACGGGCCGCTACTGCAGGCCCGTGTTGTAGCTGCCAACAGGACAGTCCTTGCAACTTCCCCGACGATCCTGGCACACATGGTAATGAACAGGGGGGGGGGGATGCAAAACAGAGTAGGCGCAAAAGATGACGAGGGCAGTAGGCATGGATGGCAAAGGTAAAGGCAGGCAAGGCATGGCATGACAAAGCCGCTGAAGCAAACAAAGCCAGCAGACCATCGACCGGCACAGGTCTTGAAGAAACTACAGCTGCTGACGATCCGGCCGGTGCAAGCCTCGAAGTAACAGCCAGCCGATGACGTTGGCCAGCCTCGTGCCTGGAAATGGAGGTCAGTGGAGGGAGTGCGGTGGTGCTGGCCACTCAGACAGCGGGCTCGGACCTACCTAAACGTCTCCCTCCCAACCTATCGCCTTTGCCTGTCTCTGTACCTACCCACTCCCTTAATTTGTAAAAACCAATTTAGCCCCAACTTATTTTTTTGTTTTTATTTTAATCTTTTTTGCTCTTCCTACCTCCCCACTATAAATCGTCCCCAACCCCTTTATTGTCTCTGTTCGGCTGACCTATCTCGTCACCTAGCCTACTCCCAACTCCTACGTTCCCTTCCTGGAGGGGAATGAGGGAGGGCTAGCGTCCTGCGGAGACCCAACTCAAGCCTCAGGATGGCCTCCTCGGAGTTCAGCGATCTTTACCCAAAGTGGGTCCAGCGGCCAACTACGAGAGCGAAGGGATGGATGGTGCGGAGGGGTACACTTCCTATCTACCCTAACCATTATCACTTAACCTACCCCGGCGCTTTCAACAAGCGCCTCTCGCTTAATCTACTGGTTCTATCAATCCAGATTCCCGTCACCTGTGTTGGTGTCCTCGCAAATGTTGGGCCTTCCCCCCCCCCAATTTTCCTTCCGTGCCCTCACACGGTCTCATGGCTGGGACGCGTGGCTCCCTTGGCAGGCACTACCCTCTGCCGATTCTCCAGCTATGGAACCCCTGGGCTCTACACTGCCCCCGAGCCTATCAGCTCCCTAAACACCGGGGAGTGCCCTCCATGGCGACTCCCCTGAAACGCTCACGTGGCAGGCTGGCGCCCCGGGCCCCTTCCCTGGGTGCCCGTGCCCAATGCACTGCCCACGCGGCTAATGGCGCCCCGGCCCCCGCATCATGCAGGCGCACCCATGCCCACTACACTATCCCAGCCCCCCATGGACCCTTGGCCTACCACGGCCGACTAGCCCGGTGCCCGGGGTACCCACTCAGCGATACTCACGTTTCGCAGCCACGCTCCCATCCCGTCAACAGGGCTCCTGCACCCCTCCAAGCGGGTATCGAGCCTACTTCCCCACCAACAACAAAACGACTTCCATCTTTCAATTTGTCTAACCCAGCGAACTCAGTCTACACTGACCCCGGGGTCCCTTGGGCGGGAATCACTCCTCCCCCCAATCACTCATCGCACCATGCATTCCCCATTCGCTCCATACACACAGGCCCGCTGGCCTCACTCACTCAACATGTACAGTTTTGTACACTCAACATGTACACGTGGCTTCTAACACCATTCCACACTTCTCAACTCACTCATCGCTGATCTCTGCCATCCTTCTTCACTACCTCCCCTCACTACCTCGTGCTCTCACGTCGTCCCTTAAACTAGTAGCACATTCCTTGTAACACTACGTAGCTAAGCTACGTCCCCTCTCCACATCCACAAGTCTATCATTGTTCTTAAATCCTCAAAAATCATTTCCCCTCCTAAATCTGAACTGAATCCCTCGAGCTAATCCATTCCACGGGCCCCATGAGGACTTACCCCTGCCCCATGAGACCGGTCTAGCTTAGCTAACCCTTCCCCCTAACTAGTTCCATCCTGTGCCCAGGGCAGGGGTCTTCCACCCCTTGCCCGAGAATCCTGTTCACCCGAAAGCGAGGCTTGGTTTTTTTTTTCCCCTTATGCGCACACCAGCACGGCAACTCGCAACCTGCGCACCAGCACGACAATTCACAGCCGCGCACCTTTGGCGTGACGTCATGGCAGCTGTTCGCGTCCCTCGTCCCTCTTGGACGGCACCATCCGGCAGGGATTCACCCTCCTGCCGGATTCCAACCCGACAGGCAGCCATGACGCCACTCTGCGCATTAAAAAAAACAAGCCCCGCGTCTCGAGGGGTTCCCGACACGAACACATGTGCTCTGCCCGTCCATGACCTGTGTCATGCGCTCTGCGAACAGAACACACTGCACAGGCCACATAGAGCTTCACACACACGCCCGCGTGGAGAACCCATCCGGTCCAAATCCGTTATCCTGCCTACCTTTTGTCTGTCGCGGGATCGGCAACATCCACCGCTGGCGTTTCCGGACCGGGTTTCACTCCCGCAAGCGCACGTGGCGGCCTCGTGCGATGCACAGCCCGAACCTCGCGCTCGCCGCCGTGTAAACCCAGCGCGGTCCCCGAAGCAACCACGGCCGCTATTCGGCTTTTGTCCCTCTGTCGCCGTCGTCGTCTCCATTCCATCCACGCACAACTGCGTGTCATGAGACTCACACACCTCACCATGACATTCACACCGGGAGACGCGGCTGCATGTTCGCACATGCCCACAGTCATCTCCCTTACACACAGCGACCTCATACACGCTGTCCCCCTCACACACCGTGCTTTTTTCACACACGGTGCGCTGGGAGGAACGCACCCTGGCACACACTCAGGGACAACTGACCGAACCAAGAGCAAGGACTCTCCAACCCTCGACAACCGACCGAACAAGAGCCCAACTCGAACGCGAGCCTCTCCACGCCCACGCCTTTTGTAGGGTGGTGCTCCGCCCTTCGCCCCGCCCCGTTTCTGGCTCTACCTCCCTTCTGCAAGCTTCCCAAAAAGGGGCGAGCCCTCTCGCATCCCCCTCCCTGCGCCGTGCGGGGGACGAGGAAAGTCAGTTTTGGCTCGGGGCCAGGGAATTATTCCCCCAAAATCAGGCCCCCACCTTTTTTCACCTTTGACCTCTAGCTCAAATCGCACCTCCCCCATGCCAAAGCGCGGGCGTTTTGGGCGGGAGATCTTGGCGGGAGATATTTAAGCTGCCACTCCGCTCCTTTCATCCGTCCCGCGGAGATCGTGACCGCACGGTGCTCGTTGAATGGCGAGTGGCGAAGATGTGGTAGCGTAGTTGTGGAAGGTAGCGTCGTGGTGTGAATGGCGTGATTGTTGGCGTCGTGTAGTGAATGGCGTGATCGTTGAGATGTTGGTTGTGGCGATGTTCGTTGTTATTCTTGCACCAAATTAACGACAGCAAAAGAAAAACAACTAACTGATGAATTGCAGCCCGAATGGATCACATATATTCCCTCCATACAACGGCTTTGGGCTAACTTCACATGAACTTACCGATATATCTCACCTGAGGACCCTTTATGGTGTAATGCAAATTTCCACAGCCGTAACAATATTATATACAAATATTAATAAATGTATTATACATATTAATACACATATTATGACATATTACACATTATATACACATATTTTACAGATTACATTCACATATTATACATATTATATACACACATTATACATGACATATTTTCCATATGATATACAAATGTTAAAAAATGTATTATACATATTAATACACATGACATATTAACCATATTATATCCACATATTTTACATATTACATTCACATATACATATTAAATACACACATTATACATGAGATGCTATGCATATTCTGTGCACACATTATACATGACATATTATATACACATATTATACATACTATATACACATATTCTAGATATTATATACACATTATACATGACATATTATTCCTATTTAAAACATTATACATGACAAATTATATATATTATATACACATATATTATACATATTCTATACAGACGTGAAATGGAAGACCAAAAATAACCCGAAGAAGTAAAAAGCAAAGATGGAGTCATCAGGAGGAACATATTATACATATTATGTACACACATTATACATGACATATTATACATATTATCAGCATGCATTATACATGACACATTATACCTACTGTATTATATACACACATATTAGACATTATATACAAACATTATACATATTATATACACACACTACACATTATAGCCACACATTATACATGATATATTAGCCATATTACGTATATACAGTATATTATATACACACATATTATACCTATTATATTCACACATATTATATATGACATATGAAACATATTATGTATCATATGTCATATATAATATGTATCATTCATAAACACACATATTATTCAAATTACATCCACACATATTATACATATTATTTCCATGCATTATACCTGATGTATTGTACATATTATATCCATATATACGTACATATTATATACGCACATTATACATGATATATTATATATATTATATAGACACATATTATACATAATATATTCACACATACTATACATATTATAAAAACACATTATACATGACATATTATACACATTATATACATATTATACAAACAAATACCATATTATACATATTATATGCACAGATTATACGTGTCATTATACATATTATATCCACATATTATACCTGGCATATTGGGTCGACGACATAGGTGACCCTTATTGTCAGTAATTGTATGTTTGTTTGGATGTTTGTTCGTTTGTCATCAGCATAATTGGTAGTAAACGTGGGCGGATTTTGACCAAACTCGGGTGGTAGGTACATCTTATGACCTAGTGCTTTGGAAATTGTGATGGTTGCTAGGGATGCTTTGGCTCCCCAGCAACAACCGAAAAACCTTCAAAAATCGGTACCGTTCACGCAAAATCAATTCCGAAAGCCATTATCCCACGTAGGGTTATGAAATTTGGCACGAATGATCTACAGGTGATGCTCTATCAAATATATTCCGGTTTTTGTGATATATGGAATACTTCACCCGCAGCGCCCCTACAATTAGGGTATGCGCGAAAATTGGCGAAAATTGAAGGCCCCCAAGCGACCAGATGAGTGCATCGATAGGAATGAAACTTTGCAGGTTCATGGTACTCAATGAGTACTACAACTTTGCCTCAGGACATAGTGACCGATTTCGCTTAGGTCAGGGGTCAAAGGTCAATTAGTGCAAAAATCGATAATATGCGAGAGCTGGAGGTGCCTTCGCGCCAAATGCTACTCCTCCTAGGGTTATGGTCAGATGGTCATGAAAATTCACACTAATCGTCTGGAATACATTGTGCACAAACGATTTAGCCAGATTTTCGATTTAGATCTTTGTTCACCCACAGCACCCCCTAGAACTTTGGGGATTTCGGATTTTAAAACCGCATTTTCGGTACTTTTCATTCAAATGGATACCGAGTAGTTATCAGTAGATGGAACTGGATGAGATTTGATATGCATAATCTTAAGGTGATTCCCTATCCGCTATATGACATCCATTGTGTTCTATATCTTATAGTTTCCATGCTCGGCGACCCATCGCCGCCTACCGGCTTGTTTTACTTATTATTTACACACAAATTACAAATATATATATATAAACATTATATACCCACATGTTACACATTGTATACACACATTATAAATGACGTATTATACATATTACATACTGTACACACATTATGACATTATACTTATAATATACACATATTACACATATTATATACACATTATACATGAAATATTACACATATGATATACATATTATATATACATATATAGATATTATATACACACATTATACATGACATATTTTACATACATTATATACACACATATTACACATATGATATCCAATATACATATTATATAAACACACATTATACATGACATATTATACATATGTACACACATTTCACATGACATATTACACATATTATATACATGCATTATACATGACAACTTATACATATTCTAGACACATTATACATATTACATACACATATTATACATTACATATTGTAATATATACACACATTATACATGACATATTATAGTATTATATAGACACACATTATACATGACATATTATACATATTACAAACAAACATATTACACATATTATATACACACATATTTAACATATTATATATACACACATTATACAGGACAGATTATATATATTATATGCACACATATTGTACATATTATATGCAGAGATTATACGTGACATATTAGACATTATATATGACATATTACACATATTATATACACACATATTATATGAATTATATATACACACATTATACATGACATATTACACATATTATAAACACACATATTATAGGTGATATATATATATATATATATATATATATATATATATATATATATATATATATATATATATATATATATATATATATATATACACACACATTATGCATGACACATTATACACACACATCTCGATATGTGATCAGAAACATAGTTATGTTTGTGGGGTAGATGGAGAAATTTCATTGGAAGTGTATAGAGTTGCTTGGTCCGTGGACGTGTCGGAGACATCTCGATGTAAATTAAGTGGGGAAGCTGTAGGCTTAAGTATTACATGTCACCACACGGGGGGGGGGGGGGGGGTGGTGCTGTGTTAATTAGGTATGGTTTAAGGATAATTTCTCCTCGTCTGTGATTGCCCCCTGTGACCTTTTCCGATGTTTTTGCATTTCAAGACCGACGATAAAAAGGGATCACATCCGTAAAACATCAACAAGAAGAAACCCCGCCTCCAGGGATGACAACCAAAGCAAAAAAATCGCTAGGGACATTGCAATTCTTATAAACACCCGGAGATGTCACTGTTGGTTACTTTATTTCATTTCCGCACATGCAATCATCATGAGAATCTCCTAAACTCACAGGAATTACAAAATTTAAGCTCCAGATTCGAACTTACAAGCAGTACCGTCTCCTAGAAAAGTGTCGATTTGTCTAATTTGGACAAATATGACATTCCAGGCACTTCTGGGAGGTGTATGTTTGATATGATGGTTCAGTGATTGCGAATGACGTGCCAAGCGAGCCGTTTCTTATCAACCGTTTCATTGTAGCACTTGCTTGAGTGCTTAAGCCACTTGGTGAGCACTCGCCAAGCTGCTTAGTTGTTTGTTTCCGTAAAAGTACCCGTGCTATCAATCTAACTTTTATTAAACGTATGTTTCCACCTGTGTTGAGCCCTGCGGTGCCATGCGGTTGGTTCCTCGGGAGGTGTCTCATCTGCTGAAAACGTGCAATATTATTTTTACAGGACATTGTTTTGTTTTACCTTTATGTGTGATATCCTTTTAAAATACCTGTTCATCATAGCTACGAATTGCTGGGTACATTGCATGAGAGAAAGCGTGAGGAGAGAAAAAGTGTGAAGAGAAAAGCGTGAGGAGAAAAGCGTGAGGAGAAAAGAAGCGGGTGTCTGACCAGTGCCAACGAAACAATTCGTCCTTCCCAGTGCTTGGGCAAGCAAGCGTGTGGTGCACGTGTGGGTGTCTGACCAGCGCCAACAACGAGACAATTCATCCTTCCCAGTGCTTCGGCAAGCAAGCGTATGGCGCGCGTGTGAGTGTGAGCAGCGCCAACAAGTGAGGCATGGGTCGGTCACCAACAACACCAGGGTCTAAACCCGTGACGGATGATCCCGGTGCCCTCCAGACGTCGACTGGTGTTCAAGGCTGTTCGTGAGAGGGTGCACGGCGGGGCTGGGTGCTGGCGACGGACGTGACACGCACGCACGCATTTCAGGACGTTTTCGCTTCACGGACGACTTTCTGGTGAGCGAGACAATTCTTTCCCCCCCCCTCCCCTCCCCCTGAATGATCTACTGGGTACCCATGTCTGTGTTTAGCTGCAAGTAAGTCAATCCCCAATAAGCATCTGCTCTTTCCTGGCATTTTGATTGATTTTGCTTTGAAATTCATTCTTTATTTACCTCAGAAAATAAAAAGTTCTTTTTATTTATTTATTTTATTATTAATAGATTATTTGTCGATTTCCAACCTGTCCGTGTTTGTCCTTTCCTTACATTGGTCGAGCATTGTCCAAACCGAGTTAGACGGAGGTAATTACCACAGATTTGACCAAAAAATTGTCGACACGCACCAGCGGTTAAAATGCTTGGCCGCCCTAATTAAAATCTAATCGAGATAACAGTGGTGCTTTGCCGAGGGCGCGCTCCCCACTCAGGTAACCACGTGAACTCTAGTTAAACGGAATAATTAGACGGTGGACACTGGAACTCGTGGTTGACATTCGTGGTTCTAAAACAACCCACCGTACCACAACATTAATTGTGAGCAGTGGCCCCAGGTCCAGTTCTACCGAGGACAACCGGGGATTAATCCCCCTGAGTGACAAGCTGGTGTCTCGGTACCAGTGGCCACAACAATCTATATATTATTTCTGTTAACGTCTGCGTGTAATTTGACGTATCTCCTCCAAAACTGCTGGATGGATTGTCGCCACCTTTGGCATGCGTGTGCTCTGTGGTCTAATGAACAGCATGGGCTATGAGAGATCGCGCCAGCCGGACAGGTTTGGGAATTTTGGGCGATTTTCTAATTTTTACATTCATTTGCATGGCGACGCGTGACATCACCGCTGAGAGGCGTAATTCCGTCATGACATCATCGGTCATTCGCTGACGTCATCAGTCATTACGTCTGTCGTCGACAGACCGTCACTGCCGAGAGGCGTAATGCCACTCCTCGAAAACAGCGTCTGCAATGTAAAACCCTCTTCTGCACATGCTGACTACCTCACAAAACACAAACATGCTGACTGACACAAAAAATGTAACAAGAAACATTTTATTTAAAGTAAATATTTATTTTAAAAAAAATTATTTCTGTTAACGTCTGCACGTATTTTGACGTTTCTCCTCCGAAACCGCTGGCAGGAATGTGCTCATTTCCCATTTACTGGGGTTTCTTAATGTGACTAAGACGGTGCACTAAATTTCTAAGCTGGAATTGGATGACAACATGGCTTCAACAAGATTTTCAACCCATCGATGGCTGCATTTATTCCCGTTCGGTCGCCATCGCTGAACTGCTGTACGGTAAGTGCTGCCATCTATCCAAAAAATATGAACTCGAGTAAGGGAGTACTCGTTGTATCAAACACTGAACATAAACACAACTGTTAATAAATAGTATAGCTCAGAACATCAGCAATGGTTGTCATGTTTTAAAAATCAGCATGGAAGGAGGGGAACAATGAGCGCCAGAGCTCTGCCAACATGATGTACCCCGATTTGCTCTTTCCCGGACTGAACACGCCCTCTTAAACTGTCAATTTGTGTCTGAAATCCAACTTACATATTAAAAACACCCGGAAATAAGTTGCAATAGGCCTACGTCCAGATAACATCAAAGGCTATAATCTGAAGGTAGGGGGAACCAGGGAACGGGTATGAGGTCATCCCTTCATTGCCCAGATTCTCTTCCTTTCTTTGTTCTTCGAAAGCACGGTGTCCGACAATAGATTCTGTACCTTGAATGCGTGTGTGTTAACTGTTCAAATTAAAGAGGTGTTCGATTGTCAGATGCACCCAAACAACTGCCGTTCATTACCTTAATTGTCAATATCAACCGCCATCATTACCTGTGTTGTGTCTTGCGTGTGTGGTCTTCAAATTAAAGCGTCCAAGTGGTGTTCGATCGTCGGATGTGCGCCAAAAAGTGCCATTCATTGAAATTTGCATTCTGATTCTCCACTCCACTGCTCCTGTTCAGTCTAGGGCTAGACCTATATCATGTTAAACTTGCCCCATCAGATGCCAACCTTCCAGTCACACTGCAGAGGATGCAATTTCCAGTCAGACTCGCATACTCGATGACCATAAACAAATCCCAGGGCCAAACATTTGACAAACTCGGAATATACCTCCCAGCCCCTGTGTTCTCCCATGGCCAACTATATGTTGCATTTTCACGTACAAGAGGTTACTCCTATATATCTATCAAAGTGGACAATAACTCCTCACAAGGACTATTCAGCAACAAGACACTCACCCAAAATTTCATCTACAGGAAGGTCCTTTAGAAAACTAAGGACAGGTAACCATAGTGCATCACATCCCTAATGACACCCTCCCCAGCTTCGCATAACATCAACTATTATGCCTCATCCTCCTTTTGCCACCCATTCAATTCCATGCGGAGCATGGGTATATGCTAGTACATATATATACACATACAAACATACATACATGCAGGTGAAAAAGGGCAGGTTAAAAGCCCAGTTAGTGGAAGCTAGTCACTGAAAACGCACACACAGCGCATGCGTGAAAGGCCTCTCGCATTCATACATCATTTCGAAAGTTCCGCACTGAGAAATGGCACCGACATAGTTGATGTGATTTAGGCATAATTTTTGGAAACAACTTAGATATGATGTAACTACGAAACAAATGACTCATCAAAATCAACTTACCAAAAAGACACCAACCAAATGAACACACAATGTATAGTTAAAAGTGAGAAAAATGTATGGTTGAAAAGAAATCATTTGCACACGCATAGCGAGATGGTGTGCAGCAGGATCACTCGACTTTATTCAAAGAAGAAGAGGAGGATAGAAGATGCAAAGTGGGGTGCCAAATCTTCTTCTTCTTACGTATGGCAGCTTAGCTGCCGGGGTAGCTATCATTTCTTGGAAGCACGACTATGTCACTGACGCAGTGCCCCTCTACCAGTACACACTGGTACTCATTTCGCCGACCTCGGAAGAATGACAGGCTGAGTCAACCCCCTGGTATATTATTAATTCAGTGGCCAACGGGGCTTGAACTCAGGACCCTAGGATCCCAAGCCGCCACCCTAACCATTAAGCCAACACCAGGCTCGGGTGCCCAATCATAATTGAGCAAAGTGAGAAATACATTTTTCATACAGATTGATGAAAAATAGTTACTGCAGCATTTATGTGATGGATTGATGTCAGTGATTTATTTACATTAGAGCTTCTCTGTTCCAAGAGACGTGTGCATCATACGTCACGGAACTCGATCAGGTCCATGTAAAGGGCCGTGTCTAATCTTTATATATCAATTTGTTTAAGAATTCAAATTTTTATTGTGACTTTGACACTTCCTCGTGTGAAAATATTTTACACAGCAAATTTGGTGCAAATATGCATGCTCAGTCTTAGCTGTCTGGCAAGAAGGTGTGGTTCAGGAGCTGTCAATCATTTTAGTATTATAGATACCAAATATAAACACATACATCAGACAGATGGAGCATCAAATAAACTCATGTACGTAAACCCATCAGTCGTTTCTTCTCCATAGTCCTCTCTCCATGCTGATCTCTGCACAGTGCATCATTTTCACTACAAACCATGCTTTGAAGTAATTGTCTAGCTTTTGCAAAGTGAAAGTTCATTATAAACTGTTATTATAACACACCCCATAATGCAAGCTCCACACATGAACCCCCTACCCTCCCCCGTGTGCAAGTCATACAAAAATGGATAAACTGGGGGACTGGTAGGTGTTGGTCACATTGTGAAGAGGAAACATGATGCAAGAAAGTTGCATGACCATTACTAGTATGTTACATGTGCAAGTAAGTGATTGAAAAAAAATGCAACTATTAATTTTTATAATACAATAAACACAAAGGAGATGAGAAGATTGATTGATGAGTAAATAAGACATAGATATGGCACAGGCATCATGGGTCAAATTGCCTAAACCTCATGGACAGGAAACATATCTTCGAGATGATCACATTTTTTACCATCTCTATGAAATATAAGCTTGTAAGGTAAATAGTAATGGCAATAATGTTCTCATTTTTGTGTGTGTATATATATATATATATATATATATATATATATATATATATATATATATATATATATATATATATACAGTACAAGTACAGCTCAAAATCAATGTGACAGTTTCATTCATGCCAGAATAAATATTTTATTGAAATAATTAATATCATGGTAAAAACTGGGAAAACAACAAACAAAATGTTAAGCTACAGTGCATATAGAAAGTCTACACGTCCTTTCAAAATTTTTACCTTTTGTTGGTTTATAGCCTGGAATTAAATTGCATTAAATCAGACTTTTTCTACCTTTATTTGCACATAGTAACCAACAACTTCCAAGTGAAAAACAAATTCTAAAGATTTCAGAAAATTAATTAAAAATACAAAACGAGAATATCTTGGTTGGATAAGTGTCCATCCCCCTTTCTGATCAGTCTACTCCTTGCTTGGTCATCCAATTTGGAGGGACAGCCTGATCTGGGAAAGGGCTTGGTGGTATCATACACCTTCCACTTATTAATGATTGTCTTGACTGTGCTCCAAGGGATATTCAAGACCTTTGAAATATGATTATACCAATCCCCTGATCTGTGCCTTTCCACAACTTTATCTTGGAGGTCTTTTGAAAGCTCCTTGGTGCTCATGATTGAGTCTTTTCTGTGAAATGAACCACCCAGCAGAGGAAGCCTACAGGAACAGCTGATTTTATCCTGAAACAATCAGAATCACTGCAATTTAGCACAGGTGGAGGCCAATTAACTTGTGCGATTTTGAAGGTGATTGGTTACACCTGAGCTAATTTACTAATGCTATTATAAGTGGGTAGACACTTATTCAACCAAGATATTCTAGTTTTGTATTTTTAATTAATTTTCTCAAATTTGTATAATTTGTTGTTCACTTGGAAGTTGTGGGTGACAATGTGTAAATAAAGGTGAAAAAAGTCTGATTTAATGCAATTTAATTCCAGGCTATAAGGCAACAAAAGGTGAAAATTCTGAAAGGGGATGTGGACTTGCTATGGGCACTGTACATGACAGCTACTCCATCTTAAATAGCCCCATTTATTCCAATCTTATTGTGTTGTCAGTCAAGGAAATGTTTTGGTCTCTTCATGAACCAGCTGGCAAGGCCGAATGTTCAACTGAAAGCCAATTTGGACAGGAATTTGTCATTCGCTCAGAAAATTGCTCACAGAGGATTGGTGGAAGCCCATGAAAGGCAATGTGGGATCATTTAAATTCACTAACTCAGCTAGTAGATGAGATATACCCAGCTTAACATCCATCAAATTGATGGCACATCTTGTGATGCAACACCCTGCCCGTGAAGCACCAATCTGACAGTTTAAAGTCAAAGAATCAAACCCAGATTAGATAGTTCAGAGGTAAGTGCACGACATCAACATTATCCTGTTGGCGAAGAAACAGCAAAATGATGGGCATATTTTTGCTTTTTTTGTATACCTTGGTGCGGCTCAGATGAGAGCCAACAAACAATGCATATCAAAGGGGGGGGGCATGAGACAAGAGGGGCAGGAGTGTGAAGGACAAACAGTGGGGAACAGAGACATTAAGAGATCTGTCGAAGGAAAAGGGATGGGGCAGGGAACATGGATATATACAAGATGGACATTACAGCGACTTTCAGGAAGGAAAGCAGGGAATTTGAAGGAGGTGGGTTTGGGGTGGATTAACGGGGGTAGAAAAGATCGAGAATTTGGATGGGGGACGATAAGAGGTGGTGGTGATTGAGGATTGAAGGCCTGGAGGGGAGAATGGGATTGAACAGAGTGAGGGAGTTTGTTGCAAAGGTGGGAAAAAAAGAGGAATGAAAGAGTGAAGGTGAGCAGTGATTCGTGATTTTGGTAGTTTTACCAGAAGAGGGTTGTTGGCTGACCTTGAGCGCCCTGCGGAAATATCGTGGGGATAAATCGCAGACAGAGCGGGGGAGGGGGGCGAGACCGGAGAGGTGACGGTGGAGGACAGAAAGACCACGGACCTGCCTGTGGTGAGAGAGTGAGAGGCCCAAAGTCTCTGCCTCATCACGGGAGATACCAATGATCCGAAATGCCTTGGCTTCCACAGCATGAAGCCGAGAAAGGTGAGAGGCAGGAGCATCAGCCCAGAGGGGAGAGCAGTTCTCCATCAGGCTGCGGACGAAAGCTTTGTATGTGGTCAGGAGCTCAGGTGGGCCGAGAAAGGACTTTGCACGACGGAGGATTCCCAGTTGGCGACTGGCTTTGGAGGCCAGGTTGGAAATGTGGCTTTCCCAGGAAAGGTCATGGTAGATATTGTGACCCAGAAGCTTTTAAAAAAGGACTTTTTCCAGAAGATTGTTGAGAAAGTAGATGGGGGGATTTCCAAATGGTCCTTTCAGAGAGACATTGTGAGAGTGTGAGATATTTCCAGATTGAAAGACATGTTCCACGTGTTGGACCAGATTGTGATTTTACCCAGATCTGCAGAGAGAGCGAAGAAGCTGCTGCATGCCAGTCTGAGGGATGACAGATGGTACAGCAGAGGGTGGAGTCATCAGCAAGGAGATAAAAAGAATTTTCCAGAGAGTCGGAGAGATCATTGATGAAAATCAGAAAAAGAACAGGGCCCAGAACGCTGCCTTGACGGACTCCAGCCTGGACAGGAAGAGGGGATGAAAGAACTCCATTTAGGGCCACACGATGACTGTGGCAGGAGAGGAGGTCTGTGAGCCATGAGTGGAGATGGCCTTGGATACCATAGGAAGAGAGTTTGGTGTGCAGGGCAGGGTGCCAGACTGTGTCAACAGCACGCGATATGTCAAGGGATACGCTCTGATTTCATGCCCGGCATTGAGGACCTCCATTCATTGTTGGGAGAGCAGAAGAAGCATATCCAGAGTGGAGTGACCTGGTCTGAAACCAAATTGATGATCGGAAATCAAGCCATTGGAGAAGAGGAAGGATTTAATGTCTGAAGCGATGATGGATTCCATAATCATGCTGATGATTGGGAGAAGGCTGATTGGTCTGTAGTTGCAGGGATCTGTTTTTGTGCCTTTTTATACAGGGCAGTACTTTTTGCTGATTTCCCAGCAGATGGCAGATGACCTTGAGCAAATGAGAGGGTGAATAGAACAGAGAGATGGGTGAGTAAGAGCAGAGGAGCAGGTTTTTAGGACATGTGGGCTGATGCCGTCTGGACTGGTTGCAGAATTTGAGTCGAGGTTTGACAGAAAGATCTCCACTTTGTCAGAAGAAAAGGACACAGAGTCCAGGGACAGTTGTGTGTGAGTGAGGTGGGTACAGAAAGCGATGGGTTTCGGACACAAGATTTTGATGCAAAGACCGAGTTTAGGCATTCAGCCTTTTCACGTGCGGTATCAGCAGTGCAGCCATTTGAGGTAAGGGAGGGGATGGAGTGGGAGCATACACCAGAAGCAGATTTGTTTAGATGCCACCAGGATTTGGAGGAGGGAGAGAGGTTTGAAAGTTCAGACTTGAGCTTAGAAAGATGTTTTCTGGCTCTCCTGAGGGTAGATACACACTTGTTCCGAGCTTTATGGAAGGAACTGAAATTCCCCTCAGTTGAGTTTGCTCTCCATGAGGAAAATGCAAGTTATTTCAGGACAACTGCCTCTCCACAAGCATCAGTGAAAGGGCAGGAGGATGGGTGGGACAACTGAAGACGAGAGGGGTTAAATCTGTGCATGAGGGAGAGCAAGTTTCTTTGAAAGAATTCCCAGAATGAGTTGATGTTGGAGAAAGTAGTGATGGGAGACCAGTATAGAAGTTTGATGGCTCCTTGGAGACCCTGCCAGTCAGCCTGATTGAAATGCCAGACGACGGCGCTGAGGTGGTTCTCTGATAACAGCCAGAGAGATGTCTACTTTGACAAGCACGTAGTCAGAAGAACCGATTGGAGCAGAGGAAGAACAATTTATCATATTGTGATGGTTCTGGCTTCTTGGGGATAAGACACTCTCATAGTACAACTCGAGTTATTTTGTAGTATTTTGTTTAGTTAAGTGTACTGTGTTGATGTAACCAGATATTGTGAGTGTCTCGACAGGTGTCGAATACATGCTATTTTCCTACTTCTCCATTCTAATATGCAGCCATTTCTTACACCTCACAGCACAAGCACACCTTCCTGCCATTTTCTCCATTAAAAGTCAGCCTAGAATGCTTTGTCCTCTCCTCCAAAACCTCCTAAAAAATCTCCCCAAACTGCCTCGAACTGGCTTCGTGCATTTCCACTCAAGAAGTCCGTTCGCATCAGGTGTTTTTAAAATTATTTTTTATTATTTTTATTATTTTCAGCACCGAACGCGTCATTATACACCGCCCAAATAAACAAACATTCATTGGGAATGAGAGGGGACATATATTAAAAAGAAATTCTCGCTCTTCTTGTTTTGGGTGTGCACTACATTTATTGTGGTGTCATATGTATGCATGTAAAAAAAATGTGAGCAATTGTGTCTCAAAATTCTGCACTATGCATGTGAATGTGGGTAACAGCAATCAACAAAGAGCAACCATGATTATTGCAACTCCACACAATTTTACAATGTCATGGTTTCCCATTCAGAAAGAGACCCACCTGTTAAAAATGGTTATTTAAAGGATTGTGGCAGAAAAATACTTTTGTCTGCTTGTTGCATTTGATTGGGGCCAATAACTAACAAACTGCCTCCACATCCAGGAAAAGATAATGTTTTTGAAGAAGAGGACAAAAACCCACCAATTCAGAGGGATATCCTTGATTCAATGGTCAGACGGATGGATCAAAAACATCAGCACGTGAGCCACTGCATGTGAAAGCGACATAGCCATCCAGGCCACTAGGCCAGCCATCCAAGTTCAGGATGTGTGCAAGGGTACACAGATGGCTATAACCATGAAAACCTTTGCCAAAACAACAGATGAAGTAGTCGATGATGACAACACGAAGGTACGCCTACTCAGAGGCTTCTCAGTGGCAACACCACCAGAGGGTGCGGTGCCTGAAAATATTCAAACAAAACGCACCATATGTAGATAGCATAATAACACGAACTTGAATCTTTGCCTTGTTCAGAAGATTTAAATCTTAATTCTGACTTATATTAGTTCTTTCATGCATAATTTCAGTTATCTCTTTGAATCAAGGCCTGAGATCATGATAAGCCTCCATCATGAGAAGTGCCAAGTCTCTTATTTGGATGGAAAATGTCCCAGACTTCTGCTATATTTAGGGGGGGGGGGGGTCCCAGACTTCTGCTTTTAAATGGTTCTCAGTATTTACAATATAGTCCAAGAAACATCAACACTATTTTTCAATATACTGCATGTGTAAAGTTCATCATTGGAAAATAAATAATTTTGATTCACGAGCACCAGACAGAGTGACCACTATGTTCGTTATGTCTGTGTGTCTGTGTGTCTGTGTGTCTGTCTTTCCAGAGCATAACTCTGTGGACTTTGATCCGATCTTGATAAAACTTGGTTATGTGTTCGATATCAATGTCTAGTTGTGTTTTCCTGGATGAGGGCGAGGCTATGCCCATTGTGGGCGGAGCCACGCCCCAAAAATAGCCATTTGTCGGGGGTGGTCGGATGAAAAATCTATCTTCTCCTAGGGAATTGACTGAATGGAATGGGTTCTTCAGTATTTGAATAGCAAAATTAATTATCTAAAACTTGTCGTTGTCCGATTTTTCATTTTCATCCCAAGGTCAAGGTCACAAGGTCTAAAACTTAGAAAATTGCGAATTTTGACATAAAAATCATATGACCGCCCAAACTTTGAGAGCGAGGATGACAATATTTTTTATGCATAATCTTGAGGTCATTCCCCACCTAAACACTTGAAACCATTTTGCTCTATCTCGAACACCTATCCCATGGCGCACCCTTCAAGTTTGTTTTTACGCTAATTTCATCAAAGTATGGATAATCCGAGGAGTGCGAAATGCCATACAGCCTATATGATGTTATATTGTTCCTGGAATGTTCCAGAGGACGTTTTGCACCAAAGGTCATAATCCTTGACCTTTGACCTTTAAAGGCAACAAAGGTCAAATTTTAAAGTTGTGGGAATCGAACCAGGTTTTCGACATTTTGCAGCTAATAACCTGTCACCCGTACCACATCATGTTGATCATTTTTATAACTTGGTCAAAAATTATCACATTGTCTCATCCTTGACTTCTGAAACAATGTACATCATCAAATCCCGCTCGTGAACCATTGTCGTATTCAGACTTGTTCTTATTAATTTTATTAAAAAATGAAATGTTGGTGTTTCTTGGACTATTCTTTCTCATGCCAATAAATTTTTGAATGCCCATTGTTCTCCCAGTTTCAATGTGTTTTCTACTTCTCAGTGAGCATTTTGATTATTTTTTTATTATTATTTTTAAAAATCCAATGAACCCCTATGAATTTCTTTGTCCACTTGTTTATTTGATTAATTTTAGATTAGGGTGACAGGGGATCAAAACAATGCACAGAATAGATAATTTTGGCCATAATTCTTCAAAATTTTGTGAAGGAGGACCCCAGATCCATCCTGCAGTGAGAGGAGGGATAGCCCTCCATACCGACTGACTCCTCATTAATTTGCAGCTCAGGTTGTCTCCCTCTCAAGCATTCTCCTAGGAAGATCTCCCTTTTTTCATTTACTCGTCTTTCGCACCTTTGCATCATGGAACCACATGCAAAATAAAATCACGCAACAAAACAACTGGAACCTTTGCATCAGGGCAAAAATTCAAAACAAAGATGGATTGAAACCCTAAGCCTTGATTTATATCATTAACTTCAACAAGTTACTTCTGTATTCCGAGAATAATCAAACCACACAGGTGAAAGAAAAGCAAACCCTTAAGTGGATAGCACCAAGCAAAATTTCGCCTTCTAAAATAATGAGAAACTTCTTTCTCTTTCTCTCTCTCTATCTCCCTGAAAGCAGTTACAGAGCAACACTTTCTCTTTCTATCTCCCTGAAAGCAGTTACACAGCAACAATTTCTTTTTTTATTTTTACTCTCTCTCTCTCTCTCTCTCTCTCTCTCTCTCTCTCTCTCTCTCTCTCTCTCTCTCTCTCTCTCTCTCTCTCTCTCTCTCTCTCTCTCTCTCTCTCTCTCTCTCTCTCTCTCTCTCTCTCTCTCTCTCTCTCTCTCTCTCTCTCTCTCTCTCTCTCTCTCTCTCTCTCTCTCTCTCTCTCTCTCTCTCTCTCTCTCTCTCTCTCTCTCTCTCTCTCTCTCTCTCTCTACAGAGCAACAATTATACTGGATGGTTTGCCTTTGCATTCTCAGCATTATTCCAGGACAGGAAGATGGAATATGTTCAAGGATGCTGGCCACTCATCGACTCTTAATCAAAGACACAGTGGGATCTTGAACATCCAACTACTGCTAGCAGATGAGACAAATGACCAAATATCCATCCATGTATTCCAAGACACATGTTTTGATTTTTCAATCCACAAGTAAAAATAAATATTATGAAAACATAAATTATACATATTTGATTTGTTGTACCATACTCTTCACAGAGTGTTAGCACTGCCAAAGAATTTTATTGCCAAGCACTATACTGGGTGACTTTCCATTGCTTTCCCATTGTTGTTTGTCCATGATCTATCCTTTTAAATCAGGTTAGGCCAGGGATGGAAGCATGTGCCAGAGCAGCGCGTCGCTCCATCAACTTTCAGCCAGAACTCCAGGTGCCTCCGTATGGCCATCCCCCAAGCAGGTGCCTGGCCCATCCGTATCTCCTTGAGATGTTGATCAACCTGCTGCAACCACGAGGCACATGGTTGGCTCATTGGCCTCCTCCACTCATGAGGCTCCCTCGCAAAGAGAATCTGGTGAGCAGAATCGGCATCAGGAAAACGAGCCACATGCCTGTACAGCCGCAGCTGATGCTCACGGACTATGCAGATAACAAATCTCATTTGAGTCTCTCTCAGCAACCACTCGTTGGACACAAAGTCCGACCAGCAATAGTCAAGGATTCTATGAAGAGACCTTGTATCAAAGGAAGTAAGTCTCTATCTCATATCCCTGGCCAGAGTACAAGTCTTACATCCGGAGAGCAAGACTGAAAGTACCACGGACCTGAAGACTTTGACTTTCGTCCTCCTGCACAGGTACCGACGGTGAAACATCCCATGATCCAATGAATCCAAGACTCCCCAGGCCCGACCCAGACATCTATTGACCTCTGGCTCACAGCCAGCAGAGACTTGAATATCACTGCCAAGGAAAGTGAATCTCTCCGTGACCTCAACATCCTCACCACAATCAGGTACAGACGAGATAGCAACATCCAAGATGTCAATGAAAGCCTGGATCTTCGTTTTGACCCAGGAAACCCATAATCTCAGTGGCTCTGACTCCTCAATCAGCACCTCGAGGGCCCCCAAAAGGATATCTAGAGTCTCCGCAAAGATGACTGCAT
>NC_140968.1:67556995-67641995 GCF_056783735.1 Eptatretus burgeri
GGAGAAGGATGTTGAAGATGGAGCCGCCAGGCAGGAGGAGAAGAGGAAGGCCAAAGAAGAGGTTCATGGATACGGTGAGGGCGGACATGCGGGTGGTTGGAGTGTCAATGGAAGATGTGGAGGATAGAGCGAAATGGAGACGGTTGATCCGCTGTGGCGACCCCGAACGGGAGCAAGCCGAAAGAGGAAGAAGAAGATATATATATATATATATATATATATATATATATATATATATATATATATATATATATATATATATATATATATATATATATATTACATTCAGACTTGCTGCAGAGGATCAGCATGACCCCATTTAATGGAGAGGGGTGTTTTAATCTTTGTCGGTGGTCTTGGGAGGGTGAGGAGGGGGACACAAATTCTCGATGTTTATGTGTATCGTGTAGCACCTCCTCCAGGTGGGAAAGGGTATTACAAGTCTCCATCATTTACAGCGCAGTATCCCTGTCCCTACTTTTTCCAGTGCATTGAGGTGTTTTGAATTATAAGCAGTTGGTATGTTTTTGCTTTGTGCACGTAACCCGGGTTATTTATTTTTTTCCAATGCAGAGCACTTACCTCCCAGGTCGAAAAACCAGTTAAAACCAGTACACATTTTCAACTGGTCTCTATTGGTTCTAATTGGTCTTTAACTGGTCTCTATTGGTTTCAACTGGTACCAGTTAAATTCAGTCAGAATTCCAATTTCCCAGTTGAAAAAACCAGTAGCTCATATTTGTACCAGTTAAAGTCTTACTGGTCCCAGTTGATACCAGTTGCAATGTACTGGTCTCCCAGTTGATACCAGTTACAATGTACTGGTCCCAGTTGATACCAGTTAGTTAAATACAATTGTATTTCAACTGGTAATATATCACTCTATTCCAATTTCCATATTAAAACCAGTAAGAAACCAACTGGCTTTCCTGGTACCAGTTGGCTACTGGTTTTCAACTGGTACCAGTTGACCAGTAAGCTACTGGTCTTTACTGTTTTTTTGACCTGGGCTATACACCACCCAAATAAAGGTATGTGTCAGAAGAACATGTTGCATGCTTGGAACAAGATCTCCATTGGGCGGGTACTCCGCTAGTGGGCTTTAAACTTTCAAACTTTCTGACATGGGGTAAAGCTTTTGACTCCCCTTGGTGTTAGTTTCCTATTTTCTCTCCTTTTTTTTCTATTTTCCTTTTCTACCTGTCCATCTTGTTTGTTTGTTTGTTTTAATCCACTACTATCAGATTTCTTGATTGTTTCAGTTTGTAAGGGTTTTCCATCCATATATGCAGAACAGCAGGAATGCTATATCTTGGATATGTATTTTGTCATCTGTGGTGCATGTCTTATTTTGCACTCTAAGGTCTACAATCCATATAAATAAAAGGAAGGTGTCTGTCACTGTCCAGTTTCTCATTCCCTCTCTCACCATTTCACAAATCATCACCAAACTTAGTAGTCATAATTAACAGTCTCACAATTCTGCTTCATGTAGTTCCATCTTCCAAATGTATTTCCAACTTTTCCTTTTATTCCATTCAACTGAGTCGAAAGTAAACTCTTCTCGTCATTTTTCCATGCTGAATGGCGTCACAACATTCCGGTTCGTTGTGCTCCAAGGTTCAGGCTTCATCGCCAGAGATTAATGTTGCTGTTTTCTCCATTTATTCCGTTTGTCATGTGATTGTTGTTGTATATCCCTCCAATCCTATCAAATTCCAAATTATCCTGTCACCCGTCCTTGACAGGTATACGATATATCCACCAGGAAGTGGTATTAGTAAATGGGCTGGCAGGATCGCCTAGATGTACTTGCCCCTAAGCTGTCTACCCTGAGATCAAATCTAGGACCAGCTATACACTGTCATCCCAGGATTTCACAGGCAGGGTGATTCATCAATGTGTGCGCCGTCCATCCAATGGGCATTCAACTGGCATCCCATGTCTGCCAGTATTAGTTGGTGGACGTTAAAGATCCCACAGTGTCCTTCGTGAAGAGAAGGAGAGCTATCACTGGCACCATGGCCAGATTCCAAATTCCTGCCCGAACTACTTAATTGAGCGTCAGGCCTGGACAGCCAGTTCGTGAAAGACTTGAGGCAAACACTTCCCCTGGCCAAACTTACTGGCATGTGGGAATAATTTTGGCCATAGAAGAAGAAACATTAGCAAATATAGAAATTAACAAAACAAAGTACGTGCTTATACACAATTATGCATAGTGTGCATTTGCTCTAAGATGTCTTTTTATGGTTTCCTCTCCTGATAATATTAGATCTGAATTAACTCTTCATTACGAGCAGGAGGTGCAACAACATTTGAGCACCATCCTTAAAAGAGGTTGTTAAGCAGTCTGACTATTCTACATGCATCAGCATTTGGATGTTAAAGATCACATGGAATATTTTGTAAATACACTATACAGTACAGCAGGCCACCTTTGGGAAGGTACAGCTTCACTCATATCTAAACTCTTTTATTGCTGAGAAGGGTTAGCTGGCCATCTTCCTCCCTTCATCTGGTATTCCTGTGATTGTTGGTACCTACTATAATAATGGCGATGGGCAAATCATTGCCATATCAGACAAGGAAGCAAAAAACATTGTTATATGTTAAAAACAAGGGTCGTTTCTTCATAAACTTCAATCCTGAGGTCAAAACAATGTGCCATTTGTCACTGCCTCGCTAACCAGACTCGGTGGTATAATAGTTAGAGCTGTGAGTCTGGAAGGTCAGTCGTTTGAACCTCGGCCGAGTCATGGCAAAGATTTTTAAAATGGTGCATGCTGCTTTCTTGTTCGACACTCAGCACTTCAAAAGGATAGAGCATGGACAAACGAGAGAGGGAGCACTCGGTAGAGTGCAAAACCTCTGCCGCCAATACTGCTGGGTCACTCAAGTGAACCTTATATCTTATTCATTAAATATGTCAACAGTGCTGACAGAGTTATAGTTCTTTTCTCCAACATTTTTTTTTGGGAGGGGGGGGGGGGTTGGAAATCACTTAAAACATGAAGAAATGCAAAAAAAAGAAAACGAAATTTTGTTGAAAAAAAAGTTGCAAAAATTTTTTTTTTCTCTAACAATTTTTTTTGGGGGGGGGGTGGAAATCACTTAAAACATGTACAAATGCAAAAAAAAATGTTTTTTTCTCTAACAATTTTTTTTGGGGGGGGGTTGGAAATCACTTAAAACATGTAGAAATGCAAAAAAAAAAATTTCTCTAACAATTTTTTTTTGGGGGGGGGGACAAAGTCCAAAATTTAATGGCATGATCCTTGGACCATACCTAATCCCCCCACCAAGTTTCGTCGAAATCCGTCGAGGAGTTTTTCCGTAATACTGTTCACAAACAAACAAACAAACAAACAGAAAGGGGTGAAAACAGTAACCTCCATCCATCTTCGAAGATGGCGGAGGTTAATAACCATAGGTTGGTAACCATTGCACAGACCCTGATGGTGTCCTGTGTTGAAGCTTCTTGTAGCGTAACTCGTATCATTATTGTCACATTGTACTTGAACCATCATAAGATTTCTCGTTTCATACGTTTGTAGGTTGTAACATCAGTTATAATTGTAATCAGAACATGCTTGCTGCTTGAATGTGAGCTATTATTTCTCATGGATGTGAGCTATTCTATCTCAGCTTTGGTAACAACCTCCAGATGCAGCAGGCAAACATTATAAATGAAATTTCATGAATAAAACAGTAGTTTTGTTTTCTTGTCATGGTGTACAATCCACAGTACAATTTGTGACTCATTGTCAAGATGGATATGCCCAAAAATGCAAGGCTCTTGTACTAACTAGTAGGAAGGCAAAAGTCAAGTAACCTCTTCATATTATAATTATTTTTGCTCAAATGCTGATTCCACATCTCAACAACACTATTTTACCATCCACTGGCTCAGATCCTGCAATTTATTCTGACCCTCACAACATCTGGTCTGGCAAATGGTGGCTGAGTGTGTCTCAATAGTGGTCATTGGTTGTTTTTCGTTTTTTTTTTTGTATATACAAAGTCAAGGCTCATGGAAGAGCGAGTACACTGAATGGATAAGGATGCAACAGAACAAAAGCAACAGTTGAGTGAGGGGGGAAACACCAACGGCAGGGTTGAAGGACAAATAATATGTGTGGGGAGGAATGAGGGGTAGAGGAGGATACATGGGATGGACAAGATGGATACAGAAGCAAACTCCCAGAAAGGACAAACTGGGAATTTGGAAGGACGTGGGCTTGTGGGTAGTTAATGGGGTTAGAAAAGATCATGGCTGTGGATGGGGATGATCTGAGATTGTGGTGAACAGCTGTCTTGAAGATCTGGAGGGAAGATTGAAATTGAAAAGAATGTAGAAGTTGGTTCCACAGGTGGGGAAAAATGAGAAACAAACAAGTGGAGGTGAGCAGTGATTCTGCATTTTGTTAGTTTCACCAGTAAAGGGTTGAGAGACCATATCCACCCTGCAGAATCCTGGAGGGAGACAAAGCACAGAAAGAGCAGAGGGTGCAAGACCAGAAAAGAGACAATAGAAGAAAGAGAGACCACTGACCTATCTGTGATGGTGAAGTGATAGACCAATAGACAGCTTCATCGCGGACATCCAAATAATTTTGAAGGCTTTGGTTTCCATAGCATCAATCTGAGCAAGGTTTGAAACAGGGTTGACAACCCAGAGGGGAGAACAGTACTCCATCAAGCTGCAGGTGAAGGCCTTGTAGGTGGATCGGAGCCCAGGCATACAAAGGCAGGATTTGTACGACACAGGATAGATGCCCAGTCGGTAACTGCCTTTGGAGGCCATCTTTGAAATGTGGTTTGCCGAAGAAAGATAATGCCCAAGAAAGATAGTTTGAGTGACTGAACTTCCTCAAGGGGATTCTTAAGAAAGTCGATGGGAGGGTTTGCCAGATGGTCCTTTCGGAGAGAGATTGTGAGTGTGGGATTTGTCTGGACTTAAAGACATATTTGAAGAGTTTAACCAACTTGTGATTTTGGCAAGGACTGCAGAGAGGGAATAGGCTGCTGCCTGTCTGTCTAAAGAATGAGGGTTGTTACGGCAGAGGGTGGAATCATCAGAAAATAGATAAAGTCGATTTTCCAGAGTCGGTGAGATTGTTGATGAAGATTAGGAATAGGACTGGACCCAGAATACTGCCTTGTTGCCGTCCATCTTTACAAGAAGAGGAGATGAAAGGATTCCATTGAGAGCTACATTTTGGCTACATTGAGAGAGCCCCCCCCACCACTCCCAATCCAGGTATCTGAAAGATGCACGCAGTCCGCCTGGAACCCCCTCCTTGTGACACTGCCAAAATCGAGAATCACTGCTCACCTGCACTAATTTGTTCTTTTTTCCGACTGTGGAACCAACTTCCACATTCTCTTCAATCTCATTCTTAACTCCATGTCTTCAGGGCAGCTATTCACCACCATCTCAAATCATCGCCCATCCAAAACCAGGATTTTTTTCTACATCTGTTAAATCACCCCTCACCCTCCCAAGATTTTGCTTCTGTATCCATCTCATCCACCCCTTGCCTTCTCCCTGACACCTCATCTTGACCCACATCCTTTGTTTGTCCATCTCTGTCTATTTTCTCCCGATGCCCTGCTGTTGGTATCTGCCCCTTCTCCTTCTTCTGTTCCTTTTATGTTACATCCTCATCCACTCTGTGTTCTTACTCTTCCATGAACCTTGACTATGTATACAAAAAATAAGAACAGAAGATGTCTTTCTTGTTTGTTTATGTATTTTGACAGTGATATCAAGCTCTTGGATGAGCGTGCAGATAAATTGCATGCAGGACAAAGACATCATTGACATTGATGTACTTTTACATGATGGACATTGGTAAACCTTGGACAAACACAGATGGTAAATGGGATTTGAACATGTGTTACACCCACAGCATGACCCGCTAGGGGGTTTAGAGGGGAATTAGAACCGTACAACCCACTCATTAAATAAATTTAATGAAACAACTATTCATTTTATAAATCAACTGGAATTATTACTTACAATCCTGAACAATCCATTACTCTTCATTTTCCTTACAAACAACCTAAGGGACAAAAATCAAATATTTTCCACAATTATTCTTCATTATTTAGTTATCTTATGACATTCAAAAAAAGCCTACTTGTCCATGCATTTAGCACAGTTCCTTCTCGTATTGTGCAGCATTGGTGGGTGCAGGCTTTGATTAAAAAAAAAAAGTGAGGGTTTGTTTGTACTTTATATTTGTGTGTGTGTGTGTGTGTGTGTGTGTGTGTGTGTGTGTGTGTGTGTGTGTGTGTGTGTGTGTGTGTGTGTGTGTGTGTGTGTGTGTGTGTGTGTGTGTGTGTTAGGGGAAGGGTAAACAGTGTGGCTGATTTCCCCACCTTCAAAGCATTCAAATATTCCATTTCCGAGTGAAGAAGTGTTGGTTCGATAAAGGGGGCCACAAGCGGCCGTGGTGGGGGTGGTTGTCCAAACTGTCAAACCCCCTCCTGGATCTGCCTCTGCACATTATAACTATTTTCAGACACTCAACAACCTCAGTTCACAATGTGGTGCACCGCTGAGCGAGCATCAAACATCGCCGCACGTGGAATGCATAGCCAATGAAAACGGACAGAGGTTCAAGACAAAGAAAAATGTATTGCATTGTATGGCGCCATCATGGCTATCCAAAGCTAACAGAGGCATTAACATGTGAGGTGTGACCCAAAGTTATACATGCCACCTATACAGTACAGAGCCAGTTGTTTTGGAGTTGGTGGATTGCCGTGGAAAACTTGGCTGGAAACTAAGAATTTTGGCCGCAAAGCGTGTCCAAGCACAAGAAAGGTTTGCTTTCCTTCATTTTCCGACTTCAGCAACTTGACGCCAGGCTGAGCCTCATCTCATCTCTTTCATTCTTCACTTCTTGAAGCCAAATGTTTTTACAAACGAATTGCTTTGCTACTTTTCTTGGAAGCATTGGGTAGAAGTTTTTATAGTTTCCACATATTGCACAGGCCTTGATGGGCATCCACCGCCCTCTCGCATGCTCCTCTAATTCTCACAGGCCTTTGAAAAGTAAAAACATCATAGTTTGCTGTTAGTAGTAACAACTTTGTTCGTAACTTTGTCTTGAGCACAAAAGATGGCACAAAACAGTTGATTGACTTTGTTAAAAAGGTTTATTTTAGTTTGACATAATCATTTCTTTCATGAATGTTATGAGTGCAAATGGTACTGGGAGATAAAACAAGAGTCCAGCCAATTATCCTCATGATCAGAAGTAATGGGGGAGAGTATGGAGAAATGGGATATTTTGTCATATTTTATAGTCAGGTATTCTCAATGTTAAAGCTATCTCCTCATTCTGATATTTGTCAGGCTGGACTCCATCAGAATGTGAGAGAGGAGGAGGAGATTGGGACCATATTCTGTGCAGAGTGTTGGTGCTGCTTAAGCAGTCTCCTTGGCTATTGGGCACAATCCTGGGCGGGTCGCCACTCCGACACAGTATACCAGCATGCTGGCACTCATTTTGTTGACCTCAGAAGGATGACAGGCCAAATTAACCCCACCTGGTATTAATTCAACAGCTGAGCGGGATTTGAACTCAGGACCCTAGGATCCAAAGCCCAACACTCTAACCATTAAGCCAACACCAGGCATAGAATGTGAGACCTGTTTCAAATGTTATTCCGAAAATGATGATATTGCAGGTAATGTCTCAGTTCTCTCCTCTTGACCTTCTGCTGAGTTTCCCCGACAGTTGTACAATTTTAAAAGTAGCATTTTGTACACATAGAAAGCACATGATTCCTGCACTTTGCCGGGTGGTAAGGATGTGGATAAAATTAATATGGTGCGTCTTGTGTATGTCATGTTCACACGTAAGCATTCATACCGAGCGACGGTAGTGAGGGCTTCACAGTTCATTCAACAGGCTGATTTTCTGTGTTGTAAGTCCACTGACTACAGGTTCAAACCCCACAAGGCAATGGGCAAACCACCCAGTGAATTTCTTGCTAAAAGACTGTCAACAACCAGTCTCCTGTTCAGGGTGGCACTTTTTGAAAATGGTGGACAGGTAAGTAATAATTATACAGTGAATTGGGTCAGGCTATCAGCACGCAATAGCCTATCTTTTTTTTTAGCTCACTTGGAAGGTAATTCCAGGGAGATTATGGGATGGTGTGTCGTCAGTCTGTCCGTCCGTCCACAAATACTTGCAACTTCTTCTCTGAAACTACACATACGATTCCGATGAAACTTGACCACAACCTTCACCACCCATGATGTACCGAATTTTATTCACGGCGTTAAAATAATCGGGGTCTGAGGGGGTCTACGGAGGGGGTTTATGGGGGTTGCCCCCCCCCAAAGAGGTATTTGTTTTATTTTCAGAAACGACACACACAATTCCAATGAAATTTGACTACAACCTTCATCACACATGATGTACCAAAGTTTGTTCATGCCATTAAAAAAATCAGGGTCTATGGGGGTCTAGGGGGGTTGCCTCCTAAAAGAGGTATTTGCTTTATTCTCAGAAACTACACACTCAACTCTGATGAAACGTGATGACAACCTTCATCACCCATGATGCACCAAAGTTTGTTCATGATATCAGAACAATTGGGGTCGAAGAGGGTGTAAAAGGGGAGTTTCACCCCAAAATATGTATTTGCTTTCTTCTCCAAAACTACACACACAATTCTGATGAAACTTGATCATCATCTTCATCACCCATGATGGACTAAAGTTTGTTCACGACATGAAAAAAAATTGGGGTCGAAGGGGTTCTACAGGGGGGGTTTCCCCCCAAAATATGGATTTGCTTTCATCTCCGAATCCACACACGGCATTAAAAAAATATAAAAACCCTAGGTATTTACTTTCTTCTTCGTTGCATAATTTCTGGGTCATCCATGCCTACCAGTGGTTCCCCGGTTATCTTAACCAGCCACTACCAGGTGGGCGCCCAGGAGTATTGCCCCTTATATTTAACGACACCCTGGGATATTTAACGTCATCTATCCTGATGACGACTGGACAGCTGGCTTTACCTACCCATCAAAGATTGGCGCTCTGGGATTCAGATATCCTGCTATCACATCAGAACCGCAGTTTTCAGTTTATTCTGAATTTGTCAGGGTTTGAAGCTGCACCATAAGTAGACAGTTCAATGGCCTATGAGCTATCGTTTTATACAATGTGTGAGACGTGTATATAATCATCGAGTGGAAAATATGCAAACAGCTTAACGGTCGACAAGTTGGGGAATCCCATCTGAACCCTTGGCTCATGATGCAGATGAACCCAGGTTATGAAATCCAATTTCCTGTAGATGGTTTTCCATTGTCAATTCATGTCTGAATTCATGCAAAGTACACTGATTTGTACTAATATATTTGTCCTGCAAAGGATATGCAGTCCAAGCTCCTCCATGTGAAAAGAAGAAAAACAGAAAACTCTCCAAACGGTGCAATAGCCAAAATCTCCAAAGAAATGACTCAAACTTTGAATCAGACATCTCAAGATTGATTATTATGTCTCTCAAGTAACCTCCTTGGGTTGTAAGCATGAGCAGAAAACTGACAAGAAAATATTATAATTCTGCCCACATTTATCAGGCCTATATATTTCCAGAGTAATCTCAAGGAATGCAAAAATAATGACTTCACACACGTCGCCTGGCGAGTACAAGCTTTCATTCGCAACCTTGTGGATCATCTGTGGGTTGTTACAGAATGACACACAAGAGGCTAATGCGTATGGTTCCCGTCTTCTCCACACCAACTATGAATGACATTTACAGAGGAATGTGACCAAACACTGCCAGACACCTGTTGCCAGTTTATGGAGTTCCGTCTTGTTTTTCTGCTGTCCTCCAGTTCAAAGTTAGAGGTCAGAGGTTATCAATACTTGCAAACAATACATTCTTCAGGTTTTCCTTTTTTTTCCATTGGTTCCGCATTGTATGTACAATAAAAAAAAATTCTGTTTCGTTATAAATTAATAATGAGCATTAATATAGTTTCTTTGAATTCGATTGAAATAACTCAATCACACATGGACTCGTAAGCAGCCAAGATTCTCTCAGTGGAAAGCTTATTTTCCAACCGGTTGATTCGGCCAAGGTTTTGGTTAGCCTGCAATGTTTCGTAGTTTTTCATCGTCACTATTATTCATTTTTCCTTTCTTCGTGTTCAATTACACGTCATCATTTGGACTCGATCATTGTTCTTCTGCGCATCTCAAAAGGAGATTGGACATCGGCATACAAGGATCAAACAAGTCGACGTACACAGAAAATTTGATATGTTTCTGCCCAAGGGGTAGAAGCATAGATGACACGCCATTCATCGACGACTGTCAAATTACAAGTCAGTGATAGTTTCTAGTGCATCATGTCAGTACTCTTATATTTAGCATAACAAGCATGAAAAAACTGATTCAGCAACAAAACCAATACTTGTGATTCAGGCATTGATTAACAAGCAGATAGTTTGTACCAATAACGATATTAATGATGCCATGGAAGACAGACACTAATATATTTATTGCTCCAGCGCATGCTGGCAGCGATGGTAGAAGGTCAGCAAGGACACTGGACATGGCTTTGAAGCTGACCCAGCTGGCAGCAGTGATAATACATGTGATTTGTTTGAGTTTCAGCATAACGAGATCCACATGCCATCATTCAACAAGCCGCCATGTGGAATCAGAAAGAATATGTTCGATGAAGGATGCTTTTGGGAGAGTAAGAACTGTCAGACTCAAATGTTTATGGTCCAACTTTTAATATCAAGTTTTCTTGTCTTTTCATCGTTTCTGAAGGAATGACTCTTGCTTACATTGAAGCTACTGACACCGAGACCTCATACATTTCAACTCAGCAATGAACTATTAGTTAATCGCCTCCCCTCCCCCAATCATAAACCATCCAAATTCACACCCAGTATCATTCTACACCAGACTTCAATGTACTAAATCCACAACCTATTTCTGACACCACCACCACGTAGGACTCCATTATTTAAGGGCCCACTCATGAGCTCTTTCTTCCACACTCAATGACCCTTTACCTCCGTACCACTCCCGCTCCCATTCTCCAGTGCATCTTATGCATTTTCATCTACTTGCTCCATTCCATCCATCTTGCAATCTGTTAACTCACCACCCTCCATTGTCCCGCACTTCAACAGGCCTCGTCTTATGTATAGCAAAATAAAGTGAGTTCAATGAAGTGAAAACAAGAGTGTTGACTCTAAACAGCTGATGAAAATCTCTTTCCCTCAACATTGATTTTCAAAGTGGGCAGCAGGTGGAACTCGCATGAAATGAAATTGAATAAAAGTGATAAATAAGACCAAACATCCCAATGCCTTGACTTCAACAGTTCATGGACATTGGATCTTTAATGACGTACTGTCATTGTTTTGAAGGAAAATTACGTTAAGATGAAGCCGGGCACTTCTTGCACGTGGCGGGTTTCAGGTTATCACAGAATGCCGTGAGGGAGTAATCTAATTTACCGGTAATCATTAAGCCCTGTGGAAATGGATGGTCTCATCAAATATCAACACAAACTTATTTTGAGTGCTTGATTAATTAATGTTAGGGTGGTGGGCTTGGAATCCTAGTGTCCTTTGTTCAAATCCCACTTGGCTGTTGAATAAATACTAGGTGGGGTTGACTCTGCCTGTCATTCTTCCGAGATCGGCAAAATGAGTGCCAGTTGCTGGTATCCTGTGTCGGAGTAGCGACCCATCCAAGATTGTGCCCAAAAGCCAAGGAGACTGCCTGGCAGCACCAACGCTCTGCACAGAGTATGTCCCGATGGATGGATGGATGGATGGATGGATGGAGGCCCTTTTCGCCCCACTCGTGAAGTCTTCGCTACTGCTACAAAACGAAGAAAAGCTGAAACTTTCTGACTTTTAAGCTTATCATGTTGGGGTCATTTTGAGCTAACTTGCATAATTCTCAGACAACAGCATCATGGATAAATCCAAAATGGCGACTATCAGTTGCAACTGAAAAGTTGCTTTTTTCCAGTTTTATTTGATTTTGTTTTTTTTATGAATACAATTTTTTTTTGAATAGAATTAGAATATAATTTAGAGGTTTTTTTTTTAGAATCCATCACATACATATATGTTTGCGATTGTAGACCTTTCCCTGTGTCGATGCTTTGGCTACTCCATCTGTGGACCCACCCTACAGTAGCCTTCCCTTGTTAAACAAATCCAGTCATCTGTTCTCAGTTGGACGTAGCGTGATGTGTTTGTGCTCTGTGTAGTCTTGCCAATTTCTCTGCAAAATTTTTCATCATAACCACGGATTGGTTTTAGGAAGCAGCAACTAATATATCGTTTTATGAGCAACGCATAGTTATTCAATGATTCCTACCTTTTCGAGGACAGTCTACCACGTGTCTAATAGCTGTGGCATGCACACAAGCTTTGTATCATCTCAATTTCCAAACTAAAGGCCCAGTCACGCCTTGACGTTTTAGCCAGGAATGGCAACGTATAAAAATGCACGTAAAACGTTGGCGTATGCTGAAGTTTTGCGGTTTTTTTTTAAGTTTTGGTCGTATTCATAACGTGTTGGTCGTATGCATAACGTATTAGTAACGGACACAGAACGTTTGGTTGTCTTAAAGATGACTTATACCAAAGAATGCTTAGCCTGTTGTCGGCGTTCACAAGCTATGCCCAACGATAGTTTAACTTAGTCATAGCGCGCTGCACGTATCGCCGACGAACTCGTGGCGTTCTCTGTTAAAAACCTGCCGCTCGCCGATTTAAATCATAACCACCTGAAAATTGGAAGTGTCAACATCGCAGTCACACATTGACGATTTAGCCAGCGTATGCCGACCTATGAAAAATGTGTTTAAAACGCTGGGACACGTCGAATACGGTATGGGTAAGTTGTGTATACGTTAGCAGCACGATGAAAAACAATGAAGTACGCTGGCATATTACGTGGTACGTCGAGTACGTCGTGAAATTTCAAGCATGCTGAAAATTTTACGACGTACTCGACGTATGGCTCACAAGTTCCGCATACGCTGGCATACGTTCTCGGCACGCTCCGCAATCGTTTACACACGTCGGCCACACGTTACTTGTAAGTTACTCATAAGTCGAAACACGTCGAGGTAATGTTTAGCATACCCGAAACTTAATTTTTAACCTACGAGTAACGTGCTTTGAACCTATGAGTAGCGTGCTTTGAACCTATTAGTAGCGTGCTTTGAACCTATGAGTAGCATGCTTTGAACCTATGTGTAACGTATCTCAAACGCACATTGGCGTATGTAGACGAATTTGATTGACGTCTTCCGGACGACCACAGAATTTACTGAATGTGTTTCTAACTTACAGCTACCGTATAATGGCGTATTGGCAGCGTTTAGGGGAATTGGTATATACAAATGGGCTTCACAAGAGGAACCCGTCAGTGTTCCAGACTCCATGTTGAGTAGATGTCAATGTCAGTAGCAGTGGCAGTAGTAGTAGTAGTAGTAGTAGTTTGAGAGAATTTAGTGATGTCGATGTTATTAGTGGTAGTGGTAGTAGTAGTAGTAGTAGTTCGAGAGAATTTAGTGATGTCGATGTTAGTAGTCATAGTAGTAGTATTAATTCGAGAGAATTTAGTGATATCGATGTTAGTAGTCGTAGTAGTAGCAGTGTAGTAGTTCGAGGAAATTTAATGATGTCGATGTTGGTAGTAGTAGTAGTAGTAGTTCGAGAGAATTTAGTGATGTCAATGTCAGTAGTAGTAGTATTAGTAGCAGTAGTAGTAGCAGTACTAGTAGTTCGAGAGAATTTAGTGATGTCGATGTTGGTAGTAGTATTCGTTCGAGAGAATTTAGTGATGTCGATGTTATTATAAGTAGTAGCAGTAGTTCGAGAGAATTTAGTGATGTCGATGGTAGTAGTAGTAGTAGTAGTTCGAGAGAATTTAGTCATGTCGATGTTGGTAGTAGTAGTAGTAGTAGTAGTTCGAGAGAATTTAATGATGTCGATGTTATTAGTAGTAGTAGTGGTAGTAGTAGTTCGAGAGAATTTAGTGATGTCGATGTTGGTAGTAATAGTAGTAGTAGTGGTAGTAGTAGTGGTGGTGGTGGTAGTAGTAGTAGTGGTAGTAGTACTTTCAAGTAACGTGTTGCAAAGTGTGAACAACGTTCATGTAGCGTGCTTACAAAACGTTACTCATAGGTTAGAAATAAGTTTCGGGTACGCTAAACATTACCTCGACGTGTTTCGACTTATGAGCAACTTACAAGTAACGTGTTTCAACGTGTCAACGATCGCATAACGTGCCTACAACTTATGGCCAGCGTAGCGGAACGTGCGAGTCATACGCCGGCATACGTCGTAAAATTTCAAGCATGAAAAAATTTGAGGAAAACGCAAAAGTTCAACGTTTAAAGCCAGCGTACTTTCAGCGTGGTCTTAACATATACAAAACGTACCCATAACGTATTTGACGTGTACCAGCGTTTTACACAAATTTTCCAAAAATCGGCATAAGCTGGCTAAAACGTCAAGGTGTGACTGGCCCTAACACGAATGAGGTAATGTACACACAGATTATAACAATGCACATAGAAATGTAAACACAAACAACCCGATATCCAGCCATGTAATGGAAATGTCAGGAAAGAGGAGGTATCAATTGGGAAAAGTAGTTTTGCAACATTGCCAACTGCCACTGTATTTTACCGAGAGGTCAATTTGCAATGATTTAAAACAAATTCAACATCAGTGTCTGATTTATATATGGTCCAAAAGCAATGTGTCAGAATCAATTTGTAGTTGGCACACGCAAATGCCACCTGTCGCTTTGCTGATGGGAATACGAAAGGTGTTGGGGTGGGGGGCTAGAACATGAGGGGGGGGGAGAGAAAGAGAGGGGTGGGGGGGAGAGTGAGGAGCGGTGGGGGAATGGAAGACAGCAAGAGGTGAGAGGAAGGGAAGCCAGCCGTGCGGTGGAGTATTAATTACGATTCATACTGTTTCATCAAAATGCTTCTGCATAGAACAAGAGTGAAGATGGAAACAAAATCATGTCTGAAATCCATTTTTTACCGGTCAAACCATAAATACCACCCAGAGACACCACCGGACATGTCTGGAGATAAATGCACTCCGGAAACAAACACCACCCAGCCACGTTCAGAGATGAACACAGCTGGATGCATCTGGAGACAAACTCCCGTCCGGACATAAACACCGCCCAGACACGTTTGGAGACAAACACCGCCCGCACCATCCGAAGACAAACATTGCCCAGACGCATCCAGAAGCAAGCTTCCCGGAGACAAACACCGCTCAGACACGTCTGGTGACAAACGCCCATCCGGACATGTCCGGAGTCAAACACCTGTCTGAACATAAGCATCATCTGGACACGTTCAGAGACAGATACCACCCAGATGTGTCCGGAGCTCAGCTGTCTGGAGACAACCACTGCTCAGACACATCCAGAGAAAAACACTGCCTGGACACGTCTAGAGACAAACACCACCCAGACATGTCCAGAGCTAAGCTGTCCAGAGACAAATCCCACCCAGACACATCCGGAGACAAACACCCATCCAGACACATCCAGAGAAAAACACCGCCTGTACACATCTCGAGACAAACATCTCCCAGACACGTCCGGAGCTAAGCTGTCGGGAGAAAAACACCGCCCAGACACGTCTGGAGACACACACACACACACACACACACACACACCACCTGGTCTGAGGTTGGTGGTCAAATCCTGAAAAGATGCGAGCAAGTGCCGGACCTAATAGAGAACCCATCACTACTCCACTTCCCCATTTACATACATATACAGTGGGGTGCAAAAGTATGAGCATCCATTCGGAAATTTATTAGTCGACATATCCATCCATCCATTGGGACCATACTCTGTGCAGAGCATTGGTGCTGCCTAAGCAGTCTCCTTGGCTTATTGAACACAATCCTGGACGGGTCGCCACTCCGACACAGGATACCAGCAAGCTGGCACTCATTTTGCCGACCTCAGAAGGATGGCAGGCTGAGTTAACCCAACCTGGTATTAATTCAACAGCTGAGCGAGATTTGAACTCAGGATCCTTGGATCCCAAGCTCACCACCCTAACCATTAAGCCAACACCAGGCATAGTCAACACATGATAATAAAATAAATCATTGTAATATGAAACCAAAAGTGCTGTCAAGAGATTTCCATGAACTCTTAAGGAAAAAACAAAACTCATTATAACAGGAAAAATCTAATCTGTCTTTACATATAATCAATGAATCAGGGTGACCCCCTTTTGCCTTGAGAACTGCCTCACCTCCATTTGGGATTGATTGAATTCGTTCATGGATAATTATGTTTGAGTCAATCTTTTCCCAACAGTGTGGGATTGCACTCCAGAGCATAGTCAGACTGCACACACAAATTTTATCTTTCTCTCAAATGTATTCACCCTTCATTTATTCTGTTCAGACAAAGTGTCTGAAAAACAACTTTAATCGATTAAATAATATGGATACATGTCTTCAATATTATGACAAATTCATGTTTGAAATTGTGATTTGAGAAATCTTGGCAATTGGTATTGATTTCCGTGGACTCGTGCTTTTGCACCCTACTGTATATGTATAAATGTGATGTGTGGATAAGAAGTGGGCACACTTCATAAGGACAATCTATAAATGGTAACTCAAAGTGCGTAATGATGTTTTGATGTGCATTCTAAGTGTAGTTGGCAACCCTGACACATTGCTGGCAATCACCTTGTGACCATCCATGATAAGGAACTAAATATAGATATACAACATAGGCTATTTTGGAAGGAAATTGGCCCTGTTATTCGGTGAATAAATGTGATAGATAAAGGTAAGATTTGCATGCTTTCAACAAGGTAGAGCACGTGATTCCGGCAGACGAAGATATAATTATTCATCTCCCAGAAAGACTCCCAGAAGACAAGCCTGTTCGAGAAATGCTTACAACATTGAAACCGAGCAAAACGAATGCAATGATGAATCTTGCCATCATCTTCATAATCCTCTGTCATGCCAAGTCCTTTGTTAGTAAATTTAAAGTTCTCACATCCTACAAGACTACTGCTTTCTCCTTTGTGCTAGTTCCTCTACTTTATACCTGGCTCTCCTGGATGCTGTGGAATCGAAAACAGTGAATATCATTGGAAGTTTACTCCAAGAAGCAGAAGTAGAAGCTGCTCTTTCAATCAGAGATTTGGCGGACTCCCTGTTTTCTCCTGCCTCAATGAGGGTCTTGTCTCTGTGTTCTACCATTCCTCTAAGTTGCATGTGTTCTTCCAAAAAAAACCCTCCTTGTTCTGTTCTTGCGTATGGCAGCTTGGCTGCCGGGGTAGCTATCATTTCTTGGAAGCATGACTGTACTGCTAATGCTGTGCCCCTCTACCAGTACACTGGTACTCATTTTGCTGACCTCAGAGGAATGACAGGCTGAGTCAATCCCACCAAGTGTTAATTCAGTGGAAATGAGGCTCGAACTCAGAACCCCAAGATCCTCAGTCAGCCACCCTAACCACTAAGCCAACGCCAGGCTTACCTTCCTTTTGAAACTCTCGAAATCCAGGCTCACTGCTCATCTCTACCAATTCTTTATTCTTCCCTTACCCTGCTTGTTCCCGTTTATTCTCTCTGTTCAATCCCACCCTTACCTACAGGGTTGAATTTGGCAATACATCACTGACTCAATCCCTGTGATCTTGTCATTCTCATTAACACCCCCCCCCCACCCCCATTCTCTCTCTCTCTCTCTCTCTCTCTCTCTCTCTCTCTCTCTCTCTCTCTCTCTCTCTCTCTCTCTCTCTCTCTCTCTCTCTCTCTCTCTCTCTCTCTCTCTCTCTCTCTCTCTCTCTCTCTCTCTCTCTCTCTCTCTCTCTCTCTCTCTCTCTCTCTCTCTCTCTCTCTCTCTCTCTCTCTCTCTCATTGCCTTGTTTGTTGCACCCATGTGTTGTTCCATTGCCCTACTGTCAGTGTGTTGTCTTCTACACTCAATCACTTCTCTTCCACGATCTGAGACTTTACATAGCAAAAAAAAAATCCTCGATCATAACGACTTGCACTATTGATTTGGAGAAACCGCTGTTTTGTCTGTTCATTTTTACCACTTCCTTTCACTTATAAAGGAGAATGATAACAATTATCTTCACATCTTTCCAATGGAGCTCTGCCTGTATCTGGTTCATTACATTTCATTGAAAACTGCTTGTGGTTTATTTTACATGTCAATCAAATGACAAGGTGATAGAAGACATAAAGCAGTAGTTGAACTAGCATGCAACGGATAAACGCAGATGAAAATCCATACATAACCCAGAGTGAAAGCAACACCCCAACACTTGACAAATAATCCTCATGAAAAAGCTTTGCACCACAGGGAAGAAAATAAGCTCCTAATTTAGTCTTTCTCTTTGGCAGGATTCTTGTGGCTTTCACTCGTCAGGCCGAGAGCCTCCTGATGTTACAAATGCCCAAGCCAATGTATTTATGGTTGTGTAATGTCTTCAATCAGTAAACTTCAAGTGTTATGTACCTTGGAATCTGGGTTTCTAGTCTAAAAGTCTACTGTATAAAAACAAACAAACAAGTCCTCTCTGTTTATGGTCATGCTAATGTTTGTGTTGTTGATCTGAATTAAATAATTAGGTGAACGCATATTATGAGCATTATATAGTGTCGTGTCCTTCCTTTTCAACGTCAGAAAATATTAGGTATTGGGCACGATCAAGAATAATAATAGAGCTGTTTTGGAGCAGGTTACACAGGAGAAAGACCTCAGGGTGGTTGTAGATACAGGCTTAAGCAGTCAGCGGAGTGCCAGGCAGCAATGGGAAAAGCTACAAAGATTTTAGGTTATGCTCGCAGGGGCATTGTTTGCAGATTGTATGAATGTTGTGCTCTATTGTTATCCTGACATATTGAATACTGAGTTCTGGATATTGTCAAACATCAACATTTCATCCGTGTTAATGCAACACATACTCCAACCAAACAGCCCCTCTCTCCATCCCTTAAAAATGTAAAAAATAAATCCTCACATGTTGGGATTTTTAACATCCTTACATGATGCATCTCTCCTCCCAAGCCATCTCCCAGCAAGCTATCCCTGCCTCCTTTCCCATTGAATGGATGTTATGTTTGATCGGGTTCTTAGTGTAGGTGGTGTACAAAGAAATGTCAACAGAGGACAGCCTCCTCCTGTGTTGACATTTATTTGTATCAAAAGTGTGTTTTTTTTTCTTCTTCCATTGATCTACGACTCATAGTGGCTGGCAGGGCAGCCGAGAGGTGTACACACTTGCCTCTGAACTGTCTCACCTGGGTTTGAATATCAACAAAGCGATGATCTGTCATTCTGGTGGCTCGAAGGCAGGGGGAGGTATCAATGTGTGCCTTCTATCAGATGGACGATAAACGGGTTATCCAGTCTGCTAGCATCAGTTGGTGGATGTAAAAATGCCACTGTGCCCTTTGCAGAGAGTAAGTGACTATCACCGGTGCCATGAACATATTCCAAGTTCCTGCCTTGACTGACTGCTGGAAATGCAATGGCAAACCACCCAGCAAGGACTATGCTAAGAAAATGGTTCGGCAACACCAATGCTCTGAAGAGTATGGTACATCTCATCATCAAGGCTCATAGATTGTTTACATCAAGGCTCATAGATCGTAACCAGGTCGTTTACAAGTAATTCGACGCATGGTGCCCCACCGTCGTGCTGTGCGAGCGGCGCTCAGAGAGGGTCGCGCTGCAAGATTCATTGGGCGACCCTCAAAAACGATGCTGTGTGGAGGACCGCGCTAGAAGCCATCGGAGGGGACCGCCAGCTCAAGAGTCGTATACGCTGTCCCGGCCGAAGCCCCACGCACAACAGTATCGCCGTGCCCAAGGAGGGATTCTGACTTAGAGGCGTTCAGCCATAATCCCTCAGATGGTAGCTTCGTGCCGCTGGCTGCTCAACCAGACGCACACGCCAAGTGTCTGAACCCGCGGTTCCTCTCGTACTGAGCGGGGTTGCTGTCCCGGTGACAAAAGCATCAGTAGGGTAAAACTAAACTGTCTCACGACGGTCTAACAATAGTCGTGAGACTAACCTCTCTCATGACAGAGCTTGTGTATAACAATAATAATAATAATAATAATAATAATAATAATAATAATAATAAAATAGGAAATGTAGCTTATCTGGGCCCTGGCCAAATGTAATTCAAATTTTGCAGTATTCCAACTAGTGGATCTGGAGAAGAAGATTTTTAAAGGAATTAATGCGATTTTCCCAAAAGTTGACTAAGCCGGCCATTTTGACACACTTCGGGTCAAGTGATCAGCATGAATTACACAATTTAACATCCCTACCCTGGCCTAATGTTGTAACCCAAATTTGGTAGCATCCTGACTGGTGGTTCTGAAGAAGGAGATTTTTGAAGAAACTTACTGTCAGCCATTTTGACACACTTCTGGTGACATGATCAGCATGGCCTCCACAATTTAACATCAGGACCCTGTCCTAATGTTGCAACCCAAATTTGGTACCATTATAACTCGTGTGTCAAGAGAAGATTTTTGAAGGAATTTACATGATTTTTCCCCAAAAATTTACTGTCGGCCATTTTGACACACTTCCGGTAAAGTGATCGGCATGACCTCCACAATTTAACATCCCGAACCTGGCCAGTTGTTGAAACCCAAATTTGGTAGCATTCTGGCTGGTAGGTTGAGAGAAGATGATTTTTCAAGAAATTTACTCAGTCAGCCATTTTTATCTACTCAAAGTCACATGGCCGGAACGAGCTTTGCAATTCCCGTTACCAGTCAGGAGCAGAACGTTGCTGCCAAATTTCAGCTGGATTGACCTAGTGGTTTGGCCGGAGAAGTCAAAATAGAAGACAGACAGATAGATGGGCAGACGGACAGATGGTGCACGATGACGATACCTTCTCTGGAATTCCAGTTGCAGATAAGCTAATTATAACAACTATCAGGGACCCGTGGGATATCCGCGCAATGTAAAATGTGATTTCAAGTCCTTAACCCCCCCTCCCAAACCCCAAGTTATCAAACCCCACCCAAACCACAAGTCCTCAACCTCCCCCTCCCAAACGTAAAGCTTCAATCCCCTCCCCAATCCAAGCATTCAAACCCTCTCCTCTCTCTGGACTCTGAGACCTACAACATCCCTACGACAACTCCTCCCCACCCCCTGCCACCACAACTCTTCAACCTCCCCCAACCCCCACTGAAAGTCCTCAACCCCCCCCCCCACCAAACAAAATCTCAACTTCCTCCTCTCAACTCTTTCCCTCCCAACCCAAACTCCCTGTCTTCTCCTACCCCATCAGCATTCCCACATCGATCATTACATGTTTCTTCATTACCTCATTGAATGAGCAGAATATTTAACTCCTTTCCCTCCACTATCATGCTATCACGAATTTCAAAGAAACCGCAAGCGAAATAGCAACAGTATGGCTCCGAAATGTCATGGCCCATCATGGTCAGCTGTCCAAGTCACAATCCCATGAGATATGTGGAAACCCTGTGGAATTGCAACTCTCAAGTGACCATGAGCAGTCTAATTGTGTCAATAAATGACCCAAAACCAATTATCTTCTTCCTGATGCATATATACACTCGTTAAAATGTAAATAATGATGGATTTTTTTTTCTTTCATAATTTTGCAAGATTCACGCAACTCCTCGGATGTGGTAAATGCCCTTGCTTGAGAGAATGCCACATTTTTATTTGGGCTGTGTATAAGGCAACAAACCACTGCCTTAATTGCTCCGAAAAGCAAAAAGCAAAAGCAAAAACAGCAAAAAAAGCAAAGTAAAAACAAGGATGGGTGGAGGAGGGTGCTGCACTGGGGAGAGGGAGAGGGAGAGAGAGAGGGAGAGAGAGAGGGAGAGAGAGGGAGAGAGAGAGGGAGAGAGAGAGGGAGAGAGAGAGGGAGAGAGAGAGGGAGAGAGGGAGAGAGAGAGGGAGAGAGATGGAGAGAGAGGGAGAGAGAGAGAGAGAGAGAGAGAGAGAGAGAGAGAGAGAGAGAGAGAGAGAGAGAGAGAGAGAGAGAGAGAGAGAGAGAGAGAGAGAGAGAGAGAGAGAGAGAGAGAGAGAGAGAGAGAGAGAGAGAGAGAGAGAGAGAGAGAGAGAGAGAGAGAGAGAGAGAGAGAGAGAGAGAGAGAGAGAGAGAGAGAGAGAGAGAGAGAGAGAGAGAGAGAGAGAGAGAGAGAGAGAGAGAGAGAGAGAGAGAGAGAGAGAGAGAGAGAGAGAGAGAGAGAGAGAGAGAGAGAGAGAGAGAGAGAGAGGGAGAGGCAGAGGGAGAGTGAGAGACAGAGAGAGAGAGAGAGAGAGAAAGAGAGATGGGGGTAGGGGAGTTAGCAGAGCATATGTGATGCTTTATGACCAACACACACACGGGGTATATGGCCAGTGTGTGTGTGTGTGTGTGTGTGTGTGTGTGTGTGTGTGTGTGTGTGTGTGTGTGTGTGTGTGTGTGTGTGTGTGTGTGTGTGTGTGTGTGTGTGTGTGTGTACATGAGGTTTATGCCCACATGTTATGTATATATATATATATATATATATATATATATATATATATATGTATATATATATATATATATATATATATATATATATATATATATATATATATATATATATATACATACAGTAGACTAGGCATAAGTCGTCACCATCGGGACCGAGACAAAAGTGACGACTTAGTAATGTGACGACTTACGCGTATGCGAACATTCATGATGACTGTGGGGTGAAGGATGAAGTCGCGCGTGGCCTGGACACGTATGTGTGAGAGCCGGCTCTTGTACCAAAAGGAAAACACAATCCTCGGGGCATAGGTGGGGGTTCATTGGTGAGTTGGAAAGTGGTCAAGCAAAGATGGAATTCATGAATCAGTTTATCAAAAGTAAAGATAATGAACAACTGTAAGACAACAACTTTTCTGGCAGCATCTGCCAGAAAAGCACAGTCTCATCGGCATTGTACACGTCCCAAGGCTGACACCTTTCCAAGATGTCTTTCAATTTGCCATCCTTCCAGTGGTGCACCACTGCCGAATCCACGCTGCCTGGTTCGCCGCACTTCTTGACCTTGCCGATTCCCCACCTCACTTTGAATCTGTCTATCCAGTGCATCGGCAAGGTCTCGGCATCATCATGCCCGAGGTCCGCAGCGAATTTACGTGCCTTCAGCAGCAACATTTCACCGTCCAACCGAATATTTGGCTGAGCCGACATTTGCCGAAACCAGTTGATGAGCGTGTCATCGACATCTTCAAAGGAAACACATCTCACGCGTTTCACAATTCCCACCGGCCTCGTGATCTTCTCCACTTGTCCAAACATCGTGCCCTTATTCTTCAAGATATCGTTCAATGTCTGCTGTTTGATGTCCAACTTCTCAGCTATGGCTGTTTTCTTCATCAGTGGGTTTGCCTCGCAAAACTGGATAATGTCGTATTTTTCTTGGTAGGTTTTAGTTGTAAGCTTATGCTTAGTCGCCATTGTCCTGCCTACAGTGCGATTAACGTGCGTACGCAGTTATAAATAGCCTATCACTGGCGGTGTAAACCAATGAGCGAGCATCACGATTCCATGAAATCGGGATTCTCACGAGGCAGCAGTTCCATGTGACGAGTTAGGAGTGGTAATTTACTTGAGTTTCCATTACGTGGGAACGGACAACATCTGACAACTTAGACGAAGTGACGACTTAGAGATGACGACTTACAGAGGGATGACCCTTTATTCATAGGGACTTAACATGAGATAAATTCGGGACTTTTTGACGCTGCCGACTTCGACGAAGTGACGAGTTACACGCTGCCGACTTATGCCTAGTCTACTGTATATATATATATATATATATATATATATATATATATATATATATATATATATATATATATATATATATACATTATACTATAATAATACTGCAGAATACTTATATAATAATACTATAAAATACTAAAGGGGGGTTGGGGGGAGAAATTGTATGTGCTTGGGCAACCTTAAAATCACATGATGAACATCAATTTTGACTCCGAAGTTACGATTGCCATGATGAAGTGAAAAGCTTTTTGAAATCCGTTTCATACAATAAAATATCACCAAATTTAGAGATCCTATTAATAATCCTCAAATGCAGTACACTCACATGTGGTCGGTGGTTAAATGCAGCGAACTTGCAAATGCATGAACCAAGATATGAAAACGATTGGTTAATTCCAATTCACGATTTGATGATCACCACTGAGCTCTATCCAAAAGAACGTATGTAGCACGACACAGGCCTGAGACACAAAACGAAGTTTGAACTTGCCAGTACTTCTTCCGAGCAACCAGTACTTCTTTAAAATCATCCTTTTAGCAAACAACACCATTGCATATTTGTTGTTTTTGAGAATACAAAGGTTATATTAATTCTGGTATCAGTGAAAAAGCTGTGTACTTCTAACATTGTGATAATGAAGTTCTATCTCAATAAATACCTCACTGTTCTTTGAGAAATGAACGTTTTCTGCCTCATTCTATTAAACAAAGGCTGGTTTACGTGTTCTGGACTTTTCAGTGATAAATGTATGCATAAATGTCCCTTTCTCTCAAACTTTAAAATTGTCGAAAATATGTTTTACAGTTATATTTTTAGTTTTTTCAGGTTTTTGTTTCAAGTCGCTTCAAGCGGAGGAGGGATGCCCTCCTTTTTTAGTGGTGTGGACCTTTCATTTTACTGGCAAGATTAATGTCAAAAGAGATTAATTATAAAATAGATTAATTGTAAAAGAGATTAATTATAAAAGAGGTTAATTATAAAAGAGATTAATTATAAAAGAGATTAATGGCCATTGTAAGTAAAAGGGTCACCATCCTGACTGATGTCAAACTTAAGCTGGATATTGACAAATTGATCCTAAGATGATCCAAAGTGTATCTCTCCCCTTTCCTTTCAACCCACATCACTTTCTAACACTACTTCCCACAACTTTACTCAAGCATAAATCAAAGTGAAGCATCCATAATAAATATAACCAGAACTATCGTTGCTATATTTTTTCAGTAATTTTTATGTTATGGAGGAATACATTTGAAATTTCTGAGTTTGATTTTAATTGAAAATAATTATGTGCGAACATGACAATCAAAACTTACTCTTGATCTCTGTTATAAAATTTACCCACTGTTAATGTGAAGACTGACAAAAAACAATCTCTAAGGCTGTGTTTCTTGTTCAACAGGGAGATGGATTTTTATTCATTTACATTACAATAGTCTTAAGTATTTATAAGAAATAAATAAAAGGTTTGCCCCTTAAAAAGATCTGTTTGCAAGAAAATGAAACATTCAAATGTATTTTTAAAAGAACATATCACAAAACAGATAAAGGATATTTCTTAGACAAATACATCTGGTTCATAAAAAGAGATATACACAGTGATTATGCACGAAGTTGAAATGATAAAATAAATAATCTAAGTCAGCTGAGTGAAATCCACAATATTTACATACTTTGATCATATCTACAAACTTTGTGCCATTAATTATTCTCAAATCTCCATTGCCTGCTTGTGATGGAAGAGGCGCTTCATTGAGAATTCTGCTCTTGTCTGTGTCACGTGAGTGTTTCAAATCACATATTAAGCTCAAAATTGTCTCAATGAGCTGTTGTATCAATTCCATAGGCCTTAGCCAAGCCTCCAGTAGAATTGAGGGCACCGATTACATCATTTGTACAATCTTATGTCTTTTGATCTATTCTCTCCATCATTGGAATAGTTTTGGCTCTGTAAGACAGGAGTGAACATGAAGCGTGTTGATATTATGTTCAAACAGCAAATAGTTGCTGCTTCATAGGTCACTTGCAAGCAGTTATTTATGCTATAAACCATTGAAAACAGTCAACCTGGCAGGAATTGTGGGACATTCACAAGGCTGAGACCAAGGAGCAGGCAAACAAAACTTCCAGGCCTTTTGTCGTCATATTTAGCCGCTTATTATCATGCTTACCTTTGGGCAACAAAGCAAGATTGCGAGCAATAATTAGAGTCGCAGACATTACCAATCTTAGGAGCTGTTTCAAGTAGACCCTGGCAAGGTTGTGGTATAGCAAGTCCAGGCAGCATGAATTATGATCAAGTAAAAGTAATAAAGCTGTGTATTTTAAGCTGTCTCAATAATTGATATCATTCAGAATAAACTTATCAATGCAGGGAGAAGCTGGAAAAACTGAAACAAGAATCCAAAAAATGAACAATAGCACAATCAATGAAACTGATCTGACCCAAAGAATAATCAAGCTTCCCCCTATAGGATAAGGGAAGGTTGGGTTTGTTTGTAGGGTTTGTTTCTACAATTAGTGCCCCCAATTTTGAATGGTACCCCAGAGTTTCTTTGACCCCAAGGAACACAACCACCATTTAGGTTTGTTTGTTTGTTGTTGTTTTTCCTTCCTTTTTATTCTGCCAATGTTGGAGCTGTATCTGAGCTGGCTGGGACTTTTTGAATGATATTTTGCATCAATAATGGGAATAAAAAAATATGTGGGAATTCACATAAGTTTTTGACCTTTACCTAATTTTAAGGTAATGACCTAATTATAGTTGAATTATGATTTTTTTTAAAAGACAAACTAATGTTTTTCTGATCGGAATGAAATTGCCCTCTCCAGATAGCCCAAGGCAAGGCACAAATTACGCTTAATTAAAGCTATACTCACCCCCAACCCCCCCCCCCCCTTCCCCGAGGAGTTAAAGGACAAGGTCTTACACCCTAGGAGTACTAAACCACCATTTAGGTTTTTCTCCCTTTTTTTCTGCCAATGTCCGAGGACTTTTGGAATTCAGATTTGCATCAATAATGGGAATATAAAGTATGCAGTGTTGACGTAATTATTTTGACCTTGACCTATGTTTAAGGTCATGACCCAATAATAGACATTTTAACATTTTCACCATAACTCGACTCGGGTTTGTCCGACAGGAACGAAATTGCCCTCGAGATAGCCGAGTCCTAGACTAAGCCACATTTACACTTAATTTACATCATACCGCTCTGAGTTAAAGGTCAAGGTCAAATGGCAATCTGATAAAAAACAAACAAACAAACAAAAACATGTTTTTTTGTCATCGCTCAATTTTGCCAATGTGGAATCTCAAAGACCGCTTGGCCTTCCAAGATTTTCTTGCATCATAATAGTTTACCTGCACTGAAGTTGTGTACCTGATATTTCATTTGTGTGCTTGGCCTACTTTTTTCGGATTGTGACCTAATTAACAAAAAACACCTTTTTCATCTCAACTTGAATAATTTTCCTCCAATTTTCATGATGTTGACTTTTATGGATAGATTGTACATGGTAACATATTTTCTTTATTTACACTCCATCCCAAAATGTTGAAGGTCTCGCTATTATGGTGGTCTGAAAAAAATGACCATCATTGAATCGGGACTTTTTGACGGGAAAATCGGGAAAAAATACCCTTGGCAATCGCTTTGTGATCGCAGATGTCTAGTTTGCTTATGATGGCACATTTGATTTAATTTTCAACTTCTTGCTTATAGGCTAGAGCAATTTTAAGTTTGAGTACTTGTGACGTCGTGTCTTAAATCCTTATTTGTAGCAAAGATGGCATCCATAGCCACCAATATAATCCATGCTTGTTTGGAAAAGACATACAGCCTATTTTAGTTTTTTGTGAAGGTAGTTTCCAAAATGCTAAATTTAAAGGTGTCTAATAATTCTTTATCTTTCAACCCAAGGTGTTACTGCTTGGAAGCCCTGATAGATGCTAGTCACTCAGTTTCTTATAAATGCACATATGCTCACATGGTGTGTCTATGCATGTATCATACCAGTCCTTGAACCAAGTGTGTTTAGCTGCTCATTACATAAACGTTATAAACAAACAGTCCTGGCCAGTCTCATCATTCCACTTGGTCTGGTTCTGCTTGGTTGATTGATTGGAGCAATATGAACATGCCTCTAAAGCCAAGGAAGGTCACAATGTTGTGTTATCATGGTACACCAGAATAAAAGGAAGTTCAAGTCAAAGTTCTTGAAATCCAAGCCTATGTGCTGTCCAACTTATTATACACTCACCTGATCAGTTAAAGTAATAAATTGATGTTATATCTGCACTATATACCACAAGTTATCTGTGCTCAAGAATAAATACAAAGGCAGAAATCCTTATAAAGACCCAAATTACACACAACCGAGCTATTGAAGTCAACAATCAATGAACGATCTTTAACTGCTCAATAACAGTTAAATTCTAATGCAGGAAATAATCCTCGAATGAAACCCCCCAAAACACCATTTCCGAACAAATTGATGAGAGCTCGCTGACAAATTTCTAAACCTTTGCTGCCCTCTAAAGGTGAGTTATTCCATCAGCTTCTTTCTCGAGGATGGACAGAAAATTTCAGTAAATATTTAATACATTTGTTTTAATGAATGAAAACTTGGCCTGTTTTCTTTTCCTATTTGAACCCGTGGCTCATAATGGAATCCAAGATTCAAATCCCATACACTGGGTTTACAGTATATGTCCATAAAATCATAATGTCTTTAAATTACATTTGATAATATGTCAACGAATATTATCCTCTTTGAGCTTAGATCACTGTTTAAAAAAACAATACATTCTGCATATTTCCTTGCAAATTTGAAAATTCAAAGTAGAGTTTATTGATGGTATGTATTTTTGAGAGTTTATTTTTGAAATAAATAATAGAGTAAACCTGCAAATATTCCATCTCAAAAAGCACTTATTAACTGTGAGGTTCTTCATTCATGTGCAGCACATTTATGTGCAGGTAGAATCATTGGCTGATGGTGCGGCTGTGCTGCTGATGCTTTGATATCTGCTGGTTATGGCAGGAATTTGTCATTTGTTGGTGGTGCCGGGGAAAGCTTGCTTACTCTTCAAGAAGGACACTGTGGGGTCTTGAAGATCCACCAAGGAATGCTGGTAGACGGGATGCCAGTTTAACGTCCATCCGAGGGACGGCACACACATTGATGAATCACCCTGTCTATGAAACACTGGGGATGACAGTTGCTAGCTGGGTTGGGAAACTGTTACATCAAAAGACTATCCTGTATCCACAACACTAGTGGTTTCAATGATAAATTGCGGTTAGAATCCATATATTTCTGGGCAGCATTGAAGGAAAACAAGAACACTTTTTTTTTGCTCCATTATGATCTAAGGCCATTGGAAAAGATTGTGCATTAAAAAAATTATATCGCATGAATTAAAAAGAAACTTCAATGTATTTCAATAATAATGACATCAGTAGAGAAAGGACAGGTTACCACAGTAAAAATTATTTTAAAATGGGATTCAAACACGAGTCAAGGATAACAAATTAGTCACATGGTCAGACTGCTCATCTATCTTAATACCAGGTGTGATGCATTATTTTCAAAAGAATGAAAAAACTTAAAACCCAAACCTATACCCTAAAACGTTCTCTGCACTTCATTAACCTGAAATGTAAAAACAATACACAAATGGGACTTTCATCAATCTTTCACAATTCCATTTAGGGCTGTATATTTAATATGTACACATGAGAGTGGTGGGGATGTCGTGTGTGTGTGTGTGTGTGTGTGTGTGTGTGTGTGTGTGTGTGTGTGTGTGTGTGTGTGTGTGTGTGTGTGTGTGTGTGTGTGTGTGTGTGTGTGTGTGCCTAGGTTAATAAAATATATATATATATATATATATTTATATATATATATATATATATATATATATATATATATTTTTTTTTGAGAAAAGAGGGAGGGTAGAGTGTAAGAAAAGTATGGAGACAACTGAAAGGTGATTGGAAGGAGAGAGGAGTAAGTGGGGGTGGGTGGGGTGGGTGGAGGAAGAAGGTGGATGGCGGCATTGAAAGGAGTAATGGTAAAATCTCGACCATTTCATAGTCGTATTAAATAGATGGCCCACTAAAAAGTAAAACTATTTCGATCGTGATTAGTCTTAGCTCATGGCACTATCCAACATGCAATTCTGAAGGTATGTGCATGACTAAACCTATTTTTGTTTGCAGAAAAGACAACTGTGAACAAGAGACTGAGAGAAGGATACACAGGTACCACATCTCTTTCTTGGAAATTTCATAATTATACTTCAGAGTTCTTGTTAATTTGGACTTTCTTGACTCATTATCTATGTCAACTGCCCATGCCCTTTGTTATGTACAATTCACTACAGTGGACGTTTTCTGTTGTGACATTATAACACCAGCTGGTTTATTGGTCATTGGGACTTTTTTCATAGTCAAAATCATTAAGGTTCAGACCCAAAACCTCTTTATAAACCAGGCACATTGGTGCGTGAATCATTGTAGCCTCGTTTAGAAAGCAGATCACTTTTCTTTTTTTCAGCAAATATGGTAGATTTTTGGTGAGGTGGAGGGAAGAGTTCATGAGTGGGGTTTATTGGCCAAATTCATTTCAATTGGTGACAAAATATACATCACTCTAGACCAGGGAAAGTTCCAAGCATACACCTGTACGATGCAAATGTCTCATGACAATTTAAGACCTGAGCATCTAATTTGTTATTGCCTTCCAAATTGAAAATAAATAAAAAATATGTTGAAGTGCCTTCAAATAGGAAGTTTTCAAAAACTGGCAATTACTTGATCTGATCATTATCGATTTTCTTTTTACTTTACATTCTGGAATGAAAGAAGCATGTCATTAAGCACTAAATTAAACTTTTATAAATGTCTGATATCTAGTTTACTGATTATCTATAATTCTGATTTTAAATATATAAAATAATACCATATCCTGGTGCTGCGTAGACTGTACTTCCCCGCTGATGGACCTCAAGTAGCTTGTACATGTTGCTGCGTTTGAGCCTGGGGAGTAACTGATGAATTCTATCTGTCCAGGTTCTTCCTGAAATCTTTGTTCTTTGTTCCTTTCACACTTCTTTCTCATTTTATTTTTCACAATTCTCTTTATTCACTCTAATTCTTGCTTTTTCTTATTTTTCATCTCTTTTACTCTCTATTCCTCTCATTCGTTATCTCTCTCTCCAAGGAGAAGTGAATTCTTAAATAATTTTTTTCTGTAAAGCTCACTTGGCTATGCCTGGTTGGGTTTGAGTGTAGTGGAGTAGCAGCTGAAACCCAAATCCTATCCAAGTTCCTTGTGATGACTCCATCTTTTCCATATATTTATTCGGGTTCCTTCTTGGTCTTCCATTTGATTAAATTTTGAATTAATGTAGTGTTGATGTAGCACATGAATCATGTGCCAAATGGCTTCCTCCTGCATCAAAGTTTCTTGTATATCTTTTTATATTTGACACATTCTAGACAAGACTTGGGACAAAACAAATACCTTACTCCAGCCCCCTGCAGAATAAAGCAGGTTGACATTGGTCTGGTGTCTTCCTTTCAATTTCATAGGGGTCAAAGGTCAAGAATAGTCTTTAAATTACCACCTGCCGAGCATTTATGTCAACTACTCCAGAGAAGACTTCGCAGAAAGATGCCTTCCAACGCCCCTTCAAAATAAACCAAGTGGCGTAGCAACGGTGGTAGTTCCTCTTTAGGGTCTCTGCCGACTTTCTCAAAGCAAAGTTTTCCGGTCATTTTTGTCACATTTTTGCTGTCATTTTGTTATCTCTGTGTTTACTGTATGTTTCTAGTTCAGTCTTGTGTTAAAACTTGTGATAAATGTTGAGTTTCCATCGTTTTTTTCATATTGGGTTTCCTTGAGGCCTACCGTTCTTGTTTCTGTGTGCATGATCTGTTTGGTGTATTTTTTTTTTGTATACCTTGTCGAGGCTCGTATGAGAGCAACACACAATGCACAACAAGGGGGGCATGACACAAGAGGGGTGGGAGTGGAAAGGACAAAACAGTGGGGAGACAAGAGGAGTCAGAGTGGGAAGGACAAAATAGTGGGGAACAGAGACATTCGGAGATCTGTGGAAGGGAGAGAGATGGGGCAGGGAACACGGGATATACAAGATGGACATTACAGGGACTTTCGGGAAGGAAAGCAGGGAATTTGAAGGAGGTGGATTTGGGGTGGATTAACTGGGGTAGAAAAGATCGAGGTTTTGGATGGGAGATGATAAGAGGTGGTGGTGAACAGCTGTTTTGAAGGCCTGGAGGGAAGAATGGGATTGAACAGAGTGAGGGAGTTTATTCCAAAGGCAGGGAAAAAGAGGAATGAAAGAGTGAAGGTGAGCAGTGATTCGTGATTTTGGTAGTTTTACCAGAAGGGGGTAGTTTGCGGACCTTGAGCACCATGCGGAAATATGGGGGGGGAGGGACATTCGCAGACAGAGCGGGGGGGGGGACGAGACCGAAGAGGAGACGGTAGAAGACAAAAAGACCACTGACCTGCCTGCGGTGAGAGAGTGAGAGGCCCAAAGACTCTGCGTCATCGCGGGAGATACCAATGATCCGAAATGCCTTGGTTTCCACAGTGTGAAGCCGAGAAAGGTGGGAGGCAGGATTTCTATTTTCTACTTATCACATTCAGGTTTAGTTTCCACTATCCCTCCATCACTTCCCCAATTCCTCCTAACTATACCCTCTGTTTAATGCCTTAAAATATAAAAAAATAAAAATGAAAACAAAAGAAATAATCTTTTCCCTTCTCACTTTTCCCTCCCGTAACCACGTGACTTCCTGCATGGACTCTTCCCCTTCCTTCTTCTTTCCTTTCCACATTTCCAATCCCACTTTGATCGTGAAGGTATTCACCACTCACCTTCATGATTTTTTTCTTCAAACTCTTCCTTTACTCTGTCACTCTTCCCGAATCTTTACAAGGATTTCTGAGGAATTAAGGCACATGAGGATGCCATTCGGTCCATCATGCCTGCACCACACCAATACCAGATTTAATCAATCCATTGATACCCCTTCCTTTCGTGTGCAGCCTTTTGGCTGCTACAATGGTACTCATTTCGGCGACCTCGGAAGGATGACAGGCTGTCAACCCCCGGTGTTAATTCAGCGACCAACAGGGCTTGAACTCAGGAGCCTAGGATCACTAAGCCACCACCCTAACCGCTAAGCCAACACCATCTTTAAAAAAGGTCTCTTAAAATGTTTTGACTTATTGTCTCTTCTCTGCCATGCTCTTCTTCTTCAAACACCTGAGTTATTTTTGACCTTTCTTTCATCCAGTGTTGAAACATTCCATCTGTTACAATGGTTCCTTCCTTTATTTTCTCAATTCTTCTGAACCCCATCGATCCTCCAATGTATTTGAATGAATCTTCTTCTTCTTCTTTCGGCTGCTCCCATTAGGGGTCGCCACAGCGGATCATCCGTATGATCCGCATAGTGATTTGACACATGTTTTACGCCGGATGCCCTTCCTGACGCAACCCTGGTCGCCTCTTACGACACAGGGATATGGTACACCTATTTTAACCGGGGTATACACCGGCCCAGTACACTGGTCCTCATTTTGCCGACCTCGGAAGGATGACAGGCTGAGTCAACCTCCTGGTGTATTAATTCAGTGGCCCAACGGGGCTTGAACTCAGGACCTTTTGGATCCCAAGCCGCTGCCCTAACCACTGCGCCAACACCAGGCTCATGTATTTGAATGAATCTCTGACCCACAAAATGTTTTTTAATCCCATTTTGCAATATTTGTTCATCTTCCATTCGTTATTTTTTTACCTGCAGTGCAAATTTATCCCACCTCCTTAAATATACCTCCTTCTAACTTCTCCCCTGTTATATCCCCTCCTTACCCCTCCCATCTTGGCCCCACATCATACCTCCTCTCTTCGATCCTCTCCATTGCCCTCTGCTTTAATAACAGATCCCCCTCTAGTATCCCAAACTGTTTGGTTCTCAAACATCCATGGGCTCTGTTACAGCACAACAACGATCTCACTGTCTCATTCAGTGCACTCCACAATATCTCAAACTTGCTCTCTCTTTCCTCTCATCACACCTCCCCCTCTTCCCACCCCCTCCCCCAAATCTTGTTCCACCCCCTACCTGCTCCCAGCTTTACCATACCTCCAGCCAGTCGCATCCTATACCCCTTCCTTTTCCCTCCTCCCCCATGACCATGCTTGCTCTCCTCATCTCCCTCCCTCTCATCCTTCCATCTCAATTCAGCTGCCTCCTTCTTCAAGGCAATCATCACCCTCTCCCCCACCACCAGGCTTCCCTCACCTTTCTCAAAAGCTCCCCCAAACATTTCTCCCTCAATTCTCCCTCCTCACCCTTCTCCCTCAACCTTTTCCCTCACCCCCCTCACCCCCTTAAAATCTCTCCCCACCCCTCCCTTTCTCCCCCATCACTTATTTTCAAAGCTGCCTCCCCCTATTCCTACCCCCTCAAATCTCATCACACCTCCCCTCTGCCCATCTCCTCAATTTTTGTTCCTCCCCCCGCCTGCTCCGATCTTCACAATGCCACCACCCAGTCTCATCCTTCCCTTCTCGCCACCTCTCCCTTTTTCCTCCTCCCCCATGGCGGTGTCTTCTCTAATCATCTCCCATCACCCTCAAAGCTCCCTCTCACCCCTCCCTGTCAAATCAGCCACCTCCTCCCTCTTCAAAGCAAACCTCTCTTCCCTGTCCAAGCTTCCCCCTCACTCTTCTCAAAAGCTCCTCTCTGATCCTTCAACCTCAATACTCCCCCCTGACCCTTCTCCCTCAATTCTCATCCCTCACCCCTCCCCTTCAAATCTCCCTCCTCTCCCCCTTCATATCCACAGAGCTATCTCCTTCCCCCCACCCTTTCTCTTCCAACTTATTCACCCACCTACTCCAATCTCCTACCTCCCTTTTCCTCCTCTCTTATTACTCCCCACTGTGACTCATTACTTCACCACCAAGTCCTTTGTCTTCCTCCCCATCCGACCCTCTCCCCTACACACTGTCAACAACTCTCCCTACCTCCCCCTCAACTGCCTCGTCCTACCATCCCCCTTCCCTCCCTGCACCCAAACACTCCTCCCCTCCCTCTTCCTGAACAGTGTGAACTTCAAATATCTGCGGCCTTCGCTCTAACCTCAATGATCTCTCCATGCAGGTTGCCACCAGACATAATGTGCTTAACAGAAACTGTCCTCCTTTAAGACATCGCTGACTCCTTTGTTTCTCTCCCTGGTTACTTCCTCCGGTAACTGGAGGTATTACCGGTATGATAGACCTGAGCCTCGTCCTGGCGGTGGAGTTGCTCTCTTTATCAAAAACTCGATCCCTTTCTCTCCATGCACTGCCCTCACTCCTCCATACCCCAAGGAATACCTCTGGCTCCAGCTTCCCTCCACTCCTACCTCTTGCTTATATTATGTGTGTTGTACCGTCCACCAAACATGAATAACTCCATTTACATCTCGCTTGCCAAAAACATGGAGCAACTTCTCTCCACTCATCCAAACTTTCTCTTCCTCACATGTGGTGACTTCAATTGCCATCATGCCAGTTGGCTGGGTGTGGCGTACCTCTCTCGCCTACCATGACACTTCAGGAAAGGATTTCTGTGACGAATTGGAACTGACACAATCTGTCAACTTTCCGACCCGGTTCTCAGCAAACGGTACTCTGTCTCTTCTGGATTTGATTTTGACCAATTTCCCAGAAAATGTTTGCTGGTCTTCGTCCGCTCCAATCGATTCATCTGACTATATGCTTGTTAAAGTGGACTTCTCTCTGGCCGTTATTAGAGAACCACTTCAGTGCCGACGAGTCTGGCATTTCACTCAGACCGACTGGCATGGTCTTCAAGCAGCCATTAAACTTCTAGACTGGTCTATCATTTCTACTCTCTCCGATATCAACTCATCCTGGAAATTCTTTCAAAGAAATTTGCTCTCTCTCATGCATATCATCTTCAGTTCCTCCACCCTTCCTCCCGCCCATTTTACACTGAAGCATGGGATGAGGCAGTTGTCATAAAACAACTAGCCTTCGCCTCGTCGAAGGCAAATCCTACTGAAGGCAATCTCATTTCCTTCCACAAAGCTCAGAACAAGTGTGTGTATACCTTCAGGAGAGCCAGGAAACATCATCTTTCCAATCTCAAGTCTAAACTCTCAAACCTATCTCCCTCCACCAAATCCTAGTGGCGTCTGATGAAGTCTGTTTCTGGTGTATGTTCCCCCTCCATCCCATCCCTTACCTCAAATGGCTACACAGCTGACCCTGCACATGAAAAGACTGAATGCCTAAACTCCTCGTTTGCTTCTAAATGTTGTCTCCAAAACCCATCGTTTTCTGTACGCACCTTACCCAGTCACACCCAGCTGTTCCTGGACTCTGTGTCCTCTTATCCTAACAAGGTGGAGAGCTTGCTGTCAAACCTCAACTCAGATTCTGCAACCGGTCCAGACAGCATCAGCACTTGTGTCCTAAAAACGTGCTCTGCTGCTCACCCTTTCTCTGTTCTATTCACCCTCTCATTTACTCAAGGTCATCTGCCATCTGCTTGGAAATCAGCAAACATTACCACTCCACATAAAAAAGTGCAAAGACAGATCCCTGCAACTACAGACCAATCAGCCTGCTCCCAACCATCAGCAAGGTCATGGAATCCATCACTGCTTCTGACATCAAATCCTTCCACTTCTCCAATGGCTTGATTTCTGATCATCAATTTGGATTCAGAAGAGGTCACTCTACCCTGTACGTGCTGCTCCTGCTTTCCCAACAAGAGATGGAGGTCCTCAATGCCGGACATGAGATCAGAGCCATCTCCCTAGACATATCGCATGCTTTCCATATGGTCTGGCACCCTGTCCTGCTCACCAAACTCTCTTCCCTTGGTATTCAAGGCAATTTCCACGCATTGCTTGCTGACTTCTTCTCCTGTCGCAGTCAATGTGTGGCCTTCATGAATTTCTCTCATCCCCTCTTCCTGTCCAGGCTAGATTTTCTCAAGGCAGTGTTCTGGGCCGTGTGCTTTTTCTGGTTTTCATCAATGATCTATTTGACTCTGGAAAATCCTCTTTATCTGTTTGCTGATGACTCCACCCTCTGCCATGACATCTGTCATCCATAAAATCAGCAAGCAGCAGCCTCTTCGCTCTCTGCAGATCTGGGTAAAATCACAAGCTGGTCCAATACTTGGAACATGTCATTCAATCCTGACAAATCTCACACTCTTAATGTGTTTCTGAAAGAACCACATGGAAACCCACCCCTCCCCCACCCCAATCTACTTTCTCAACAATCCTCTTGAAGAAGTCCTCCTGGGAAAGCCACATTTCCAAGCTGGCCTGCAAAGCCAGTCGTCAACTCGGCACATCCTCCACCTTGCAAAGTCCTTTCTTGGCACATCTGAGCTCCTAAAGACATACAAAGCTTTCATATGCAGCCCTGATGGGAGTACTGCTCTCCCGTCTGGGCTAATGCTGCCACCTCACATCTTTCTCAGCGTCACGCTGTGGAAACCAAGGCATTTCGGATTATTGGTATCTCGCTCGATGAAGCTGAATCTTTGTGTCCCTCACTCACTCACTGCAGGCAGGTCGGTGATCTTTCTGTCTTCGACTGTCTCCTCTCCAGCCTCTCCACCCCTGCTCTGTCTGTGATCTGTCCACCCCCCCCTCCCAAATTGCTACAGGGCGCTCAAGGTCAAACAGCAACACCCTTCTGGTGAAACTACCAAAATCAAGAATCACTGCTCAGCTTCACTCTTTCATTCCTCTTTTTTCCCGCCTCTGGAACAAACTCCCACACTCTCCTCAATCCCACTCTTCCCTCCAGGTCTTCAAAACAGCTGTTCACCACCATCTCTTATCTTCCCCCATCCAAAACCATGATCTTTTCTACCCCCGCTAATTCACCCCAAACCCACCTCCTTCATATTCCCTGCTTTCTTTCCTGAAACTCCCTTTAGTGTCCATCTTGATTACCCTACTGCCCCATCCCTCTCCCTTCCATAGATTTTCTAATGTCTCTGTTCCTCATGTTTTGTGCTTTCCTCTCCCACCCCTCTTGTCTCCTGCTCCCTTTGTTATATGCTCTGTGTGTCAGCTGTTATAGAAGCCTCGATATTGTGCACACAAAAAAATATTGTCTTCCTTTTGATTTTACTTCCAGTTGTCAAAATGGATTGGGAGGAGGGTGGGGGAAATTGTTATTGCTTAATGCTGTCTACAATTGCAGTTAAAGTTGCGTTGACTGCTTCATGGGTATTTTGGGGTTAAGGATGCAATGTGAATAATTAGTCGCCCCGAAGGGGATGTGTGACTATAGCAACGTGTGTGTGTGTGTGTGTGTGTGTGTGTGTGTGTGTGTGTGTGTGTGTGTGTGTGTGTGTGTGTGTGTGTGTGTGTGTGTGTGTGTGCGTGTGTGTGTGTGTGTGTGTGTGTGTGTGTGTGTGTGTGTGTGTGTGTGCGTCACTTTTAAAATGTTTTTCTCTGCAACCGCTTGTCCGATTGATGCAAAACTTTAAATATGGTAAGGACTCCCGATGGAGAATATTTCATTGATAACTCTGACATCATAGGTCACATAGAATGACAGCCATATTGGATCAAAAGAAAAAATTGGACATCATTTCCTTTGAAACCGCTCAATGAAAAAAAATGAAACTTGGCAGACGTCATCATCTCGCCATGTGGTATATAGGGTGATAATTATGATGTCATTGGTTAAGTGGTATTCCAGCCATAATTCCTTGAATCGAAATCCTCATCTGAAAAATCTGAAACTTCATGTACTGTATCTGATCTGCGACCCATTGTGAGTAAAGAATTAAATTTTTGATGTCATCGGTCATGTGTTCTGGCAGACATATTCGATTGAAAATTAAAATGTCAAAAAAAAGCTGAACATATCGATCCAAGACTTCATACTTTACATGATTGACTAGCCATGGGGAAAAAAAGCTTGAATTTTTTTCATATTCACCTTTATTGATGCAGTTTAGTCTTAATATACACAAAAATGGCCGTTAAATATCCGAATAATCAATAATTGATAGAAATATGGATAATGGCATTGTATCTGACAAAATAGGGTGCATGGATGATAACAGTTAGGGAAGGTCAGGTATGGGAGCATGCGCCGGAGAAGCGCGTCGCTGCGACCACTTTCCGCCGGTACTCTAGGGGCCTCCATCTGCCAATCTCCCAAGCAGATACCTGACCCTTGAGATGCCAACCAACCTGCTGCAACCACAAGGCATTTGGTCGGCCCATTGGCCTCCTCCATTCAAGAGGCTCCCTCACTGAGAGAATCTGGTGAGCAGGATCAGCGTCAGGAAAATGAGCCACATGTCCGTACAGCCACAGCTGGTGCTCACGGACGATGCAGATAACAAATCTTATTTGAGTCTCCCCCTCAGCAACTGCTCGTTGGACAAAAAGTCCAACCAGCGATCGACAATGATTCTCCGAACAGACCTAGTGCCAAAGGAATAAAGTCTCCATCTGAGATCCCTGGTCAGAGTCTAAGTCTCACATCCGGCAAAAAACACTGGAAATACCAAGGACCTGAAGACTCGGACTTTTGTCCTGCACAGGTTCCAACATCGCCACACCCCATGATCCAGTGAATCCATGATTCCCCAGGCCCGACACAGATGTGTATTGACCTCTGGCTAAAAGCCAGCTGAGACATGAATGTCACTGCCAAGGTTAGTGAATCTCTCTGTGATCTTAACATCCTCACCACAAACAGGTGCAGACAAGATAGCAGCATCCAAGATGGCAATGAAAGTCTAGATCTTAATTTTGACCCAGGAAACCCATAATCCCAGTGGCTCCGACTCCTCATTCGGCGCCTTGAGGGCCCCAAAAAGGATATCCAGAGTCTCCGCAAAGATGACTGCATCATCTGCGGAATCAAGGTCAGAGATCTTGACATTCCCAAGCAATGTACCGCAGCTTGATCTCTCTGACATCTCAAATAGAATCCAGTCCATTCAAGCGCTGAAAAGTGTCGGGGCCAGGACACACCCCTAACGAACTCCATTAACAATTGGAAATGAATCCGAGATGGTGTCACCACATCTCACAGCATTCTAAGTACCAGAGTATAGTTCAGACATGAGATTGATCAGTTTTGGTGGCACCCCACGAAGACCAAGAATCCTCCAGAGGGCATCCTGATTCACTGAATCAAATGCTTTGCAGAAATCAACATAGGCTGCAAGCAGCCGCTGCCGAAACGCTCGTCTGTGTTCGGTGAGGACCCGAAGAGCAAGGATACAGTAAATCATTGTCCTCTTTGATGTAAAGCCTGACTGCTCTGGGCGCTGGTGCTCAAGCAGATGGTGGCAAACCCTATCAAGAATTATCCAAGCAAAGGCCTTGCCCGGCACTGAGAGCAGCTTCACCCCTCGGAAGTTGTTGCACTCCTGCGATCACCCGACCCTTTCCAGAGAGGGACAACAAGGCCCCTCTTACAGTCAGTTGGGATGATGCCTGCGTTTCAGGCAGAGTACAGAAATGCATGCAATGGCACGAGCACAGCATTTCCACCTGCCTTGAGAAGTTCAGCATGGATGCCACAAATCCCAGGAACTTTACCCCATACCCCCGGAGTGAAGGGTTTTACGTTGGCTGGAGTACAAATCCTACCCCCAACCTCTGAAAATAAATTAATAAATCAAGTAACCCAACTTCAGGAGGACATCCGCAGACACAGTTGGGCACTAGATATGGATGGTCGTTGGCTCACAAGGAGTTCCTCAGCCCTTTGATAGGTTTTGTTTTTAATCCTGCTGGGTATCCATAGCATAAACCCTCCTCACCAGGAAACATGGTGGGGGAGACGCTTTAGTCACCGACAACCCGACCATGAAACAGGTTAGTACAGGTTTACATGATACCTGGAGCAAGTCACAGATCTAATCTGGCCTGATCCATTGATATTCTTGCCCATCTACCGGTATATGGGCAATAATATCATTGGGCCATAATTGTAGCGTGTTCAGTGAATGATGGTATTTTTGTTCAGAATGAGCATGTGAGGCGAGACTATGCGCTCAACCGAATGCCATTGTCATTCAATAGGAATTCGATTTAGTAAGTGTCAAGTTCTGAAATTTGACTCGTTTTGCTGAAAATCCATCATTTTAAAGCGTCAAAATAACATTCTGTTTTTCGATATGATTCAGAGTTGACGTCAACAAGTGACCTTCGCAGCGGTCACTTGAGCTCGTTTTCGTGTTGTTGTTTTGGTTGAAAATATGTTGTGACATCGAATAACAAGAAGACTAACGTCAGTGGAACTTGCTTCAACCTTTTTTTCCCCCCCATTGAGTTTTCGGCTGTGCTATATAGTGATTTACTGAGCATGCTTTAATGTTTGTTTTCTTGAAAGCTAAAGGGCATTCCGTTAAGTGTCACAAAAGAAGAGGGGAATTTAATCTGCCAAAGCAAGCAGTTTTTAAGAAATGAGTTAAACGCCGATTGTACATGAGCCTGGTATGGCAAATACAGTGCATAATTAATCCATGTTCATGTTACTGTTTAGTCTACATTGTGTGTTTTGTTTGCATTGAGTGATTAATATATCCATAATACGTACACACATGTGACCAATTTAATGCAAAATTACTGTTTAGTCTCCTGTGTATTCATTCTGTGACAAGTGCCTTATGAATCCCGAACGATCGAGCATTTTTACTGGATTAGTTACGTGCATTCAGGACAAGTGGTTGTGGGCAAAGCGTTCCTCAAACGAACAAGGCCTTTCCTTTTAGCAAGGCTTGAATTTTTTCTAACTTTATGTTGATCTTTACACATATCATCATTATAGAGCTTCACACACACACACACACACACACACACACACACACACACACACACACACACACACACACACACACACACACACACACACACACACACACACACACACGAGTTTCTGACCAGCAAGTGGCCTGTGTTTTGGCTTTTCCTAAGAGATAACACGAGTGTTTAAGAAGATAACGTTGGAAAATGAGATATAGACAAAGGAGGTTAATTTATCCCGTTTATCTACACATCATTAACATAATCCAAAAAGGATCTTTAGCATCCACAACCTAAACGCAAACAAGACAGCCAGGTTTACATCCTCAGGTATGATCTGAAGTGTAACACTGGCTGTTGTCCTCGAATCAGGATGGCAATTTTGGTAGAATTCAACTCCATAGAAGAACAATGTCCATGACCAGATAGCTGGGAGTCAAACACGCAACCAACAGAGCTATCCTGTCATCTCGCAACCCACAACGCCTTCCATACAACTAATAACTGAGCTCAACTCCGCTTACCTTTGAGATCCAACAGAATTGTGTACATTCAAGATAATATATTGTCAGCTTCTTATAAACTCCCCAAGAAGCTACAAGATAGTAATTGAAAAAGAACAACAAAAGTCATTCAGTTTTATAATTTTCCCCCCAAATGTAGTTTAACCAAATAATTTGACATTTGTATACAACAATACCTGTCTTTAACAACTCCATTCCGGAACCATCTGCTGATTGTACCCACAGTGTAAACAAACTTGACTAATTGCATTACATTCAGCTTCCTGTTCCATAAAACATAATCTTGGATCAATAGTAGATTGTTGTTAAAATACCACATAATATTCCTTGCTGAAGAAGGACGTTACCCTGAGACCATATCACCCTTCGAAAGAGCTTTGATATTTGTATAATACCAAATATTCCTTCTTCTTAATCTGCAAGTTCACTCGCCATCTCAGTCCATGTGTCTGTAAAGTCTCGCTTGCGGCAATGGCCGAAAATGCTTTGGAATGGGGGTAAGAGACAATCCAAAACTAACTTTTTAAACCTCGTTCAATTGAACAATTATCCTCTTACACCAAATATCCATCTCACATTCCCCATTCGTGCTTGGGCGTGTGGAAATGTTTAAACGAAAAGCGATGGTTTTTATTAGAAAAGTAACAAAACCCAGTTCTGTGCCATCGAGCAGACTAAACATGAATGCAATTCAAGCCCAAGATCAACCTAAGTTTGTTTGAAAGACGTACCTGAAACTTCTGGGGGTGTTATCTTTACAAAGTTCAGCGCAATTGACCTACAAACCAGCTCTGTAAATCGGCAGAATTAGTGTTTTCAAGAATAGCAACATAATTAGGCTCAAAACAATAAACAATCGCAATTAAAACTTCACACATTAACCTTTATGCAGCAATCTGCTTACTCTGGCAATTGCAAAGCAATAAGGCTACTTTGCAGATTTTGATGCTGTCATAATATTTTTGATTCGTTGTTCACATTTGAGAGAAAACTCACCATTTAATAACCCCAAATACCACACAGGCATCTATCATAGTTATGAAACACCTGGCGCTAATATATCACCAGCCTTACATTCCCCTCCCACATTGTAAAGAAAGGTATTATCAAGTTACCTGAGTTCAGTTGGAGAACAATGGATCTCTCAATGATCAAAACCAATAATGTGCTCACTATGCCATATGCCTTACACGTGATATGACACTAACCTGAGCTCGCTATAAAACATTCTGCCAAGTGGTCACAGTTCACAAATAACAATTACATGGTTTGTGATGGCCCTCAAACCACTTGGCTTTAGATCCATTAACACTCAGGTATTGCAGAATGTGTTGATTGTAATACCTGTATCTGTGTCTAATTCGATTTAAGCCTGGAGAGCTGCAAATATACTTCCAGATATTTTTGCCATCAAAAGGATAATATTGTGTATTATTGCAGGGGTTTGAAGTGAAATCAATATCTACCTATATAAAACACAATGTGTGTTTGTGTATTTGTGTGTTCCGCTTCATAAGGACGATTTAAGAAGGGTTATGACCCGATGTGAGTGAATAATTAAATTCATGACGTTCATAACCCATGCCAAGTAGGGTACATGGATGATGCAGTTATATGGGCTATAATAGCAGTGGGTCATAATAGTAGCATGTTCAGTTAACGATTTTTGTTCAGAATGAATGCGTGAGGGGAGACAATACGCTCCATGAATGCCGTTCTCGGTTTCTACTGTCTTTCACATGATGCCAAATTTCCATATTAAACATGTAATGGTGACAAAGCCAGGTGCTTATTTGGCAGGGGCAGTATTCAAAATATTAGTTGAAATTAAACTCCAAGCATTATTCTAAAAAGTTGTCAGCATTAGGGTAGAACATGAGCACAAATACAGATAAAGAATGTAACCCCAACCCTATAGAATGTATCAAGAACAGTTCTTGACAGGTGGTAGCCAAGTGTGTGGCCTATGCTGAGCAAATTTCAAGCAATCCAACCATTAAATCACCAGCACGATGACAAAAAAAAAAGAGTCAATCAATTTCATTTTCAAGTGTGTTAAAGTTGCCATTTGGAATAGTGAATGGGCTTGGCAGTTTGCTTTGCAGTCAGTTATATCATCTTATTGGTCTTAAGTGTCAACAGCAATGGAATGAACAAGCCGGGAGGAGACGATGGTTCGCGGGCACTATTGAGGAAGCCTTACCGTAAAAACCTTTCTCCTCCGTCAAAATTGACCAAATCAAATCGGATTTTTTTTTTAAATGTTGTACTTATGGACATTACGCACAGCTTCGAGGAAATGAAATTGCGAGAAAAAAAAACGAGAAATAAATGAATAAATAATAAATAAAAAGTTCAAGTGGGCGTGGCTCCGCCAACAAGGGGCCTGGGACGCCCCTCATACAAAAACACACAACTCGACCATGATATCTAGCTTGTGTCCAAGTTTCATCAAGATCGCATCAAACGTCACGGAGCTATGCTCTGGAGAGAGTCACAAACAGACAGACAGACAGACACACAGACACACAGACAACAAAAATAGTGGTCACTGCTGGTGCCCGTGAACCAAAAATCGAAACAAATATATTTTGGTGTTCAGTCACAGACAATTGTACTTTAGCCTTTACACTTGCTTCACACTCATAATTTCGTTTCACAAATCTTTTAATCACAGAACACAAAATGTGGCTGACAGGTTGGCCGAGAGGTATGCACACTTGCTTCATAGCTGTCTTGCTTGGGTTTGAATCCAGACTCAACTTTAAACTGTCATCCCGGTGTTTCACAGGCAGGGTGTTTCATGATTGTGCATGTGTCGTCCCTTGGATGGATGTTTTACTGGGCATTCAGAATGCCAGCTTCAGTTTGTGGATGTTAAAGATCCCAAGTGTCTTCGCGGAGAGCAGACGGGCAAACGCCGGCACCCTGAACAAATTACAAATTCATGTCCTAACCAGCAGAGGGCATATTGCATCAGTAGCATAGCCGCGGCATAGCGGCATAGGCATAGCTACTGATGCAATATGCCCTCTGCTGGTTAGGACAGAAATCCTCAATGAATCAACCTTACATCTTCAGCAAATGATGTGAACCCACAGCCTTGTGCTTAATACAAAAGAAAGAAAGAAGAAGGAATAGTAGAAGATATTCACAGCTTACTAGTTAAGCCATGTCGAGATATTTGCAGAAGTTTGGGAGCATTTCTGCTTACTTCTGGATATAGAATCAGCGAGCAGGTACAGTAAGTTGTAGAGGGAGGGGCTTTCGTGAATGTTGTGTGTGTGTGTGTGTGTGTGTGTGTGTGTGTGTGTGTGTGTGTGTGTGTGTGTGTGTGTGTGTGTGTGTGTGTGTGTGTGTGTGTGTGTGTGTGTGTGTGTGTGTGTGTGTGTGTGTGTGTGTGTGTGTGTGTGTGTGTGAAGTGCCTCATGTATGGCTTGTGTTTTGTCTTTTAATTCCATGATATGTTAATAATGTTCTTGTGAAGCAATAGGGTGACAGGTAGTATAATAATAATAATAATAATAATGATAATACCATTCCTTTCACACCATAAAGGCACACAGGGCTACCAAGCAGTTTCATTCGCAAGGAGTACAGTCCTGGACGGGTGACCACTCTGACACACGTTACTCCGAATGGTTATCACCCCAGTACACCAATACTCATTTCACCAACCTCAGAAGGATGACAGGCTGAATCAACCACACCTGGTGTTAATGCAACAATCAACAGGAGCATGAACTCAGGACTATAAGGTCCCAAACCAGCCACCTTAACCACCAAGCCAAAACCAGACTGACAGGAAGTATAGTCAAATCATATTCCTTTATGAATCAACCTCACATCTGGGAATGGCCCCAACAAACTTTGTCAGTTCAATATACCTTCAAGACAAGAATATTGGGATTTAAGTTTCTTTTTAATTTTCTATTGCTGCAAAAGTTTTCCCTTATACTCAAAATGCATTGTCAAACATGTGCTTGTATTAATCTTACAACAACTTTTTGTCTTGTGTTTAAGCATTGTATAGATTTCCAGTTATAAGGCCCACTGGCAGTCTTCAACCGAAGAGGAAACTCTGCTTTCATCCTTCTTAAGGTGGAACATATGGAAACTTTTTTTAACATGGTGAGGCCTTTTTGGTTCATCATATATGTGCAATACACAAAAATTAAGCACTTCCACCATCCATGGATCAAATATTGTGCGAATTATACAGGTAACCACAAGCAGAAAATTTGGCCAGTGAAAAGGCACATAATTGTCTATCGATTTCGAAAAACATTTCAGGAATCATTTAAAGGAATCGTTCATGCCTGAAAAATCGAAGGACAGAGAGCAAAGTCTACTTTCCAGCCTCATTCGAAGGATGGAGTGCTCCGAGAAGCTATGCCTCCGCTGACACTTCACCATAAGGGTCCTTTGTAGTTAAATCCAACCTTGTTGGGAATAAAACTCAGACGAGATGGCCCAATGACAAATATGCGACTTAATATGACACACATTAAATTATTGATGAAGGTATAAAGCGCATTCAAATTTCCATCATCTTCCCTCAATGCTTAAAAATAATGTTAAAAACTAATAAAAGACGATTTTAAAAAAATACATCATTTTGATTCTGTCTACAAATGCCAACGAATAGCCACCCTTACAAATAATCTCCTGCGACATCATGGGATGTGATAAAAATCTGATGAGGATCTACTCAGATGTCATCAGAAACTTTTTTTAATGGTGAACAACAACCAGAGCAAGCCGACATTTCTCATGGGTGTGTTGAACCATACCAACGAGACTACAAACACCAAGTTTTCAATGCATGGAATACCATCAACTTCAGCTGTTAGAAACATGTCATCAACAAGTGGCAAATGATCAAGAGTAGACTTTAGCCTTGAAGTCAGTGATACGAACCTTCCTCCGAGATGCGTCTGCTTTCAACTCCACAGCAATATAACCACGGTGAGAAGCCATTGCTTCCCATAACCACCCTCTCTGTTTGCGTTGCCATCCCCAAGGCAACTATACCGACCTCAATGAATCTTAATGCTGGACACCAGCTGTGGCACGCTATGGCTGGAGGAAGTGAAGATATAAGTCTTAAGAATTGTTCGCAGTTGCTAGCTGGTGTAAATAGTCTTGATGAACTGTTTTCAAGGCAAAATTATGCAAATGTTTAATTTGTTACTGGTCATTACGAGATATGCAATCAGAGGGGGACGGATTCATTCATAACACTGACCGAAAACAGCGAGAGCTGTTACATGTCATTCACAGTCCACTGTGTTGTCCAAATAATGCTTTGCCACAAACTCAATACATTAGTGTTTATATTTAAATAAAATGAATGTGGTTATGTATAAATGATCGACTTAATGAATAGCATTACATAAACTTTCAGCGTAATAAGTTTCGTGGTAACTTTATTTATCTGGTAATTGAACAGTTTGAATATAAAGTCCAGGTTGGACATCAACTCACAGCCTTTCGTTTCAAGGTGCTCCGGCCCCTCTCTTTCTGACCACGTGTTGTGTCTGGGACTGAACGCACACCCAGCCCCGCATCGACAGAGTAGCTCTTTATGAGTGGTGCAGGCTTGGTTCCTCGGAGAGTGGCCAGTGCCGGCTGTTGTGCCGGGGCCACCTCAGCCGAGGAATGCCGCATGAGCCGTCGTCTTCGCCGAGATGAACCTTCAGGATCAGCAGTCACAGATTTTGCCAAGTTTCCAGGATCTGAGGGACAATGGAGTTGGTCAGCATCAGGCAAGCCCAAAGGCTCAACTTACCTGCTCATGTGAGAAGCCAAATTACAGCCTGATAGATTTTTATTTCAATCAAATTTAACATGTAATATAAAATTTAACAGTGAACACATCGCAAAATTATGTAATTTTATGTTGTAGGCCTTCCTGAGCTGCATTTGAGAATATCACAACATGATTGTAAAGATACAGAATAATAAACTAGCAACAGCAAGGTTAACATTGTGTCAAGAGAGCGGTGTGTAACTCAATCCCACTTGTGGGCATCAATGTTGCATTCACTCAAGTTCTTGAAGCTGTGCACTTGGGTCCAATTACCTTGAATCGATTGAGGATCCTCTCCACACTAACCTCTTCAGCTCTATACAGTGAAGAAGTTCCTCTCACTAAAGACATTATGCTTCAAATGGCTACATCTGGTCTCTTCCATGACATGTTAAATCTGGCAGGCATCATGTAAGAGTCCCTATATGTTTCCCTCGGCATCACAACTTCCCCTTTCCCTGAACCTGTAACTCTGTGAGCTCCTATTGCCAACGTTCATTCTATTTTTATTCGTATTTCATGGAGGATTGACAAGCTGGTCACATTAGAACCTGACTTCCTGGTTTATTACCATCATGGAAGCCCAAAAGGCTCCATATCATATCCAGTGAGTGATCAAATCATCTATTTAAATATTTTTCCAATGTCTAACATTTAGGTATAAGCTTTACTTATGCATGCAGGTTTATCAGAAGTTACACAATATGTACAATTGTCACAGTGCAAGACGACAGACAGACTAAAAAAAGGGATAGAGACAGCACCAATCTCTATATTGTGAAAAAAAACACTGAAGTGTAATGAACACACTGATGCTGTTCATTCCCAGATGGATTTCTTTAAATGTATACAAATTACCCCAAAACATTTATTTAACATATTCATTATTTAAGTATGAGCATTTTCCCCTTTTAAATACTGCACTGCAAAATGTTACATCAGTATAATAAAGCAAATGGTAATGCAAACTTTATATTTGTTTTTTGTTTTTTTTCTCATTTACCCAGGAAGAGCCATTTGTACGAAATGATAATTGCACCAGGTGGGTGTGTGTCATCGGTTGTTATCTCCGTATGTGGGTTTCATAGGGTACAACAGAGTCCTCCCAGGTTTCAAAGTATCCACCTTTGTCTCTGTAAGGGATGATGATTCATGGACCAAGCTGTAAAGTTTTCTTGCTCTCAACGTTTTGCTCCGAGGGCTCTTTTCGGGATCGTCTCGAGCCCCGAACAAGTTCCAGCTGTTGTTCATTTGCAGTAATATTCCCAGGGATGTATTTTTTAAGATCTCTGTGAAGTTCTTCTTTGTCATTCCCGCTGTTCCAATGATCACTGGTACAATTTTGGCACGCTTTAGCTTCCAGGATCTTTTCACTTCATTTTTGAGGTCTTGATATTTGGTCATTTTCTTGATTTCTGCATTATTTCGGCCAAATCACTGGGTACTGACACCTCAATTAGCAATTCTTTCATTATCACTTTTGGTTCATTTTTCTATGAGTTTTCTGGAACTAGGATATTGAATTTTCTGCAGATATACCAGTGGATTACTCTACATAGTATACTTTGCTGTGCCTTATGTGTACAGCTGTTCTGGCACGAGTGTTTTTATATCCTGATAGGAGGTGACTCGTGCTTTTTGTTTCTACATTGCAGAACCTACACTACTCCGATTGACTCAGTCCTGCCATCTTCTTAAAGCCATTCATGTTGTGTCCCTGGTCTTGGGCATTAATAATGATTCATTCTCCATCTCAGATGAGCTGACCTCTTCTTAACCATTCCAATGAGCCTTCTATGTCTTTGCCTAATCTGTCCAATTCTTTCTTTTTATACCTCCCTGCTGTTTTGTCGTTCTCCCAGTTGTTGGTATATATCTCTTGATATTTTGCCTTGTATTTTTATTTTATCTTTTTTTGCAGTCGGTGGAGCTGTATTCATTGCTGTTTCAGTTTCATGTGTTGACACCTTGTATTCGCACCTGTTTTTGGAACATTTTGCAAGGTGGGTAAAGGATACCTTTTCTGGCTTGCTGTGTGTGTGTGTGTGTGTGTGTGTGTGTGTGTGTGTGTGTGTGTGTGTGTGTGTGTGTGTGTGTGTGTGTGTGTGTGTGTGTGTGTGTGTGTGTGTGTGTGTGTGTGTGTGTGTGTGTGTGTGTGTGTGTGTTAAGCGTAAATACATTTATATTAACGACAGGCACTATAAGGGAAGGCCAGGATACTTAAGTACCGACGTAACCACTCAGAAAACCGGAAAGCTGTTTGTGCGGCATATGGCATGTGTTGGATAATACCGCTTACTGTTATTATCCCCAATAACAGCACACTTTATGATGATAGAAAGGAATTGATCTGATTTGTTGAAATCAATATACCGATAAAAAATATTGATTTCACACTTCACCAATCCTGCCACCAACTTTTCTATCAAAATATTTAAAAACCCAGATTGGCATTACATGATGCATTTAGCACCCATGCAAAATTACAGTGAGTAGTGTTAATGTCATGAAGTGAGGAGCCTAATGAATGTGGAGATAGGAAGCAGTAAATGGTGCTTTTGGTACTGTTAAAGATTAAAGACAGCTTGGTTTCCCCTTTGGAATTCCACTAGGATGCCTCATGGATCAATGATGGTCAACATCCACAGGAGATGCTTCCATTCCTTTTTTATCCCAATCCCAGAACAGCTTTTCAGAAATGGTTCAATTCCACTCCTCCCTCCGAGCTTCAAGCGGACAGTGTACCATCACCTCATGCCATCTCACAACCTGACTCATGATCTTCTCTACCAAGCCTGGTGTTGAAATAATGTTTAGGGTGGCTGACTTAAGATCTTTGGGTCTTAAGTTCAAGCCCCTGCAACGAGTGAATGAACACCAGGTGGGTTGACTCAGCCTGTTATCCTTCTGAGGTTGGTGAAATGATTACCAGTGTGCTGGTAACAGGGGGCATTGCATCAGCAGCACAACCATGTCTCTTAAATGATGCAGCCAAGCAGCCACAGGCTTCATGTGGGTAAAAAAATATATTTTCTACCCCCATTAAACTGGGTAAACCCAACCCTTTCCCTGACAGATTTATGTGTTTTCTCTTCTCTGTTCTTGCTCCTCACTCATATCATTCATTCCCTTTCTTTCCTGTTCATTCATTCCTTTCATGTCTGTTAATTCTTTCTTTTCATGTTTGTTCATTTATTTGCTTGTTGCATCTAATCTACCTGTTGCTCCACTATCAGTTAGTTGACCGGATGTCTCCGGATGGTTTTTACGATGATACGTTGGATCCTTATCAACCATTCCATTTGAGTGCTTGCTTGAGTGTGAAATGGTTGTGGGCGGAATCAATTACAAAGTGCTCGATTCCAACCATTGAATCAAAAAGAATCGAGTAGTGAACTGGAATTGATGTCACTTCCGTGTCATTCTTACTTCATAGAAAGAAGCGGTTTTTTTCGGGGAAATTTATTTCGTCCCTATTGAGCATGTTCCGGTTACACATGGCCTGGTAATGCATTCAATGTAAAGGAACACGCCCAGTAAAAAAGGAACACGCCCACGCCCTGTTTGCAACATAGTAACAAAAGCAAATCACTTGCAAACTAAACACGCCCAAAGGACGGGTTCCTTCAAAATTAAAAGCAAGGCATTTGGAGTTGGCTGGTATAGCATGCTGATTGCATTGCCGATTGGTTAGGCAATATATCAACTGATAAAGTTTTGACAACATGTCGTTCAAAAGGTCCAGAAGAGCAGTTTGGAACTACTTTGGGAAGGTTAAAGAGACAGTCCAAAAAGTTGCATATTCACTTTGTTCAAAAACATTGCTTATCACTGTAATACGTCCAATGTGCGAAATCATTTGAAAACCAAACAACAGATACAGTACCTATTAGTGATGTTTGAGAATGTGGATTCAAAGAAACCAAAGTCTGCAACAGCAACAAGTTCGCTTTCGCAATCGACGATTGAAAGCACTTTCTCCCCGGTAATGCCTTCTTCCTTCCCTTCCCGCTCATGCTGCCTTCCCTTCCCCTTCCCTCATGCTGCCTTCCCTTCCCCTCCCCTCATGCTGCCTTCCCTTCCCCTCCCCACGCACTGCCATAACTTCCCCTCCCCACACACTGCCTTCCCTCCCCTCCATCATGGTGCCTGCCCATCTGCTACCCTCATGCTGCCTTTCCTTCCACTCCCCTCATGCTGCGTTCCCTGTCCTTCCCCTCATGCTGCCTTTCCTTCCCCTCCCCACGTGCTGCCTTTCCTTCCCCTCCCCTCACACGGCCTTTCCTTTCCCTCCCCTTACGCTGCCAATCCTTCACCTCCCCTCACGCTACCTTTCTTTCACCACTCTCACGCTGCCTTTCCTTCACCACCCCTCACACGGCCTTTCATTTCCCTACCCTAACGCTGCCAATCCTTCAGCACCCCTCACACAGCCTTTCCTTCCCCTCTCCTAATGCTGCCAATCCTTCACCTCCCCTCACGCTGCCTTTCCTTCACAACCTCTCATGCTGCCTTTCCTTCCCCTCCCTTCACGCTGCCTTTCCTTCCACTGCCCCTCATGCTGCCTTCCCTGCCCTTCCCCTCATGCAACCTTTCCTTCCTCTCCCCACATGCTGCCTTTCCTTCCCCTCCCCTCACACAGCCTTTCCTTCCACTCCCCTAACACTGCCAATCCTTCCCCTCCCCTCACATTGCCTTTCCTTCCCCTCCCTTCACGCTGACTTTCCTTCACCTCCCCTCATGCTGCCTTTCCTTCCCCTCATCTGACGCTGCCTTTCCTTCCACCTCCTCTCATGCTGCCTTCTCTTCCCCTCCCCTCATGCTACCTTCCCTTCCATTCCCTCATGCTACCTTCCCTTCCCCTCCCCCTCACACTGCTTTCCCTTCCCCTCACGCTGCCTTCTCTTACCCTCCCCTCACACTGCCTTCTCTTACCCTCCCCTTACACTGCTTTCCCTTCCCTCCCCTTACACTGCCTTCCCTTCCCCTCCCCTCCCTCCCTCCCCTCATGCTGCCTTCCCTCCCACTCCCCCTCATGCTATCTTCCCTTCCCCTCCCCCTCACACTGCCTTTCCTTTCCCTCCCCTCATGCTGCCTTCCCTTCCCTCCCCTCATGCTACCTTCCCTTCCCCTCCCCTCATGCTACCTTCCCTTCCCCTCCCCTCATGCTACCTTCCCTTCCCCTCCCCTCACATTGCCTTCCCTTCCCCTCCCCTCATGCTGCCTTCCCATACCCAAATCCTCTTCGCTCACTTCCCCACCCCTTCTCTCTCTCTCTCTCTCTCTCTCTCTCTCTCTCTCTCTCTCTCTCTCTCTCTCTCTCTCTCTCTCTCTCTCTCTCTCTCTCTCTCTCTCTCTCTCTCTCTCTCTCTCTCTCTCTCTCTCTCTCTCTCTCTCTCTCTCTCTCTCTCTCTCTCTCTCTCTCTCTCTCTCCCCCTCTCTCTCTCTCCTCTTTCTCGTGTCCCCCCCATCCCCCCGCTCAGTATTCTCGTCAGCGATGCAATGAGTGGTATTTGAAGAATCCAATAACATGATTAATTACTTCACGCTTACTCCAGACATTCATTTAAAGGAAATAATTGCACTATGCTCGGCATTATTTACCAAAGGAGCCATTTCCAGAACAGTATGCAGACTGTTTTCACCTTTTGGTCAATACAATCCAACTGCAGATGTGTGAATAGATAGCTGTTAAAATTTTGATTGTCTTTTCCCCAACTACCTTAAAGAGTTCTTTTGGAATTTTGTCAGCTCCTGGTGTTTACCATTTGCCAGCTCTTTAAGGACTCTGCATACCTTGCATTATATCACTCTTGATTATTGCTCTTTGTTATCCTGAACCATTTGCTTTTTGTGTGATAGGAAGGAGAGAATAGGAGGAGGAGTAGCAATGTGGGTAAAAGACAGCATTGCATCAAGAGAAAGGGGTGACATGAAGGCGGGAATTAATGGAGAGGATTTTGTATGGGTGGAGATTAGAGATTGCAAAAACCGTAAGATACTGGAAGGATGCTTTTATCGGACTCCAAGTGTGAAGGAAGAGGAGGAAGGGGGAGTACATGAAGAATTCAAAAGGGCATATGGTCAGGGAAGAGTATTGATTATGGGGGATTTTAACTTGCCAGGGATAGATCGAGTCCAGGAACAGGGAAAGTGCAGAGCAGATGAGGATTTCTGAGATTTAGTTCAGGATTGTTTTTAACCCCGTTTGGAGATAAGCCCTCAAGGGGGAGTACAGTGTTAGACCTCCTTTTAAGTAACAATCCCAATATGGTGGAGGAGGTCGAGGTAGGGGAGCATTTAGCAACAAGTGACCACAACATTGTGTGTGCAAAGATTCTGTTAAGGGTTAGAGTTCAGGATAGAAGAGTTAGGCTATTAGATGTCAGGAAGGCAAACCTTGAGGGTATGAGGAGAGAATTGGGTGATGTAGATCGGGAGAAACTAACAATAGGACAATCAACATCAGAGAAATGGGAAACCTTTAAGGAGCAGATGTGTAGTGTGCAGAGTAAGTACATCCAATGAGGTGCAAAACTAGAAACAGAAAGAGACCAGGGTGGTTGAGCAGTGAGATAAGGAATGCTATTAAGGAGAAGCAGAAGGCATTTATTAGGTTTAAAATAACAGGACTGCAGTTAGATTTATATCACTATCGGAGTAAACAGAGGCAAGTTAAGAAAATAACTCGGCAAGCCAAAAGAGAGTATGAGAAGGACATGGCTAAGAATATTAAACATAATAGCAAGACTTTCTTTACGTATATCAGGGGAAAAGAACAGGTGAGGACCAGTGTAGGCCCATTGAGGAATAGCACTGGGAGAGTGGTTAGTGATGAAAGTGAGATGGCAGGCTTATTAATCAGGTATTTTGCTTCAACTTTTACACAAGAAGTCGGGAGAATTGCCAATAGCTGAGAGGATCTATCAAGGAGGTGAAGAAGGGTTTTTACAGAAGATCCAGGTTGGAGGGGAGGAGGTGAAGGAACAGCAAGGTAATCTAAAAGTAGATAAGGCTCCGGGTCCAGATAATATGCACCCAAGAGTATTGATGGAGGTAGCTGAGCAGGTAAGCGTGATGTTAACGGATATTTTCAATAGTTCCCTGGAGTCAGGCCAGGTACCGGAGGATTTGAGAGTAGCAAATGTAATACCATTATTTAAGAAAGGACCCAGAGAAGAATTGGGAAACTAAAGACCTGTTTGTTTGACTTCAGTTGTGGGGAAGGTGATTGGAGACATTAAGGAGTAAACGGGGAACCATTTAAATAAACACAAACTAATTAAAGGGAATCAGCATGGGTTTACCAAAGGGAGTTCCTGTCATTCTTTTAGAGTTCTATGAAGCAGTGTCTGATTGGGTGGATGAGGGAAAGGCAGTGGACATAATGTATCTCGACTTTAAGAAGGCATTTGATAAGGTACCACATCGGAGCTTGTTAGCCATAATGAGGGCTTGTGGAGTGGCTGGTCAGGAACTAATTGGATTGCAAACTGGCTTCATGATAGGAAGCAAAGAGTGGCTGAGAGTGGGAGGATGTCTTGCTGGGAGGATGTAAGTAGTGGGGTATCTCAGTGATCAGTACTCGGACCATTACTATTCATTATTTACATCAATGGTTTGGATAGTGGGGTGAAGAGTAAGCTTTCCAAATTTGCAGATGATACAAAGCTTGGAGGTGAGGTGGGTAGCAGAGCGGGTGGTGATCAGATACAGGAAAATATTGACACTTGCATAGATTGGGCAAAAGATTAGCAGATGGAATTTAAGCTGAGCAAGTGTAAGGTGTTGGGGATGGGAAAGAACAATGAAAATAGAGATTACAGGATGCAAGGGATGTAATTTTGATTACATATAGGCAGATTACAGGATGTAATTTTGGAGCATGTTACACAGGAGAAGGATCTGGGGGTGGTAATAGATATGGGAGGTAAGCAGGCAGCATAATGCCAGGCAGTGATAGGTAAAGCAAATAGGGCTTTCGGTTGTATTCAGAGGAGGATCATTTATAAATTAAAAGAGGTGGTGTTGACATTCATTGTACAGGAATTTAGTGAGGGTGTCATCTAGAATATTGTGTGCAGTTTTGGTCACCACAACTCAGGAAGGACACAGATGTCACAGAGAGGGTTCAGCACAAGGCTACTAGATTGATTCCGGGCCGAGCTGGACTCAGCTATGAGGAGCGGCTGAAGGAGACAGGGCTTTATACACTAGAAAGGAGGCGGTTACAAGTCGATATAATGGAGATATATAAATAATGAAAGGTAGAGACAAAATAATGCAGATGAATTATTCAGCAGGGTAGACAGTGATCTGACCAGGGGCCGAAGCGTGAGAGTAAAGAAGAGGAAAGTTAACACGGTAGTTATGCTTCAGTCACATTTGGATCGGCGGCCGTAGGGTTGAAAAAATCTACAGCCACTCGCAATTATAGGGCGGCCGCAGTATTTCCACGGTCACACAATGTAGCAGTCACATATGTTTATATTTTTCGGGTTCCCAACCTTGACTGAACCCAGTACCTGCAGAGCCTAGCAACCGCATGGCTGAGGAAGTCGCCATTGCAAGGCTTCTTCTTCTTCTTCTTCCTCCACCTCCTCTTCTTCTTCTTCCATTTTTCTTCACGCGGCGGCCTGATTCAGCATTATCTTGTAAAACAAGTACAGTAATCTATAATCATGTACATTTTTCTCCTCATTTATAATTAATTAGTTCGGTGAAATGCGACCCGGAAACGATTAAAATGTTATCGGACAAAAAATTAACGCACATTATGGGACTAAAAAAAATCGAGTTATCAGAAGTTAACTCGTCCGATAACGATAAATGGAAGTTAACTTCCGATAATGGTCCGATAAAAAAAGTAAACTTCGATAATTATCTGTTATCGGATTATCGCTTTTGTGCCCAACACTGGTGGCAAACATCGATACTCTGATCTCTAGCGGTAGCGCACGGTCGACGCAGACTGCCACGGAGGCTGTACGTAGGACGTACGTAGGACGTACGTAGGACGCACGGCGGGCATAGGGGAACCATGTGTCGACCCTGCGTTGCCTGCAGGGAGTCACACAGATCGCAAGGCCACCGTACGGTGAACACAGGGACGCCTTAGGACTACCCTACGGTGACCGTGGAAATAGTGTGGCCGCCGTAATTTTTTGAGGGTTGACAAAATTCATTTTTCATTGATAAGAGCCTACGGCAGCCTCACGAATAACGCAAGCCCACCGTACGCCCTACGTAGGTCGACGTGGAACACATCTACGTGATGGCTATGGCTTGGCGAATTGCTACGGCCAACCTAGAAATGAAAAAAGTTATAACTCCGCGCTATAATAACACGGAGACCCCTACGGCCTGTAAAAGATAGCCATACGGTGTAGGGCCACCCTCAGGGCACCTCAGAAACTCTGCGGCCGCCGCACGTTTCTGTCAATTCAGGGGGGTACAGCCGCCGTATCCTAGCCTTAGAGCAAATGTGACTCATGCTTTAGGCAGGGGACTTCAACTCAGAAAGTAGTTAATGCATGGAATGGCCTCCCTGGAAAGGTAGTGGCAGCAGAAGCTGTTGATAAGTTTAAATTGGAATTAGATATTTTCCTGGAAGTATTGGAGATGGAGGGGAATAGGGATGTTGGCAGGACGTTAAGGTAGTTTGAGCATTGATGGGTGATTGTGTGCATGTGCACAAAGTGCTGTTGGTGGGGGTCTCGTCAAGGGGTGTTGTGTGGTTGATGTTGTGTGTTTTTTACCCAAGCCCACATGCCCCCTCCCCTGGAAAGAAACAAAAAAAAAAACACACAAATTTTTTTTTAAATTAAAAAACACTTTGCTTTTCATATTTTGATCTGGTGTTGATAAATTGTTGTGGTGTTGATGTGGTATTTGTATGATGGGCTGAATGGCCTCTGCCTGCGTCCAATTTCCTTTTGTTTCCTTGTGTGTATGTTTCTTTGAAGGTTGCCATCATATTGCTATCTCGCTTGTATTGAGTTTTGCTATTGTCCATCCATCTTTTTTCACCTGCGTTTCTTCTGTCAGGTTTTTTTCCTGTTCTACTCCTAAGGACCCTAATCCTAGACCTAAACTAGCCGCTGATCTCTCTGATCTTTTTGAAAAATATCTCTTGTTCTTCCTGCTCTGTTGACTTGTGCCCTCCTTTACAATGGAAAACTTCATCGGCAGCTCTATGCATCTGAAGATGTGAAAGGATTGGTTCTTCTTCTTGTTCCTATTCTTCTTCATCTTTGTCTTGATCTGCCAACATTATCTGTTGGACATGAATCATTTTACGGTGTCCTTTTTAAACAGTTGGCAATTGTTGCAGGCACACTGGCAAAATTCCTAATCGCTGCCCTAATCTGCAGGGGTACTGCATCACGGCACAGCAAAACCTCAGTTGTGATGCAACTACTGTGCCAAACCACTGCGTCATAATTGAATCCCAGTCGACTATGCAATCATGAGCAAAGACTATTCAACCAGATTTCATTGATTCGCAAAATACGAACTGTCTCATAACCTTCACCATTCTGCTCCTGGTTTATATTAAGGTGGTGGGTGACATGCATTGTGATGATCTGAGCTTTGTTCTCCCATTATTTCTGCTTTCTTTCTCAAGTGCTTTATTTATCATTGCTGCCCAGCACCATCTCATGCTGAGTCACTCATCGATTTTCTCATTTTCTTGTGAAACGAAATATTTTCTGATTTCAACTCTCACAAGCAACAAGTAAGACTATCGTTTGTCACTGAATCCATTTTATCAAACTCACACAGGTAATTCTCACAGCACAGTGAGTCCAAGTGTATACATAATCCGAAATAGAGCATGAAAAGACAAAAAATGTCTAAAATTATATTTTATATTTGCATGGCAACTTGCAGTTTGATCTTATTTATGTATATCAGGAAGAGAGCATGAGCCAAGCAAACGTCTTACGAGCAGGGAAGTTGAAGTGGGCCTCAGGCATCACTGCAAAGAGAGATCCTCTGTGCCGCCTTCTCTCTGTAGCTTCTCCTCCATCACCTGTCCCATCGGGCACCCGGTTGGGGGTTGGGGGTGATTGCGGAATGCTGGGTAATGTACGAGATTTCCGCAACATTGTGCAGCGTGACCAGGCCTCGCTCACCATCCTACACAAAGAGGGAAGAACGTTTATCGGGGTCAGAGTCTCAGAGATACTTCTTTCAGTGTGCACACAGGCCTTTTCTGGTGGCTCTCTCTCATTCAACATCACATGGAAACAGTGCAGGGAGGTTTTTTCCCCACCTTTATGGAATTATTGCCTTGAAATAAATACAAACAATCATGAAATGCTATCATCTCAGCTTTGATAGAAACTAAAGTGCAACCTGACTGCTATAAAGCTTTGAAAAAAGCTTAAAAATAACAAACATCCCATCATAGAAAACAGTTGATTGATCATTGGAAGATAAAGTGTGTGTGTGTGTATACATATACTGTATATATGTATGTATACATATACTGTATATATGTATGTATACATATACTGTATATATATATATATATATATATATATATATATATATATATATATATATATATATATATATATATATATATATATATATATATATATATATATTATACATATATATATATATATACATATACATATATATATATATATATATATATATATATATATATATATTATACATATATATATATATATACATATATATATATATATATATACATATATATATATATATATATATATATATATATATATATATATATATATATATATATATATATATATATACATATACATATATATACATATATATATATATACATATATATATATACATATATACATATATATATACATATATATATATACATATATATATATATATATATATATATATATATACATATATATATATACATACATATACATACATACATATATACATATATATATATATATACATACATATATACATATATATATATATATATATATATATATATATATATATATATATATATATATATATACATACATATATATATACATATATATATATATATATATATATATATATATACATATATATATATATATATATATATATATATATATATATACATATATATATATATATATACATATATATATATATATATATACATATATACATATATATATATACATATATATATATATATATATACATATATATATATATATATATATATATATATATATATATATATATACATATATATATATATATATATATATATATATATATATATATATATACATATATATATATATATATATATATATATATATATATATATATATATATATATATATATATATATATATATGGTGATGATGGATTCCATAACCTTGCTGATGATTGGGAGAAGGCTGATTGGTCTGTAGTTGCATGGATCTGTTTTTGCACCTTTTTTATGCAGGGCAGTGATGTTTGCAGATTTCCAAGCAGATGGCAGATAAGCCATCTTTGAATAAAGTTTGATAAGTACATCATAGTTCATCGGGGTTGGCTCTTCTGTCTGAAACCACTTAACCGATGACGTTTTAGTTTTCAAACTTTTATCCCCATTGGTATTCAATGATATACTTAAAGTTTGCATTGAGTGGTTTTGCGGTTTTATTTTTGTATCTTAATGTTTTTCTATAATTATTCAGTACTAGTGCATGCCTGTACGTGCGTGGCCGTACGTGCAAAAAAAAATATATATGTGCAAAAAATAAAATAAAAAAAAATAAGAAGAATTGTCACGTCAATTGTGACGTCATAGCACCATGTCCTGTCATTGGTTTGGTAAATAAATGGCCATAACTTGGGAACCACTTTTCCGATTAATATCAAACCTTGAAAAGGCACATACTCAGGTCCCCAGCAATATACCTGGCAAGTTTCAATTAGATCGGACCAGTGGTTGTCGAGAAACAGCGGTCACAGACAGACACACAGAGATTGCTGGAATTATAGATAGATGTCTTAGACAACATTCCAAAGCACAAAAATAAAAATATATATTACAGGCCAATTAATTTACACCATCAGTGTCCTAAAGCATGTGGGTAAACCTTGTTCACATGTGTTTGTAGAACATAAAAAAATGCAAAAATTGTTTTTTTTAGCATATGTGTCAACTAATTGAAGTGTGACACCTGAACGGTAAATCCAATTTTGATGTATGTGGTATCAAAATGTTTGCAAGACGCGAGAAAAAAGTCATTCGAAGAGAATTCAAAATCGCCAGCAGTTGCGAAGAAGTTGTGAAAAATGTCTTCCCGGGATCTGTTACCTCTATAAAAATGTCTTCCCCATACCTCCCCCCATACCTCCCCCACCCCTCCAGTGTGGTGAGAGTTGAGCTAAAGTCCAATATGGCTGCCAAATAACGTCACCAATGACGTCATAATTATCAAACTTTTTCCCCCTTCAGTAGTCCATCATACATTAACATTTAGCATCGATCTGTTCAGCCGTTTCGGAGATTCTCAGCCTCTGTTAGACTTAATCCAAAATGGAAGGTTATGGATTTGGTTTCGATTTTCGTGCCTGTGCGTGCATGCGTGCATGCATGCATCCGCAACCATAGCTCGAACATATATAGACCGATTAGACTTCATCGTTGTTCTGATATCAAGTTTTCTGATTATCTATAGTTCTGATGAAATATATATATGCAGCTCTGGAAAAAAATAAGAGACCGCTCCAAAAAAAATTTAAATCAGCATCTCTACATGTATGGCAGCCATTTCATTCCAGTGTCTGTTGAATTCCAACACAGGCACACCTCATTCTACTTAGTGAGGTACTGATTCGGTGATCACCTGAACCGAATCTTATTTAACAAGGAAAAGTATAAAAACCACTGCTGTGGTCATTACTATCCTCTTGCAATAGGACCAGCTGGATGGCAAAAACATTGCTAGTAGTGTGGTGAATTGAAGGACGTGACGCGTGATCACATGCCGTGCGTCCCGCATACAAGGCGAAGTCTCCGCGCGGACGGGGCGATTGTCCCTGGGGCATTGTCATTTACTGCGGCGGTTCACTTGGTGCTCGTTGAATGGTGAGAATTGAGAGTATATTGAACTCCGTGCTGATGCTGATTTATTCTGCGATGATTAATTGCACATGTATACATTACTGCTTCTGTATTCCTTGCTGCACATGTATTCCCTGATGTGTCTGTAGAATCGGCTTCAATCAAATGGAATAAAGCCTACACTCTGAAGGTTCTTCTCTCGCTTTTACTTCAATTTATTCCATTTGGTTTTCTCGGCTCTCTCGACCAACGATGGACAAGATCTACAAACCAGAGAGGTTCGACGCTGACCCGAATGCGACTGACTCGGAAATGAAATGGTTGCATTGGTTCCGTTCCTTCTCACACTATCTGACCATCATCGAAGAGGGTGCCGACAAACTGGCCGCCCTTGTGAATCATGTCTCCCCCAACGTATTCCGGCTCTTCTCGGAGTGTGACACTTACGATGCAGCGATCAACGAGCTGCGGGCGCTCTACGTGAAGCGCAAGAACGAGGTATACATACGACATCTTCTCAACACACGCAAGCAAGCAGCCGGGGAGACCATCGATCAGTTCCTGCAAGCTCTAAAGCAGTTGGGAAAAGACGGCAGTTTCCGGGCCGTAACCGCCAACGAACACCGAGATGAAGCGACCAGAGAAGCGTTCATCCAAGGGCTCAGGTCAGCCCACATACGGCAACGCTTACTGGAGAAAGCACAACCCACTCTTGAAAGGGTAGCCGACCAGGCTCGAGCGATGGATACGGCTCAGCAGCAATCTGAGTCATTTGGGACACCGATGCTGCTAATGAACGCTGCTATGGGGGAAACTCAAGGAACCCCACAGGGCACCCCAGACACAGAGGACGGAGGAAAACTCGAGGAATCGGATACCCAGACCTCGTCAAACTCTTCAGCAACTACATCGGTTGGTAAATGCTTCTTTTGTGGGTACAAAAGACACATCCGCCACCAATGCCCTGCCAGAGATGCCACATGCATGAATTGTGACAAGAAAGGGCATTATGCCAGGGTATGTAAAGCTACTCAGAGGAAAAATAAACCCACTTCTGCGGCCCTCTACTCACAAAAGAAACTAACTGCAGCCTCACCGGGGAATCTATCCAAAGCTATCATCAACGTACGAATTAACGGGCATATGGTTGAGGCTCTGATTGATACCGGTAGCTCTGAGAGTTTCGTCAACAGCTCGCTAGTGAAGGGCAGGAAATGGAAGATCCACCCGACAGACAATACGGTATGCATGGCCGCCACATCTCTACAGTCCCGCGTACGAGGGTACTGCAATGTTGAATTGGACGTAAAAGGGTACAGGAAATCGGGATGTAAGGGTGCTGGTGCTTCATGATTTATGCACAGACGTAATTCTGGGTCATAATGTCCTCAAGCAGCACACGAGCGTCGAAATACCCTTTGGAGGAAGCAAACCTCGCCTAATTTTAAATGCTCTGACCACCGCAGAGGTAACGTCCCCCCTGCTGTTTGCTAACTTGTCGCCGGACTGTAAACCGATAGCGATCAAATTGCGGCGATATACCACTGCTGATATGAACTTCATCACTTCAGAGACGAAGCGATTACTGGAAGAAGGAATTATAGAACCGAGCGATTCGCCATGGCGCGCGCAGGTGTTGGTGACTAGCAGCCAGAACCATAAGAAACGAATGGTTGTCGATTACTCTCAGACGGTCAATCGCTTCACCCAACTCGATGCCTACCCTTTGCCGCGCATAGACGAGATGGTCGAACGCGTGGCCAATTATAAAATATTCAGCACCATCGATTTGCGAAGCGCCTATCATCAAATTCCCATCCGAGAGGAAGACAAACCTTACACCGCGTTCCAGGCAGGCAGGCGCCTCTACCAATTCAGGAGGATTCCGTTCGGTGTCACGAATGGGGTAGCTTGCTTCCAACGAGTTATGGACGACATCAACTCAGATGAAAACCTCAAAGACACTTTCGTTTACGTGGACAATGTCACGGTGTGCGGTAGGGATCAGGGGGAACATGACATGAATCTGGACAGATTCTTGAGCATTGCTAGAAAATATAATCTGACCCTCAATTATGAGAAATGCGTATTCTCGGCAAGGTCAATTGACCTTCTCGGCTACACAATAGCCGACGGCACGATTAGGCCCGATCCTGAACGTTTGCGCCCACTTCGTGAGCTACCCCCACCTCAGGACCTGCAGACAATGCGCCGGGTGATAGGCATGTTCGCTTACTATGCCAGATGGATCTCCCAATACTCCGAGAAAATACATCCCCTAGTGCATTGCAAGAACTTCCCACCAGATGCCGCTGTTGTAAAAGCTTTCCACAGCCTCAAAGATGATATCAGTAATTCTGTGGTATTATCGATCGACAGCTCGGTGCCCTTCGTGGTGGAAACGGATGCCTCTGATCACGCGATAGCTGCGACGCTAAATCAGTCTGGACGGCCAGTCGCGTTCTTCTTGAGAACTTTCTCTGGAAGCGAGCAGAGACACTCAGCGATAGAGAAGGAGGCGTACGCGATCGTCGAAGCGCTACGAAAATGGAGACACTATTTACTAGGAAACCACTTCACGCTCGTCACGGACCAGCGATCCGTTGCATTCATGTTTGATGGGAAAAATAACGGGAAAATTAAGAATGAAAAGATTGTGAGATGGCGGATAGACCTAGCTTGCTATAGTTACGACATTGTTTACCGGCCCGGGAAGGAAAACCCTGCTGCAGATACCTTCTCTCGGGTCTACTGTTCGGTGACAATCAGTCAGGCTTTGCAAGACCTACACGTGTCTCTCTGCCACCCAGGGGTAACCAGAATGGCACATTTCGTGCGCAGACAAAATCTTCCCTATTCTATTGAAGATATTAAACAAATGAATGCTTCATGCCCTGTTTGTGCTGAACTAAAACCCAGATTCTATGGCGCGGCATCTGGCAGATTGATCAAGGCCACTTCTCCCTTCGAGAGACTAAACATCGACTTCAAAGGGCCCCTGCCGACCGAGACAGACAACAGATACATATTCACCGTTGTTGATGAATATTCAAGGTTCCCTTTCGCATTTCCGTGCTCGGATATGACCTCGGGCACTGTCGTGAAATGTCTCTCTGACCTCTTCGCTATGTTTGGGAAACCTTCGTACATACATTCAGACAGAGGGCCGTGTTTCATGTCGGCCGGGCTAAAACAATTCCTACTGGAGCTCGGCATAGCAACTAGTCGAACGACGGGTTACAATGCACAGGGTAACAGGCAGGTGGAACGGTATAACGGAGTTATTTGGAAAGCCGTAACTCTGGCGTTGAAATCAAGAGGACTGAGCCCCAGGCAATGGGAGGTTACCCTTCCCGACGCTCTGAATTCCATACGCTCTTTGCTCTGCACGTCCACCAATGCAACTCCTCACGAACGAATGTTTACTCACCAGCGACGATACGTTGACGGCCAAACGGTGCCCAACTGGCTAACCCATCCCGGAACAGTGTTCATGAAACGCCCGGTACGACAAAGCAAGTATGAACCCTTGGTGGAGGGGGTTGAACTCATTGATACTAATCCAGAGTATGCTCATGTCAGACTCCCGGATGGCAGAGAGACCACCGTGTCGGTTCGCCATTTGGCTCCCTCAGGTATTCCTCCCGCAGGTACACCACCTTCTGGCACTCCTCCCTCTGACATCCCCTCCCCAGGTGTTCCCCCCCCCAGGAACTCCACCGGGCGACGGGGCTGCCGCGTACCACCCGAGAGCGATCGAGGAGTCATCCCCGGCACAAGTCGAGGCTCACCAAGAGGATCGGAAGCCTCCCTCAAGTGAAACTGCCATTTACTCCCGGAGAGGTCGGCGGATAAAACCCCCTCGCCGACTCGACCTGTAGAGGGGATTATCGGCATCCTCGATGCTCACGCTCCTATATGCTCATTATATCATATATCGATGCTCATTCCCAAGCTCCTGCAACTCAAAATAATCCTCACTGCTTGGCATGTATGCTTCTGTAGATCAAATAGTTCGCGTTGCTTGAAATGTATACTCCTATAGTGCTGAAGTAATCATGGTGCGTAAGTTGGGCCCCTAGTTACATTTTAAAGACGGGGAGAATGTGGTGAATTGAAGGACGTGACGCGTGATCACATGCCGTGCGTCCCGCATACAAGGCGAAGTCTCCGCGCGGACGGGGCGATTGTCCCTGGGGCATTGTCATTTACTGCGGCGGTTCACTTGGTGCTCGTTGAATGGTGAGAATTGAGAGTATATCGAACTCCGTGCTTATGCTGATTTATTCTGCGATGATTAATTGCACATGTATACATTACTGCTTATGTACTCTTAGCTGCACCTGTATTCCCTGGTGTGCCCGTAGAAGCGGCTTCAATCAAATGGAATAAAGCCTACACTCTGAAGGTTCTTCTCTCGCTTTTACTTCAAGTAGTACCTCAAAAGTAATTGGAATCAAAAAAATAACTATTGACCATGCCAAAAGAGTTGAAAAGAAAAGTTTTGAGTGAGGAAAAGAGGGGTTCAATTCTGGCTTTACTGGCAGAGGGATACAGTGAGCGTCACGTTGCTTCCATCCTTAAAATTTCAAAGATGGCGGTTCATAAGAACAAGGTCAAGCAGCAGACATTGGGGACAACAAAGCTAGAGACTGGGAGAGGGTGAAAACGTCTTTCCACTGATCAGGATGACCGCCAACTCATTCAAATGTCAATCAACAACCGTGGGATGACATCAAGTGACCGACAAAAAGAATGGCAAACTGCAGCTGGGGTGAAGTGCACGGCGAGGACGGTTCGAAACAAGCTCCGAGGGGTAGGGTTGAAGTCGTGCAAAGCTCGAAAAAAAGCCCTTCATCAATGAGAAGCAAAGAAGAGCCAGGCTGAGGTTTGAAAAAGAAAATAAGGATTGGACCGTAGAGGACTGGAGTAAGGTCATATTCTCTGATGAGTCCAATTTTCAGCTTTGCCCAACACCTGGTCGTTTAATGGTTAGACGGAGACCTGGAGAGGCCTACAAGCCACAGTGTCTCGCACCCACTGTGAAATTTGGTGGAGGATCAGTGATGATCTGGGGGTGCTTCAGCAAGGCTCGAATCGGGCAGATTTGTCTTTGTGAAGGACTCATGAATCAAGCCACATACAAGGTTGTCCTGGAAGAACACTTGCTTCCTTCTGCTCTGACAATGTTCCCCAACTCTGAGGATTGGTTTTTTCAGCAGGACAATGCTCGATGCCACACAGCCAAGTCAATCAAGGTGTGGATGGAGGACCATCAGATCAAGACCCTGTCATGGCCAGCCCAATCTCCAGACCTGAACGCCATTGAAAACCTCTGGAATGTGATCAAGAGGAAGAAGGATGTTTACAAGCCTTCAAACAAAGCCGAGCTGCTTGAATTTTTGCACCAGGAGTGGCATAAAGTCACCCAGCAGCAATGTGAAAGACTGGTGGAGAGCATGCCAAGACGCATGAAAGCTGTGATTGAAAATCAGGGTTATTCCACAAAATATTGATTTCTGAACTCTTCCTAAGTTAAAACGTTAGTATTGTGTTGTTTAAAAATGAATATGAACTTGTTTTGTTTGTATTATTTGAGGTCAGAAAACACTGAATCTTTGTTGTTATTTTGACAAGTTGTCATTTTCTGCAAATAAATGCTCTAAATGACAATATTTTTATTTGGAATTTGGGATAAATGTTGTCAGTAATTTATAGAAATAAACAAAAATGTTCATTTTACTCAAATACATACCTATAAATAGTAAAACCAGAAAAACTGATAATTTTGCAGTGGTCTATTAATTTTTTTCCAGAGCTGTATATATGTGTGTGTGTGTGTGTGTGTGTGTGTGTGTGTGTGTGTGTGTGTGTGTGTGTGTGTGTGTGTGTGTATATATATATATATATATATACATATATATATATATATATATACATATATATATATATACATATATATATACATATATACATATATATATATATATATATATATATATATATATATATATATACATACATATATATATATATATATATATATATATATATATATATATATATATATATATATATATATATATATATATATATATATATATATATATATATATATATATATATATATATATATATATATATATATATATATATATATATATATATATATATATATATATATATATATATATATATATATATATATATATATATATATATATATATATATATATATATATATATATATATATACATATATATATATATATATATATATATATATATATATATATATATATATATATATATATATATATATATATATATATATATATATATATATATATATATATATATATATATATATATACATATATATATATATATATATATATATATATACATATATATATATATATATATATATATATGTATATATATATATATATATATATATATATATATATATATATATATATATATATATATATATATACATATATATATATATATATATATATATATATATATATATATATACATATATATATATATATATATATATATATATATATATATATATATATATATATATATATATATATATATATATATATATATATATATATACACACATATACATATACATATACATATACATATATATACATATACATATATATACATATACATATATATATATATATACATGTACACATATATATATACATATACATATATATAAATATATATATATATATATATATATATATATATATATATATATATATATATATATATATATATATATATATATATATATATATATATATGATGCCAAGATGGCGGACTGGCGGCCATTTTAGTTGTAAAAAACCTGATCTTGAACACGTCCTCAACCATTTCTCGGACAAGCATATACCGATGTTGTTCAAACTTGGCACCCAGATAAGGAATGATGGCTTACATATGCATGTCATTTTCTTTGTTTTGGAGATCAGATCCAAGATAGCCTACTGGTGGCCATTTTCGGTGGAAATAAATATGGGCTCTCCCTTTAACTCCCTACAGCAAAATTACTAATACAATGGGGGCTATGATATTTTATGTTTTTTTCTTTTTCCTTGGTTTTTAAGGTTGTTATAATTCAAAAAAATATGGCTGCCACACCATGTCACCGATGAGGTAACCAATTTAATTTATCATCACAATTTTTTTTCGTACATCACCCTTAAAATTTTTCCGATTGATGGGATAAGCAACTCGACCAATTCAACTATGATGTCATCATTAGGGCACTCATGATGACATCATCATAATCAAATATTATTCCCCATGCAGAGTATCTGACCTGTAGTCCAGTCAATTTAAGGTTTGACCTCGACAAAATTATAACAGAAACGCGGTTTGCGCCATCCGACTCGGAAATCTCTCCCGAATCGCATATCAAAAGTTTATAAACGTCTAAGTGGCGGAAGGTACCTAATTTGCATAAATCCAAAATGGCCACCAAGAGCAACGATTTTCACCAATATGTACAGCATTTATGCCATAACTATTGAATGCAACATCGTAGAGAATCGCAACTGATCTCAAAATCAGTACAAGACATCAGGGCCAACAGCTTTTTTAGTTGACACTTTGACCTCCATCAAGGTAAAAAAAAAATATTCACAAAAAAAATACACCCGTGCGGGAGTGACGGTCATCTCTGCGAGAAAATATATAGCCTCCTGAAGGTAGGGCAGTTTTTGCAAACTTTGAAGTCACGTGACACGAAAACGAAAGCGAAATACGAAAATCCGTCCTGACCAAATTTAGATACTGTCCCATAGATTCATATGCCACAATCAAATTCAAGATTGCTTGAGAAATGTAGGAGGAAATAGATTATGAAAATCGTCATTTTCGCATTTTTTGCCAACTTTGAAGTCACGTGACACGAAAACGAAAGCAAATATCGAAAATCCGGCCTAACCAAATTTAGATATTGTCCCATCGATTCATATGCCACAATCAAATTCAAGATTGCTTGAGAAATGTAGGAGGAGATAGATTTTGAAAATCGTCATTTTCGCATTTTTTGCCAACTTTGAAGTCACGTGACACGAAAACAAAAGCGAATATCGACAATCCGGCCTGACCAAATTTAGATATTGTCCCATAGATTCATATGCTACAATCAAATTTAAGATCGCTTGAAAAATGGCGGAGGAGATATAATTTTAAAATCGTCATTTTCGCAACTTCAAAGGCCTCGTGACCTTGACCTTCGGTGACCTTGAAAGTCATACCATCGTGTACGTCTCATCGACCTCTATCAGGATCACTAATGACCAGATCTCCCGCTTCAACTTCATTGTGAACGGACGGACGGACGGATCATCACCTCTCCTCTCAACACCAATATTATTAGGTCATGATCGAAGAGATGACCTAAAAATCAAATACTGATGCACGCTGGTGAGGCTATGAAATTCTCAGAATACTTCTTCAGAATTTGCATTAGTTATGACAAGACCATTAAAAAACAAAAGAAGAGAACCGATATAATATAAAAAATATTACCTTTTATTACTTCAATTACAAAGCTTGCTTATATCGTCATCTGGAAATACCAACACCATTTCCACGAAAACCACAGAAAAATCAACATATATTTTTGTACGATTCATGAGTACATTAAAATGGATAGATTTTCCATGATCAAAGTTGAACCAATGACTATTCATGGAATGATTACATCTTAACATTACTCATTCAGCATGTCGTTAACAGCCCAAAGGGATGAATTAGTGCAAATTATACCCTTGCACTCTCCCCAAGCATCTGAACAGTCCAGTCCGTGTTTCCTGCAGGTGCACCTTCGAGTATCACAGTTTGTCTTGCAATTGCAACTGATTACCCTCAGTGACTCCTCTCGAGCAGGTGCTAAGTCCGTCATTCATGACTCAAGGCGATTCCACACATGACACCACCCCCACTCCTCCAGATCCAAATGGTTATATGCCCCCATCCACTGCTAAACTTGATAATATACCTGAGCACTGTGATAGGAGGCAGCCCCTGATGAGAGGGGCAGAGTATGCACCTGTACACTAGTAGAACTTGTTGCCACCTTCTCAGTAAAACGTCTGTAACATAACATATCCAAGCCCTCACCTGCACGGCCTCCATACAAATGAGCAATGGCCTTTTCCCCAGTACAGATGATCTCCTTCTTAGATGCATCAGTGCAAAATACTTCAGTTGTTCTTTGAAATCTGTATCACTGGTTAATTTCCGGACTGTTACGCCATCCCCAATGCCAAGCATATGCGATGTTGTATCACATCCAGTAATTGCATTTACAAATGGCAACAAGTGGCACATGAGTTCACCCAATGTATTTTTTCGCCAATGTATGTTACATGTTTGCAGTGACTTTGTGTTCTTCTTCCCTTCAGACCTGAAAAACACCAGTTGATTTGGGATTCACATGGACACAGAGAAATACCAAGAGATCTGTATATTCTCCGATGAGAGTAGTTGGAGATTTCGCAGCAGAGACCACTGCTGTCTGTGCAATAAGTAAATCAGCATCACCTTCTGCGTGGATTGTCTCTTTTCCATTTTCAGCCAACTGCTCACTCAGCATGCAGAATAATTTCTGCTTGGTACCCACAGTTTGTCAGGAAGTGTTCTTACTTCACTTTTAGTGGCATGCTCCCAACATAGTTCACTTGGGCTCCAACAGCACCTTTTAATCTTCACAGATGTGCAGTGTCTTTTGCTGATGGACCTGATTCTTCACCATCAAAAACAACGATGTCGTTATTGTACTTGCATTGAATGTAATCTATGTATCTGGTGCAGATATCATCAAATGTTGCATCTTTTCCCAGGGAAGGCGTTGGAGAAGCGAACCACCATCAAGAACACAGCACATTCCTTTTGCTTCTAGCACTGGCATTTCAGTCGCTTGCACCACAGTCTAAATTTAATCTGCAAGTTCTGGCTTGTTGGCCTGTCAAATAAGTCCAGCTGAATCAAACAGAGATGAAGGATAACCACACCGTTCATATTTGAAGATACTGTTGATATTGTCTTTGATCCTAGCTGCGACCATGGTAAGATGCTGAAAGAGCATCTGGGGATATATCTGGATGATATCTCCACCAACTTTGACAGAATTCTTATGAGCCATTGTGACTACATGGTTCTTTTTATTGAACATGGTGTTGGGGCATAATTTGCAGCCAACTGCGCTTCTGTTCTAATTTTGTCTAGATTCGGCTATTTTTTGACCTTGGATCGACTGGCCTTTGTTTCATTTTTACTGTGCCAAGTTTCAATTTTTTTTTGTTCAGCGGTTACAGAGAAGATGCCCAAAGTTTTTCCTTTAATCCAACATGGATGCCATACCACATATATGACATCACAGTTATCATGAGAAAATTTTACATGGGTAGTCGCTTCTTTTGTCAAAGTTTTATGTCAATCTCTCAAGCAGTTGTAGCAAAAACGAATTTAAAAGTGAATAAACAGTGAAACTGTCTGGCCGAGGAAAAAATAATGAAAAATGAAAAGCGAAAAATGTCCCGCCAAGTCAGAAGTCATACATCTTCTGCCATTTATTGTATTGAGGGTGGCACTAACAACATGCCGCCAATGTTGTAAGTGGCAATTCCAGCAATTCTGTCCGTTGTGGTGGTGATGGATGTTTTCTATGTACAGAAGTAAATCTATCTGTAAAAGCAAGTAACTGAGTCAGAGAAATAAAGGAGAAAATTGAAGGGAGAGAGCGAATGATTCTCAGAATGAGGTTCTGATTGATAGAAATTGCTTGAATTGCATCTCAATTTCTCATCAGTTGCATCATTTCACTCATTGGCAGCCTTACCAGCCCTTCTGAAGACCCTGCATTACCAATGTCACAGCAGATCCAATGACATTTGTTCATCCACAAGTCACTACCCCTGAGCAATCACAGCCTTTCGGTAAACAGCATGTCACATTCATTCTTCCTCACGCCTCTTCTTTTCACGATTGTATTTTAAGAGCTCCCGGTATAATGTTACAAAATCCATGACGTACTTACAGAACCAGAATTAAGAAGCCATGGTAAATCAGCTCAGCTGCAAGGAATATACAATTTAGCCTTTTAATGTCAAAAAAGGTATTTGCACAAACTGCATGCTGTGAAAGGGTTTAAGATTTTTGTATTTATTTATTTTTAACCTGCAATAAGATCATTTATACCCTGGTGGTTTTCAAAACAAGGACATCAGGACGAGTGCTCCTTTTCAAGTGTGTAAAGTATGGCAGAAAGGAGAGAAGGGTAAAAAAGAGAGAGGAGAGATTAAATTAATCTACCTATTCCACACATAAGGGAGGAAATGGGGAAGTGAGGGAATGAATTGAAATGTTGATGGCTTCTATCAGAAGAGGATACACAACATTCTGAGTTATAAACGTTTGAATTTCCTTCTCATCATATTATTTTCTCATAGCTTTCTTGGGTTTTGATGACCTCCTTTCAGTTATTTAATTTTTACGTGGTGATCGTTTTTTTTTCCTTCTTCTCTCATATTCTACATTCGCCACACTTCCAACAACCACCCATCCCCCTTTATGGCTTTAAACCTAAAACCTTCATCCTACTCCATTTACAGAGCATTGGTGCTGCCAAAGCAGTTTCATGGCAAGGGTTATACGGAGTTGTTTGCCATTGCCTTCCCAGCGTTGTTTATTCATGCTCTATCTTCATTAAATGTTGAGTGTCAAACAAAGAAGCAGTACATACCATTTATTTTTAAGTCTTTGGTACGCTTTGGACAGGGCTCGAACCACCGACCTCCCAGACTCGGAATGAACACTCCAACCATTTCAAAAAGAAGTCTGGTTATCAGGTCATAATTATCCTTGCTCTCCCAATCAGCCCACAACAAAAGCTATAAGACATCTTTTTTAGTAATCATACAATTCCTTTTTTGAAACACTTCACTTTCTCAATCTGTTATGGTGAATTCATTGATGGGATTCACAAAAATATTTTCTAATGAAATCATGGAAAATAAATACAAAAATGACCATTTTTACAGCCATTTTTCCCTGCTGTGCAGGGGGTTTGGCTTTTTCTTGAGGCAATGTTTTATGGCCGGATGCCCTTCCTGACGCCAACCCTGATCACCTCTTACGACACACAGGGATATGGTACACCTATTCTAACCGGGGCATACACCGGGACCAGTACACTGGCACTCATTTCGCCGACCTCGGAAGGATGACAGGCTGAGTCAACCCCCTGGTGTTAATTCAGCAGCCAACGGGGCTTGAACTCAGGACCCTGGGATCCCAAGCCACCATCCTAACCACTAAGCCAACACCAGGCTTGGAAAATAAATACAGCACTACAAAATAACTCATTTTACAAAAATAGATTCATAGTGATTAAGTTATTGTCAGTCAGAGGCATTTTATGTCAGGACTGACTGATCAACCTTTGCAGTTTCGTCTTGCATGATGTTTTTGTCCTCACATTGTGCTCAATGGGGATTTAACATAAGAAAAGGCCAGAATTATGTCCCTGCCTATCCACAACCTTGTCAGGAACACTAAAAAATGTAAATAAAAACAATGCATCACGACACAATTCAGCCATTTAACCATTGTGCAAACACCATGAAACATCTTTGGGTGAACATCGAATAAGAGATCATGTTAAAGTTGAAAACGGTTTCAAGTTTGAACCTTGTGATACCATGTTAATGAACGGCATTACATATATATATATATATATATATATATATATATATATATATATATATATATGTACATACACTAGTAGTAAAGCCCGGCGTTGCTCGGGCTAGCAATATAGCCCGGCGTTGCCCAGGCTTTCTTGCAAATTTCCGAAATAGCTGTTAGGGTTAGGGTTAGGGTTTGGGTTAGCTGTTAGGGTTAGGGTTAGGGTTAGGGTTTGGGTTAGCTGTTAGGGTTAGGGTTAGGGTTAGTGTTAGGGTAGCTAACCCTAACACTAACCCAAACCCTAACAGCTAACCCTAACCCTTACCCTAACACTAACCCTAACCCAAACACGAACACCTTGGCGTAGCAGAGGTAAACAGCGCCCAGGGCAAAGTGGAAATTTGCGTCCCCCGTAGACTTTAAACTTGAGTGGATTTGAATGGAAAATCCCATAAGCGATATCGATTTATCGATTTTTTCGAATATCGGAAGTGTTATGGAAAAAATTTATAGCCAATGACCTAAGTTGGACCAAAAGCCATAATCGTACCGAATTTGAATGGAATCAGTTGGAGTTTGTGAAAATGCATCAAAACGAATTTTGAGGGGCCTCTTAAGGAAGACAATAATATCATTAGTATATGTGCCAAAACTTGTTTCATTTCATGCAGTAACAAAAATCTGATGGTGGAACAAAGAAAGGGGCGTGCCGAAATATTAATATAGGTGTCTGTGTGTGTGTGTGTGTGTGTGTGTGTGTGTGTGTGTGTGTGTGTGTGTGTGTGTGTGTGTGTGTGTGTGTGTGTGTGTGTGTGTGTGTGTGTGTGTGTGTGTGTGTGTGTGTGTGTGTGTGTGTACAGCTCTGGAAAAAATTAAGAGACCACGGCAAAATTATCAGTTTTTCTGGTTTTACTATTTATAGCTATGTGTTTGAGTAAAATGAACATTTTTGTTTTATTTTATAAACTACTCACAACATTTCTCCCAAATTACGAATAAAAATAGTCATTTATAGCATTTATTTGCAGAAAATGACAACTGGTCAAAATAACAACAAAGATTCAGTGTTTTCAGACCTCAAATAATACAAACAAAACAAGTTCATATTCATTTTTAAACAACACAATACTAATGTTTTAACTTAAGGCCCAGTCACACCTTGACGTTTTCGCCAGCTTATGCCGATTTTTGGAAAATTTGTCCAAAACGCTGGTACACGTCGAATACGTTATGGGTAAGTTTTGATAACATTGAGAGCACGCTGAAAAACACTGCCATACGTCGTTGTACGCTGGCTTTAAACGTTGTACTTTTCGGTTGTCCTCAAATTTTCCATGCTTGAAATTTTTAGACTTATGCCAGTGAATGACTCACACGTTCCGCATAACGCTGGCAATAAGTTGTAGGCACATCATGCGATCGTTGACACACATCGACACACGTTAATTGTAAGTTACTCATAAGTCGAAACACGTCGAGGTAATGTTTAGCGTACCCGAAAGATATTTCTAACCTATGAGTAATGTGTTGTACTCACGTTACGCGGTCGGTGACACACATCGACACACGTTACTTGTAAGGTGCTCATAAGTCGAAACACATCAAGGTAATGGTTGGCGTCAGTGTTCCAGACTCCCTGGTTTGTTTGTATTTTTTCTTCCTTCCTTCAGTATGACGGTGATTTTGACAGTTCGATTTCTAGTGCGGTTATAATATAATATAAATAATAGGCTGCCTCTCAACGATTTAAATCATAACCGCACTGTACACTGAACACCGTCATACCGAAGGGAAAAAAAAACCGGGAGTCTGGAACACTGACACTAACCATTACCTTGACGTGTTTCGACTTATGAGCACCTTACAAGTAACGTGTGTCTGTGTGTCAACGATCGCATATCGTGCGTACAACTTATTCCCATCGCATGCGGAGCGTGTGTAATACGGCAAGTACGTCGTAAAATTTTCAACATGTTTAAAATTACAATACGTACTCCATTTAATACGACGTATGATAGCGTACTTTAGCATTCTATTCACGCATACCAAACTTACCCATACCGTATTCGACGTGCGCCAGCGTTTTAGATGCATTTTTCAGAGGTCGGCATACGCTGGCAAGATCGCCAAGGTGTGACTGCGATGTTGACACTTCCATTTCTGCGGCGGTTATGATTTGAATCGTTGTGCGGCAGCCTTTTCATAACCTACGCCACGTCATCGTCGGCGATGCGTGCAGCGCGCTATGCATAAGTTAGACTATCGTTGGGCATAGGTTGTGAAGGCCGACAACAGGTTCAGCATTTGTTGGTACAAGTTATCTATAACACAACGAAACGTTCTGTGTCCGTTACTAATACGTTATGCATACGACCAAGTCGTTATGAATACGTCTGAATCTTTAAAAAAAAACATCAAAAGTTCAACGTAAGCCAGCGTTTTACATACATTTTAATACGTTGCCATTGCTGGCTGAAACGTCAAGGTGTGACTGGGCCTTTACGAAGAGTTCAGAAATCAATATTTTGTGGAATAACCCTGATTTTCAATCACAGCTTTCATGCGTCTTGGTATGCTCTCCACCAGTCTTTCACATTGTTGTTGGGTGACTTTATGCCACCCCTGGCACAAAAATTCAAGCAGCTCGACTTTGTTTGATGGCTTGTGACCATCCATCTTCCTATTGATCACATTCCAGAGGTTTTCAATTGGGTTCAGGTCTGGAGATTGGGCTGGCCATGACAGTGTCTTGATCTGATGGTCCTCCATCCACACCTTGATTGACCTGGCTGTGTGGCATGGAGCATTGTCCTGCTGGAAAAAAACAATCCTCAGAGTTGGGGAACATTGTCAGACCAGAAGGAAGCAAGTGTTCTTCCAGGACAACCTTATACGTGGCTTGATTCATGAGTCCTTCACAAAGACAAATCTGCCCGATTCCAGCCTTGCTGAAGCACCCCCAGATCATCACCGATCCTCCACCAAATTTCACAGTGGGTGTGAGACACTGTGGCTTGTAGGCCTCTCCAGGTCTCCGTCTAACCATTAGACAACCAGGTGTTGGGCAAAGCTGAAAATTGGACTCATCCGAGAAGATGATCTTACTCCAGTCCTCTACGGTCCAATCCTTGTGGTCTTTTGCAAACCTCAGCCTGGCTCTTCTTTGCTTCTCATTGATGAAGGGCTTTTTTCTAGCTTTGCACGACTTCAGCCCTACCCGTCGGAGCCCGTTTCGAACCGTCCTCGCCATGCACTTCACCCCAGCTGCCGTTTGCCATTGTTTTTGTAGGTCACTTGATGTCATCCTACGGTTGTTGAGTGACATAACAAATGAGTTGGTGGTCATCCCAGTCAGTGGAAAGTCCTTTTCGCCCTCTGCCAGTCTGTAGCTTTGTTGTCCCCAATGTCTGCTGCTTGACCTTGTTCTTATGAACCGCTGTCTTTGAAATTTTAAGGATTAAAGCAACGTGACGCTCACTGTATCCCTCTGCCAGTATAGCCAGAATTGAACCCCTCTTTTCCTCACTCAAAACTTTTCTTTTCAACTCTTTTGGCATGGTCAATAGTTTTTTGTTTTTTTTCAATTACTTTTGAGGGATGACTAGCACTGTTTTTGCCATCCAGCTGGTCCTATTGCAAGAGGATAGTGATGACCACAGCAGTGGTTTTTATACTTTTCCTTGTTAAATAATATTTGGTTCAGGTGATCACCTAATCAGTACCTCTCTAAGTAGAATGAGGTGTGCCTGTGTAGGAATTCAATAGGCACTGGAATGGAATTGCTGCCATACATGTAGAGATGCTGATTTAATTTTTTTTGGAGTGGTCTCTTATTTTTTCCAGAGCTGTATATGGGCTTCAGGGGAGCCGGCATTTAAACGATCTGCGCCGGGTACACTACCGGAGTGCGGACGGCTAAAAGCGAAGTGAACAGAGGGATTAAATTAATTTGGAAAAAACAAAATTGCCCATGGGAGCCCATGTTCTCGGCCGGACGTGCTGCGCGAGCACCATTCATGGTGCTCGCGAGACACGCGGCACGAATGGAAGTGCGACGTGACCACCGGACAGCTCGTGTGCATGGTAGGAGTGGGCGTTGCGAAGCTCGAGGGGTGGGCCTTGTGCACGGGGACATCAGCGGGGATCCCGCAGCACGAATGGCGAGTGTGTAAAACACGACGTTTCCCGTGTGAGATAGCCCGAATGTTGATACAAGCATTTAATGCGATTAACAGGTCGACGTTACGCCCTCATGGATCGGCCAGACTGAAGGGACAAGTGTGCTGCCGACCACCGCCCTGGAGGCGTAAGGCTCGCCGAGAGTTGCCATGAGTAGACAAAGAAGGAGGAGATTGGGACCACACTCTGTGCAGATCGCTGGTGCTGCTTAAGTAGTCTCCTTGGCTATTGGGCGCAATCCTGGACAGGTCGCCACTCCGACACAGTATTCCAGCATGCTGGCACTCATTTTGCCGACCTCGGAGAGTTGACAAAGCCCGGCCAGCACAAGCTAGTTTGGGGGACGTAGCTTGTAGAGCGTCAGTGTGAGTGAAAAAAAATGATGAATGAGTGCGGGTCTGCGGGCCCGATTGCAAATGGAGTGAATGTGGAATGCATGGTGCGAACGAATGATTGGGGGGAGGAGTGAATCCCACCCAAGGGTACCCGGGGTTAGTGTAATGTTAATTAGCGGGATAGTTAAATTAACAGAAAGGATGTCGTTTTGTGGTTGGTGTTGAACGACGAAGGCACGAAACGTTTTGCAGGGTGCAGGAGATGATTAACCGGCTGGGAGTGTGGCTGGGATAAAGGCCAGGTAAAATGGACTGTGAGACGGCATGTGGCCTGCCATGTTAGGGTGAGTTGCCTCCAGCAGCCAGGAAAAAAAAAAAGAAAAAAAAAACCACAAAGGACCATTTAGGACCCTGAAGATGCCAAGCTGCGTGATCACCTGTTACTGCACTCATCCACAAATGTTTCATTTCTTGCAACTTCTTCCTTCAGTCACAGGTCCTGGGCCATGAGTAATGTAAATATTAGAAATGTCTATAGTTCTAACCCACCTGTTTGTTTGTTTCGTTCAAATTCCGGAAATGTAGCATAAGGACATCCGTATGATTCTGATAGTTTAGATACATAATGCACTAGGTTTATTATTTTTGGGACATGTTTTTGAAATGTCACATTCAGGGATCCATAGGTAAAACGTTCATGGGGAAACTACACCTACATGTCACACGAATGTTAACGACTCGGGTCCAGTCGAGCAAAATGGAGGGGGGGTAGTGTTGTGGTTCTGGAAAGCGCATCCCTCCAATACCAATAGCAACCTACATACAGTGGTCCCCAGTCAGTTATTTCATTAATGTACATTCAGATAATCCCTTCCTTCTTGTCTTTTGGGTCAAACGGGACAGTGTGTTGTGTAAATCTCATAGTTAGGTCTGATTAAATATCTGAACTTCATTCCTACTCTGCCTTTTTTCTCTATTCCTGAGGTAAATCCAAGCAAGGGGTCCTTGCGAGGCTGGCAGGCACTCCGCTCGGACACCCGTCTGTAAAAACCACAGCCACGCCCTTCGCGTAAGAATGTGTCCTCACAGAAGAACAATGGCAGCAGTGGAAGCCATCAATAATCCAACATATATATATATATATATATATGTATATATATATATATATATATATATATATATATACATATACATATATATATATATATATATATATATATATATATTAGACATATATAGACATATATGTATATATATAGACATATATAGACATATATGTATATATATATATATATATATATATATATATATATATATATATATATATATATATATATATATATATATATATATTGTTGCTGTTTTATAAACCGCATGCTGAAATTGAAACGCACACAGCACGTAGACTTTTAGAATAGTTATCTCCGTAATGAACGTTAAGAATAGCGCCGCCGTAGAAGGGTTACAATGTAATTAAATGTGTTGGGTTGGATAGTGAGCACCCCCTGTCAACCCGTTGGGATAATGGACATCGGTGCTTGAAGACGTGATGACATTGGCCGTGACAACTGCCAACAGAGGGCGTGCGTGTTTTACTGCCCTGGCGTTCAACGTGTAATACGTACACCAGCATTCTGGAACGTGCACCAAATTCTCCCATTCCCCTTTATTGTTTAAAGCTCCACAAAGTCTTTGTTTGTCTGTTCATCTGTATGGACATCTATCCAGCAATGTAATTTATTGCCGTTTTCCCCTATACTGTATTTTGTTTCCCTTGTCCCCATTTATTCCCCTCCATCCAAAATGACTGGCAAACGAACGAAGACACGACCCAGCCTCCCTGAAATGATTGCCCCATTCGCTGGCTTTGTGCCATGAACATTGTTGGATGTTTGGGGTTGGTCCCAGGAGCATGGGGGTAGAAGGGATTTGCCACATGTTAAATGCGGAGCTCTGTTCATGATGACAGATGGAAGGACCAAATGACTGAATATCCAGAAGGGCAGCAGAATGGGTGGGGCTGTGGGGGGGGGCTCCAATGGCTGGCATGGGGCCGGCTCTTGGGGTCTGACGTGGCCCATTGACTGGTCCCAGGCTGCCTCCGGGGATCTGACGTGTCACTCTTTGGACCCGCCTGCCCCCAGGGCTATAAAGCTGTGCTTGGCGTACTGATTCACTCTCTCTGTAGTCGCCCCGAGCTATCTTGGTCCTGGTTGCTGTGCTCACTTTCTTCTTTTGCCTTGAGCTATCGGGGTCCTGGTCGTGGCACGAGCTCGGTCTCTCTCTGGCTGGGTCATTGCACTCGTTTCTTTCCTGGTCCTGGATGCATTAGTTCATGCTCCCGATGGAGTGAGTGGACCCTCAGTGGTGGAGAGCAGTGTCTGGGCCATTTCAGAGAGCGGTACCAAGTTGGGGAGGGTAACCATGACGTACATGGTAGTCCCAGTTTGTCTCAACGTGTGTGTGTGGTCTGATGGGTACCCTGTATTGTTAGCCTGTGGGTAAGGCATAGGTTAAGTCTGCAACTTGTACATTTGCTGTCCTTTTTTACAAATAAATACCTTGATACACTCTTTTTATTGCATTTCCCCTTTTCCTGCCCCGGTTTCCCTTTTATGCCATTAAAGCTCTTAAGTTCCCCTCCCTCCTTCCCGTACCCCTCATCGCTCATTGTAAATAAATTAATTATTCTTGTTATATTTCCAATCTGCCCATGGTTGTCCTTTCTTCGAGTGGTCGAGCAATGTCCATATGTAGATTAGCCGGGAGGTTATAATTCCCTACTAATTGTCTCTAATATCAATCTGGCATTGTGCTAGCGGAAAGCTCGGCTGCATTAATCAAGATCCAATAAAGGTAACAAAAGCAAAATTGCTGAGGGCACGATTCCCTGATAAGGAGAGCATATGCTCTTAGGTAAACGGTGTCAGAACCCTAAGTCATGTGGTCAAGCGAATGGCGTTCGCCCACCACGACACTAAGTTTTTCGTTTGCTATAGCCTGTGATTTCCGATGAGTTCGGGGAGAACCAAGGATACCCCCCACCCTCGTAGTACCCCACGACACCAGGTCCACAACATATATTTATATATATATATATATATATATATATATATATATATATATATATATATATATATATATATATATATATATATATATATACAGTATATACATCTCTTTAATATACATACTGTATCAAGTCATTGCGTATGTTCTGATCGCAGTTATGATAGAAGCAATACACTGATGCTGGATGTCGTGCCAAGCAAACACCACTGCCTAAATTTGGAATATTGGCATACTAAAGCACAGAATGACTGTTTAACAAAAGAAACATGAAAACGTCCTGCTCAGTACTACCCCTTAACCCAAAAAGCAGAAAGTAGTTGGTGCCAGCTCCAAAATTGAGGACAGTGTGGACCACAAATAACCCACAACGTGTCAAGAACATTGAGCCTAGAAGGCACACCAATCACTCTACCACAGATACGCCCCATCACACAATCTTCACCAAGGCAGACTCGCTCCCTCACATTCCAACCCCACCTACAACAGGACCACGTGACCAGATCGCATCACCAAGGAGGACTAATCCGGATGTACAATACATGACAAATAACTTGCCAAGTTTTAACGTGTACACTTATCTTACTAGATCACGCAGGAAACAGATGCTGAGGGAGCACACAATCAATCAAGGATAATTAGCATGAACAACAGAGAAAAGTAATCATTTGATTTTATACTCCGAACATCAATGTGTTGGACCGGAAGGAAGAACTCGATTGTTCACGGGGCTTTGAAGAAGTTTGTGTGGCACGAACGAAACGTTGCCTTGCGACTTGATTGGCACACGCTCGTTTGTATTAAAATATGTGCAGGTGCAAGTTTGGTCGAGTTTTATCAATTTTTAATAATTACAATGGATCATCCCAACCGCAAAACCCTTATTTCAGAAGTATGTGTGTGTATGTGTATGTGTATGTGTGTGTGTGTGTGTGTGTGTGTGTATGTGTATATATATATATATATATATATATATATATATATATATATATATATATATATATATATATATATATATATATATATATATATATATATATATTGTTGCGGTATTCGCGCCCGCCGGCGTGCTGACGGCCACGTAACTCGAATCGCGGCACGTCGCCCACCGGACGGACAATCCAGTCGTGACCCTCTCGGACTAACGCCGGGAACCAGTCACGGGTGGACCTTTCGGTCTCACCGCGATCGAGCCAATCAGCCCCCGCGTGGGATAGGGTTGCTCGCCAAATTCGACCTACCTAAGTACCCACGCGGAGGGTAGACCGGGCGATCGCACCTCGCCGCAGGTCGACTTCGGACACGGGCCACTTAAGCGACCCGTTCCGTACTATCAGAATAACCGAGCAGTGTTATCGTCGACCTCGACGGTTCGATTAATTATCGGGCGTATTCAGCCCACTACCAACCCTTTACGTGAAGCAAGATGAGGATTCAATGGGAGAAATGACGAAGCGAAGCGGGAAACAGTTCAACACAAAGCACATTTATTCGCGGCACACGGGAAGCACACATATTCAATTCCACCAAAAGCACACAGAAAAGAAAAACACAATTCAATTTACACAAAAAGCAAATATAAAAGCGAAAACACAATGCAGAGCTAATACCGACTACCGAGCACACGGCAACACTTATACAATTCTACTTCACAGACGGCGCCGACAACACATACCCAAAACCAAGGAAAAGAAATACCCTCAAGGATGAGGCGGGCCTGAGGCCGAGACCGGGTCGGCCTACCCGTCTGGTGATGAGACGCGGAGCGGCGATGGCGCCTCAACTCCGCGGGCCTCGCGGACAGTGTCTGGTAGGGGGTGGGAAAGGGGCCCCCTTGGTCGCACTATCTCAGCGCGGGGGGAAACAGGAGGGGGTTGCTGATGCTCGGGGTATAGAGGATCTTTATTATCCCGCGACGAGCGTCTCCACCTCGGCCAGGTCGCGCTGTCGGCCTCCCTCGGGTGCAGCTTCCTGCACGACGCGAGCACCCCCTCGTCTGCTGTCGCCGCCTTTCCACAGCTCCGTCCCCTCCGTTCCGACTCCAACGCACACGACGAGCAGCTCCACCGCCCGCGAAGTCTTGACTCTCTGTTTCCGACTCTCCTACTCTCCTACTCTCCGCCTCTCGACTCTCCGACTCTGGACTCCCTTGGACTGACGAACACGGTCCTTTTATCAGCCCCCTAGCTTCGCCTTTGACCCCCTCCCTTTGACCTTTCACCTCGCTCCCCATTGGCCCGAGAAAAAGTGGGCGTGAAGGCTTTTTGATCCATAAATTTGCATATATCGATCGCCCTGGGGGCGGGGCCAACTCGCCCCTCGCTCACCGATTGGACGGCAAAAAGTGGGCGTGTGTCGTTTTTGATCCGTTTTTGAAGCACAAAATCCGTGATTTTGTACACGCTGTTCGGCGCGCGCCCTGCACGAGTCCAACACCGGTACCCACAGGCGGCGCAAGAACGGTGGCGATGCGACGGTTGTGAGGTGTGACGTGAAGGT